>NC_138903.1:57317146-58517146 GCF_965194825.1 Balaenoptera physalus | reverse complement strand
GGACATAGCCCTCTGCCTTTTCATCTTGTCTGTCTTTCTGTGAATGTGGTTTTTGTTCCACAGGCTGCAGGATTGTAGTTCTCCTTACTTCTGCTCTATTTATATGTTACTTAATACAAAAATAACATATTCTTTAGCTTAAAAAATAAGTTTTATTTTTTAATGATCTCATGTGTTTTCTTTTCAAGGGAAATGACTGGTAAATACAATCAACTATGTGATCAACTCCTTTGTATTCTAAAGTAATAGTTTATGACCTAGGTGTTCATTTGATTAGGGAACTTAATTATCACGTTCACAGTATAAAACACATTTCTAAAACCATTTCCTATGAAAAATTGAAAAGCCACTATTTTCCATATAAGGACCGTTGAATTTACACTTTGGAAGGCATAATTTTAAATCATATGGCTATATTTTAAAGATTCTCGGCAATTAAAGTGTAATACTTTCACGAGAGAGATAATCCTTCCATTCTGCTCAGCTTATATTCTGTAATTGTATTACTTTCTTTTTTCTGTTTTAGCAGTCCTATCTATATCTTTTGTGCCATCTAGAGGGTTTGACTGTTTGCCTTTTAAACATATGCATATTGAATGCTTAATCATATTCTTGAAAAGAATGTAATTTTATTTTGTTATTTTATTATTAATACTTATTATGAAATTTGTTTTTTTATAAAGTACTTTAGAAACATATACAAAATACAATAAATAAAATAGTGAGCATTCGAGAACTCAGATTAAAAAAAAAAGAACATTACTAATAGAGTGAAAGCTCCCCATATATCCCTCACAGATCACATTCGTTTCCTACTACTTAGTAGATAACCAGTATCTGGAATTTCATATATAGCATTTTGTTCCTTGTTTTATAATTTTTATGGGAGTATAGCCGATTTACAATATTGTGTTAGTTTCAGGTGAACAGCAAAGTGAATCAATTATACATATTCATATATTCACTCTTTTTTAGATTCTTTTCCCATATAGGCCATTACAGAGTATTGAGTAGAGTTCTCTGTGCTATACAGTAAGTTCTTATTAGTTATCTATTTTATATATAGTAGTGTGTATATGTCAATCCCAATCTCCCCATTTATCCTTCCCCCCCTTTCCCCCGTGGTAAGCATAAGTTTGTTTCCTACATCTGTGACTCTGTTTCTGTTTTGTAAATAAGTTCATTTGTACCATTTTTTTAGATTCCACATATAAGCAATATCATATGATATTTTTCTTTTTTTGTCTGAATTATTTTACTTAGTATGATAATCTCTAGTTTCATCCATGTTGCTGCAAATGGCATTTTTTCATTCTGTGTTATGACTGAGTAATATTCCATTGTACCACATCTGCTTTATCCGTTCATCTGTTGATGGACATTTAGGTTGCTTCCATGTCCTGGCTATTGTAAATAGTGCTGCAGTGAACATTGGGGAACATTTTCTTACTTTTTCTTCTTTTCATAAGTGTTTTAATTGTTTCAGGTGGTAACTAAATGAAATGGCCACTACTCAACTGTTTTTGACCTACAAGTACAGCCATTTCATGTTGTTCAACTGAATACACACACACACACACACACACACACACACACGGAGGCTTCTTTTTGAACATTATATAAAGGTTATCGTGTAGTATTCTCCCTCCACTTGATTTTTTTCCTCAATTTTATATAATATTTAGATACACCCATGTTGCTATAAAAAGTCCTTTTTAATTCATTTTTGCTGATATATAGTATTCCATTACATGAGTGTTCCACCATACTTTATTCATTCTCTTGTTAATGTACATTTATTGTTACTTCTAAGCGTTTTATTTTTTTACTTTCATGAATAATGCTACTATACTCATTCTTGCACATGTCCCCACAAGATTCTCTAGTTAAGTATATGTAGACGTTGCAGAGAATTAGAGTATACATACATTTAATTTTTCTAGACAGTAGTAATTTTTTCCAAAGTAATAGACCACTAATATACTCTTACCAGCGTGTAAAGAGTTCCTTTAAACTATATCCTTACCAGCACTTTTTGTCATTTTCAGATTTTTAATTTTCCCCCATTTAGTGGATATAACATATTTTCTATTTGAGGTTTTAATTTGCATGTCCCTAATTATGAACAAAGTAAAGAACTGAAACTTTTGCATTTATTTTCCATTCACTTTTCCTCCATTGTGATGTACCTGCTCATTGTCTGCATATGGTGTTCGGGTAATAGTGGCTTCATAAAATTAATTGGGAAGTGTTTCCTGTTTTTCAGTTTTTTGGAAGAGTTTGTGGAAGATTTGTATTCATTCTTCATGAAGTATATGGTAAAATTCACCAAATGATTAATTTTAATGAATAATTCAGTCTCTTTACTCATTATGGGATTTTTCAGATTTTTCTGTTTAGTTTTTAGTCAGTTTCAGTAGTTTGTATATTCTCTAGGAATTGTCCATTTCATCCAGTTTATCTAATTCGGTGTCATATGATTGTTCATAGTATCCCTTTATAATCCTTTTCACTTCTCCAAGGTCAGTGATAATGACCCCTCTTTCATTCCTCATTGTACTAAATTGTCTCTTTTTTCATGATCAGTGCAGCTGGAGGTTTGTCAATTTTGTTGAAATTTTCAAAGAACAAACTTTTGGGTTCATTGATTATCTCTATTTTTCTATTCTCTATTTCATTAATTTGCTCTAAAATCTTTATTATTTCTTTCCGTATCTTTGCATTTGGGTTTAATTTTTCTCTCTCCAGTGTCTTAAGGTAGAAGGTTAGGCTATTGAGTTGAGATCTTTCTTCTTTTGTAAGATTGGCATGTGCATCTATAAACTTAGCTCTAAACAGTGCTTTAGTGGTAGCCAAGATGTTTTTATATGTTGTGTTTTCATTTTTATTCATCTTCAGGTATTTTCCAAAATTTTGTGTGACTTATTCTTTGAGTCATGGGCTGTTTAGTAGTGTGTTGTTTAATTTACACATATTTGTGAAGTTTCAAAATTTCTTGGATATTGATTTCTAATTTTATTCCATTGAAGTCATAGAACATACTTTGTATGATCCCAATCCTTTAAAGTTTTTTGAGGTTTGTTCTATGGCCTGGCATATGGTCTACTCTGGTGAATGTTCCTGGTGTGTTTGAGAAGAATGTGTATTTTGCTGTTTTTGACTGGAATGACCTATGGATGTCTTTTCTGTCTGATTGGTTTATAATGTTGTTCAAGTCTTCTGTTTCCTTATTGATCTTCTGCTTAGTTGTTTTATGTAATATTTAAAGTGGGGTATTGAAGTATTCAACTATTATTGTTGAATCATCTATTTCTCCTTTCAGTTCTGTCAGTTTTGCTTTATACACTTTGGCACTCTGACATTAGGTGCATATATGTTTACAATTTTTGTATCTTCCTGATGGATTGATCTTTTATTGTTATAAAATGTCCCTGTTACTCTCAAGAAGTATTTTTTTTCTTTTAAAATATATTTTCTCTGATATCGGTATAGCATGGAACTTTCTTTTGGTTGCTATTTGCATAATATAGCTGTTTCCATCGTTTCATATATATATTTCTAATTGAGGTTTTATTGGCATATAACATTATATGTTTCCATCTTTACATTTATTCTAATTGTATCTTAGAATTTAAAGTGTGTTCTGGCCTTGGTAAATTTACAAAAATTGAAATCGTATCAAGTATCTTTTCTGACCACAATGCTATGAGACTAGATATCAATTACAGGAAAAGACCTGTAAAAAATACAAACACATGGAGGCTACACAATACACTACTTAATAACGAAGTGATCACTGCAGAAATCAAAGGGGAAATCAAAAAATACCTAGAAACAAATGACAATGGAGACACGGCGACCCAAAACCTATGGGATGCAGCAAAAGCAGTTCTAAGAGGGAAGTTTATAGGAATACAATCCTACCTCAAGAAACAGGAAACATCTCGAATAAACAACCTAACCTTGCACTTAAAGCAATTAGAGAAAGAAGAACAAAAAAACTCCAAAGGTAGCAGAAGGAAAGAAATAAAGATCAGATCAGAAATAAATGAAGAAGAAATGAAGGAAACAATAGCAAAGATCAATAAAACTAAAAGCTGGTTCTTTGAGAAGATAAACACAATTGATAAACCATTAGCCACACTCATCAAGAAAAAAAGGGAGAAGACTCAAATCAATAAAATTAGAAATGAAAAAGGAGAAGTAACCACTGACACTGCAGAAATACAAACGATCATGAGTGATTACTACAAGCAACTCTATGCCAATAAAATGGACAACCTGGAAGAAATGGACAAATTCTTAGAAATGCACAACCTGCTGAGACTGAACCAGGAAGAAATAGAAAATATGAACAGACCAATCACAAGCACTGAAATTGAAACTGTGATCAAAAATCTTCCAACAAACAAAAGCCCAGGACCAGATGGCTTCACAGGCGAATTCTATCAAACATTTCAAGAAGAGCTAACACCTATCCTTCTCAAACTCTTCCAAAATATTGCAGAGGGATGAACACTCCAAACTCATTCTACGAGGCCACCATCACCCGGATACCATAACCAGACAAAGACGTCAAAAAGAAAGAAAACTACAGGCCAATATCACGGATGAACATAGATGCAAAAATCCTCAACAAAACACTAGCAAACAGAATCCAACAGCACATTAGAAGGACCATACACCATGATCAAGTGGGGTTTATTCCAGGAATGCAAGGATTCTTCAGTATACGCAAATCAATCAACGTGATACATCATATTAACAAATTGAAGGAGAAAAACCATATGATCATCTCAATAGATGCAGAGAAACCTTTTGACAAAATTCAACACCCATTTATGATAAAAGCCCTACAGAAAGTAGGCATAGAGGGAACTTTCCTCAACATAATAAAGGCCATATATGACAAACCCACAGCCAACATCGTCCTCAATGCTGAAAAACTGAAACCATTTCCACTAAGATCAGGAGCAAGACAAGGTTGCCCAGTCTCACCACTATTATTCAACATAGTTTTGGAAGTTTTAGCCACAGCAATCAGAGAAGAAAAAGAAATAAAAGGAATCCACATCGGAAAAGAAGAAGTAAAGCTGTCACTGTTTGCAGATGACATGATACTATGCATAGAGAATCCTAAAGATGCTATCAGAAAACTACTAGAGCTAATCAATGAATTTAGTAAAGTATCAGGATACAAAATTAATACACAGAAATCTCTTGCATTCCTATACACTAATGATGAAAAATCTGAAAGTGAAATTAAGAAAACACTCCCATTTACCATTGCAACAAAAAGAATAAAATATCTAGGAATAAACCTACCTAAGGAGACAAAAGACCTGTATGCAGAAAATTATAAGACACTGATGAAAGAAATTAAAGATGATACAAATAGATGGAGAGATATACCGTGTTCTTGGATTGGAAGAATCATCATTGTGAAAATGACTCTACTACCCAAAGCAATCTACAGATTCAATGCAATCCCTATCAAACTACCACTGGCATTTTTCACAGAACTAGAACAAAAAATTTCACAATTTGTATGGAGACACAACAGACCCCGAATAACCAAAGCAATCTTGAGAACGAAAAATGGAGCTGGAAGAATCAGGCTTCCTGACTTCAGACTATACTACAAAGCTACAGTAATCAAGACAGTATGGTACTGGGACAAAAACAGAAACATAGATCAATGGAACAGGATAGAAAGCCCAGAGATAAACCCACACACATATGGTCACCTTATCTTTGATAAAGGAGGCAAGCATATACAGTGGAGAAAAGACAGCCTCTTCAATAAGTGGTGCTGGGAAAGCTGGACAGGTCCATGTAAAAGAATGAAATTAGAACACTTCCTAACACCATACACAAAAATAAACTCAAAATGGATTAAAGACCTAAATGTAAGGCCAGACACTATCAAACTCTTAGAGGAAAACATAGGCAGAACACTCTATGACATAAATCACAGCAAGACCGTTTTTGACCCAGCTCCTAGTGAAATGGAAATAAAAACAAAAATAAACAAATGGGACCTAATGAAACTTAAAAGCTTTTGCACAGCAAAGGAAACCATAAACAAGACCAAAAGACAACCCTCAGAATAGGAGAAAGTATTTGCAAATGAAGCAACTGACAAAGGATTAATCTCCACAATTTACAAGCACCTCATGCAGCTCAATAAGAAAAAAAACAAACAATCCAAACCTAATCCAAAAATGGGCAGAAGACCTAAATAGACATTTCTCCAAAGAAGATATACAGATTGCCAACAAACAAATGAAAGAATGCTCAACATCATTAATCATTAGAGAAATGCAAATCAAAACTACAATGAGATATCATCTCACACTGGTCAGAATGGCCATCATCAAAAAATCTAGAAACAATAAATGCTGGAGAGGGTGTGGAGAAAGGGGAACACTCTTACACTGTTGGTGAGAATGTAAATTGATACAGCCACTATGGAGAACAGTATGGAGGTTCCTTAAAAAAACTAAAAATAGAACTACCATACAACCCAGCAATCCCACTACCGGGCATATACCCTGAGCAAACCATAATTCAAAAATAGTCATGTACCAATAAGTTCATTGCAGCTGTATTTGCAATAGCCAGGACATGGAAGCAACCTAAATTTCCATCAGCGGATGAATGGATAAAGAAGATGTGGCACATATATACAATGGAATATTACTCAGCCATAAAAAGAAACGAAATGGAGTTATTTGTAGTGAGGTGGATGTAATTAGAGTCTGTCATACAGAGTGAAGTATGTCAGAAAGAGAAAAACAAATACAGTATGCTAACACATATATATGGAATCTAAGGGGAAAAAGAAAAGGTCATGATGAACCTAGTGGCAAGACGGGAATAAAGACACAGACCTACTAGAGAATGGATTTGAGGATATGGGGAGGGGGAAGGGTAAGATGTGACAAAGTGAGAGAGTGGCATGGATATATATACACTACCAAACGTAAAATAGATAGCTAGTGGGAAGCAACTGCATAGCACAGGGAGATCAGCTCTGTGCTTTGTGACCACCTAGAGGGATGGGATAGGGAGGGTGGGAGGGAGGGAGATGCAAGAGGGAAGAGATATGGGAACATATGTATATGTATAACTGATTCACTTTGTTATAAACAGAAACTAACACACCATTGTAAAACAATTATACGCCAATAAAGATGTCAAAAAATAATAAAATGTGTTCTTTAAAAAGCATATCATTGTATCCTTTTTAAATGCAGTCTGAAAATCTTTGCCTTTTGATAAATTTGTTTAATCAATTCTCATTTAGTGTTACTTCTAATGTGGTTGTGTTTACATCTATGTTTTTTTCTTTTAAGCTGCAATGCTACTACTTTTTTTTTTAATTAATTAATTTATTTTTATTTTTGGCTGTGTTGGGTCTTTGTTTCTGTGCGAGAGCTTCCTCTAGTTTTGGCCAGCGGGGGCCACTCTTCATCGTGGTGCACGGACCTCTCACTTTCGTGGCCTCCCTTGTTGCGGGGCACAGTCTCCAGACGCGCAGGCTCAGTCATTGTGGCTCACAGGCCTAGTTGCTCCGTGGCATGTGGGATCTTCCCAGACCAGGGCTCGAACCCATGTCCCGTGCATCGGCAGGCAGATTCTTAACCACTGCGTCACCAGGGAAGCCCCCTACATCTATCATTTTTATTTTTGCTTTCTATATACCTCATTTCTTTGCTTTTCTCTTACTGTTACTGCTTTCTTTTACCTTAAGTTAATATTTTCTATTGTAACATTGTAATCTTTTAATGACTTTTTTCTCAACATATTTTATTTTTTATTAGCTGTTGCTCCAGGGCTTACAATATACATCTGAATTTACCAGACTCTATTTGATATTTATACTAACTTAATTCCAGTGAGATATAGAAATGGCCACTCCTATTCCTTCTATTCATATTTCCTCTTCCTTTTTTGTTGTATTATTATAATACCTATTAAGTCTAAATCCGATACAGCTTTGTACCAAGTGCATCCTTGTGCTGTTTTTGTGAAATGTAGTGCATTTCTGTTTGTTATAGATCTGAAAATATAATATTTTATACAATTGGTTTTTAAATCAGATATGAGAAAAACAAAGAAATGCAGTTATACTGCTTTTTATAATTATCTAATTACCTTTATTGGTGCTGTTTGTATGTGTGTGTGTGTGTGTATTCAAATTATTGTCTTATGTCACTTGTATCAGTCTCAAGAGGTTTCTTTGCCATTTCTTGCAAGTTGGGTCTTCTGGTAAAGAATTCTTTCAGTTTTTAAAAAATCCTGGAATGTCGTTATTCCATCTTCATTTTCATAAGACAGATTGGCTCAGTGTAAAACTTGTGATTGTAGTTTTTTAAAACATTTCTTTCTGCACTTAAAATATATCATCTCATTGCTTTCTGTCCTGCATTATTCCTAAAATGATATGAGCTGTTGATCTTTTTAGAGTCCCTTTGTATATGATAAGTCACTTTTCTCTTGCTGCTTTAAAGATTCTCTTTGCCTTTGTCTTGTGGCATTTTTGGTGTGATGTGTCTGGGTTTAGATCTCTTTCACATTATCCTACTTCAAACTCACTGGGCTTCTTGGATGTGTAGATCAATAGTTTTCATCAAATATGGGATATTTTCAGGCATTATTTTTTAATGTATTTTTCCTACTCCTCTCTTTCTCTTCTTTTTCTGATACTGCCATTTCATATATGTTAATGTGCTTAATGGTGTCTCACATTTCTTTGAATTTGTTTATTTTTCTTTGTTATATTTTATATTTTTTTTCATTATATTTTTCTCTCTTCAGATTGCATAATTTCTATTAGTCTATCTTCAAGTGTGCTAATTTTTCCTTCTGCCAACTTAAATCTGCTGTTGAAGCCCTCTAGTGAATTTTTTGGTACTTTTCACCTCCCAAGTTTGAATTTAATTATTTTAAAAATAATTTATTTTGCTTTACTGACATTCTCTATTTGAGGAGGCATTGCTGTCATATCTTCCTTTACTTTTTTTAAAGCAGATTTTTCCTTAGTTCTTTGAAAATATTAAAAATATTTTTCTGCAAATTCAATATCCAGGCCTTTTCAAAGGCTATTTTCCCTGTGAATCAGCCACACTTTCTTTTTCCTTTGCATCTTATAAATTTTTGGTCTATAACTTGACATTTTAGATAATATATTATAGCAACTCTGAATTCTGATTTACTATCCCCTCCCTACATACACAGCTTGCTGGCTTTATTTTGCTGTTTATTGGTTTGTTTAGTGACTTGTCTGTACTGTTTCAGTGAAGGCCATTTCCCCTGTAGTGTACAGCCTCTGATGTTGCCCCTCAAGGGCACTGCCTTGGGCATGTGCTCATTCACCCTGACACTAATAATAGTTTTACCAAGGCTATCTTTAGCTATCTCTTTCCCTGATCTCTCTGTTAAATTATCTGCCTTTTTTGGTATCAAACTAAGCTGTTAGCCCTGAGTAATTGTTAGCTGATTGCTACATTGACTTTAACAATACCCAGAGACATAAGTTGTTTCACAGTGATTCAATTTAATTTGGGTCCCTTTCAGTGGTAGTCTTTGGCACCGGTGTTTCAGCCTTGCTCCATCCTTCCATGGTCTCTTCTTAGCCACCTCTTTCCTTGTTTTTTTTCTGTTAAACTGGCTGTCCTATGGTTTAGAGAGCTCATGAAGATACCACCTTCCTCTTAATCGGTTACCATCAAAAACTCAATTATATTTGAGAATATCCTTAGGCTTGAACTTTCTCATACTCTCTTTTAAATAAAGTCAGTTCCTTTGGGGATAGATTTGGAACTCTGTTCTTATGGCCTGCTCGTCCCCCTTGGTAAAACCTCTGCACAAATGACCTGGGAGCTGGGGATGGGGTCAGTGACATGCTTCTCTCAGAATCACACCCATGCTTTATGAACAGGGCATTCAGTGGAAGTAGAATCCCCTGGTCTTCTCAGCTTTTCTCTCCCTGCATGGAACCATTGCACTATGGGTGAGCAGGCACAGAGATGATTTGCGACCATTATTCTAGTGCCTGCTGTTTCTAGAGTCGAGATTCTGCTGTGTGAGTAGGGACTGTGTTGAGAGAGAGAGAGCTCCAGAACTCTTCGACATGCTTTCCTGGATAAAGCTTCTGCAACCTGGTGCTGAGTGTGGGATGAGAAATGCTGAAGACCTTCTTGGGGAGAGAGAGACCTATCTTCTTGGCTGCATCTGGCAGTAGTAGGGCTTCTATCTTGCTGAATTGGCAAGAAAAGATGCAAAGTGGCAGACTGTCGCTCAAATGCCCTAGACTTGCACTGTTCTCACTGACATTTATTAGATTTTACTAAATGTGTTTATCCATTTATGACATCAGGAGAGTTTCTAGAGATCATAAGTGGATGTGTTTTTGTTTCAATGATTTTCTCTATTTAAGGTTGTTTTGCTGGGGAGAGGATCCATGGAGTGCCTCTTGCTCTGATTTCACATCTCTCTCCTAACTCAGAGAATCACTTGATATATGAAAAATATACTGTATTAATAACAATCTAACCAAACTTTCTAAACACCATTAAGCCTTTTTCCTCTAAATCTATATTTCCTACACTATATTTTGGTCTTGCTCTTTTATATGTCACTGTCCTTTAGTCACAATAGCTGCCATGAAGTAGGAACCAGATGACTGATAAAGTTCATCAGTAGAAATCCCCATAAGTTATGGGCCCGGAGTGAGAAGAGGGGTACCTGCTGAGCGAGTTGATGGTTTCACATGGCCTGGTGATTAAGCTCGTGGTCTAATGGACAGGATATGCATGTTGACTTGGACTGATTTGACTTAACGTACTATGTACGATTAATAATCTATATGTACTATGCAATATTTATAATAATATGTACATGCTTATAAGCATGGGGTAGATAATGTAATGCATGATTATACATATAATGTGATGTGTACGTATAAGATGTATGTACTTATTAATGTGATAATACAAATATGCACGATGTACATAGTAGTTTGTGATAAAATGGGCTGTTTTGATACTGACATAATACTTAATAATTCTGTAAATGTCTTATAATATAATTTCAGGGAATAGTTTAAGTAGAATTTCAGCTTTGGATGCTGGTGTCGAAGCTTGGGGCTTATTCCTTGAGTCTTAGGGAGGTGTATTGTTCTCCTCTTCTGGTTTACAAGACCAGGATAATGTGATATACTACTAAGACTCTTCATTTCAGGAGATTGTTTTCAATGATGCTAGTTACTGGTATTAGCACTAAAATCAAAAGAAAGTATAAAATAGATGCGAGTTGTCGGATAATGATGAAGGGAAGTTCTACAGGTTGTCCTCCAGTCCACGTTACTGTTAGTAGGTCTGCCACTAACACTAAAAATAAGAACCGGCTAAGGAGTCGGAATGTTATGCTTTGTTGTTTGGATGTGTGGAGTACTGGGATAAATGCTAGATTTAGGATTGAGAATAATAGGGCTAAGTATCCTCCTAGTTTGTTGGGGATTGATCTCAGAATTGCATATGCGAATGGAAAATACCACTCTAGTTTAATATGTGGTGGTGTGTTGAGTGGGTTTGCTGAGGTGTAGTTGTCAGGGTCTCCTAACAAGTCAGGGGAAAATAGGACTAGTATTAGTGAGGCTAGGATTAGTAGTAGAGCACCTAGAATGTCTTTGATTGTATAATAGGGGTGGAGTGGAATTTTGTCTGTGTCAGATGGGTTTCCTGTGGGGTTGTTGGATCCTGTTTCATGGAGAAATAGTAGGTGGACAGCTGCTAGTGCTGTAATGATGAAGGGGAGAATAAAATGAAAAGTGAAGAATCATGTGAGTGTTGCTTTGTCTACGGAAAAGCCACCTCAGATCCATTCAACAAGAGTGGTGCCAATGTATGGGATTGCTGAGAGCAGGTTTGTAATAACTGTTGCCCTCAGAATGACATTTGTCCTCATGGTAGTACATAGCTGAAGCATGCTTAGCCTATACTTGCTTCAAGCCTTTGCTCTAGCTATTTTCTCTTTCTGCAATGCTTTTATATTCATAAGGCTCACTCCGTATTTTCTTCAGATCTCTATACAAGCATCACTTAATCATTGAGATTTTCCCAGACCATTGTATCTAAAATACCATCTCCTCTTCTCGTTCCCTCACATTTTTCCATTTTATCACCATTTAATATATTCTGTGTAATATATTTTATTTATTTGTTTATCCTCTTTTTCCCACAATTGCACACAGTAGACTTTTCATTATTATTGTTTGAAGGAATGAATGGGTCATACTATGACAGTTTTATCTATCTCTAGAGCAGCATTGTCTAATAGAATTTTCTGCAATGATGGAAATGTTCTCTGTATGCATTGTCCAATATGATAGCTGCTAGCTACATTTGGCCATTGAAGATTTGAAATGTGGCTAGTGCAACTGTAGAACTATGTTTTAAATTTTAGTTAATTTAAATCTAGATTAAAATAGCCAAATGTGGGTATGGCTGCTTGCCAGCCCAGGTTCAGAGAGTCATATGCCTTGCTATGGGGTCTTTGCAAGGCTTATTTTTTATCTTCTGTTTTCATTCATAATGTTAATTCCACCATTCCTGACACTGTTATCATTTATCCTACATACTGTTATAATAGCTGTTAATAAACAAGGGTGGGAATTCTGTAAAATTGTCTACAAATGAAATCAAGTCCTCAGTTCTCCTTGATTTTGGAAATGAGCATCTAATTTTCTCCTCATTGCTTCTTTCATATGAAATAATTATTTAAGATGCACAGTTTTGTATACATATTCAATACCATATTTTCTGCAATTAAATGGGATAAATTACTGATACATGTTACAACATGGATAAACCTCAAAAACATACTAATTGACTGGGAATGCACTTCCTGGGATGCAGAGAGGGAGATGCTGTAAGAGGTTCTTCAGTGTGGGCGAGTAAAATGCCCTGGATGTGAGAAACAGGTCCAGATAATCTGTGCTGTGTGTTCAGATGTGCATATATTTCTTCTAAGTTGATTAAAGTTGTTTTAGAACTATCAAGTACCTCAAAGAAACTCAACTCTACATTGATGTAAGACCACACACAATTTACATTCCTTGTGGGACTGCTCCTGTGTATAATAAATAGATAACTAAAAAGCTAGATCGTCCAAGAGAGAATAAGGAAGTTCTTCAATGTTGTGTGGCTGACAGGGTCTTTGTACTCCAGCCGGGTGTCAGGCCTGTGCCTCTGAGGTGCAAGAGCCGAGTCTAGGACATTGGTCCACCAGAGACCTCCCAGCTCCACGTAATATCAAATGGCGAAAGTTCCCCCAGAGATCTCCATCTCAATGCTAAGACCCACTGAGCTCCACTCAATGACCAGCAAGCTGCAGTGCTGGACACCCTATGCCAAACAACTAGCAAGACAGGAACACAACCCCACCCATTAGCAGAGAGGCTGCCAAAAATCATAATAAGGTCACAGACACACCACCAGACATGGTCCTGCCCAACGAAAGAAAAGATCCAGCCTCATCAACCAGAACACATGCACCAGTCCCCTCCACCAGGAACCCTACACAACCCACGGAAAAAACCTTAGCCACTGGGGGAAGACACCAAAAACAATGGGAACTAAGAACCTGCAGCCTGGGAAAAGGAGACCCCAAACACAGTAAGTTAAGCAAAATGAGAAGACAGAGAAACACAGCAGATGAAGGAGCAATGTAAAAACCCACCAGACCAAACAAATGAAGAGGAAATAGGCAGTCTACCTGAAAAGGAATTAAAATAATGATAGCAAAGATGATCCAAAATCTTGAAAATAGAATGGAGGAAATACAAGAAATGTTTAACAAGGACCTAGGAGAACTAAAGAGCAAACAAACAATGATGAACAACACAATAAATGAAATTAAAAATTCTCTAGAAGGAATCAATAGCAGAAGAACTGAGGCAGAAGAACAGGTAAGTGACCTGGAAGATAAAATAGTGGAAATAACTACTGCAGAGCAGAATAAAGAAAAAAGAATGAAAACAATGGAGCACAGTCTCAGAGACATCTGGGACAACATTAAACGCACCAATATTCAAATTATAGGGGTCCCAGAAGTAGAAGAGAAAAAGAAAGGGACTGAGAAAATATTTGAAGAGATTATAGTTGTAAACTTCACTAATATGGGAAAGGAAATAGTCAATCATTTCCAGGAGGCACAGAAAGTCCCATGCAGGATAAATCCAAGGAGAAACACGCCAAGACACATATTAATCAAACTATCAAAACTAAACACAATGAAAAAATATTAAAAGCAGCAAAGGAAAAACAACAAATAACATACAAGAGAATGCCCATAAGGTTAACAGCTGATCTTTCAGCAGAAACTCTGCAAGCGAGAAGGGAGTGACAGGACATATTTAAAGTGATGAAAGGGAAAAACCTAAAACCACAATTACTCATTCAGCATCTCATTCAGATACGATGGAGAAATTAAAACCTTTATAGACAAGCAAAAGCTAAGAGAATTCAGCAGCACCAAACCAGCTTAACAACAAATGCTAAAGGAACTTCTCTAGGCAGGAGACACAAGAGAAGGAAAAGGCCTACAATAACAAACCCAAAACAATTAAGAAAATGGTAATAGGAACATACATATCGATAATTACCTTAAATGTAAATTGATTAAATGCTCCCACCAAAAGACATATGCTGGCCGAATGGATACAAAAACAAGACCTGTATATATGCTGTCTACAAGAGACCCACTTCAGACCTAGGGACACATACAAACTGAAAGACAGGGGATGGAAAAAGATATTCCATGCAAATGGAAATCAAAGAAAGCTGGAGTAACAATTCTCATATCAGACAAAATAGACTTTAAAATAAAGACTATTACAAGAGACAAAGAAGGACACTACATAATGATCAAGGGATCAATCCAAGTAGATGATACAAAAATTGTAATTATTTATGCACCCAACATAGGAGCACCTCAATACATAAGGAAAATGCTAACGGCCATAAAAGGGGAAATCGACAGCAACACAATCATAGTAGGGGACTTTCACACCCCACTCTCACCAATGGACAGATCATCCAAATGAAAATATATAAGGAAACACAAGCTTTAAATGATACATTAAACAAGATGGACTTAATTGATATATATATAGGACGTTCCATCCAAAAACAACAGAATACACTTTCTTCTCAAGTGCTCATGGAACATTCTGCAGGATTAATCATATCCTGGATCACAAATCAAGCCTTGGTAAATTTAAGAAAATTGAAATCATATCAAGTATCTTTTCTGACCACAGCTCTATGAGACTAGATATCAATTACAAGAAAAATTTCTGTAAAAAATACCATCACATGTAGGCTAAACAATACACTACTTAATAACCAAGAGATCAATGAAGAAATCAAAGAGGAAATCAAAAAATACCTAGAAACAAATGACAATGGAAACACGATGACCCAAAACCTATAGGATGCAGCAAAAGCAGTTCTAAGAGGGAAGTTTATAGCAATACAATCCTAACTGAAGAAACAAGAAACATCTCAAATAAACAAGCTCACCTTACACCTAAAGCAATTAGAGAAAGAAGAACAAAAAACCCCCAAAGTTAGCAGAATAAAAGTAATCAAAATTATCAGATCAGTAATAAATGAAAAAGAAATGAAGGAAACAATAGCAAAGATCAATAAAACTAAAAGCTGGTTCTTTGAGAAGATAAGCAAAATTGATAAAGCGTTAGCCGGACTCATCAGGACAAAAAGGAAGAAGACTCAAATCAATAGAACTAGAAATGAAAAAGAAGCAACAACTGACACAGCAGAAATACAAAGGATTATGAGAGATTAGGACAAGCAGGTATATGCCAGTAAAATGCACAACCTGGAAGAAATGGACAAATTCTTAGAAAAGCACAACCTTCCGAATCTGAACCAGGAAGAAATAGAAAATATAAACAAACCAATCACAAGCACTGAAATTGAGACTGTGATTAAAAATCTTCCAACAAATAAAAGCCCAGGACCAGATGGCTTTACAGGTGAATTCTATCAAACATTTAGAGAAGAGCTAACATCTATCCTTCTCAAAATCTTCCAAAATACAGCAGAGGGCGGAACACTCCCAAACTCATTCCATGAGGCCACCATCACCCTGATACCAAAACCAGACAAAGATGTCACAAAGAAGGAAAACTACAGGCTAATATCACTGATGAACATAGATGCAAAAATCCTCAACAAAATACTAGCAAACACAATGCAACAGCACATTAAAAGGATCATACAGCATGATCAAAGGGGTTTATTCCAGGAATGCAAGGATTCTTCAGTATACGCAAATCAATCACCGTGATACACCATATTAACAAATTGAAGGATAAAAACCTTATGATCATTTCAATAGATGCAGAAAAATCTTTTGACAAAATTCAACACCCATTTATGATAAAAACCCTCCAGAAAGTAGGCACAGTAGGAACTTGCCTCAACATAATAAAGGCCATATATGACAAACCCACAGCCAACATCGTTCTCAATGGTGAAAAACTGAAACCATTCCCACTAAAATCAGGAACAAGACAAGGTTATGCACTCTCACCACTGTTATTCAACATAGTTTTGAAAGTTTTAACCACAGCAATCAGAGAAGAAAAAGAAATAAAAGGAATCCAAATCAGAAAGAAGAAATAAAGCTGTCACTGTTTGCAGATGACATGATACTATACATAGAGAATTCTAAAGATGCTACCAGAAAACCACTAGAGCTCATCAATGAATTTGGTAAAGTAGCAGGACACAAAATTAATGCATAGAATCTCTTGCATTCCTATACACTAATGATGAAAAATCTGAAAGAGAAATTAAGGAAACACTCCCATTTACCACTGCAACAAAAAGAATACAATACCTAGGAATAAACCTACCTAAGGAGACCAAAGACCTGTATGCAGAAAACTATAAGACACTGATGAAAAAAATTAAAGGTGATCCAAACAGATGGAGAGATATACCATGTTCTTGGATTGGAAGAATGAACATTGTGAAAATAACTATACTACCCAAAGCAATCTACAGATTCAATGCAATCCCTATCAAACTACCACTGGCATTTTTCACAGAACTAGAACAAAATATTTCACAATTTGTATGGAAACACAAAAGACCCCGAATAGCCAAAGCAATCTTGAGAAAGAAAAACGGAGCTGGAGGAATAAGGCTCCCAGACCTCAGACTATACTGCAAAGCTACAGTAATCGAGACAGTATGGTACTGACACAAAAACAGAAATATAGATCAATGGAACAAGATAGAAAGCCCAGAGATAAACCCACACACATATGGTCACCTTATCTTTGATAAAGGAGGCAAGAATATACAATGGAGAAAAGACAGCCTCTTCAATAAGTTGTTGTGGGAAAAGTGGACAGGTCCATGTAAAAGAATGAAATTAGAACACTCCCTAACACCATACACAAAACTAAACTCAAAATGGATTAAAGACCTACATGTAGGGGCAGACACTAAAACTCTTAGTGGAAAACATAGGCAGAATATCTATGACATAAATCACAGCAAGATCCTTTTTGACCCACCTCCTAGAGAAATGGAAATAAAAACAAAAATAAAGAAAGGAGACCTAATGAAACTTAAAATCTTTTGCACAGCAAAGGAAACCATAAACAAGACGAAAAGTCAACCCTTAGAATGGGAGAAAATATTTGCAAATGAAGCAACTGACAAAGGATTAATCTCCAAAATTTACAAGGAGCTCATGCAACTCAATATCAAAACAAACAACCCAATCCATAAATGGGCAGAAGACCTAAATAGACATTTCTCCAAAGAAGATACACAGGTTTCCAACAAACACATGAAGGAATGCTCAACATCACTAATCATTAAAGAGATGCAAATCAAAACTATAATGAAGTATCACCTCACATCTGTCAGAATAGCCATCATCGAAAAATCTACAAATAATAAATGCTGGAGACGGTGTGGAGAAAAGGGAACCCTCTTGCCCTGTTGGTGGGAATGTAAATTGATACAGCCACTGTGGAGAACAGTATGGAGGTTCCTTAAAAACCTAAAAATAGAACTACCATACGACCCAGTGATCCCACTACTGGGCATATACCCTGAGAAAACCATAATTCAAAAAGAGTCATGTACCAAAATGTTCATTGCAGCTCTATTTACAATAGTCAGGACATGGAAGCAACCTAAGTGTCCATCAGCGGATGAATGGATAAAGAAGATGTGGCACATATATACAATGGAATATTACTCAGCCATAAAAGGAAACAAAATTGAGTTATTTGAAGTGAGGTGGATGGACCTAGAGTCTGTCATACAGAGTGAAGTAAGTCAGAAAGAGAAAAACAAATACCATTGCTAACACATATATATGGAATCTAAAAAAAAAAAAAAGTTTTGAAGAACCTAGGGGCAGGACAGGAATAAAGACACAGACGTGGAGAGTGCACCTGAGGACATGGGGAGGTGGAGGGGTGGGCTGGCATGAGGTGAGAGTGTGGCATGGTCATATATACACTACCAAATTTAGAATGGATGGCTGGTGGGAAGCAACCACATAGAACAGGGAGATCAGCTTGGTGCTTTGTGACCATGTAAATGGGTGGGATAGGGTGGGTGGGAGGCAGACGCAAGAGTGAGGAATTATGGGGATATTTGTATATGTATAACTGATTCACTTTGTTGTAAAGCAGAAACTAACACACCATTGTAAAGCAATTATACTCCAATAAAGATGTTAAAAAAACATACTAATTAAAAGAAGGCAGTAATAAAAGACCATGTGTATATGATTGATTTTATATAGAATTTCTGTAATAAACCAATCCATAGAGAAAGAAAGTAGATTAGCATTTGCCTAGGGTGGTGGGGGGAAGGGGAAAGAAGGAATTGGGTAGTGACTACTAAAGTGTATGGGGTTTCTTCTACAAATAATAAAAATATTCTATAATTAATTGTGGTGATGTTTGTACAATTCTGTGAATCGACTAAAAGTCACTGAATTGTACAGTTAAATATTTATATATGTGTGTGCATGCAAGTACTTCTGTATGTTTTTTTCTTGGCTTCTTCCCTCAGATATTCTGATTTAGTAGACCTAAGATGGGAGTCTGCATTTTAAACAGGGAACCAATTTGATTCTAATGCTGGTGGCCAAAAATTATTAGTTGAGAGACACTGTCTTAGGCAAGATTGTATTCCTTATTTTACTTTCTTCAAGAAATTTGTGATGAAGTACAGAGGATGCATATCTTTATCCTAGGTATATGCTAATACCTTGGCCTCCTTTATACCATGGTTATATTTTGAGCTAAAATTTTCAGATCTGGGTGATGTTGACACATTTTCTTTGTATGACAGGCCATTGCTACTGTAGGCAGATTATGACAGTTGCAGTGGGGTACTCAGATGGCTTTATCTTCTCAGTTGAAATTTTTTTTTTTTGCATTTTTTTCAAAAATAGAATTGGTATTTTCCATAGTGTTTCCTCTGCCATAGGTTTCAAAGTAATTGTAAAACCTCTTTCTCTACATTATCCTACTCCTCCTATTTCATGATATACATCTCAGATGGTTGGTTGGCTTATCTAGTGAGATATTTGAAAGATAGCCTACATAGGCCAGTGTATGTCTACATGTGGTGGTAGGAAACCTGTGTCTGAATCATCTGGAATGTTTGTTAAACTTCCTGGGGCCCAAGATTCAAAGTCTCTGAATGTGGAGCCTAAGAATCTGGATGAATATTATGCATACTAAAGTTTGAGAACCACTGACTTAGGTAGTGATCTTTGTCTTTGAATTTTCTAATATACAACTTGAGAAGAGTTTTAAATTTCTTCTAATTTTTCTTATATTATTTATTATATTTGTTATTCCTGGAAAGGTTAGAATTTTGCTTCCGCACTTGAAACTCCTGGGGGTTTTTTTCGACTTGATCTTTCTGTTTCAATAAAAACTGTACTTTGCACTTTCTAGCTATGCTTTTGGTCCTTCCCACTCCCTTGCCCTGATTTCCACACTGATTAACTTGGTCAGTATGTAATTCATCTTGTTCTAAGGACAAAAAGTCTATAGTGTGTGTGTGTGTGTGTGTGTGTGTGTGTGTGTGTGTGTGTGTGTTTGTGTGCACTATTGTTGCTGCTAAATTTTTACTCATCTTTGGTTGTTCCTGGAAAGCCCTAAAACTATAGGGATAACAATATTAGAATTTTAAGAATCTGTAATATCTGGTCTTTCATAGACTATGTGCAAGTTATAGTAATACTGACCTGAACATATCTAAATTGCTATGAATTCTGACAATTCCCAAGAATCTGAAAAGGTATGGGACTTTTTATTGCATTTGTAAAGCAGTGACTAAGAGCTGTGATTTCAAAATAGGAATTGTAATAGACTGATTACAAAATATACACTCTGAAAAGCTAGGCATCATAATTATGGTCACACTATGTGCATTCTCTATCAAATGTTAAATATGAGAAAATTGCCCTAAAAGAGATGAAAAAGAATTGATATAATTTTAACCAGTAGAGTATACTAATATAACTGTTTATTGCTCCTAACAATGGTGTACTGTCCTTTAGTTGTTATATTTATTTGGATGCTATTTTTATTTATATTATTAAAATAATAATAATCATTCATGAAGTGATTCTATGAGTGAAGGGATTTTATAAGCACTTAACATATAGCATCTCATTTAATCATCAGAAATTCATTAATCATATCAATTTTATAGACAAGGACACCAAGCTTCAGAATGATTACATAACTTGACAAAGATTAATAGGTAGTAAGTGGCAGTGCAGACATCAGGCACCTGGTTTGCCTTAAAGAAAATCCTGTGCTGTTTTTTTCTTCCAGTTTTATTGAGATATAATTGACATACAGCACTGTATAAGTTTAAGGTGTATAGTGTAATGATTTGACTTAAGTACATCATGAACTGATTATCACAGTAAGTTTGTTGAACATCCATCATCTCATACAGATACAAAATTTAAGAAATAGAAAAAATATTTTCCTTCTGATGAGAACTTTTAGGGTTTATTCTCTTGACATCTTTCATCTATAAAATACAGCCATGTTAATTACATTTATCATGTTGTACATTACATCCCTAGTACTTATTTATTCCATAACTGGAAGTTTGTACCTTTTGAGTGCCTTCATCCAATTCCCCCTCCCCCAACCTCCCACCTCTGGTCACCTAAAATGTAATCTCTTTTACTATGAGTTTCTTTGTTTGTTTATATGTTTTTGAAGTGTAATGACCTATAACACTATGTTAGTTACGGTACAACATAGTGATTTGATATTTCTGTACATTTTTAAAATGATCACCATGGTAAGTCAGTTAACACACATCATCATACAAAGATAATACATAAATACTGACTATATTCCTCACACTGTATTTTTCATACCCATGAAGTATTTATTTTGTAACTTGAAGCTTACACCTCTTAATCTCCCTCACCTATTTCTCTTCCACCCCTACTCCCTCCCCTCAGGCCATCAACTGTTATCTGTATCTATGACTCTTTCTATTTTGTTATGTTTGTTTATTTGTTTTTTGGATTCCACATATAAGTGAAATCATGTAGTATTGTTTTTCTCTGTCTGACTTATTTCACTTATCATAATACCCTCTAGGTCCATTCATGTTGTTGCATATGTTAAGATTTCATCTTTCATGGCTGAATAATATTCCATTGTGTGTGTGTATACATATATATATATCCCATCTTCTTTATTAATTCAATTATTGATGAGAACTTAGGTTGCTTCCATATCTTGGCTATTGTATCAATACGTACAGCTGCAATGAACATAAGATTGCATATACCTCTTCTATTTAGTATTTCTGATTTCTTAGGATAGAACCAGGAGTGGAATTGCTGGATCATATGATAGGTCTATTTTTAGTTTTTTTGAGGAATCCCCATTGTTTTCCACAGTGGCTGCACCAATTTACATTCGCGCCAGCAGTGTACGAGGGTTCTCTTTTCTTGGCATCCTTGCCAACATTTGTTATTTGTAGACTTTTTGATGATAGCCATTCTGACAGGTGTGAGGTGATATCTCATTGCGGTTTTGACTTGCATTTCTTTAGTAATTAACAATGTTGAGCATCTTTTCATATGCCTCTTAGCAATCTGTGTGTGTTCTTGGAAAAATGTCTATTCAGATCCTCTGTCCATTTTTAAATCAGTTTGTTTGTTCTTTTGATGTTGAGTTATATGAGTCCTTTGTATATTTTGGATATTAACACCTTATCAGATATATTGTTTGCAAATATTTTCTCCCATTCAATAGGTGGCCCTTTCATTTTGTTGATAGTTTCCTTCACTGTGTAAATGGTTTTTAGTTTGATGTATTCCCATTTGTTTATGTTTGCTTTTCTTTGTTTCTTTTGCTTGAGGAGACATATTAAGACACATATATTACTAAGACTGATGTGAAAGAATATACTGCCTCAGTTTTCTGCTAGAAGTTTTGTGGTTTCAAATCTTAAATTTAAGCCTTTAATTCATTTTGAATTTATTTTTCTGCATGATGGTAGAGAGTGGTCCAGTTTGATTCTGTTGCATGCAACTGTCCAGTCTTTCCAACACCAGTTATGAAAAAAGACTGATTTTTCCCCACTGTATATTCTCACCTCCTTTGTCATAGGTTAATTTCCCATTGGTTCTGGTGCTAGTGCCTGCTCACTGGTGGGCAGATCCGTGTCCTGGGGTCTCTGGTTGCAGGGCCCTGGGGCTCATGGAGTTGGTGTCAGCCCACTGGTGGGCAGGGCTGGGTAACAATGTCTGGCTGCAGTACCCCAGGGTGTCCTGGGGCTAGTGTTAGTGCACTGGTTTTCAGAGCCAAGTTCTGGGCCCTCTGGTGGATAGGCTGGCCCCAGGGCAGCTGTGGGCTCAGGGCATCTTAAGCCTAGCTGCTTGGCCTGAGGCATCCCAGTACTGGTACCAACAGTCTGTTGGGTGGGGCTGGGTTCCAGCACTAATAAGCTAGAGGGAGGATACCAAAATGAAGCTTGTCAGCACCAGTCTTCTCCTGGTATGAGGTCTCCAAAACGGCTGCTGCCATTG
This sequence comes from Balaenoptera physalus, assembly GCF_965194825.1. Taxonomy (NCBI): domain Eukaryota; kingdom Metazoa; phylum Chordata; class Mammalia; order Artiodactyla; family Balaenopteridae; genus Balaenoptera; species Balaenoptera physalus. Next base: position 58,493,989 of record NC_138903.1, on the reverse strand, counting down.
TCCATGTCCCTAGGGTGAGGTCCAGTTGCCTCTTGCCTCTCCAGGAGGCTCTTCAATATCAGCAGGTGAGTCTGACCCAGGTTCCTATCAAATTACTGCTTCTGCCCTATGTTCTGGAGCATGTGGGATTTTGTGTGCACCCTTCAAGAGTGGAGTCTCTATTTCCCAGAGCCCTCTGGTTCCCCTGAAAGTAAGCCCCGTTGACCTTCAAAGCCAAACGTTCTGGGAGTTTATCTTTCCAGTACAGGATATCCAAGCTGTGGAGCCAAGTGTGGGCTTCAGATTCCTTGCTTTTGGGGAAGAACATCTTCAATTGTAATTATCCTCCTGTTAGTGGGTTGCCCACCCAGGGGTATGGGTCTTGACTCTGCCACATCTCTATCCTGCCTACCCATCTTGTTGTGGTTCCTTCTTTGTAGCTGTAGTTGTAGAAAAATATTTTCTCCTATTCCTACCTTTCTCATCAGTAGTTGCTCTGTAAATAGCTGTAATTTTGATGTGCCTGTGGGACAAAGTGAGCTCAGCGTCTTCCTACTTTGCCATCTTGGCAACTCCTCAAAAATCCTGTGCTTTTAAACATTATTATAGCTTGACACCAAGTTTAATGAATAAACCTGTGGTGTGTGAATAAACACCCACTTCATAACACATTTTAGTTATAACATTAGATATTAGCTGGTAAGGATATAAACCCTATTATCTCCAATTATCTGTATGAAGTTAGAGATGACAAAGCACATTAGGTAATGGAGGACTGTGCCCTGGAAAGAACAGTGAGCTTGACTACTAGCTAGCACAATGAAATAATAAAATTAAATAAAAAGTAAAACTGGGAATAATGAAACATTTTGTCATAATTTACAATACTATCCTGAGATCAAATCATTTTTTAATTAATATTTTATTGTGGTATGAACACTTCACATGTGATCCATTGACTTAAATTTTTAGGCGTACAGTGCAGTATTGTTAATTATAAGTACTGTGCTGTACAAGCAGATTTTAAACACATACTCATCATGTAAAGTTGAAACTCTATAGCCATTGAACAATGACTCCCCATTTCCACTTCTTCCTAGCCCCTGGCAACCACCATTCTACTTTCTGCTTCTATGAGTTTGATTATTTTAGATACCTCATATAAGAAGGATCATGCAGTGTTTGTCTTTCTGTGTATAGCTTATTTCATTTTGCAAAGTGTGCTCTAGGTTCGTCCATGTTGTCACTTATGGTGGGATTTCCTCTTTTTTTAAAGGCTAAATAATATCCCATTGTGAGTATATACCACATTTTCTTAATTCATTCATCTGTTAATGTACATTTAGGCTGTTTCCATATCTTGGATACTGTGAATAATACAGCAACGAAAATGGAAATAAAAATATATCTTTGAGAGTTCCCTGGTGGCCTCATGGTTAGGATTCTGGGCTTTCACTGCCATGGCCCAGGTTCAATCCCTGGTTGGGAAACTGAGATCCCACAAGCCATGCAGTGCAGCCACAAAAAAAAAAAAATCTCTTTGAGCTCCTGATTCAAATCTTTGAGATATATATCTATAAGTGGGATTGCTGGATCCTATGGAAGTTCTATTTTTAATTTTTTGTGGAACCTCCATATTGTCTTCCATAGTGGCTTAACCATTTTATATTCTCACCAATACTATATAAGGGTTACAATTTTTCCACACCCTTACCAACATTTGTAATCTTTTTTTTTTGTAGTAGTCATCTCAACACGTGTGAAGTGATAACTCATTGTGATCTTGATTTGCATTTTCCTGAGAATTAATCATGTTGAGCACCTTTTGTATACTTGTTGGCCATTTGTATATATTCTTTGGAAAAATGTCCAGTCAAGCCTGTTGCCCATTTTTTAATTAGGTTATATGGTTTTTGCTATGGACTCAGAGGACTTCCTTATTATTTTGGATATTAACCCCTTATCAGATATAGGGTTTGCAAATATTTTCTCCCATTTCATAGGTTCCCTTTTCATTTTGTTGTTTTTTTTTTCCTTTGCTGTGCAAAAGCATTTTAGTTTGATGTTGTCCCACTTATCTATTTCCGTTTTCATTACTTGTGCTTCTGGTGTTATATTCATACAATCATTGCCAATACTAATGTCAAGAAGCTTTTCCCTTATGTCTTCTTCTGGAAGTTTTAAAATTTCAGGTCTTTGGTTTAAGTCTCTATTGCATTTTTTTTTCAAATTTGAAATAATCTATGTATTTTATTTTATTTTTTTAACATCTTCATTGGAGTATAATTGCTTTACAATGGTGTGTTAGTTTCTGCTTTATAACAAAGTGAATCAGCCGTACGTATACATATATCCCCATATCTCCTTCCTCTTGCATCTCCCTCCCACCCTCCCTATCCCACCCCTCTAGGTGGTCACAAAGCACCGAGCTGATCTCCCTGTGCTATGTGGAGACAATTCTTTGCCTGTTGTGTATTCTTGGCTCATTCATTAAAGATCAGTTGACTATATATATGTGGGTTTATTTCTGAGCTCTCTATTCTGTTCCATTAGTCTGTATGTCTATCTTTATGTCAGCACCATACTGTTTTAATTACTGTAGATTTGTAATATATTTTGAAATCAGGAAGTGTGATGCCTCCAGCTTTGTTCTTTCTCAAGATTGCTTTGGCTATTTGGGGCCTTGTATGGTTCCATTTGAATTTTAAGATTGTTTTTTCTGTTTCTTTAAAAACTGCCACTGGGACTTTGATGAGGATAACATTGAATCTGTAGATCACTTTGGGTATTATGGACATTTTAACAATATTAGGTCTTCAAATCCATGAAAAATATGTCTTTCCACATATTTGTGGCTTTAATTTTTTTCATTTTTTAAAAAATTTTCCGTGTTCAAGTCTTTTACCTCTTTTGTTAAGTTTACTCCTAAGTACTTTAAATACTTTATTCTTTTTGGTGGTATAGTAAAGGAGATTGTTTTCTTTATTTTTTGAAGTATAGTAGCTGTACAATATTATATAAGTTAGAGATGCACAATATAGTGACTCACAATTTTTAAAGGTTATGCTCCATTTATAGTTATTATAAAATATTGGCTATATTCCCCATGTTGTACAATATCTCCTTGTACCTTATTTATTTTATACCTAATAGTTTGTACCTCTTACTCCCCTACCACTATATTGCCCCTCCCACTTCCCTCTCCTCACTGGTAACCACTAGTTTGTTCTCTATATCTGTGAGTCAGCTTCTTTTTTGTTATATTCACTAGTTTGTTGTACTTTGTAGATTCCACATATAAGTGATATCATACAGTATTTGTCTTTCTCTGTCTGACTTATTTCACTTAGCATAATGCCCTCCAATTCCATCCATGTTGCTGCAAATGGCAAAATTTCGTTCTTTTTTATGGATGTGTAGCATTCTATTGTGTGTGTGTGTGTCTGTGTGTGTATCTCACATCTTCTTTATCCATTCATCTGTTGATGGACACTTAGGTTGCTTCCATATCCTGACAATTGTAAACAATACTGCTATGAACATTAGGGTACATGTAAGTTTTCGAATTAGTGGGGTTTTTTTTTTGGATATATACTGAGGAGTAGAATTCCTGGGTCATATGGTAGTTCTATTTTTAGCTTTTTGAGAAACCTCCATACTGTTTTCCACAGTGGCTGCAGACCAATTTACATTTCCACCAACAGTGTACAAGGATTCCTGGTTCACCACATTCTCACCAACATTTATTATTTGTGTTCTTTTTGGTGACAGCCTTTCTGGCAGGTGGGAGGTGATATCTCATTGTGGTTTTGATTTGTATTTTCCTGATGATTAGTGATGTTAAGCATCTTTTCATGTGCCTGTCAGCCATCTGCATTTCCTCTTTGGAAAAATGTCTATTTAGTTCTTCTGTCCATTTTTTAATTGGGTTGTGTGGGTTTTTTGATGTTGAGTTCTATGAGCTGTTTATATATGTTGGATATTAATCCCTTATCAGTCATGTCATTTGCAAATATTTTCTCCCATTCAGTAGGTTGTCTTTTCATTTTTTCAGTGGATTCTTTTGTTGTGCAAAAGCTTTTAAGTTTATTTTGGTCCCATTTGTTTATTTTTGCTTTAATTTCCTTTACTTTAGGAGATAGATCCAAAAAAAATAGTGCTGTGATTTATGTTGTAGAGTGTTCTGCCTGTTTTCCTCTTGGAGTTTTATAATATCCAGTCTAATATTTAGGTCTTTAATCCATTTTGAGTTTATTTTTGTATATAGTGTTAGAGAATGTTCTAGTTTCATCCTTTTACATGTAGCTGTCCAATTTTCCCAGCACCACTTATTGAAGAGACTGTGTTTTCTCCACTGTGTATTCTTGCCTCCTTCATCTTAGATTAATTGACCAGAATTGCATGGGTTTATCTCTGGACTTTCTATCCTGTTCCATTGATCTATATTTCTGTTTTTGTGTCAGTACCGTACTGTTTTGATTACTGTAGCATTGTAGTATAGTCTGAAGTCAGGGAGCATGATTCCTCCAGCTCTGTTCTTCCTTCTCAAGATTTTTTTTTTGGCTATTCAGGTTCTTTTGTGTTTCCATACAAATTTAAAATTATTTGTTCTAGTTCTGTGAAAAATGCCATTTGTATTCTGATAGGGATTGCATTGAATCTATAGATTTCCTTGAGCAGTATAGTCATTTTAACAATATTGATTCTTCCAATCCAAGAACATGGTATATCTTTCCATCTGTTTGGGTTTTTTGCCTCCTTAGGTAGGTTTATTCCTAGGTATTTTATTCATTTTGATGTGATGGTAAATGAGACTGTTTCCTTAATTTCTCTTTCTGATCTTTCATTGATAGTGTATAGGAATGCAACAGATTTCTGTATATTAATTTTGTATCCTGCAACCTTACTGAGTTCATTGATGTGCTCTAGTAGTTTTCTGGCAGCATCTTTAGGATTTTCTATGTATAGTATCATGTCACTGTAAACAGTGACAGTTTTACTTCTTGCTTTCCAATTTGGATTAAAAGAGATTGTTTTATTAATTTCCTTTTCAGATAGTTCCTTGTTAGTGTAGAGAAATTCAGCTGATATGTTTATTTGTATGTTGATTTTGTATCCTACAACTTCGCTGAATTAGTTTATCAGTTCTAACAGTTTTTTGGTGGAGTCTTTAGGTTTTCTGCACATAAGAAGATGTCATCTTCAGAGACAGTTTTTCTACTTCCTATCTGTTTTGGATGCTATGAATTTCTTTTTCTTGCCTAATTGTTCATCTAGGACTTAGAATACTATTTTGAATAGAAGTGGTAAGAGTTGGCATCCTTGTCTTTTTCCAGATCTTAGAGAAAAAACTTTCAGATTTTCAACATTGAGTATGATGTTAGCTGTGGGATTTTCCTATATGGCCTTTATTTTGTTGAGTTACTTTCTATACCTAGTTTCTTAAGAGTTTTTAATCATGAAAGTGTGTTGAGTTTTGTCCAGTACTTTTTCTCTGCATGTATTGAAATGATAATATGATTTTCATCTTTTATTTTGTTAACATGGTGTATCACATTTATTGATTTGTGTTATATTGAACCATCCTTGCATACCAAGGATAAGTTCCATGTCCATCACAACTGAAGGGAGCAAGGTGCATTCACATAGAGAGATTATAAGAAGAATTATACTGGTCGAAAATTCTGAGCCTTCAGGTCACTGGTTTCATACCTGCCATGAACAATACGACTGGAGGTTAATTTCATGCATGTTGGCTACAATTTTGGTATAGCCTCTCATAAGTTGGTTTCTTCTACATTCATTAGAGCCTACCACTCAAGGATATAATAATAATTATTTTGACTATTTGCAAGGGATTTGGAAAGGTAAGCATATGTGGTGATTTTTCATTTGGCTGAATCAATTATTTCAATTGTATGGGTTCCAAGGCTGAAGCTGTAGGAGCAAGGAATTATTTAGTGGCGTGAGTCTGGCAGTGTCTTAATCATCAATCTCAAATGTGATTTTGTTAGTCTTCATAATAATATTCCTAAATTTGGGAATTTTCACAAAGTATCTGCAGGGCCAAATTATGGTTTCCAATGTCCGTATGTACTTTTGCTTTAATAAGCCACTTCTTCCATACAAATATTAAAAGTTCTATTTTATGACTGTTTTAGTATCAAGACAAATATTATACAGACTGGATTATATTAATGTTTTGTTTTCATTTTAAAAGAAATTAAAACATTTCATGAGCCCCCAAAAGTATCATGAGCCCTAGACATAATGCTTACTGTGTGTAGTGGATGTCACCCCTGGGTATTTGGACACATTCCTCAGGATATTTTATAGCCCTTTCGGGTTTTTATTGTCATTGACTTATGAATTCTTAACAGTTACAGTGATTACTTCCTCGTAATAATATTCTTTACAACTACTTTGAATTGTCTACCTTATATAGGTCATATTAAACTTGCCTTTTTTCATCAGTTTCATCATGGACTCAAAACTATTTTACAGTCTCAGCTAGTTCTATTTCATTTTCATTTTCTATTTAATACCCTGCTTGTCACCATTTGAGCTCTCAGAAGTTGGGGAGACCTTCTCAGATCAGGCCTTTGGGTTAGCATATTACTTTTTGGTTAAATATATTTCAAAGGATTAAGTTCAGTGTTCATTTGATGTCCACTGGCAGCACTGAGGAGACATGACAACACAGGCTGGAAAAGAAAAATTCACACAAGGTTTTTTAAAATAGTGAAAAAATGGAAGAAATAAAAATGTCTATCAGCATGTTATAAATTCACACAATGAAATACTACGCAGTGATTACAGTGAATGAACTGTTACAAGAGTTGGCAAACTCTATAAAGGGCCAGAGAGTAATAGTTTAGTTATTTACAGCCATATCATCTCTGTCTCAACTACTCAACTGTGCTGCTGTAGTTAGAAAGCAGCCGTAAACAATATGTCAGCTAATGAGAGTGGCTGTGTTCCAATAAAACGTTATTTACAAAAACAAGCAGCAGGCTGGTTTTGGCCCAAGGATAATAATTTGCTGACCCTTAAACTAAAGCAGGATATATCAACATGTATAAATATCAGAACTGTAATTTGAGTAAACAAAGTAAGTTGTAGAAGGATTCATATATTTTATTGCCATTTGGATAAAGTTTAAAGACCTGCAAAATATTATGTTTATAGATGTGTGTGTGTGTGAGTGTGTGTGCGCATGCACTTGTGTGTGCACGCATGTGCATGTGCATGGGGATGATGACCATTGTATTCATGACAGCTGTTATTTAGTAAATAGAGTGAGTCAATTTAATTAATTTCTTTATAAAAGCTATCTGATGGAAATATAGTATAATATTAAAATATGATTAGTACATGGGTGTTTGCTTTATTTTTTCTTTGTGTCTTCACGTTTGAAATATTTTACAATTAAAAAACAACACTGGCAAAGCCAATCAAAACATGTTTTCAGGCTGAATTTGACTGAGATTCCATCACTTTACCACCTCTGCTGTTTATGCATCCAAGCGTTCTAAAGAATATCAACATGGTAGAAAATGATGAGTCTTTATGTTAACACCTTGGAATCTATTCCATATATATCTGGAGGCTTTTAATGCAATAGCAGTTCATGATAGGTGATCTGGATATTAACCAGCATGTAAGCTGCTTTTCCTCAACATCAATATAACCTTTCTCTTTCTTTGCAAAATCGTTGCATAACTTCTTGACCATATATATATATATATACCATAATTCCTTTTTTATGATCTTGTTCTCTAGGATAATTCATATTAGCTTTCCATTTCCTGTGTCATTTTGTGGACTCTTAGACTCAGCTTGTTCCAGTTAGAACTAATTATTTCATAATACAATTGACCAACTCTCCTCATCATGGAAGCCTTTCCTCAGACTTGCCTCTAGACATCCCAGCACTATCCTAGAAAACTTGGAAAGCACCGTGCCTTTTTAACAATATGATGTTCTATAACCTTTCTTTTTCTTGTTCCAAGATCAAGGCTGGCATGCTTTTTTGTTGACCTTGAACTCATTAAGTAAAGAGTCATGAAATGATCCATATATTGAGCTCTATGAGGGCAGAGATTTTGCTTTATTTCCTGCTATCTTCTTAGCACTTTGAAGCAGTATTTGGCACAGAATAACTATTCAATAAACATGTGTTGCATGAAAAAAATTAATGATGTTATTCCTTTCAGAGGATATAGTTCTACATGGTTTCTGGTGGGATGTGGGGTTATTCCAAAGGCAGCTTTAGATACCACAGTGGAAGAGGGAACCTTTCAAAGTCCTGGATTTTTGATTGATTAACTTCAGTTTCACCCCAGTTCCCTAGCTTTTTACTTCTTATTTTAGTATAATTTTATTTCTAAGATCCCAATGTTTCCTTTTTACTTTTTTTCATATACAACATGCATATATCAGATTATATATAGTATGCTATGTGTTACTTCACCCAATTTCATGTATTGAATATGTTTTATAAACCTTAACATGTAAATGCCAACTTGTGGTTTCTTAACTGAAACTTGCTTGTGTGACTACGCAAACTTTCTTTATACTTAATGCTTATATCTGTGATATTGTCATTTCAGTATCATTTTAGTACATTCCTTTCTATAATTGCCACCCATTATGGTACAGTGCACCTAGTCAGTGTCAGTTGAGTTACCTAAAGACTAAAAAGGAAATTCTATCTCTCCCTGAACAAGTCCTGAAAATGTACCACCTATATGCATTGGGGGTCTCAAAAACCACCCCCGGTTTGGTCATTTGCTAGAAGAATTCAGCATACAGTCATACTCGTAGCTATGATTTATTATAGTCAAAGGATATAAAGCAAAATTAGCAAAGGGAAAAGGCACATGGGGTAACGTCTGGAGAAAACTTGGCACAAGGTTCCAAGAGTTCTCTCCCAGTGTAGTCACACAGTGTGCACTTAATTCCTCCAGTATTGAATTGTGACAATACATGTGAAGTGTTGTCTACCACAGTAGCTCATTAGAGACTGAGTGCCTAAGGTTTTTATTGGTGGCTGATCATGAAGGCAACCTCTGCCCAGCATGTACCAGAATTCTAGATTCCCGGAGGAAAGCAGGTGTTCAGCATAAAGCACAGTGGTTGTACAGGCAGTCTGCACACAATGAGCCACTTTTATCTGTTCTGGAAATGGTGGGAACACTTCCAAAATTCCAAGTTCCCAGACACCAGCCAAGGACACACCTTGCGAGCAGGACTTTCTAAGGATAGCAGTCTCAGGCCTGCTATGTTAACTTCTTTCTGGACACCATATGAATACAATTCTATATGGGTTTCCCTAGGTGACTAGCATAATAGAATAAGGCTATTTTGGCATACTGCCTACCCCAGCATTCTTGGGACGATAAGTGAAAGGGAGAAGATAGAAACTCATAACACACAAAAATGTTTGTAAGGTAAATGAATATTAAATAACATTGATTGGTTTGTCGGATTATGAATCTATCCAGGCCCTTTCTCCCATGTTTTAAAATTTCAGGGACTTCCCTGGTGGTCCAGTGGTTAAGACTTCACTTTCCAATGCAGGGGGTGTGGGTTCGATCCCTGATCAAGGAGCTAAGATCCCACATCCCTCGTGGCCAAATAACCAAAACATGAAACAGAAGCAGTATTGTAACAAATTCAATAAAGACTTTGAAAATACAGAGTTGAGGTGCACTCCAGGAACTTTCATTTTAAAAATAAATAAAATTTCAGAAGTGGTGATTATCTGTCAGCTTCCAGTGGCTGAAGATGTAGGTATACTTTAATTTAGACTACACTGATTCTCCCATTTAGGTGCTGTCAGTATGATCCCAGCAATGGTACATTTCCTGACCTTTCTCAGCTGCAGATGGGCCCTTGTCATCACCAAGCACCAGTTTCCCAAAGATGAAGAAATCCAATTTCATTTTGTTGTCACTTAGTGTCTTTTCCTTTCCACCCCCACCACCCCGGATAGCTTCAGCTCTATGCCTTTACCCCTAAGCATAACTTCAAACTTCCTCTAATGAGCATCTGTCTTTAACTAATGTGAAGATTCTTTTTCCTACCTCCTGTCCCAGAATGCAGCTTGTTGGTTTTATATTTAGTACATCATTACATATACAGTATGTTATTTAGAAAGTTTCCACTGAGGCCCAGCATTGAGCAGTTTCTCTCTGCACTCTGGTTATGTACCAGAGATAGGGTACGATTCCAAAAAATATTAACATATCTTGTTTTCTGTAGGTACTCTTGGGGCTTCCAGAATCTTCATTGATAGCCCAGATTTCCTGAGCAAAAGAGGAGGTTTTTCAAGTTTGAATCCAAGATAAAGGAACTTACAGAGAAGGCTTGTTCTATAGGGGTCTTAATATAGAGAATAACAGGCCACAAACCATGTCCATCAAATAATATGGGGAAACTAAGCAATTGAAATCTGGCAAGACAGAAAGATCCTTACAGGAGAATGTGTACCAAGAACAGTGCCTAACTCTTCAAGTTTTTGAATGAAGTTTTGAATAATCCTTTCTCATTTTCATTTGTGTAACACCTAAACACCTGTGCAAAAGTCAGCATGCTTTTACAAGAATTTCCCAGGGTATTCGTGACCTGGAAAATTGCTGTTTGTGTCCTAAGTCCTGTGTTAGCACCATCTAAAACATGGACTAGGCACACTTAGACTTCAGTCAGCTGAATAGATGTTTAATCAACATTTGAAAAACCATGGAAGAGAACTAGGGGCAGTGGACAATGTCAGGACTTGAGGTCCTGTTTGCCAGGGGCAAAGTTGTGGGCATCGTCTCCAGGACTGTCCACACTCACAGGCAACTTTCTGCCATTTTTAACTCTTCCGAGCTTGCCTCTCAAATTCCTTTTTTCTGAGCAGCACCATGTTTTCTGCTATTAAATTGTCACCAACTTCATCTTCTCTCCCTCTTTTGGCTTTTCCTTTCCTGGCCAGAATGTTCTTCTGGTTTCTTCTATGGACTTTCTTGTCCAGAAGTCTCAGCCTCTGACCCTCTTTATGAGATACTATATCCCCAGAGGGAAAGAATCAGTCCAAACAAACATAAACATCATATTTCATTGAGTCTAAGAATCACACTTTTTTCACATTTTAAATTTGGATTCATCTCGTAATTTGAGGCATGTCACAGTATAATTGGCAGAGTTTTTTTTTCTTAATAGTATAAAAATGATGGTGGAAATTACAATTAGAGGCATCTTAGATTTGAAGTAGCAGTGATTTAAGAAAGTATACAAAGTCACACTGGTAACCTATACACACAAATTTTGTTTGCATGTAGTTTCTATTTTCTTCCCTGACCTCACCACATTGCTTCATGCTGGCCTGTTAAATCAGAATGACAAATAGCCTTCATGCTGGCCTCTAAGTGTTCCCTATTATATAGGTCTCTCTTGAGTCCTCCAGTTTAATGTTTATTGCATATCTACTACGTGCCAAGCATGGTGGTAAGTGCTAGGGAGAGAAAGATGAGAAAAATCCGACATAGTTTTTGCTTTTTTGATTATAGAGTCTTTAAGATAGTGTTATCCATTAGCATTATAAATTGGTCTGATCATAGGCCAGATCATTCAGTTGTTCTTGTGGTGTCTAGATTCCTCAATCTTTCCATCTTTCATAAGGAAGGAACTATTCTGGGTGATCATTTCGGACTTGTGTCCAATGAACCTGTAAAGATACAGCAACAGTTTGGGTTGACCACTTCAAGCTGATTTATCTCTTCCATGGCATCATCAGTTACCTCTCTAAGGTTTTCTTCCTAGTGTGCAGATACAATCTGTTTCAGCTGTCTTTGTTAAACTTCCAAAGGAAATATAACGAGTTCAAATGAAATTTGCTCAGGGTTTAATTTTTCTGTTTATGCATAATAATTATTTTAAATAGTTCCAAGGAAGATTGCACTGAGAATGTGTCAGCTGGCACTTGCTCTGCCCTACAGGGAAGCTGTTACTTCCTTCTTTGTAGTTAAGTTGTCTTCAAGAGGTTGGTGTCTGTATAGATATACCTCAGTGCCCTACCTGTTTTCTTAGGCTTCTATGCTTGAATGTACTAATATAACCACCTCCTCTTGAGACAGCAAGTAGCCAATATGCACTACCTTGGTATGGCCTTACCCTTGATGAAGTTTTGTCTTTTCTTTTTCATCTTTTTAATTGAGATATAATTAACATATAACATTGTGTTAAGTTTAACGTGTACATTGGTTTTGATACATTTATGTATCACAATATGATTACTACAGTAACATTAGCTAACAACTTTATCATGTCACATATTTATCATTTCTTTTTGTTGTTGTTGAGAACAGTTAAGATTTAGTCTCTTAGCAACACTGAAGTTTATAATACTGTACTGTTGACTATAATCACTATGTTGTGCATTAGAGCTCCAAAACTTATTTATCTACTAGTTGTAAATTTGTACCCTTAAACATCTCCCCAGTTCCTCCACCCACCAGCCCCTGGTAACTGTCATTCTACTCTCTGTTTTTATAGGTTCCGTTTTTTTAGATTCCTGTTAGGATGGCTTTTATCAAAAAGGCAAGAGATAAATGCTAGTGAGGATATGGAGAAAGTGGAACCCTTATACACTGTTGATGGGAATGTAAATTGGTATAGGTATTATGGAAAAACAGTATGGTAGTTCCTCAAAAAATTAAAAATTGAATGACTGTATGATCCAGCTCTCCCACTCCTGTGTATATATCAAAGAAACTGAAATCAGTATCCTGAAGGGATATCTGCACACCCATGTTCATTGCAGCATTATTCAGTATAGCTGAGACATGGAAACAACCTAAGTGTCGTCAACAGGTGAATGGATAAAGAAGATGTGAGATATGTGTAATTCAGTCATGAGAAAGAAGGAAATCCTGTCATTTGTGACAACATGGATGGAACTTGAAAGCACTGTGCTAAGTGAGATAAGTCAGACAGAGAAGGACAAATACTGTATATCACTTATATGCAGAATCGAAAAACACTGAATATGTTTTTCTTTTAAAAACTACAAAAGGTAAACTGTGTAAAGGAAGTTTCACCCCAGTCTCCAGCCACCTAATTTCCATCCCAGGAAGCAAGTACAGTTACTGATTTCTCTACCTCTCAGTTCTTTTTAAACAATATGGAAAATTTCAAACACATATGGAAGTAAAAAGTACAGTATATTGAACCTACCTGTATCCAGCACCTTGCTTCAACAAGTATCACCAAGTGGCCAGCCTTGTTTCAGCTATATCCTCACCCACTTTCTCTTCCACCCGCTGGATTATTTTGAAACAGATTTTAGATGTCCTATTATTTGATCATAAATATGTCTGTATCACTAAAAGATAAGGAATTTTAACATAGCCACAATACCAATTTCACACTTAAAAAGCAACAATAATTTCTTAATATCATCACATTCAAAAATTTCCCAGTTGTCCCATTTTCTTTTTTACAGTTTGATTGTTTGAATCAGGATCCAAATCAGGTCCACATATTGCATCATTGCATTTAGTTAAACCTTGTCTCTTTTAACCCATAGCTCCCCCACCCCCAGCTCTTTTTTCTTTCTTTCCATTTATTGTGGAAATAACTGGGTCGTTTATCCTGTAGAATATTCCATATTCTTCAAATTTCATCACCAAATACAGTGTGTCTATAACCAAATACAACCTGCGTTCTATAAACTGGTATTTTGATTTAGAGGTTTGATCAGTGTGGTAGGTTCAATTTATGACATATGCTTTATAAATGTCTGTATTCAGTTTTAATATTATAGATAAACCAGGCAAATTCCCTGTTTTTGTTTTATTTTTATTTATTTATTTTTTACAACATATTGGTTAAATACGTAGGCTCTGTGACCAAACTGTCTGGGTTTGTATCCCAGTGCCACAGCTTAGTGACTGTATAATCTTGGGCAAGCAATTCCACCTCTCATTGCACTTTTCCTCATTTGTAGATTGGGGATAGTAGTAGTACATAATTCATAGTGTTATTGTGAGGAATAATGAAGTTAAATATGTGTACTGCATTTAGAATAGTGCCTTGCCACAGGATAGATGTTTAATGCATATTAACTATTATGTTATTATATTTTTATTTTGGTATCATCTGATATGGTATAGCCAGGACTTCCATATTGCCACACTCCAGGGATCACCATTTATGTCCTGGGCATTGTGAATGATGGTCATCCTGGTGGAGTACATTGCACAGTCTGTGTGGCCATATGTGGCAGCCCTAGGTGTACCCTCACATCTTTCAGCTCTTTTATGTTTTTTGGTAGCAAGACTTTGTAAACAGGATTTAGTCTCCATCTGGATTTCCTGTTAGCAAGCATGTATATCACCTACCTCTTTGTTTCTATCCTCCTCTTCCCTGAAATGTGCATGTGTATGCACCCACAGATACATATCACATACACCTTTAAAGTCAGAGCTAAACAGTAGTCCTCATACAACCTCTCTCCCAGTCTAGTGATATTAAGATCAAATGTCTTTTGGTGTATGCCACTTAGCACTCCATAGTACACATCCATGGGGAGTTGAGGATCTCAGTCAGATACCCACAAACCAGAAGTCAGTCAAGTAGCTTTATTCCTGGGGGCCATGTAGGCATGTTCAGCAATCTCATGATTTTTTTTCTGTATCTGTCCTTGGAATCTGGCCAAGGGTGCTTATATTTTAAACAATACAAGATAGATGCCTTCAGAATGAAAACCCTGTGGAGTGACCTATAAAAATCTGGACTCCTTAATTGTTGCCAGGCTTAATAGTTTCTCTGGGAACAATTTCCTTTTTCGTTTTTCCTCAGATCTGGCCTGGAAGCCATGAATGGAAAAGTATATCTTTCTAGATTGCTCTCAAGAGGGCGGATGAGAGGGGAGAAGGAATTATTCACTAATAAAATGTTAGTCATATCCTTTCTAATTTAATAAAAAGGCAATATAATTTCCATAGATGTGACACCAAAGAATTAAGGAATACAGAATTCTGATTTTTGAAGTTTTCTAATTCACAACTAATTCCTCATGTACACACACATACATACATACATGCCCAACTACCCAAATAATACATAGTTACAATAATCCTTTCATAAATGGTACAGACGAACCAATTTTCAGGACAGGAATAGAGACACAGATATAAAAAATGGACGTGTGGACACAGTGGGGGAAGGGGGGGGGATGAATTGGGAGATTGGGATTGACATATATACATTACCATATGTAAAATTGATAGCTAGTGGGAATCTGCTGTATAGCACAGGGAGCTCAGCTTGGTGCTCTGTGGTGACCTAGGTGGGTGGGATGGGGGGTGGTTGGGAGGGAGGTCCAAGAGGGAGGGGGTATATGTATACATATAGTTGATTTGCTTCATTGTACAGCGGAAACTGACACAACATTGTAAATCAACTATACCCCAATTAAAAAAAAAAAGTCAGCTGTGGTCTTAGTTGAGCTAATAGAAGATTTAGCTTATGGGGTGGTTTAGATGGAATGTGCCTAGAAAGGTCCGATTACACAGAGCCTTTAGGAAGAGCCCAAGAAGCCTCTCTGGTGATTTAATTATCCTATTCTGTCTAGTTAACATTAACCATCAATCAGTGTCAGATTGGACCAGAATATGCTTGATCTTGAAGTAGGGGTTGTATTTGTTAATCTGTATTCTCTAAGGTCACCAGACTGTTGACTGAGGTCTGCTCGTGGGTCATGAGCCACTCAACTCTTTACCCAAGCTTATCCAGGTAAACAAATGCAAATTCAAATTCTAAGATGCTCTTTATAAATCAGCCCCTGTTGTCTTCCTTTCCCATGATTTAATTCATTTTTTAGTGATATAGGCTTAGTTAGTACTGAATATTACCTATAACCATTCAATCTACCAAAGATTTGCTGTTGTGCTTTGTCAATACAATGGAAATTGACAGTTAGCCCTGGCAAATATAGAAATCACTGTAATGTCTTGGCCCATCCTGCCTCATATTATATCACCCTCCTCCCAATAACACACCTCATATTCATAGTAGATATATTATTACTCAAGAAGTTTTATACAGCATAAAGTTTTTATACATATTTACTCATCCATCATAGCAGTGGCACTGGTACACACATAGACAATATACTGAAAAATTCTGAGCCTCCTTCAAGACATTGGCTTGAAATCTTCCAAGCACATGGTTCTCAGAAACTTGTTGTAAAACATTTATTTCTTTTTATTTATTCATACTCTTTTCCCTGATTCAGGTTCAGTTGTTGGCATCTAATGACATATTCAAAATATAATCAACCAATTTGCCACTGTGATTTAACAACACAAAGAAATAACACTGATTTAGCACTTACTATATGCAATGATCTGTGCTAAGCATTTTGCAAATGTAAACTCATTTAAACCTCACATCATGTCAACGAATCAGATTTTATTATTATCCCATTTTGTAGATGAAGTAACTAAGGCACAAAGTTTAAGTAGGTTCCAGAAGTTAGAACCAGGATTTGAACCCAGCCTTTCTGAGTCTAGTGTACATGCTTTTAACACTACCTTATATAATATACTGCCGCTTTTACTTCTAAAATTGTGACTTGTTAGGCTTGCCTTTATTTCTTTCTATTACATCTTGGCCAATAGGATCTAGTACAGCATGGTCCAAAAGAACTTTCTGTGCAGATGGAAATGTTTTTTATCTGTTCTGTCCAATATGGAAGCCACTAGGCACATGATGCTATTGAACATTTGAAATATGGCTGGTGAGAATAAGGAACTGAAAATTTAACATGCCACATGTGGCTAGTGGTGACCATATTGGACAGCACAGGTTTTAGCACAATACCTGGCATACAGATGACATGCAATAAGCATTTGTTGAATGAAGGAATGACTCCCAGATTTATTTCTCCAGCCCAGATCTCTCCCCTGAAGTTCATACTCATGTATCCAATTTCCTATTTGGCATCTTCCCTGAGTTTCTATTAAACACTTCCAAGCTTATCATGTCTAAAGTTAACTACAGATTTACCCCTCCACATCTATTCTTTCCACAGTTTTCTCCATTTCAATTTCTTTACTCACTCAAGCTAAAATCTTTAGAGTTGTCTTTGACTTCTCTTTTTTTTCTTCTCACGTCTAATCCTTGAACAAATTCTGCAGCTCTTACTTCAAAATCTTTCTATAATCTTACCACTTCTAAGCACCTCCACTTTTGTATGGCTGAATAATATTCCATCATATACCCACATTTTGCTTATCTACTCATCAGTTGAGGGACATCCGGTTTGTTTCCACATTTTAGCTATTGTGAACAGTGCTGCTATGAAGCCTGCTGTGATTCTGAAAGGGATCACATTGAATCTGTAGATCAATTTGTGAAGTGATGTCATATTCACAATATTAAGTTTTCCAATTGATGAACATGGCCTGTCTTTCCATTCGTTTGGGTATTATCTTTTGACAATACTTTGCAGTTTTCAGAAATAAGTTTGGTACTTTTTTATATTAAATTCATTCCTAAGGATTATATTCTTTTTGATGCTATCGTAAATGGAATTGTTTTCTTAATTTTTTCAGTTTAATAGTCACTTTTTACTTAAAAATATATTTACATTTTTTTCAATCTTGAAAAAGTATAGATTTCAAAAACAATCTACATTTTTTTCCCTGAAAATTGATACATGATTCTTTTATGTGTTTTAAAGGAATCCTTAATTTAATAACCTTAATTGACTAAGTAATTTCTACCTGATATATAGATGGTTAAAATATTGGGCTTAATTTTGAATAATAAGCATAGTATTCTTCAGTAGGTGAATTTATTCCATTCACATGTATTGTGATTACTGAAAAGTTCTACCATTTTATTTTTTCAATAAATTGCTTTCTTGTATTCTTTTTCTTTTTTTCACCTTTTGATGGTTTCATTGTCTTCTGTGTTCCATTATTTTTTCCAGGTTTGAAAAATTTACATAATATTCTATTCTGTTAGTGGGAACCCTTATATTTTCCCCAATTTTTATTATATTGGTTGATATTTTGCCACATTTGCAAGTGCTGTCTCTATTTCTGTCATACTATCTATCTATATTATTTATATGTTTATGCATCTATGTCTTATTTTATATTAGAGGGAGAGAGAACATATATAAATACACACACACACACACACTTCACTCTTAAATACTTCAGCATGGAACTCCTAAGAATAATTCGCTTACATAACCATAATATCATTAACTGAAAAAATTATTTCCAGAAGATAATCCGATATCAAGTTCATAATCAGATTTACCCAGTTGCACAAAAATTTTTGTTTCATCTGTATCTCTTTTAATCTAGAACAGTCCCTTTACCTTTTTTTCTATGACATTGACTTTTGGCAGAGTCCGAGCCAGTTTTCTTGGAGAATGTCCCATGTTCTAGATTTTTCTGATTACTTCATCATTTTATATAACTTGTTCTTATATCACCCATGTTTCCTGCAAATTGGAAGTCAGGTCTAAAAGACTGAATATATCAGCATAAACATTTTTGGCAGGAATGCTTAATGGGTGAGATTGTATACTTCTCATTGTATCATATCAAGAGAAACCTTCTTTTACCTGTATTAGTGATGCAGTTTGATCTCCTGCATGAGGTAGTGATTGCCAGATATCTCCATTGTAAAAGTGCATTTCTCTTTTGTAGTTGGTAATTAATTTATCAGGTGATACTCTGGCATCATATAAATAGTCTGCTTCCCAACAACCTTATTCCCAATAGCCTTACTATCTATTCATGATCCTGGCTTGCCTGAATCAATTATTATATTGGGGGTGGTACTCATATATTCTTAACCCACTTACATAAACTTATATTTTTGATAGGTTTCAAAGAATATTAAGTCCTTTTATCTAAATTACTCAATTGCTCATATTTAAAAATTAACTTCTTCCTAAGGAGTCAGTAAACTTCACGTGTGAGCTGTTGGCTCCTTGGTTACATGGAGATATGTTTTTTTCTTTTACTTTTCTAATAGGTATCCCTTAAATCAGCAGTATACCATAATGATTGAGGGTGCAGATATTTTCAAATCATAGTTCCTCTACTTACTAGTTGTGTGTTCATAGCAAGTAACATAATTTCTCAGAGCCCTGGTTTCTTTATGTGTAAAATGGGACATTTAAGATTACTTGTTTCATAGAGTTTCAAGGATTTAATAAGGTAACATATGTAAAATACTCAGCAAATTTTCTCTTATAGTTAAACTCTCAATACCTGTTAGCTATTAAAAATAATTGGTTATTAGCATTATGATTTGGATTATAATGAACATTGTAACTCCCTCCTGATCTTCTCTGGCTTGTTTATAATCTTTCCTTTCCCAGAACAGGTATACTTTTTCTTTTTTTTTTTTTCTTAGAGACTCATTTACCTTTTCTTTCTGTTTTAGGTCATAGACATGTCTCTTAAATATTTTGAGCTTCTTTATCCTCTGATTCATTCTAGTGATCCAGAATGTAATATATATATTGAAATGTTAAGATTCTGTTGCTAACTCCAGTACTAACTCTGATAACCTCCCTAGGGTCCTGGGCGATGTAGACAAGACTAGTCTGCTTTTTAGTTTCTTAGAAAAATTTACTGACTTCCTGCATGTCTTACAGAAAGGTTTATAGAGCTTATACCTCTGTGTTTATTACAATAACTTTTTTTCAGTTCTCTCCCAATTCAACCCCATCTGGCATCATAAGAGTAGCAAAATAAATGGTGATGGAGAGAGGTTGACATCTTTCTTGAGATTCCTCTTATCTTATAGACTTCTTCTATCTTGTGATGTAAGTCATCTGCAGTTAACACTAACAGATGGAACTGAATGCTTCTCAATCTAAGTTCCTAAGGATGTTACTTAGATTCATATCTGTTCTGCATGCAGATATCAGGATGAAGAGTGCCAAGTGACAGGAATTCTTCTGAGAAATTAGTGAAAGATCTAACTAGGTCTAACTATCTAAGTAGAATCAAATGAGGAGCCTGAAAAGATATGCTAAGGCAAAATAGAATATAAGGTCAAGATGGCAGAATAGGAGGACATGGAGTTTGCCTCTCCACACGAATACATCAAGAATACATCTACAAATGGAACAATTCTCACAGAGCAAGTGCTGAACACTAGCAGAGGACCTCGGACACCTAAAAGTACAAGAAAAATTCCCTTGAACCAAGTAGGCTGAAAGAAAGAAAAAAAGAAAAGAGGAAACGGAACAGGACCTGTAACCCTGGTGGGGGGAGCTGAAGGGAGAGGAGAGGTTCCTGCACTCAAGGAAACCCCCTCACCAACTGGAAGATTGGCTGGGATAGAGAGGGATCTTCAGGGCATTGGAGGAAAGTGCAGCAATTGCTCTGTGCCAGGCAGGACAGAGTAAGACTTACGTGGATGGTCTGTGCCGCACCCCTGTGCACTCCAGCCTGAGTCATGTGTCTCCTGTTGCAGAGGGAGTCTGGGTGCTGGAATGTGGAGTTTGGAGCATGGACCCAGGGAGGGGACAGCTGTTGGCTGCGAAGAGACAACGTGAAGGGATGAGACTAAGGAGCTCCACAACTGGGAAAGATTGTGGAAGAAGCCCAGGCCACAATAGAAGCAGGGCACCATTGTGGAGTGGCACAAAAGGTGCAGGGCCACCATTGCAGCCCCCTTCCCTATGTGCCAGCCCCTGCCTCCATGGGCACTAGGAGGGGAACCCACCTGAGCAGGCTCACCTGCCCCTCCAAAGCCTCCTCCACCCAGGCTGGCTGAGGTGCCCATGCAGCACTCCCTGCCAAAGCCTCCTCTAGCCACACTGGCCCTGGGGGTGCCCACGCCCCACACCCATCACCACCTTTAGCCCTGCCAGCCTGGGTGGGCGCCTGTGCTCTGGAGCAGACGTGAGTGGGAGGAACACATGGAAAGGTGGGGCTGAAACCACAGCAGAGGGCCATGCAAATAAGGAAGAAGAGCTGAAATCTCTCCTCATGACTGGAGGAACCACGGATTCACACCCCAAATGCTGGCTTTGTAAAATCAGGACCTGCAGAACATCTGAATGGATGAGTGCTCCCACAGCTGAGATGGGTCTAGCTTTAACAGCTGTGGGCTTTGTGGGCATGCACAGGTGGAGATTGAACTAGGTCAGAATCGAGCTGCCTCCATAGCTCACACAGGGAGTTCAGGTACACGATTACTGCAGTCCTGGGACGTGAATTCGGTAGGTCTGCACTGGTGGCCTGGTGAAAACAACACCTGAGAGACACCAGGGCCAATTACCAGCATACCCACAGCTAAGGTGGAGCTGAGAGCAGTTCCAACAACAGTGTAATTTGTGGGCCAGCACAACGGGTGAAAAGTGACACAAGAGAGCACAGTCACAGGTGAACAGCTCCAGAGGAGGAAAACTCAGTGGCTTCTCTCAGTGGGAGTGCTCCAGTCCCACCTACCTCACACCGCAGAGCAGAAACACAGCTCTGAAACAGATCTGGGAGCTTCTACCCCAGCAACTAGGGAACAGACCCTGCCCTGACAGGGCTGTAACAACCACAGAACAAAGGGGAGGTCCTGCTCAATATCTAGGGCAGGTTTAGGTCACCACATCATCAGTCGCACCTCCAATCAAGGGTATAATGCCCAGCATACACTGAAGAAAGAGGTGTCCGACATCCATACTAAAAACAGCCCTTGTACCAAAAATATAAAACACACAAGGACTACACAGGGATGTTCCCACATAAAAATATCCCTCTAAGACAGTCTGAGGGTCAGGCATGGGGAGAAAGAACCCCAGAGCATGTGCTTTGAAGGCCAGTGGGGCCTGAGTGCAGGAGCTCTGAAGGGCTGGGATAAACAGAGACTCCACTCTTGGAAGGGGCACATAAAACCTCACATGCATTAGGACCCAGCACAAAGAATTACCTCTGTAGGATCGAAGAATAGACCTAACTGGGGGCCTAGGAGGGTCCCTGGGGAGGTGGGGGTAGACTGTAGCTCACTGTGGAGGCAAGGACACTGGTGGCAGAAGCCCCAGACAATACTGATCAGCATAAGCTCTCCCAGAGGCCCCTATTTTGACACCAAGACCAAGCTGCACCCAATAGCCTACAGGCTTCAGAGCTGGAAAGTCTCAGGCCAAACAACCAGCATGATAGAAACACATCCCCACCCAACAGCAGGAAGGCTGCCTAAAGTCATACTGAGCTCACAATTACTGCAAAACATACATCTTGACACAGCCCTGCCCACAAGAGGGACAAGACCCAGCTCCACCCACCAGAGGGAAGGCACCAATCCTTCCCATCAGGAAGCCTGCAAAAGCCCCATGACCAACCTCACCCAACAGGGGGCAGACACCAGAAGCAAGAGGAACTACAATCCTGCAGCCTGTGGAAAGGAGACCACAAACACAGAAAGTGACACAAAATGAGATGACAGAGAAATATGTTGGAAACGAAGGAACAAAATAAAAACTCACAAGAACAACTAAATGAGGAGGAGATAGGCAATCTACCTGCAAAGAATTCAGAGTAATAATAGTAAAGATGACCCAAAATCTCAGTAAAAGAATAGAGACACTAATGGAGAAAGATACAAGAAATTTTTAACCAGCAGCTAGAAGACTTAAAGAACAAGCAAACAGAAATGAACAATACAGTAACTGAAATGAAAAATACACTAAAAGGAATCAATAGCAGAATAACTGAGGTAGAGGAATGAATAAGCGAGCTAGAAGACAGAGTCATGGAGATTACTGCCACAGAACAGAATAAAGAAAAAAAGAATGAAAAGAAATGAGGGCAGGCTAAGAGACCTCTGATACAACATTGCACACACCAACATTCACATTATATGGGTCCCAGAAGAAGATGAGAAAAAAAAAAAGAGGCTGAGAAAATATTTGAAGATATTATAGCCGAAAAATTCCCTAACATGAGAAAGGAAACACTCAAGTACAGGAAGCACAGAGAATCCCATACAGAATAAACCCAAGGAGGAACATGCCAAGACGCATATTAGTCAAACCAACAAAAATTAAAGACAAAGAAAAAATATTAAAAGCAACAAGGGAAAAGCAACAAATAATATACAAGAGAATCCCCATAAGGTTATGAGCTGATTTTTTTTAGCAGAAACTCTGCAGGCAAAATGTAGTGACATGATATATTTAAAGTGATGAAAGGGAAAAACCTACAACCTAGAATACTCTACCCAGCAAGGCTCTCATACAGATTTGATGGAGAAATCAAAAGCTTTACAGACAAGCAAAATCTAAGAGAATTCAGCACCAGCAAAATAGTTTTACAACAAATGCTAACAGAACTTCACTAGGTGAGAAAGAGAGCAGCAACTGAAAACAACCTTGTACATATACAAACTGCTATATCAAAACCTCATGGGAAAAGCAAACCAAAGAACTCAATGGATACACATACAAAAAAGAAAAAGCAACCCAGACACAACACCAAAGATAGTTATGAAATCACAAAAGAAGAGAACAAAGAGGAAAGGAAGAAAAAAGACCTGCAAAGACAAACACAAAACAATTAAGGAAATGTCAGTGGGAGCATACATATTGAAAATAACCTTAAATGTAAATGGATTAAATGCTCCAACCAAAAGACATGGACTGGCTGAATGGATACAAAAACAAGATCCATATATATGCTGTCTACAAGAGACACACTTCATATCTAGGGACAGATACAAACTGAAAGTATGGAGATGGAAAAAGTTATTCCATGCAAATGGAAACCAAATGAAAGCTTGAGTAGCAATACTCACATCAGACAAAATAGATGTCAAAATAAAGACTGTTACAAGAGACAAGAAAGGACACCACATAATGATCAAGGGATCAACCCAAGAAGAAGATATAACAATTATAAATATATATGAACCCAACATGGAGCACCTCAGTATATAAGGCAAATGCTAAGAGTCATAAAACAGGAAATCGACAGTAACACAATAATATTGGGATGGACTTTAACACCCCAGTTACACCAATGGACAGATCATCCAGAAAGAAAATCAATAAGGAAACACAAGCCTTAAAATGACACATAAGAAAAGAGAGAGTTAATTGATATTTATAGGACATTCCATCTGAAAGCAATAGAAAACACTTCTCAAGTGCACACGGAACATTCTCCATGATAGATCACATTTTGGTCCAAAAATCAAGCCTTGGTAAACTTAAGAAAATTGAAATCATATCAAGCATCTTTTCTGATCACAACACTATGACATTAAAAATCAATTACAAGAAAAAACCTGTAAAAAATACAAACGAATGGAGGCTAAATATGTTACTAAACAGTCAGTGGATCACTGCAGAAATCAAAGCGGAAATGAAAAAATACCTAGAGGAAAATGACAATGAAAACACAATAATCCAAAACCTATGGGACACAGCAAAAGCAGTGCTAAAAGGGAAGTTTATAACAATACAGTCTTAACTCAGGAAACAATAAAAATCTCAATTAAACAACCTAACCTTGCACCTAAAGCAACTAGAGGAACAAGAAGAAACAAAACCCAAAGTTAGTTGAAGAAAAGAAATCACAAAGATCAGAGCAGAAATAAATGAAATATAGATGAAAAAACAATAGCAAAGATCAATGAAACTGAAAGCTGGTTCTTTGAGAAGATAAACAACATTGATAAAGTTTTAGACAAACTCATCAAGAAAAAAAGTGAGAGGACTCAAATCAATAAAAATAGAAATGGAAAAGGAGAAGTTACAACTGACACCACAGAAATTTAAAGGATCATAAAAGAATACTACAAGCAACTGTATGCCAGAGAAATGGACAACCAAGAAGAAATGGACAAATTCTTAGAAAGGTACAATCTTCCAAGACTGAACCATGAATAAACAGAAGATATGAACAGACCAATCACAAGTAATGAAATTGAAACTGTGATTAAAAATCTTCTGACATACAAAAGTCCAGGACCAGATGGCTTCACAGGCGAATTCTATCAAACATATAGAGAAGAGTTAACAACTACCCTTCTGAAACTCTTCCAAAAAAATGCAGAGGAAGGATCACTCCCAAGCTCATTCAATGAGGCCACCATCACCCTGATAACAAAACCAGACAGAGATATCACAAAAAAAGAAAATTACAGGCCAATATCAATGACGAACATATTGAGATAATCAAACATCTATTTGATTATCTCAATAGATGAAGAAAAAGCTTTTGACAAAATTCAACATCCATTTATGATAAAAACTCCCCAGAAAGTGGACATAGAGGGAACCTACTTCAACATAATAAGGGCCATACTTATACGACAAACCCACAGCAAACATCATTCTCAATGATGAAAAACTGAAAGCATTTCCTCTAAGATCAGGAAAAAGAAGGATGTCCACTTTCACCACTTTTATTCAACATGGTTTTGGAAGTCCTAGCCACAGCAATTAGAGAAGAGAAATCCAAAGTGGAAAAGAAGTGAAACTGTCACTGTTTGCAGATGACATGACATTATACACAGAAAATCCTAAAGATGGCTACCTAAAGGAAACTACTAGAGCTTATCAATGAATTTGGTAAAGTTGCAGGATACAAAATTAATAAACATAAAACTCTTGCATTCCTATACAGTAGCAATGAAAGATTAGAAAATTAAGGGAACAGTCCCATTTACGATTGCATCAAAAAGAATAAAATAGGAAGGAAGCAAGATGGCAGGCCTTTAAGATTTGTTAGAAAGAATACCCAACTGCAACTGCTGGATTGCTGCAAGGTTGAGGGACGAGAATGAGGCTGGCCACCATTCAGCACCAGACCATCTCAAGATTGTATACTTGCCCTTGCTCCTGTTAAGTAACCATGGGTGGGAGCAGGAGATGGGCTCAGAAGCAGCCAACAAGCCATGATCTAGGAGGCACAGTGAGGGATAGAGCTGCTGCTGTGTGCCTGACAGGGTCTTGGTGTTCCGGCCGGGTGTTAGGCCTGAGCCTCTGAGGTGGGAGATCCGAGTTCAGGACGCTGGACCACTGGAGATCTCCTGGCCCCATGTAATATCAATTGGTGAGAGCTCTCCCAGAGACCTCCGTCTCAATGCTAAGACCCAACTCCACTCAACGACCAGCAAGCTCCAGTGTGGGACACTCCATGCCAAACAATTAGCAAGACAGGAACACAACCCCGCCTGTAAGCAAAAAGCTGCCTAAAACTATAATAAGCTTACAGACACCCCAAGACACATCACCAGACATGGTCCTTCCCACCAGAAAGTCAAGATCCAGGCTCATCCACCAGAACACAGGCACCAGTCCCTTCCACGAGGAAGCCTACACAAACAACTGAAACAACTTTACCCACTGGGGGCAGACACCAAAAACAAAGAGAACTACAAACCTACAGCCTGCAAAAAGGAGACCCCAAACAGAGTAAGTTAAGCAAAATGAGAAGACAGAGAAATACACAGCAGAAGAAGGAGCAACGTAAAAATACACCAGACCAAACAAATGAAGAAGAAATAGGCAGTCTACCTGAAAAAGAATTCAGAGTAATGATAGTAAAGATGATCCAAAATCTTGGGAACCGAATGGAGAAAATACAAGAAACGTTTAACAAGGGACTAGAAGAACTAAAGAACAAACAAACAATGATGAACAACACAATAAATGAAGTTTAAA
The DNA here is from genome assembly GCF_965194825.1 of Balaenoptera physalus. Taxonomy (NCBI): domain Eukaryota; kingdom Metazoa; phylum Chordata; class Mammalia; order Artiodactyla; family Balaenopteridae; genus Balaenoptera; species Balaenoptera physalus. Next base: position 58,467,315 of record NC_138903.1, on the reverse strand, counting down.
AATCACTAGAAGGAATCAATAGCAGAATAACTGAGGCAGAAGACCATATAAGTGACCTGGAAGATAAAATAGTGGAAATAACTACCACCGAGCAGAATAAAGAAAAAAGAATGAAAAGAATTGAGGACAGTCTGAGAGACCTCTGGGACAACATTAAACTCACCAACATTCGAATAATATGGGTCCTAGAAGAAAAAGTGAAAAAGAAAGGGACTGAGAAAATATTTGAAGAGATTATAGGTGAAAACTTCCCTAATATGGGAAAGGAAATAGTCAACTCCAGGAAGTGCAGAGAGTCCCATACAGGATAAATCCAAGGAGAAACATGCCAAAACACATATTAATCAAAAATTAAATACAAAGAAAAAATAGTAAAAGCAGCAAGGGAAATACAACAAATAACATACAAGGGAATCCCCATAAGGTTAACAGCTGATCCTTCAGCAGAAACTCTGCAAGCCAGAATGGAGAGGCAGGCCATATTTAAACTGATGATAGGGAACAGCCTACAACCAAGATTACTCTATGCATCAAGGATCTCATTCAGATTAGACAGAGAAATTAAAATCTTTACAGACAAGCAAAGATTAAGACAATTCAGCAGCACCAAACCAACTTTACAACAAAGGCTAAAGGAACTTCTCTAGGCAAGAAACACAAGAGAAGGAAAAGACCTACAATACCAAACACAAAACAGTTAAGAAAATGGTAATAGGAACATACATATCCATAACTACCTTAAATGTAAATGGATTAAATGCTCCGACCAAAAGACATAGACTGGCTAAATGGATAAAAATACAAGGCCCATATATATGCTGTCTATAAGAGACCTGCTTCAGACCTAGGGACACATACAGACTGAAAGTGAGGGGATGGAAAAAGATATTCCATGCAAATGGAAATCAAAAGAAAGCTGGAGTTGGGCTTCCCTGCTGGCGCAGTGGTTGAGATTCTGCCTGCCAATACAGTGGACACGGGGTCGGGCCCTGGTCTGGGAAGATCCCACATGACGCGGAGCAACTAAGCCCGTGAGCCACAACTACTGAGCATACACGTCTGGAGCTTGTGCTCCGCAACAAGAGAGGCCGCGACAGTGAGAGGCCCTCGCACTGTGATGAAGAGTGGCCCCCGCTCGCCACAACTAGAGAAAGCCCTCGCACAGAAACGAAGACCCAACACAGCCAAAATAAATAAATAAATAATTTTTAAAAAAAGAAAGCTGGAGTAGCAATTCTAATATCAAAAAAAATAGACTTTAAAATAAAGACTATTACAACAGACAAAGAAGGACACTACATAATGATCAAAGGATCAGTCCAAGAAGATATAACAATTGTAAATATTGATGCACCCAACATAGGAGCACCTCAATACATAATGCAAATGCTAACAGCCATAAAAGGGAAAATCGACAGTAACACAGTAATAGTCGGGCACTTTAAACCTCACTTTCACCAATGGACAGATCATCCAAACTGAAAATAAATAAGGAAACACAAGCTTTAAATGTTACGTTAAAACAAATGGAATTAATTAATATTTATAGGATATTCCATCCAAAAAAACAGACTACATTTTCTTCTCAAGTGCTCATGGAATATTCTCCAGGATAGATCATTTCTTAGGTCACAAATCAAGCCTTGGTAAATTTAAGAAAATTGAAATCATTTCAAGTATCTTTTCCAACCACAACACTATGAGCCTAGATATCAATTACAGGAAAATAACTGTAAAAAATACAAACACATGGAATCTAAACAATACACTACTAAATAACCAAGAGACCCCTGAAGAAATCAAAGAGGAAATCAAAAAATACCTAGAAACAAATGACAATGAAAACATGACGACCCAAAACCTATGAGATTCAGCAAAAGCAGTTCTAAAATGGAACCATATAGCAATACAATCCTACCTCAAGAAATAAGAAAAACCTCAAATAAACAACGTAAATTTACGCCTAAAGCAATTAGAGAAAGAAGAACAAAGAAAACACAAAGTTAGCAGAAGGAAAGAAATCATAAAATTCAGATCAGAAAAAAATGAAAAAGAAATGAAGGAAATGATAGCAAAGATCAATAAAACTAAAAGCTGGTTCTTTCAGAAGTTCAACAAAATTCATAAACCAAAAGCCAGACTCATCAAGAAAAAAGGGAAGAAGACTCAAATCATTAGAATTAGAAATGAAAAAGAAGTAACAACTGACACTGCAGAGTTACAAATGATCATGAAAGATTACTACAAGCAAGTATATGCCAATAAACTGGACAACCTGGAAGAAATGGACAAATTCTTAGAAAAGCACAACCTTCTGAGACTGAACCAGGAAGAAACAAAATATAAACAGACCAATCACAAGCCCTGAAAGTGAAACTGTGTTAAAAATCTTCAAACAAACAAAAGCCACAGACTAGAGGGCTTCACAGTTGAATTCTATCAAACATAAAGAGAAGAGCTAACACCTATACTTCTCCAACTCTTCCAAAATGTAGCAGATGGTGAAACACTCCCAAACTCATTGTATGAGGCCACCATGACCCTGATACCAACCCAGACAAGGATGTCACACGAAAACTACAGGCCAATATCACTGATGAACATAGATGCAAAAATCCTCACAAAATACTAGCAAACAGAATCCAATAGCACATTAAAAGGATCATACACCATGATCAAGTGGGGTTTATCCCAGGAATGCAAGGATTCTTCAATATACGCAAATTAATCAATGTGATACACCATATTAGCCAATTGAAGGGGAAAAACCATATGATCATCTCAATAGATGCAGAAAAAGCTTTTGACAAAATTCAACACCCATTTATGATAAAAACCATCTGGAAAGTAGGCATAGATGGAACTTACCTGAACATAATAAAGGCCATATATGACAAACCTGCAACCAACGTCATTCTCAGTGATGAAAACTGAAACCATTTCCACTAAGATCAGGAGCAAGACAAGGTTGCCCACTCTCACCGCAAATTTAACATAATTTTGGAAGTTTTAGCCACAGCAATCAGAGAAGAAAAAGAAATAAACGGAATCCAGTTTGGAAAAGAAGGAGTAAAATTGTCACTGTTTGCACATGACATGATACTATACATAGAGAATCCTAAAAATGCTACCAGAAAACTACTAGAGCTCAACAATGAATCTGGTAAAGTAGCAGGACACAAGATTAATGCACAGAAATCTCTTGCATTCCTATACCCTAATGATGAAAAATCTGAAAGGGAAATTAAGGAAACACTCCCATTTACCACTGCAAAAGAAGAATAAAATACCTAGTAATAAACCTTCCTAAGGAGACAAAAGACCTGTATGCAGAAAACTATAAGACAGTGATGAAAGAAATTAAATATGATACAAACAGATGGAGAGATATACCATGTTCTTGGATTGGAAGAATCAACATTGAAAAAATGACTATATTACCCAAAGCAATCGACAGATTCAGTGCAATCCCTATCAAACTACCAATGGCATTTTTCACAGATCTACAACAAAAAATTGCACAAGTTGTATGTAACAACAGAAGACCCCGAATAGCCAAAGAAATCTTGAAAAAGAAAAATGGAGCTGGAGGAATCGGGCTCCTTGGCTTCAGACTATACTACAAAGCTACAGTAATCAACACAGTATGGTACTGGCACAAAAGCAAAAATACAGATCAACATAACAGGATATAAAGCCCAGAGATAAGCCCACGCACATATGGTCACCTTATCTTTGGTAAAGGAGGCAAGAATATACAATGGAGAAAAGACAGCCTCTTCATTAAGTGGTGCTTGGAAAACTAGACAGCTATATGTAAAAGAATGAAATAAGAATACTCCCTAACAGTGTATACAAAAATAAGCTCAGAATGGGTTAAAGATATAAATGTAAAGCCTGCTACTATAAAACTCTTAGAGGAAAATGTAGGCAGAACACTTTATGACATAAATCAAAGCAAGATCCTTTTTGACCCACCTCCTAGAGAAATGGAAATAAAAACAAAAATAAACAACTGGGATCTAATGAAACTTAAAGGGTTTTGCACAGCAAAGGAAACCATACACAAGATGAAAAGACAACCCTCAGAATGGGAGAAAATATTTGCAAACAAAGTAACTGACAAAGGATTAATCTCCAAAATATACAATCAGTTCATGCAGGTCAATATCAAAAAAGCAATCGAATCCAAAAATGGGCAGAAGACCTAAATAGACATTTCTCCAAAGAAAATATACATATTGACAACAAACACATGAAGGGATGCTCAACATCTCTAATCATTAGAGAAATGAAAATCCAAACCACAATGAGGTATCACCTCACACTGGTCAGAATGGCCATCATCAAACAATCTACAAACAATAAATTCTGGAGAGGGTGTGGAGAAAAGGGAACCCTCTTGCACTGTTCGTGGGAATGTAAATTGATACAGCCACTATGGAGAACAGTATGGAGGTTCCTTTAAAAACTAAAAATAAAACTACCATACGTCCCAGCAATCCCACTAATGGGCATATACTCTGAGAAAACCGTAATTCAAAAAGAGTCACGTACCACAATATACATTGGAGCACTATTTACAACAGCCAGGACATGGAAGCAACCTAAGTATCCATTGCCAGATTAATGGATAAAGAAAATGTGGCACATATATACAATGGAATATTACTCAGACCTAAAAAGAAATGAAATTGAGTTATTTGTAGTGAGTTGGATGGGCCTAGAGTCTGTCATACAGAGTGAAGTAACTTAGAGAAAAACAAATACCATATGCTAACACATATATATGGAATCTAAAAAAAAAAATATTGCTCTGAAGAACCCAGGGGCAGGACAGGAATAAAGACACAGGCATTGAGAATGGACTTGAGGACACGGGGAAGGGAAGGGTAAGCTGGGACGAAGTTTGAGCATGGCATTGACATATATACACTACCAAATGTAAAATAAATAGCTAGTGGGAAGCAGCCACATAGCATAGGGAGATCAGCTCTGTGCTTTGTGACCACCGAGAGGGGTGGGATAGGGAGGGTGGGAGGGAAACTCACGAGGGAGGGGATATGGGGATATATGTATATGTATAGCTGATTCACTTTGTTATGCAGCAGACACTAACACAGAATTGTGAAGCAATTATACTCCAATAAATACGTTTATAAAAAAAAGAATATAATACCCAGGATAAATCTGCCTAAGGACGGAAAATATCTGTACTTAGAAAACTATAAGATACTGATTAAAGAAATCAAAGATGACACAAACAGATGGAGAGATATACCATGTGCTTGGATTGGAAGAATCAATATTATCAAAATAAACATACTACCCAAAGCTGTCTACAGATTCAATGCAATCCCTATCAAATTACCAATGGTATTTTTCACAGGATTAGAGCAAAAACATTTACAATTTCTATGGAAACACAAAATACCCTGAATAGCCGAAGCAATCTTGTGAAAGAAAGATGGAGCTGGAGGAATCAGCTTTCCTGGCTTCAGAACATACTACAAAGCTATAGTAATCAAAACAGTATGGTCCTGGCCCAAAAACAGAAATATAGATCAATGGAATAGGAGAGAAAGTCCAGGGATAAACCCACGCACCTATGCTCAACTAATCTATGACAAAGAAGGCAAGAATATACAATAGATAAAAGACTGTCTCTTCAGTAACTGGTGCTGGGGAAATTGGACAGCTAAAGGTTAAAAATGAAATTAGAACACTCCCTAGCACATACAGGAAAGTAAACTCAAAGTGGATTAAAAACCTGAATGTGAGGCTGGATACTATAAAACTCATAGAGGAAAATACAGGCAGAACACTTTCTGACATAAATCACTGGAATATATTTTTTGACCCACCTCATAGAGTAATGGAAATAAAAGCAAAAAGAAACAAATGGGACCTAATTAAACTCAAAAGCGTTTGCACTGCAAAGAAAACCATAGAGAAAACAAAAAGTGAACCCTCAGAATGGGAGGAAATATTTGCAAATGAAGCACCTGGCAAGGGATTTATCTCCAAAATATACAAACAGCTCATGCAACTCAATAACAAAAAAACCAACAGCCCAATCAAAAAATGGCTGGAAGACCTAAATAAACATTTTTCCAAAGAAGACATATAGATGGCCAACAAACACATGAAAAGATGCTCAACATCACTAATTATTAGAGAAGTGCAAATCAAAACTACAATGAGGTATCACCTCCTACCGGTTAGAATGGCCATCATCAAAAAATCTACAAACAATAAATGCTGGAGTGGGTGTGGAGAAAAGGGAACCCTCATACACTGTCCATGGGAATGTAAATTGATACAGCCACTATGGAAAACAGTATGGAGGTTTCTTAAAAAACTAAAAATAAAATTACCATATGACCCAACAATCCCACTACTGGACATATACCCTGAGAAAACCATAATTCAAAAAACACATGTACCCCAGTGTTCAAAGCAGCACTATTTACAATAGCCAGGACATGGAAGCAACTTAAATGTCCATCAACAGAGGAATGGATAAAGAAGATATGGTACATATATACAATGCAATATTAGTCAGCCATAAAAAGGAATGGAATTAGGTCATTTGTAGAGATGTGCATGGACCTAGAGAGTGTCATACTGAGTGAAGTATGTCAGAAAGAGAAAAGCAAATATCGTATAATAACGCATATATGTGGAATCCAGAAAAATGGTATAGATGATCTTATTTGCAAAGCAGAAATAGAGCGATAGATGTAGAGAACAAATGTTTGGATACCAAGAGGGAAGAGGGTGTGGAGGGAGGAAGTGGGGGACTGGGATTGACACATATACATTATTGATACTATGTATAAAATTGACAACTGATGGGAATGTACTGTAAAACCAGGGAACTCTACCTAATGCACTGTGATAACCTAAATGGGAGGGAAGTCCAAAAAGCAAGGGATATCTGTATGTGTATGGCTGATTAATTTTGTTGTGCAGTGGAGGCTAACACATTGTAAAGTGATCATACTCCAATAAAATTTTTTTAAAAATAGAAGAATTAACTCCTTTCCCTCCACCAGTTTGGAAGGCATATATTTTATTCCTTTTGTTTTATTGATCATTCTTAAATTTTATAGTGCATTTTTTGTTTCAAAATTATTTAATGTATTAATTGGGTATAATTAACATACAATAAACTGCACATATTCAAAGTACAAAAAAATGCTTAACATCACTAATTATCAGAGAAATTCAAATCAAAACTACAATGAGATATCACCTGACACATATCAGAATGGCCATCATCAAAAAAATGTACAAACAATAAATGCTTGAGAGGGTGTGGTGAAAAGGGAACCCTCCTACAGTGTTGGTGGGAGTGAAATTGGTACAGCCACTGTGGGGAACAGTATGGAGGCAACTGAAAATAGAGCTAACATATGATCCAGGAATCCCACTCCTGGATATATACACAGAGAAAACCATAGTTCAAAAGATACATGCACCCCTATATTCATTGCAGCACTATTTACACTAGCCAGGACAGGGAAACAACCTAAATGTCCATTGACAGATGAATGGATAAAAAACAGTTGATACATATATACAATGGACTATTACTCAGCCATGAAAGAGAATGAAATAATGCCATTTGCAGCAACATGGATGGACCTAGAGATTTTCATACTAAGTAAGTCATACAGAGAAGGACAAATATATGATATCACTCATATGTGGAATCTAAAAAATATTATAAATGAACTTATTTACAACACAGTAATAGAGTTATAGATGTAGAAAACAATCTTATGGTTACCAGGGGTGAATAATGGGAGGGAAAATTGGAGATTGGGATCGACATATACACACTACTATATATAAAATAGATAACTAATAAGGACCTATTGTATAGCACAGGGCACTCTACTCAATACTCTGTAATGACCTATATGGGAAAAGAATCTAAAAAATAGTGGATATATGTATATGTATAACTGACTCCCTTTGCTGTAAAGCAGAAAGTAACACAACATTGTATACCAACTATACCCCAATAAATATTAAAATAAAAGATAGAATGTAAAATGCCACCGACTAACCTCATCTCGATGGAAGGGACTATCCATCAAAAGGCATTAATCAGAAAAAGGAAAATAAAGATTATTACAGACAATGTTTTCTCTTCATTAGGCAGCACAGCTTATTCCAGTTCACTTCTTTTTTTTTTTTCAGGCTCCCCTCTCAGATATCTTTTTTTTTTTTTTTGAGTGAGGCAGAATATGGAGTATAGTGTTCACATTCTGATGACATACTGCTTGTCTTTAAATCCTGACCCCATTACTTATTAGTGGTGCCTCTTTGGGCATTTTTCTTAACCTCTCTGGGCCTTTGTTTGCCCATTTGCAAAATGAGGAAGGTAATAAATAGAAAATCATAGGACTGTGGTGAAGATTAAATGCGATAATGCAAGTAAAATATTTTGGTCAGTCTGGCATATAGTAACTGGCAAATTTCACTAAGATAATAATACAAACCTTTATTGACCCCTTTTAACTATGAATGCTTCTTTGAATGTTACCCACATTCCCTCAGATATTATCATCTAGAGGCGGTGTGTATGGATTGATGGACAACTCTATGCATGAGGAAATGAAGCCTCTTAGTTGCTTCATCTTCTCTTGGAGTTACCATTTTTTTTACCTTCCTTAAGGAAGTTCTCCCTTCCTTGACATTTTATGTAATCTGGTTTTGCGATGTTTCCAGCATATCTGTCTTCTTGGAATTAATGTAGAGAGCCACATACTCTAGAATGGAGTTCTGGTTTTAATTCCTATCTTTCGGTAGACTGGATGTCCACCATTTTTCCCCTCTTATCTCTCAGTAAACTTATTCCCACCTAAAGAATGACAAGCAAGTGGAAGGTGTTGAAAATCAGTATTTGCTGACTGTGTGTTAGAATAACTTAGAGAGTCCTGTAAAAATACAGCTTCCCTGGTCCCATCCCTAGAGATTCTGATTCAGTCTCTCTGAGGCAGAGCCTGAGAATCTTTATTTTTTAACGTTCTCCAGATAATTTCGATGCCATGGTATATAGTCATTCTTTTAGAAACTGTTGTTTAAAATGATGATTAGATTATTGGTCAGAGAATCCTGGGAGATTCCAGTCGCTACTTCAGCCAGTTTCAACCACTTTGGCAGTCACATACACATATCTATATGCCCAAATTCCCATATATACATATATCCATATATACTCATATATGTGAGTATTCATGGTTATGATTCCAAAGGGTGCCAAGATATTCAGAACAGGCTAGGTTTCTTTGCCTGGGATTTCCCATGCCTCAGCAGTTGCTATCTTGAATCAGAGGAACTGAAATAAAAATTAAAATTCACATGAATAAATGTTAAAGGAATTTATATAAGCTTTCAAATAATGCTTTTTGTACATTTGTAACATTTAAACTTCTGATGATATTGAAGCTTAAATACTAAGACTTTGGGGACATACTATATATGCACTTTTTTTCTGAAGCATTTGAGAGTTTTCTAAAAACAAGGAAATGATCTTGCATAACCACAGTATAATTCTTAAAACAATGAAATTAACATTGATATGATACTATTATCTAATGTACAGATCTTATTATTGATTCAGCTAACTGAAAGGGAATCTCAGATCGTCTGTTGCCTTTGATTGTCACATTACTTTTTTGTAGTAAACTTTTTTTTAACTTTTTAAACTTTTTATTGCAATATAACATACGTACAGAAAAGTGTACAAATCTTATGTGTAACATGCAATGAATTTTTAAAATTGATCACACCTGTATAACCACCACCCAGGTGAAGAAATAGAACAATTCTTGGAAAAACACTTTTTGGGGCCTCCCCCAATCATTATTCCCATTCATTCTCTCCAAAGGTAATCACTAACCTGACTTCTAGACTAGTTTAGACTCTTTTAGAATTTTAAATAAATGGAATTACAGTATGTATTCTTTTATGTCTGGCTTCTTTTTCTTAGTATTATGTTTGTGAGATTTAGCCATGTTGTGTGAATTGCAATAGTTTGTTCATGTTCATTGTTGTATAGGTTTACATTTAATTATTTTTAGATTAGTAATTGTAATCTTATTTATGGAGTTAACAGACTCAAACCTACATTAGATTAAAATCACTGCTCACATTGATATTAAAAGAACATCAGCAGATTGCCTTCAATCATGCATTAAACTAGATAATTTAATCCTTCTTGCTTATCTCCCTTTATATCCAGTTAAACGGTAAAATATCTTAAATCCTTTTTGTAACAAGGAAGGGAATGAATAAAAGTTGGGATGCTAGATGTGTGATCCGAAGCCTTCACTCTTCAGGAGAAGGTTCACACCAGAGTTCAGGGTTCCCTCCTTACTATACGGTATTATGCTGAGTGGAGTGACTGGTTTACAGTGAGAGTATGTCTCCATCTTTCCTACCAAATTCCATGTGGATATTTTCTCATTTGCCCAATATGTAGGAGTCACTTAGCTAGTTTCTGGATTTCTCTCAGAGGGAATTGCTGTGTGTGTCTGTGGGAGGAGGGACATTTAGTAGACTCCTATGTCACCATCTTGGTCTCCTCTAAATCTGTATGTTTTTTTTTAATTTTTATTTTATATTGGAGCACAGTTGATTAACAATGTTTTGTTAGTTTCAGGTGTACAGCAAAGTGATTTAGTTATATATATACATGTAGTTATTCTTTTTCAAATTCTTTTACCATTTAGGTTATTATAGAATATTGAGCAGCATTCCCTATGCTATACAGTAGGTCCTTGTTGGTTATCTATTTTAAATATAGCAGTGTGTACCTGTCAATCCCAAATTCCCAATTTATCCCTGCCCCCCTTTTTTCCCTAGTAACCATAAGTTCGTCTTCTAAGTCTGAGTCTGTTTCTCTTTTTTGTAAATAAGTTCATTTGTATCATTTTTTTTAGACTCTGCATATAAGCGATATATATTTGTCTTTCTCTGTCTGACTTACTTCACTTAGTATGATAATTTCCAGGTCCATCCATGTTGCTGAAATGGCATTATTTCATTCTTTTTTTATGGCTGAATAATATTCCATTGTAAAATTGTACCACATCTTTTCCCATTCATCTGTCAATGGACATTTAGGTTGCTTCCATGTCCTGACTATTGTAAATACTGCTGCAATGAACATTGGGATACATGTATCTTTTTGAATTATGGTTTCCTCAGGGTATATGCCCAGTAGTGGGATTGCTGGGTCATATGGTAGCTCTATTTTTAGTTTTTTAAGGAACCTCCATACTGTTTGTTCTCCATAGTGGTTGTATCAATTTACATTCCCACCAATAATGCAAGAGAGTTCCCTTTTCTCCACACCCTCTCCAGCATTTATTGTTTGTCGATTATTTGCTGATGGCCATTCTGACTGGTTTGAGGTAATATCTCATACTTTTGATTTGCATTTCTCTGATAATTAGTTATTTTGAGCATCTTTTCTTGGGCCTCTTGGCCATCTGTATGGCTTCTTTGGAGAAATGGCTATTAAGTCTTCTGCCCATTTTTTGATTGGGTTGTTTGTTTTTTGATATCGAGCCGCATGAGCTCTTTGTAAATTTTGGAGATGAATCCCTTGTCGGTCACATCATTTGCAAGTATTTTCTCCCATTCTGTTGGTTTTCTTTTCGTTTTGCTTGTGCTTTCCTTTGCTGTGCAAAAGCTTTTGAATTTAATTAGGTCCCATTTGTTTATTTTGTTTTTATTTCAATTAATCTGGGAGACAGATTGAAAAAGATATTGCTGCGATTTGTGTCAAAGAATGCTCTGCCTATGTTTTCCTCTAAGTTTTATAGTATCTGGTCTTACATTTAGGTCTTGCAGTTTTTTTGTTTTTTTTTCTTTTTTTAAATTTATTTATTTATTTATTTGTTTTTGGCTGTGTTGGGTCTTCGTTTCTGTGCGAGGGCTTTCTCTAGTTGCGGTGAGTGGGGGCCACTCTTCATCACGGTGCGCGGGCCTCTCACTGTCACGGCCTCTCTTGTTGTGGAGCACAGGCTCCAGACGCGCAGGCTCAGTAGTTGTGGCTCACGGGCCCAGTTGCTCCGTGGCATGTGGGATCTTCCCAGACCAGGGCTCGAACCCGTGTCCCCTGCATTGGCAGGCAGATTCTCAACCACTGCGCCACAAGGGAAGCCCAGTCTTGCAGTTTTAAATTGCATTTTCTTACTATGAGAGAGATTGGTCTTCTTTTCATATGCTTAATGGTACACACACATACAGATGTATACATACTATGTATGAGAATTGTCTGTTCATGTCTTTTGACATAAGTTTTTATTTTTTAAACATCCTTATTGGAGTATAATTGCTTCACAATGGTGGGTTAGTTTCTGCTTTATAACAAAGTGAATCAGCTATACATATACATATATCCTCATATCCCCTCCCTCTTGTGTCTCCCTTCCCCCCTCCCTATCCCACCCCCCTAGGTGGTCACAAAACACTGAGCTGATCTCCCTGTGCTATGGTGCTGCTTCCCACCAGCTATCTATTTTAGATTTGGTAGTATATATTAGTCGATGCCACTCTCTCACTTCATCCCAGCTTACCCTTCCTCCCACCCCATGTCCTCAAGTCCATTCTCTACATCTGTGTCTTTATTCCTGTCTTGTCCCTAGGTTCTTCATGACCTTTTTTTTTTTTTTAGATTCCATATATATGTGTTAGGATATGGTATTCTTTTTCTGACTTATTTCACTCTGAATGACAGAGTCTAGGTCCATCCAACTCACTACAAATAACTCAATTTCATTTCTTTTTATGGCTGAGTAATATTCCATATGTGCCACATTGTCTTTATCCATTCATCTGTCGATGGACACTTAGATTGCTTCCATGTCCTGACTATTGTAAACAGAGCTGCAGTGAACATTGTGGTACATGGCTCTTTTTGAATTATGGTTTTCTCAGGGTATATGCCCAGTAGTGAGATTGCTGGGTCGTATGGTAGTTCTATTTTTAGTTTTTTAAAGAAACTCCATACTGTTCTCCATAGTGGTGATACATTCTTTTCGTATCTCCATAGTGGTGATACATACATTCATACATACATTTACATTCCCACCAACAGTGCAAGAGGGTTCCCTTTCCCCACACCCTCTCCAGCATTTATTCTTTGTAGATTTTTTGATGATGGCCATTCTGACCGGTGTGAGTTGATACCTCATTGTAGTTTTGATTTGCATTTCTCTAATGATCAGTGATGTTGAGCATCCTTTCATGTGTTTGTTGGCAATCTGTATGTCTTCTTTGGAGAAATGTCTATTTAGGTCTTCTGCCCATTTTTGGATTGGGTTGTTTGTTTTTTTGATATTGACCTGCAAGAGCTGCTTGCAAATTTTGCAGATTAATTCCTTGTCAGTTGCTTCATTTGCAAATATTTTCCCCCATTCTGAGAGTTGTCTTTTTGTCTCATTTATGGTTTCCTTTGCTGTGCAAAAGCTTTTAAGTTTCATTAGGTCCCAGATGTTTATTTTCGTTTTTATTTCCATTTCTCTATGAGGTGGGTCAAAAAGGATCTTGCTGGGATTTATGTCATAGAGTGTTCTGCCTATATTTTCCACTAAGAGTTTTATAGTGTCTGGCCTTACATTTAGGTCTTTAATCCATTTTGAGTATATTTTTGTGTATGGTATTAGGGAGTTTTCCAATTTCATTCTTTTCCATGTAACTGTCCAGTTTTCCCAGCATCATTCATTGAAGAGGCTCTCTTTTCTCCATTGTATATTATTGTCTCCTTTATGAAAAATAAGGTGACCATATGTGTGTGGGTTTATCTCTGGGCTTTCTATCCTGTTCCCTTGATCGATATTTCTGTTTTTGTGCCAGTACCATACTGTTTTAATTACTGTAGCTTTGTAGTATAGTCTGAAGTGCAGTAGCCTGATTCCGTCAGCTCCATTTTTCTTTCTCAAAATTCCTTTGGCTATTCGGGGTCTTCTGTGTTTTCATACAAATTGTGAAATTTTTTGTTCTTGTTTTGTGAAAAATGCCATTGGTAGTTTGATACAGATTGCATTGAATCTGTAGATTGCTGTGGGTAGTAGAGTCATTTTCACAATGTTGATTCTTCCAGTCCAAGAACATGGTATATCTCTCCATCTGTTTGTATCATCTTTAATTACTTTCATCAGTTTCTTATAGTTTTCTGCATACAGGTCCTTTGTCTCCTTAGGTACGTTTACTCCTAGGTATTTTATTCTTTTTCTTGCAATATTAAATGGGAGTGTTTCCTTAGTTTCTCTTTCAGATTCTTCATCATTAATGTACAGGAAAGCAAGAGATTTCTGTGCATTAATTTTGTGTCCTGCTACTTTACCAAATTCATTGATGAGCTCTAATAGTTTTCTGGTAGCACCTTTAGGATTCTCTATGTATAGTATCATGTCCTCTGCAAACAGTGACAACTTTACTTCTTGTTTACCGATTTCGATTTCTTTTACTTCTTTTTCTTCTCTGATTGCTGTGGCTAAAACTTCCAAAACTATGGTGAATAATAGTGGTGAGAGTGGACAACCTTGACTTGTTCCTGATCTTAGTGGAAATGCTTTCATTTTTCACCATTGAGAATGTTGTTGGCTGTGCGTTTCTCATACATGGCCTTTATTATGTTCAGGTAAGTTCCCCCTATGCCTACTTTCTGGAGGGTTTTATCATAAATGGGTGTTGAATTTTGTAGAAAGCTTTTTGTGCATCTATTATGATAATCATATGGTTTTTCTCCCTCAGTTTGTTAATATGGTTTATCACATTGATTGATATGCGTATAGTGAAGAATCCTTGCGTTCCTGGGATAAACCCCACTTGATCATGGTGTATGAACTTTTTAATGTGCTATTGGATTTTGTTTGCCAGTATTTTGTTGTGGATTTTTGCATCTATGTTCATCAGTGATATTGGCCTGTAGTTTTCTTTCTGTGTGACATCTTTGTCTGGTTTTGGTATCAGGGTGATGGTGGCCTCGTAGAATGAGTTTGGGAGTGTTCCTCCCTCTGCTATATATTGGAAGAGTTTGAGAAGGATAGGTGTTAGCTCTTCTCTAAATGTTTTATAGAATTCACCTGTAAAGCCATCTGGTCCTGGGATTTTGTTTGTTGGAAGATTTTTAATCACAGTTTCAATTTCAGTGCTTGTGATTGGTCTGTATATATTTTCTGTTTCTTCCTTGTTCAATCTCAGAAGGTTGTGCTTTTCTAAGAATTTCTTCCAGGTTGTCCATTTTATTGGCATAGAGTTGCCTGTAGTAATCTCTTATTATCCTTTGTATTTCTGCAGTGTCCGTTGTTACTGCTCCTTTTTCATTTCTAATTCTATTGATTTGAATCTTCTCCCTTTTTCTCTTGATGAGTCTGGCTAATGGTTTATCAATTTTGCTTATCTTCTCAAAGAACCAGCTTTTAATTTTGTTCGTCTTTGCTATTATTTCCTTCATTTCTCTTTCATTTATTTCTGATCTTTATGATTTCTTTCCCTCTGCTCACTTTGGGGCTTTTCTGTTCATCTTTCTCTAGTTGCTTTAGGTGTAAAGTTAGGTTGTTTATTTGAGATGTTTCTTGTTTCTTGAGGTAGTATTGTATTTCTATAAACTTCCCTCTTTAGAACTGCTTTTGTTGCATCGCATAGGTTTTGGGTCATCATGTTTTCAATGTCATTTGTTTCTTGGTATTTTTTTATTTCCTCTTTGAATTCTTCAGTGATCTCTTGGTTATTTAGTAATGTATTGTTTAGGTTCCATGTGTTTGTAGTTTTTACAGAGTTTTTCCTGTAATTGATATCTAGTCTCATAGCGTTCTGGTCAGAAAAGATACTTGATACGATTTCAATTTTCTGAAATTTACCAAGGCTTGATTTGTGACCCAAGATATGATCAATCCTGGAGAATGTTCCATAAGCACTTGAGAAGAAAGTATAGTCTGTTGTTTTTGGATGAAATGTCCTATAAATATTAATTATGTCCATCTTGTTTAATGTATCATTTAAAGTTTCTGTTTCCTGATTTATTTTCATTTTTCATCATCTGTCCATTGGTGAAAGTGGGGTGTTAACGTCACCTACTTTGATTGTGTTACTGCCAATTTCCCCTTTGATGGCTGTTAGCATTTGCCTTATGTATTGTGGTTTTCCTATGTTGGGTTCATCAATATTTACAATTGTTATATCTTGTTCTTGGGTTGATCCCTTGATCATTATGTAGTGTACTTCTTTGTCTCTTGTAATAGGCTTTATTTTAAAGTCTATTTTGTGTGATATGAGAATTGCTACTCCACTTTCTTTTGATTTCCATTTGCATGGGACATTTTTCCATCCCCTCACTTCCAGTCTGTATGTGTCCCTAGGTCTGAAATGGGTCTCTTGTAGATAGCATATATATGGCTCTTGTTGTGCTGTCCATTTAGCCAGTCTCTGTCTTTTGTTTGGAGCATTTAATCCATTTACAGTTAAGGTAGTTATGGATATGTATGTTCCTATTACCATTTTCTTAATTGTTTTGAGTTTTTTATTGTAGGTTTTTTCCTTCTCTTGTGTTTCCTCCCTAGAGAAGTTCCTTTAGCATTTGTTTTAAAGCTGGTTTGCTAGTGCTGAATTCTCTTAGCTTTTGTTGGTCTGTAAAGTTATTAATTTCTCCCTCGAATATGAGTGAGATGCTTGCTGGGTAGAGTAATCTTGGTTGTAGGTTTTTCCCTTTCATCACTTTAAAATTGTTTTGCCACTCCCTTCTGACTTGCAAAGTTTCTGCTGAAAGATCAGTGGTTAACCTTATGGAGATTCCCTTTTAAGTTACTTGTTGTTTTTCCCTTGCTGCCTTTACTATTTTTTCTTTGTATTTAGTTTTTGATAGTTTGATTACTATGTGTCTTGGCATATTTCTCCTTGGATTTATCCTGTATGGGACTCTCTGCGTTTCCTGGATTTGACTGACTATTTCCTTTCCCATATTAGGGAAGTTTTCAACTATAATCTCTTCAAATATTTTCTCAGTCCCTTTGTTTTTCACTTTTTCTTCTGGGAACCTATAGTTCGAATGTTGGTGCATGTATTGTTCCCAGAGGTCTCTGAGACTGTCCTCAATTCTTTTCATTCTTTTCTCTTTATTCTGCTCTGTGGTAGTTATTTCCACTATTTTATCTTCCAGGTCACTTGTCTTTTCTTCTCCCTCAGTTATTCTGCTATTGATTCCTTCTAGAGAATTTTTAATATCATTTCTTGTGTTGTTCATCATCGTTTGTTTGCTCTTTAGTTCTTCTAGGTCCTTGTTAAACATTTTTTGTATTTTCTCTGTTCAATTTCCAAGATTTTGGATCATTTTACTATCATTACTCTGAATTCTTTTTCAGGTAGACTGCTTATTTCCTCTTCATTTGTTTGGTCTGGTGGATTTTTACCTTGCTCCTTCATCTACTGTTTGCTTCTCTTTCTTCTCATTTTGCTTCACTTACTGTGTTTGGGATCTCCTTTTCACAGGCTGCATGTTCATAGTTCCCATTGTTTTTGGTCTTTGCCCCTAGTGACTCATGTTGGTTCAGTGGGTTGTGTAGGGTTCCTGGTGGAGGGGACTGGTGCCTGTGTTCTGGTCGATGAGCCTCGGTCTTGTCTTTCTGGTGGCAGGACTGCGTCTGGTGGTGTGTTTTGGGGTGTCTGTGACCTTATTTTGATATTAGGCAGCCTCTGTGCTAGTGGGTGGGGTTGTGTTCCTGTCTTGCTAGTTGTTTGGCATAGTGTGTCCAGCACTGTAGCTTGCTGGTCGTTGAGTGGAACTGGGTCTTAGCGTTGAGATGGAGATCTCTGGGAGATCTTTTTCCGGTTGATATTACATGGAGCTGGGAGGTCTCTGGTGGACCAATGTCCTGAGCTCAGGTCTCCCACCTAAGAGGTAAAGGCCTGACAGCTGGCCACAGCACCAACACCCTGTCAGCCACATGGCTCAGAAGAAAAGGGAAAAAGAGAGAAAGAAAAAAATTAAATAAAATAAAGTTATTAACATAAAAAAAATTTTAATTATTAAAAATAAAAAAATTAAATATTAATAAAGAAAGAAAACAAAGAAAGAAAGAAGAGAGCAACCAAACGAAAAAACAAATCCACTAATGATAACAAACACTAAAAACTATACAAAAAAACCCCCAAACAAACAAACAAACAAAACTGGACAGATAGAACCCTAGGACAAATGGTAAAAGCAAAGCTATACAGACAAAATTACACAAAGAAGCATACACATACACACTCACAAAAAGAGAAAAAGGAAAAAAATGTATATATCTATATATATAAAAAAGGAAGAGAGTGACCATATCAATAAACAAATCTACCAGTGATAATAAACTCTAAATTCTAAACTAAGATAAACATAAGACCAGACACAAATTAGATGGAGAAAGCAAACCCGAAGTCTACAGTCGCTCCCAAAGTCCACTGCCTCAATTTTGGGATGATTCATTGTCTATTCAGGTGTTCCAGAGATGCAGGGTATATGAAGTTGATTGTAGATGTTTAATCCACTGCTCCTGAGGCTGCTGGGAAAAATTTCCCTTTTGCTTCTTTGTTCGCAGAGCTCCTGGGGTTCAGCTGTGGATTTGACCCCGCCTCTGCCTGTAGGTCGCCTGAGGGCATCTGTTCTCCGCTCACACAGGACAGGGTTAAAGTAGCAGCTGATTAGGGGGCTCTGGCTCACTCAGACCAGCGTAAGGGAGGGGTACAGAATACGAGGTGAGCCTGCAGTGGCAGAGGCTGGTGTGACGTTGCAACAGCCTGAGGCGCGCTGTTTTTTCTCCCAGGGAAGTTGTCCCTGGATCACAGAACCCTGGCAGTGGCGGGCTGCACAGGCTTCCGGGAGGGGAGGTGTGGATAGTGACCTGTGCTTGCACACAGGCTTCTTGGTGGCTGCAGCAGCAGCCTTAGCATGTCATGCCCATCTCTGGTGTCCGCGCTGATAGCTGCGGCTCGCGCCTGCCTCTGGATGCTCATTTAGTTGGTGCTCTGAATCCCCTCTCCTCACGCACCCTAAAACAATGGTCTCTTGCCTCTTAGGCAGTTCCAGACACTTTCCCGGACTCCCTCCTGGCTAGCTGTGGCACACTAGCCCCCTTCAGGCTGTGTTCACACAGCCAACCCCAGTCCTCTCCCTGGGATCTGACCTCCGAAGCCCAAGCCTCAGCTCCCAGCCTCCACCCGCCCTGTTGGGTGAGCAGACAAGCCTCTCAAGCTGGTGAATGCTGGTCGGCACTGATCCTCTGTGCAGGAATCTGTCTGCTTTGCCCTCTGCACGCCTTTTTGCGCTCTCCTCCGTGGCTCCAAAGCTTCCCCCCCACACCCCTCTGTCACCACCAGTGAAGGGGCTTCCTAGTGTGTGGAAACTTTTCCTCCTTCACAGCTCCCTCCAACAGGTGCAGGTCCTGTCCGTATTCTTTTGTCTCTGTTTTTTCTTTTTTCTTTTTGCCCTACCCAGGTACGTGGGGAGCTTCTTGCCTTTTGGGAAGTCTGAGGTCTTCTGCCAGCGTTCAGTAAGTGTTCCGTAGGAGTTGTTCCACATGTAGATGTATTTCTGGTGTATTTGTGGGGAGGAAGGTGATCTCTACGTCTCACTCCTCCATCCATCTTGAAGGTCTCTCTCAAGACTGCCTTTTGAAGACTGCTTAGAACACCTTTCGCTAAGTGCTCTGGTCTACCCTGACTGTTTTTCAGTATTTTTACACTTTGTGTAGACTTTGTCTTTCTGGTGCTAGCTTTAGATTAATCTTAGACCTCTAGTCCTCTTTGTTTCTCATGAATGAACTTTTCCCAGCATTGCCCTTGCTTCCTGCGAAGGTTTGTGGAGGGGGACTATGAGTGATACCTCACTGGGATTTGGTGTTTATTTTCCTACTTACAATTAATTTGGAATTTGGGTGTTCTCTGTGTTTTCATGTGGAGGGCATGGCTTTGTGTACTTTTGTGTTTCTAGTGGTTCTGTGTTGTTTTATGGAGGATGTGTAGGGAGATTTAGATTTTACATGGCCACAATTACCTCAACATAAGCATTTCCCATACGATTAAAAATGCTTTGCAAATATTTTAATGGCTGCATAATATTATGATAGACAAAAGAACCAAAATTTATCAGATCATTTCCTTCTTATTGAGCATTTCATTTGTCTCCTTTTTTGTGATTACATAATTTGTGGATGAATTCGTTCTAATGTTTACTTTGCATAGATTTGCCAAAGTAGAATTATTGTCTCAAGGTTATAAATATTATTAATAATCTTGATATAATTTGAATCCAGGGAGAACCAGTAGATCATGTATGGATTTATTTTAATCACCTAACTAAGGTTGCTTCCACCTTTTTTTCAGGTAGCACCCCTGTCTTCTACATATATAGCAGGAACCAGGTCTGAAATAGCTGGGAGGCATCAGTGTGGCTATTTCTGGTGTTTACAACCAGTATCTCTGCCTATTGATGGAACCATGTGCCATTATTGGTTATGAAATATTTGAAGATCTCCTGCAGCCATAGTTTATAATATTTGTTTTCCTATGAGTGTATTGTCTTTTATCACTCTACTTGGGACACATACATATACAGCAACAACAAAAGGACAAGTGACCTTTATTTCAGCTCTCCTTTAGCCTGCCATCCCTGGATTTTATAAGTGAAGAAGGGAGATAAGCAAGAGACTGAGCTGGCAAGGCTGTAACTTGGTGAAACTGATCAATCCTCACATTAATTATTACTGCCTTCACGACTTGTGTCAGAGACTGATAGTCTCATTTTTCCTCCACTTTCTGTTAGTGACTTCTCTTTCTTCCTCTCACTCGATCAGTTTTATCAACTGCAAGTAATCAAAGCTTATCTTACTGTTAATGCAACCAGAATTTTCACAGTAATATCATATTACTAATGTTTTCTTCATTAGTTCGTACACTCTGACATGACTCGTGTGTTTTAGAGGAGCCACTATGACCTTCTTGCTATTGTGGGGATATTTTTTTGTTGTGTTTTTGTTTTTGTTTTTCTGCCTCTAAATGTGAGGGAAAAAAACATTGTGCCCTCATTTGGAGTGGTGGTTAGAACTTTGACCAAGATGTTCCTATGATTATTTTTACTCCCAGTCTTATTATCTATCACATAACAAAACATGACAGGAAAACAGCCTCACCCTAGAATCACATTTGAGAAGTTGTTATTCAAAAACAAAACAAAACAAAACAAAACAAAACTTCCCAGGCCTAATCCTGGACCCAATGAAACAGCCTCTTGTCTTGGGATCCAGGAATCTGTATTTCACAAAACTTCCCTAATGTCTCTGATGCAGTTTGTCAACTGACTATAGGCTCATTTTGGGGATGCATAGTTTCAGTGCATATTCTACATCAAACGATGACCCCAATATAGCTCTCAAATGGTCATCTCTGTTCCAGTTTCTAGAACTTGTTAACCTTGCTATATATTCATGACGTGCTCTAGGGTGCATACAAAACTTCATTTTCTAATATGCTCAGAATGTCATTCCCAAACCAAAAGCCTATAAAAATTCATTTGGTTTTCTGTGAATTGAATGGTTATTTTTTTACATTTTAATTCTTCTGTTAATTTGAAATTGAATATGTTTGGTGTGAAATAGGGATCTAACTGAATTTTTTCCAAATTGTTAATTTTCTATGCTCCATTTATTGAATGTCTTCTTTTTTCACTAATTTATAATGCTGCTTTTATTGTATATTAAGTTCTTATATTTACATGATGATCTTTTTATGAGCTCTTCACTTTTTCCACCTGTTATCTTGTACTAGTATGACCTTGTTACTGTTGTAGCATCTTTAATCATTTTCCTATCAAGTAGCACAAATTCTCCCCAATTATTCTTCTTTAAAAAAATGTTTAAGCCATTTTTGCCAACTCATTGTCCCATGTAAACTTTTTATCATGTTCCAGAAAACATAAGCTTTTTGACATTTTTATTTGAATCCTATTAAATCTAAAACTTAATTGAAGTCAAGTTGATAACTTTTCAATATTTAGTCTTTCTGTACAGAATCACAGTATATGTTTTCATTTATGCAGTTTTCTTTTTATATTTTGTACTTTTTTCTAGATAAGTCCTAAATGTTTACGCATATTTATTCCTAGGTTTGATTATAAAAATAACATATACACACACACATGCACAGAGTGCCAGTTTTTCCTATTATCAATAAATTTTTGAACTGATTATTGCTAGTGTATAAGATGCTTATGATTTTTGTATCTTTATTTTCTGACCAAGGATTTTAACAAGCTTTCCTGTGAGTTTTAACAATTTTTTAATTGTTTATCTTGGGTTTTTCGGGTGGACAGTTATGTCATTGATAAATAATTCTTACTCTATCTCCTTTCCAACAGCTTTAAGTTTCCTGTTCCTTGTTTAATTATATTAAATGTCCTAGCTGTTCACTGCCTTTGCCATTCATTAAAATCACCTGGAGAATTTAAAAAACAACCAAGACTCACCTCCAGAGGTTCTGATTTACTTTACATAGAGAGGAGCCTGGGCATTGTTATTTTCAAAGCTTCTCAGAGATTTCTAGAAGTTAGGTTTGAGAATCATTGTTCAAAACACTCTGATCCAATGATAAGTAGTAGTGGTGAAAGAAGTATTCCTTTCTGGCTTCTGATCTTAAGCTTTAACTATGATATCAACTGATCATTTGAGACAGATTCAATGGTGTACTGGATGCGCTCATACTGGCTCATGAGACCTGACTTTGCACATCTTTTCCCAACTTCAAGTTTATTGACATCATGTGGTAGCTTGGAATTGGCCCCACTCCACAGAATTTGGCAAATGCTGCAAATCAAGGCTCCCCTCCTCTCCCAGCATACCATTGCAAATATTTCCTTCTATTCCTAGTCTAAGGAATTTTTATCTTCATTACTATTTGAGTTTTATTGAAGCCACCTTTCATCATATTGACAACTTATCACCAAAATTTTAAAACTTTCTATTTCTTGCAGCAATTTTTTTTTAGAGGGATGCCTGTATTCTGATTCTTCAGAGTGTTTCCCTTCTTTTGAGCTACATTGACTTTTCCTGGCCCTAATAACTTTTCAGTTTGTTGTTTCTATTACATTATAGACAAGGAGGAGTCAAATTTGGGTTTGTAAGATATTGGTTTGAGTTCTTGATCAAAAGTTTCAGGTCCAAATGATTAGAAAAGCGAAACATTATTCCAACAATCACTGCTGTGGTAAACCTCAGATTCAGAGGGTAGTTCGTTTGGGTGGAAAAGAAAATCTCAGTCACTAACTTAGAGGAATATCTTGACTGCGTGTTTCTCCAGTAATTCTCTATAAATACTATCTTGTCACAAAGATGTGCATAAGAATTAGGCAATATAAAGCTGAAATTGGCATTCTCTGAGAAGTAATTGGAATTCAGAAACCATAGTCATGTCAGTTACATGCAGACCCATATGTTTTACAATCAAATGAGCTGAAATTTGGGTAGATAGATTCTTTTGAAGATTAAAAAGCCTAAATGCAACACATGGCTAAATTGATGGCCACTTTACTTTCACTGAGAATGGACAGGCCTTGGGCAGGGCCAAGATTTTACACAAATAAGGCTGCAGTAAGCTTCAGAATATACCAATTACCAATTTATACAGGAGGATATTATTCTCAGTCAAGCAATTGAAATGTTGGTTCTATAGCTGGGAATCTTTTGCCTTTACTTAGTGCAAAAGGATGAAGCTTACCTACTTTATGCCAGACACTCTTCTGAGAGAAAAGGATTATATAAGGGGAAGCACAGGCACAGGCTTAAAGTGGTTGCCCCTCTGGAGGGCATAGGCACTAAACCTTGTGGGCATCACTACAGCACCTTCTCTGCCAGCATGCAGAGTGCAAGAGCTATGGAGGTGTGACTACTTCCACATGTATTTTGATGGGTGGAGGCAAAGGGCTGTTGTAAGCCATGGCCACCACAGAGAGTCCCCACTGGTGCAGTGCCCAGTGGAGCTGTGGGAATGGGGCTGCCTCCATTACCCCAGACTAGTAGAACCACGTGTACGCAGTTCCAGCCTGGGAGAGTCACCCGCACTGAACTCTGACCCAGGAGAGCTGCAGAATGTGCTGTGCCGACCAAGCCATGGGAGCAGGGCCACCCAAAGCCTTGGGGACAGCACCACTACCCCAGTGTGTCTAGAAGGCAGGATCCCCAACCAAACTGGCCTTAAGATTTGGGACTTGCTCAGTACCAGTACCCCTTTCTATTTTCCTATTTCTTCCTTTTGGAATGGGAGTGTTTGTTCTATACCTGTCCCATATTTGTATTTTGGAAACACCTAACATGCTTGATTTCGCAGGTTGCCAGCTGGAGAGCAGTTTGCTTCAGGATGAATTATCTCACCAGTATCTGATTTAGTTGATATTTAGATAAGACATTGAACTTAGACATTTTTTAAAATCATAAACTTTATTTAACCCTGTATATTAAGAATATTACCAATTTAATATGTAATATAACAAATTATTAATGAGATATTTTACATTCCTTTTTGTACTAATTCTTCAAAATGTGGTGTCTATTTTATACTTACAGAATATCTCAACTCCAACTAACCACTATTTTTCTTTCCATTTTTATTGAGATATAATTGACATATATATGTTTAAGGTGTACAAAATAATGATTTGACTTACATACATCATGAAATGATTACCACAATAAGCTTAGTAAAAATCCATAGTCTCATATAAATATAGCATAAAAGAAATAGAAAATAAGATTTACTCTCTTAACAACTTTCATATATAACATAGAGCAGTGTTAATTATCTTTGTCATGTTGTAAATTACATATCTAGTACTTACTGATTTTATAACTAGAAGCTTGTACCTTTTGACTACCTTATCTAATTCCCCCTTCCCTCATGCCCTGTCTCTGATAACCACAAAGCTGATCTCTTTTTCTCTGAACTTGTTTGTTTTTGAAGTATAATTGACCTACAACACTGTGTTAGTTCTTGGTACACAAGATAGTGATTCAATATTTCTCTACATTTGAAAATGATCACCATGATAAATATAGTTGTCATCTGTCACCTTACAAAGATATTACATAATTATTGACTATATTCCCCACACTGTACATTTCATAATGTAACTAGAAGTTTAATCTCCCTAACCTATTTCTCTCCTCCCCTCAACCACTACTCCAATGACAAGCACCTGTTTATTCTCTTTATCTATGACCCTGTTTGGTTATGTTTTCACGTTTGTTTTGTTTTTTTTAGATTCCACATGTAAGTGAAATCATACAGTATTTGTCTTTCTCTGTCTGACTTATTTCACTTAGCATAATACCCTCTAGGTCCACCCATGCTGTGACAAATAGCAAGATTTCATTCTTTTTTATGGCTGAGTAATATTCCACTGTATATATATACCATAAATTCCTTATCCATTCATTTGTCAATGGACACTTAGGTTGAACCTCCTTACCTTGGCTATTGTAAATAATGCTGCAATGAACATATGGGTGCATATATCTTTTCAAATTAGTGTTTTCATTTTCTTCGCATAAATACCCAGAGTGGAGTTTCTGGACTTTATGGTAGTTTTATTTTCAATTTTTAAAGGAATCTTCATATTGTTTTCCATAGGGGCTGCACCAGTGTACATTCCTACCAACAGTGAATGAGGGTTCTTTTCTCTACATCTTCACCAACACTTATTATTTCTTGTCTTTTTGATAATAGCCATTCTGACAGATGTGAGGTGTTAGCTCATTGTAGTTTTGATTTGCATTTCCCTAATGATTTTGAACATCTTTTCATGAGCCTGTGGCTATCTGTATATCTTCTTTGGAAAAATCTCTATTCATGTCCTCTGTCATTTTTTAAATTGGGTTGTTGGTTTCTTTGAAGTGGAATTGTATGATTTCTTTTTTATATTTTGAATATAAAAATAATATATATATTATCCTTGTTGGATATATCCTTGTTGTGTGTGTGTGTGTGTGTTGTATATATGTGTGTGTGTGTGTATATATATTTATATATATTCTTGTTGGATATATCATTTGCAAATATCTTCTCGCATTCAGTAAGGTGGCTTTTCATTTTGTTGATAGTTTCCTTTGCTGTGCAAAAGCTTTGTAAGTTGATGTAGTCTCACTTTTTTTTTGCTTTTATTTTCCTTGCCTGAGGAGACATATTCCAAAAAATATTACTAAGACTGATATCAAAGAGCCTACCGCTTATGTTTTCTTCTAGATGTTTTATGGTTTCAGGTCTTGTATTTAAGCCTTTAATTCATTTTGAGTTTATTTTTGTATATGGCATGAGAAAGTAGTCCAGTTTGATTCTTTTGCATGTAGCTAGCTGTCCAGTTTTCCCAAACCATTTATTGGAAAGAGGGTCTTTTCCCCATGGTATATTCTTGCCTCCTTTGTCATAGATTAATTGACTATATAAACATGGGTTTATTTCTGGACTCTCTATGCTGTTCCATTGATCTATGGGACTGTTTTTGTGCCATTACCATACTATTTTTATTACTGTAGCTTTGTAGTATAGTTTGAAATCAGGACATGTGATATGTCTACTTCTGTACTTCTTTCTCAAGATTGTTTTGGCTATTTGGGGTCTTGTGTTTCCATACAAATTTTAGAATTTTTTGTTCTACTTTTGTGGAAAATGCCATTTGTATTTTGATAGGGATTTCATTGAATATTACTTATATTACTGTTATTTCTTTCTAGTTCAATTTCATATTGGTGTAAGGTTTTATTCTTTTGAATTTATTAAGGTCTGTTTTATGGCCCAGAATGGGGTCTGTCTTAGTGAATGTTCTGGATGAACTTTAGAAGAATGTGTATTCGCTTTTGTTGGATGAAGTAGTCTATAAATGTCAATTAAATCCAGCTGATTGATGATGCTGTTCAGTTCAATTACTTACTGATTTTTTACCCGTTGTATCTGTCATTTACCATAAAGGGGTGTTGAAAAGCACATGTTTCAGTGCTTTTTTGTTGGATGCATATCTTTTAAGGATAGGTATGTATTCTTGGAGAATTAATCCTTCTATTTAATGACCCTTTTATCTCTGATAATTTCCTTGATCTGAAGTCTGCTTTGTTTGAAATGAATAGAGCTACCTCAGCTTTGTTTTTGATTAATGTTAGCGTGGTATATCATTCTCCATCCCTTTTTTAATCTATATGTCTCTTTATATTTGAAGTTGGTTTCTTGTAGATAATATATAATTAAGTCTTGTTTTATAATACACTCTGACAGTCTATGTATTTTCATTGGTGTATTTATACCATTGACATTTAAAGTGATTATTGATATAGTTGGATTAATACCTACCATACTTGCTACATTTTTCTGGTCATGGTCCTTGTTCTTCGTTTCTTTTTTCATTTTCCACTCTTTTTCTGCCTTCTCTGGGTTTAACTGAGTATTTTTTATGATTCTATTTTTTCTCTTTGTTAACATATAAATTATACTTTTTTAAAACTCTTTTTTAGTGGTTGCCCTTGCATTTGCAACATACATTTACAATTTATCCAAGTCCTCTTTCAAATAATACCATACCACTGCACTGTTAGTGCCAGTACTTTATAACAGAATGTTTCTAATTCCTCTCTTTAATCCCTTATAACATTTTTGTCATTCATTTCACTATCCATAAGCTATAATCACTGAATACATTGTTGCTATTATTTTAAACTTTTACCTCTTAGACCAGTTAAGAATAAGAGTAATAGTGTTTTGTTTACCATCATTTATTCCTCCTCTAATACTCTTCATTTCTTTATGTAAATATGAATTATTGACCTATAGGTTTCTCTGTGAAGAACTTCTTCTAACGTCTCTTGCAAGGGAGATCTACTGGTGACAAATTTTCTCAATGTTTGTTTATTTGAGAAGGTATTTATTTCTCATTCACCTTTGAAAGGTAATTTCTTTCTTTCAGGCTGGTCTTTTTTTTCTTTTAACACTTTAAATATTTCATTCCACTCTCTTCTTGTTTACATGGTTTCTTGAGAAAAGTTGGAATAATTCTTATTGTGCTCTTCCTTCAGTAAGGTGTTTTTTTCTTCTGGCTTCTATCAAGATTTTTTCTTTGTCTTTGGTTTTATTCAGTTTGACTGTGGTATGCTTAGGTGGAGATTCTTTTGATATGTATCCTGATTGGTGTTTTCCAAGATTCCTGGATTTGTGGTTTTGTGTTTATTATTAGTTTTCAGAAATTCTCAGTCATCATTGCTTAAGATATTTCCTCTGTTCCTTTTTCTCTTTCTTCCCCTTCTAGTATTCCCATTGCATGTATGTTACACCTTTTGTTATTGTCCCACAGTTTTTGGATATCCTCTTCTGTCTTTTCCTTTCTTTTTTTTTTTCTCTTTGCATTTTATTTTTGGAAGTTTATACTGACATTTCTTTAAGTTCACTGCTTATTTTCTCACCTGTGTCCATCAAAGGAATTCTTCATTTCTGTTATGGTGTTTCTGATTTCTAAAATTTCCTTTTGATTCTTTCTTAAAGCTTCTATCTCTCTGCTTACATTAATCCAACTCCTTTTTTTAAGGTTGTCCACTTTACCCATTACAGTCCTTGGTATATTAATCATAGTTGTTTTAAATTCCTAATTTGATAATTATAAAGTATCTGCCATATCTGAGTCTTATTCTGATGCTTTCTGTGTTTCTTGAAACTTTTTTTGTCTTTTAGTGTTTTCTTGTAATTTTTGTTGCAAGCCAGACATTATGGGTAAAAGGAACTGAGGTAAATGGGTCTTTAGTGTGAGGTTTTATTTATCTGGCTAGAGTTTAGCCTGTGTTTTTTGGTTGCTGTATCTGTAGGTCTCAGGGGCTAAACTTACCTCTGGTGTCCTTGTTTTTATTTCCTCTACTGTCTTTTGTTTTCCCTAGAGACTTCTTAAATATTGTCTGAGAAGAATAATTCTTTTAGTCATATTCCCTTGTTATTATCCAGGAAGCCTGTTGATATGGTGGTAAGGTGTGAGGGCAGGGGTAGTGTTCTACAATTCTACAATTATGTCTCAGTATTTTAGTGAACCTGTGCTTCTGGCCTGTGACTTTCACAAGTATTTCTCAGTTTTGTTTCAGTTTTCCCCCTTAGAAGAGACAGGAAGGGATTTCATTTCTGGAATTGGGAATTTCCCCCTTCCCAGGTCAGTTAAGCTCTGGTAAAGTAGTTTCTCTTGAGGGTAGGCCTTATTAAGAAGAATGAAATGCTCTGTGCATATTTTTAAATGGCTAATTTTCTTATCTCCTTCTCAGAATTACAGTAACATGAGGGAATTTTTCTCAGATCTTCACTGTGAGGACCTGATAGGGCTCCTGGAGGTAAAACTCACAAAAGCTTGGGAGTCCCCTAGGACTGGGCCTTCTTAAAATTTTTAACTCTCAATCTTGTCCACACTGAGCCGCTAGTAATTTGCCAATTACAGATTGGGTTTTCCTAGCCCTGTACTGTTTCCTAAGGAGTTTTCTACCCTTGGGCTTCTGCTCTATAAGTTTTGATTCTCTGTATCTGCCTGTCTGTTTCTTCAGTTTGCCTTATGACCTCAGTTCTCTGATGGAACTAAGAGGAGTTGACTTTCAGTTTGTTCCATTTTTTTTTCTTATTGTGTGAATGAAAGAGGTGGCTTCCAAGCTCCTTACATCCCTAGTTCAATATAAGGGAATTTTTGAGACCTCAAAGACATGTTTGTTGCAAAGTTTTCATCTTTTGAAAACTGGTCAGAGTAACCATCTTTTAATTAATGCACTTTATTTTTCTTTTAAAGGGATAAAATGTAAGATCTTGTGGAATGTTAACTTTTTTCTCATTTTTTTCTTCTCAAATAGATCCTAAATGTCCAGGAGATGTTGATTTTCATAATAGTGACTGGGACATTAAGACAATCACCAGCTCCTTGAAATTCTACCTCAGGTATATCTGATATGATTTGGAACATTCCTTTTCAGAGTTGATGAAATATTTCTGGATGGAGATTGGAGTTAATGTGGTCCCAATTTTGGGAGGTTGGGTAGGATTGCTAAAGAAAATAATAGTGAAAAAAATTTCTGTCAAAGAAGAATGTGCAGTAGGAGACTTTTTAAAATTTGGGAATTTAAGCAAGGGAAGCATCAAAATAATAGAATAGTTATTGAAATATGGCTTTTTTGAAGAAAATTGGCTTTAAAAAAGATTATTTAAAAATCACGCCCTTAAAATAATTGAAGTTTTGCCATTGTGCACAGATAGGTTGATGTCACAAATGGGCTCACTAGTAAAATCAGGAGTTGTGACATTTCAAGGTTGTTAACATGTTTTAGTGGATAATAACCATTTTGAAACATTAAATTGCATTTACACAAACATAATTTGTGTATTTGTATGTCTTTTGTTATAATGGAAATAAAAACCAAAAAACTACAACCATAAAAATGTTAGAACTGAATGAAGTGGTGGCAGTCGGGAAAAAATTAACTTACAAGCAAAATTTGGGGATGCACAATGATGATGAATATATCATTCAGTTTATTGGCATAGATTTATATTACGTAAAAATATTTGTGACATATACACTTTTTAAAGTCATTCATTTCTTACCATTTTCTGTGTCCCATGTATGCACCATACTTTATGTGGTAGAATGTCTTCTTTTCAATTACTGTACTCTTTAGACGTTAAGATAGGTACTTTAGCTATGGGAAATATCATTAATCCAAAATAGATTGGGTCCCAGATATTGCTATTAAATGACCTTCTGCTGTAGCATCATCTTAGAACTTTAAGTAAACATGAATGCTCTTTCCAGGAGTATTTCTCCTGCATGTGCCAAAGAAGAAAAGCACTGGCGTTGGAGGGTTTATTCTGTGCTAGGCTGTGTTCTAGTTGCTTACGTTGACAATATCATTGTTTTTTTCTCACAATAATCTTATAAGATAGGTGTTACCATACTCATTTTACAGATGAAGAAATTAAATCATACCCCTCACCCATTAAGTAATATTCATGATCATGGCTCATATTATTTGAACCTAAGTATCTCTGACTTATAAGGCCACTGGTATTGGAACACCTTATTCCCCTATTCCCCACTGCCCAGGGGCTGTGACCTTCTTGGAGTTGCTTGGGTAATTTAAGAAAGACAGAGTAATCTGCTATGCATACTTTCAGGAGACTCGTGATGATGAGAATAGTGCAAGTAAATAACTCTGTGTCTCTAGCCTACTTAAAAGGAGTTATTTTTTTTCAGAGATTTATATAGAGTAAGTCCCTCCCACATT
The DNA here is from genome assembly GCF_965194825.1 of Balaenoptera physalus. Classification (NCBI taxonomy): domain Eukaryota; kingdom Metazoa; phylum Chordata; class Mammalia; order Artiodactyla; family Balaenopteridae; genus Balaenoptera; species Balaenoptera physalus. The sequence goes on along the minus strand of NC_138903.1, from coordinate 58,435,990 downwards.
ACATCTTTCCCAGCTTATCCCATAACAAGCAGTGTAGCTCTTTTGAAAGATGAGAAGATCGAGCCTGAAAGTTTGAGTGGCCTGTAACCCCAATAAGAGATATTTGTTCTTAAGTGTCATATCCATGAACATTTAATATGTACTAGCCAGTCAGCACCCTTTAGATTTCTTAAATGTGTCAGTATTTTCATAGTGGACTTCCTCCATCTGTGTTCTAGGCACCTAACTCACCCCTTGTCTCCAACATTTCTAGAAAATTACTCTAAAAACCATCCCTTCTCTCTTCTGTATCTTTACCCTCTCTCATTCAACAGGCTCTTTCCTCTCAGCATGTAAATATGCTCCAACATTACACATCTCTTTGCATTCATTTATTCTACCATTCACTAAACCATTCAGTAAACATTTCCTGACCTACTCTATGCCTAGCATGGTGTCTGGCAGTAGGCATATAGCTGTGAGTAGATATGACCTTAAAAAGGTTATAGTCCAGTAAAGTGGAGAGACAAAAGACAAATAATTATACAAATATAATGTGCTATGATAAGTGCTCTGAAGGAAAAGTGCAAGGTGCTATGCAGTCATATAATAGGAAGGCCTAACTTATTCTGGTTTTTAGTTTGGAATGAGGTTTGAATTATAACTTGGAGTCAACTGGGGGTGGGGGGAGGCAGTTCCAGACAGAAATAACTTCATATGCAAAGACCTTGAAGCAAGAGGAAGACCCTTTTAAGAAACTACATGTACCAGTTTATGTGGAGTATTGAGTGTAGACAGGGAGGGAGAGATATGTAGGGGCCAGATCATGCAAGGCCTTTTAGGACATTTTAAGAATTGGGGTATGAATTTATATTAAAAGGAATGAGAATATATTGAAAGATTTTTAAGCAGGAGGTAATATGATGAGATTTGCATTTTGAGAAAAACATAGAGAGATGAGATTAGAGAGAGGCAAAATAAGTAGAGGTGGAAACCAATTAGCAAGCTATTGCTGTGGTCCCGGAAAGAGATGATGCTTCTGTGTGGACTAGGGAGTAGCGGTGGGGATAGATAGAAATAAGCATATTCTAGAGATTTAGCGAGTAAAGTTGGATGTGAAGATGGAGGAGAGGGAGATAAAAGAATGGCTTCCACATTTCCGGCCCATACAACCAAATGATGGTCATACATTTACTGATTTGGGAAACATAAGAAAATGACTAAATTTGAGGGATATGACAAGTTAGGTTTGGATATGTCAAATTTGGGTGTCTTTGAAGAAATCAGGACAAGAATTTTAGGTAGGCAATTTGATATATAGGAAATATATAGGAATGAAACTCAAGAATTCTGGGCTTGAGCTAAAAAATTGAGAATCATCAACAGTGTAGATGATAATTGGAGGCAGGAGCTTAGATGAGATTGCCTAGTGAGATATTTCACCCCTTCCCAATCTAGCTTCAGTGTATGAAGTAATATACACTCCCTGTCTCTGCTTCTTAATGTCCCAGTTTACTCCTTAACCCACTGCAGTATGACTCCCGCTCCCTCTGCTCTACTGAAGCTGCTCTTGCCAAGGTCGCCAGTGATTCCCTCAATTCTAAACACAATGGACAATTGTCAACCTTTACCTTATTTGACCTCTTTGTAGCATTTGAAGCTGTTAACAAGCCCTCCTTGAAACTTTTTCTTCTTTTGGATTCTGCTATTCCATTGCTTTTGGATTTTCTCTCACCTCTTTGACCATTTTTAGAAGTCCCTTTTATGGACTTTCTACCTGGTATTTCCTAAGGCTTTCCTCTCTTTTTACTACACTGAGGGGATGGAAAATTCAAATATCCACAAAAGCCAGGACATGAAAATGACTGAAGTAGACTGCTTTCATGTTAAACTTGTTGCATATAAAACCTTTACTTACATAGCAATCCCTTTGTTTATATATAAACAGCAATATTCTTTACTTCCACAAATAACCATATGGACCCAATATAGACAGATCTTTCAGTTTTTCAATAGAGGCAGACAATATTGATTTTTATGTGAAATACACAATTTTTTCATATTCTGATGACTCATTCAATTCCATTTCTTTTTTACACACTACTCTGGACAGGGAAGAAATGTTGAAAGGTCTCATGTAGCTGTTGGCTGCCAGTTTGTCATCTTTCCTTGAGCAGTGGTATCTGTTCTCATGGTTCTAATCACCCTCCTAGGTTCATGATTTCCACATCTACTTCTCAGATTTAGAAAGGCACTCCATCCATCTTCCTAATAAACATCTGCCTTTGGCTATCCCAGAAACCCTTCTGACATAGCATCTCCACTTCCCTCTCAATCAATTTCTAATCTATTCAGTCACCCAAACCAGATTACTCTCTCCGTCACCAACATATGCAATTGTTGATGGAGCTCTGTCTTTAATGTCTTTCAAATGACTCTCCTCACATTTTCTTTCTATCCCTAATGGCACTATTTTTGTTTAGGCCTTTATTATTTCTCACCTAGATTACTACAATAATAGCAGTGGCAAGCAGTATAACGTAGTGATTAAGAACATGGACTTGAGACAGACTGCTAAATTCTGCCACTTACTAATTGTGTGGTCTAGGATGAATTATTTATCTTTTCTGAAGCTCAGTTTCCTTATCTATAAAATGGAGATAATAACAATATCTACCTTACAGGGTTGTCATGAGAATTAAGTGAGTAAATATATATAAACCGCTTAGTGGATAGTTTGTTATTATTATTATTATTATTAGTGTATTACTTCCTTCCTCTGAGCCATGCATCACCTACATTTTGTATATGGAACTCTCCTCAACTAGACTATTAGCTCCTTGGAGGTTTAGACTTTGTCTAACTCATCTGGATCCCCAATACCTGGCACAATGCCAGTCACAAGTAGGGGCTCAGCCAACATTTTTTTTTTTTGGCTGCAGCACACAGCAAGCGGGATCTTAGTTCCCCAACCAGGGGTCGAACCCGTTCCCCCTGCAGTGGAAGTACGGAGTGTTAACCACTGGACCACCAGGGAAGTCCCTCAGCCAATATTTTTTGACTAAATAAAGAAACCTATTTGAGGCTCAATTTCCTTCTCCATTAAATGGGGATTTGAATTACTGCTTCACCTCACAGGATCTTTGGAAGGATCAAATGGGAGGACAGATATAAAAGCACTTTGGAAACTGAGGAAGTATCCAACTGTAAGGACTTCATAGTAGCATTCATAGTGGGTCCACTTTGGAATTTTGCAGGACTGATTTGTGCCTCTTTTCACTTTGGGGAACTAATTGGAGACCCTGCACAAGGTCTCAGCTCATACTTTTATAGGTCTTCTGTCGAATTACTAGCAACTAGGATTCCTCTGACAAAATTTCAGATGAAGAGAGAAATGTATGTAGTCGTTAATCTGTGGAGCTCAGAAACTTCAGGCTTGCTGCTCACAGAACTGCACATCTAAGGCCTTGCTACTCCCTCCCCAAAGGAACTTACAGTCTTCATTAATTTCAGGAATCTTTCTGAACCTGTCATGACCTATAGACTTCACAAAGAGCTGGTCTCTGCTGCCAGTAAGTATTTATGTTACTTAGTTAATTGTGTTGTCCTCGCTTCTAAGTAATGTTTACAGCAACAAGCCTAGAAGACTGCTTGAGGGAAAGTGAGGGAAAAAACAAACATATACACAGATTTTGTCCACTGTCAAATGAGAGTATTCTTACTTGCTAACTCAAGTGTTGTATTATTTTTCATAAATCAATGTTAGTTGAGTGAATTGGAGAAAACTGGCTAACGAGGGATATGACAAGTCTGAGGACTTTATTGATTGATTTGCCTCTTACATCAGAACATGATGGCTCACATTGCCAGGGGACAGCAAAATGTTTCCATTACAGTTACTATTTCAGCATTTTTTCAGCACTTTGCCTTTTCAAATGCTTTTCAATTGTGTTGTGAATTATTACTCCTAATCTTTTAGTGCTAGCATCACATATTTTTAGATGATAAGACCGATGGTGAGGGTGGAGGGGTACATAGGAAATAAGGCATATAGAATCACTCAAAAAGTTGGCAGCTGAAGAAGCATTAAAAGTTTTGGCTGAGGCCACTGTATGAGTATCCCTCCCTACCTTGATGTGACTCTTCTGCATTATGCCTTGTATGGTATTTAGGAAAAAGATTCAGGGGATTTGTCTTCATAATGAATCTTTGTTGAGGCAAGAGAGCTTTGATCTTTACTCTGAGGTCTCTCAGTGATTTTCATAGGAACCTAGAGGCAGAAGCATCATACCTCCTAGTTCCACAAGGAAAGTGGGTGGGCAAGGGATTCCAGCTGGAAGTTTGCATGTGGAACTTTAGGAGCAACCTGCTGTATCCAGAATTCTGACTTGCTCTGAGACAGTCTCGTCTTCTCTACTCATATTTCTTTTCTCTTCTCTCTACTATTTCTTCATCTTTCTAGGCCTATTTCTTTGTTTTCAATCTATGTTTTTATCTTTTAGTCAGTCTCTCTCCCTCCCTCTCTTTCTTTCAGTGTCTTTGTTTCTTGGTCTCTCTTTGTCATTGTGTCCCTGTGTCTATATATATCTCTCTCTTTTCATCTCTTTGACTCTATGTGTCTCTGATTGTCTGTGTCTGTGTGTGCACATGTGCGCCTGTGTGTGTGTGCCTGTGTGTATATGTATGAGAGTTTGCTTGATCCAATTGCCCAGAAGGCAAAACTATCTCTCTGTTCTCTCTCAGAGTCTGACAACCTGGATTATCGGCTGGGAGCTATTCATTCCTTGGTATATAAGCTACCAGAAAAGAACCGAGAGATGCTGGAACTTCTTATAAAACACTTGGTCAAGTAAGTAACTTCTAGGTTTTCAGGAAGAGTTCCTATTAGAGGGCTGGCCCACATGGTAGCACTGCAGATAAACTGTCTGTCAGCTCATTAAGTCCCAGCCCCCAACTGCTTCATCCTGGGCAGTCTGAGTGCTCTGTGAGAAAGGCAGTTTTCCCTTTACCCTTATATATATCCTCTCAGGGTCATCATGCATCTTAGTTGAGGGGTTGTCTCAGTTGAATGGTAACACCAGGTAGAATGGTGGCTGAATACAGGCTTTGCTGTCAGATAAACGTGGGTTCAAATCCCAGCTGTGTAATATTAGGAAAACCTCGCTTAACCTGTTTGGTCATCTATAAAATGAGAGTAGTATTCCCTACCACATAAGACTGTTGTGTGGATTTGAATGAACACAGGTGAAGTACATGGCACATAGGAAGTTCTCAAGACATGTGAACTATGATTATGGTCACCTTCTTTGCTTGGGTGTGGCATGTAGGAACAGATAGCAGCATTCCAGAGGTAGGTCTGGTGATGGGCTCTAAGATGGGTGGGTGTAAGGGGCATGTGTGCCCGACTGTAGTGCTTCCTGGCATGAAGGTTCAATGTTGTGAATAAAGATGAATTTACTTGACTCATAAAAGGCTAGCTGCTCTAAGGAAACAGTATGGTGCAGCAGAAAATACTCTGTCCAGGAGTCAGCAAACCTGGGTTCTAGTGTCAGTTCTGGTACTAGCTTTCTTGAGGACCATGGGCAGGTCACTCTTAAGACCACTCCTGGTGTATTAAAAAGTAAATAAGTGAGACAACAAGCTTAGAAAAATTGTGATGCATTTTAAGTGTTTGTGTTTAACAAAATAAAGCTATCAGCACACTCATTAATGCATTGATGAGATATTTTAACCTCATGTGGAGAATATCTCAAAACACCTAAAATTGAGGCCCTTAGTGAAGGTTAAATGGCCCTCTTTGCCTCCTGCTGTAATAAATCCTGATCACTCTGCACCTCTGGACCTCAGGTTCCCCTGTGATATGATAATATCTCTCCAAGATCTGACCAACTTTGACATTCTAAGTTTTTTGTTTTTTGGGTTTTTTTAATACGTCTATAGCCAATATTGCAGACAAATAGGCAGAATTAGCAAGACAATGGCTTTTATACTTATTGCCAATGCTTGTAATTTGGGCTAATAGCAAACATTAAAAAGCATTTTCTTTCCAAAAAATTGTTTATGATAATCTCCGTAAAGTACAAAAATCAGCACATGTTAATTTGAAGTTGCCCGGGGAAAAGGGACTTTGGGTTCAAATTTCAGCTTTATTGCTAATTTGCTATGAACCTAAAGAAAGTCCATCCTACTCTCTGGGCCTCAGTTTGGTCATCTATAATATGAGGGGACTGGAATAGCTAATCTCAAAGGGTTCTTCCAGCTCTGACTTTCTAAGAGTCTTAATATGTGACATGAGCTAAGGATTCAGTTGAAGATTCTCCTACTAGCAGTTAGTGAGAGACACCTACCTCCCTCCACCCAAAGGCTGGCCATCTATCTTACTTGAAGAATCTTGCTCCTCAAAATCCTTAGAACAAAAGGAGCAATAGACACAAACACCCAAAACACAGAACTAGAAAGACAAATAACCTTAAATATGTGAAAAACTGTGCAAGTTCACTTGTAATAAGAAAAATGCAAATTAAACCTACATTGAGATACCATTTATTGGCAAACCCTAAAGCTTGACCACATTCTGTTTATGAGACTTTGAGGCACAGGGAGTCCAACACATTGCTGGTGTTAATGCAATACAAATACAGACCTACAGGAGGGGAATTTGGCAATATCTAAAAAAATCTGCATCTTCAGTTATCCTTTGACCCAGCAACTCCACTTTTAGGCATCTACTCTGAAGACATACCTCCACAAATACAGAACAACATATGCACAAGTTTGTGTCAGTGCAGTGTAATTTTTAGTAACAAAATATTGGAAACAACATAAATGTCCAACAATAAGTGACTAGTTATGTAAATCATGGTATATTCAAGCAATGTGGTATTATATGGTCATTAAAAAGAATGAGGAAAATATGAATTTTGTTTTTGAAGTGATTTCCAGATGCATTACAAATTTCCGCCAAAAACTTGTACACAAATATTCATAGCAGCATTATTCATAATTGTCCAAAGGTGGAAACAGCCCATATGACCACCAAATGCTGAATGGAAAAAACAAAATGTGGTATAAACATACAATGGAAAATTATTCAGCCATAAAAGGAATCAAGTACATGGATGAACCTTGAAAACATTATGCTAAGTGAAAGAAGCCAGACACAAAAGGCTACATATTACATTACTCCATTTTTATGAAATGTCCAGAAAAGACAAATCTATAGAGGCAGAATGTAGGTTAATAGTTGCCTTGGACTGAGACATGGGAAGTAACAGCTAATGGTTACAGGGTTTCTTTCTGGAGTGGTGAAAGTGTTCTGGAATTAGATAGTGATGATTGTTGGACAACTCTGTGAATATATTAAAAACCATTGAATTGTACCTTTTAGAAGGGTAAATTTTATGGTATATGAAATATATCTCAATAAAGCTGTTATAAAAACAAACTAATGAAAATGGTTACTAAGGGGGTGTTGACCTGAAATAGACTATCAGATATTTCTTCAGCAAAGATGGGTTTATTTGGGATGAGCAGAGATTTGTAATTTGGAATCTGCAACCATGCCAAACAATGGGCAAGTCCCCACATGATGAGGGAAGGACAACACTTTTATAGAGGGGAAAAGGAAGTTGGGAGGGCTATAGTAAACAACGAGTCCATGGCTTTTCATTGGCCTGAGTCCTTGGCAGGAAAGAAAAATCTGTTTTCTTCCTGTTGGGCTCTGCTATCATGGCAGGGTATGAGAGCTCCCCCTTCTGGTCTCCTGACTTTATTTAATTGAGGCTTCTCTTTTGTTTTCTTTTTTACAGGGGATAGGTGGTGACTAGGGTGGAAGGGACAAGGATGAGAGCTAGATTCCTCTGAGTCCACCTCCTTCTATGGTTTTGACTTTTGAGCCATATTAATATTTTAGGTATCCAAAAAGTAAAATTAAATCAAAAGGAAAACATTACAAACCCTAAAATGGAATGCAAAAAAGCAAATGAATCTAAATGTTTATCAAATTCATAGCATAGTCATACAGAGAAAACAGTTATTTCATCTAACTTGTCAACACAGCCTCTGATTCATGCTAATGAAATATATTCTAAAAACAGGAAAAACTGCAAAAAAAAGTTGTAAGCATCACCCAGTAGGTTTATTAGTACTAGTAATATTATAATTATAACTTGAAATTATTTTATGTATATGTATCTCATAAGGATAAAGTAAAAAATAGTAAATATATTAATATTGTCAGAAGCCAAGGTTTATGGTGTAAGAAAAAGAGATATGGATACAAAATTCAAGATGTAAAGAAAAAAAAATTCTATAATGGTAAAGTTGAATTGAGAATGCCACTATGAACTCATGATTTAAAAACAAAACAAAAAATAAAAAAAATAAAAAATAAAAACAAAATAACAAAATCTTCTATTCACTTAACCAGTCTTGAAATGATTCTACCCAAAAAAGCAATAAACACATGTAATGCCCAGATCTTTTGTCTCTAAATAACGTTCCCTTCTCAAAAGTGCCAAGTCTTCTTAGAGAACTGGCTGATTCCAGGTCTGGGGCAAGGAAAATACAAGGTGAGCCTTGGATCAAGTATACCTTTGTAAGCAAAGGAGAGCTCATGCACTAATAGGGTCATGTCACAAAGATTCAGAATCTGCTTGAAAAGGCTGACACTGGTTACATCTGGAGCAACCGAAACATCAAAAACAATGAGTGCTGTATTTGATAATAATATTTTGAATAAATAAAAATCCATGGGAGGTAGTTAGAGTAAGGAAAGCCCTTTATTACTGAAGAATACCAGCTAATAAATGTGGGAGGAATGATATAATTAGAAAAACTAGTTTTCAAAAAGCTACAGTAATCAAAACAGTGTGTTATTGGCACAAAAACAGACACATGGATCAATGGAACAGAATAGAGAGCCCAGAAATAAACCCACGCACCTATGGTCAGTTAATCTATGACAAAGGAGGCAAGAATATACAATGGAGAAAAGACAATCTCTTCAATAAACGGTGCTGGGAAAACTGGACAGCAACATGTAAAAGAATGAAATTAGAACATTCTCTAACACCATACACAAAAATAAACTCAAAATGGATCAAAGACCTAAATGTAAGAGCAGATACTGTAAAATTCCTAGAGTGAAACATAGGCAAGACACTCTTTGACATAAATTGTAGCAATATTTTTTTGATCTGTTTCCTAAGGCAAAGTAAACAAAAGCAAAAAAAAAAAAAAAAAGAACAACAACAACAACAAAAACTGGGACCTGATTAAACATAAAACCTTTCACACAGCGAAGGAAACCATTGACAAAAAGACATTCTACCAAATTGGAGAAAATATTTGTAGAAGATATGACCAATAAGGGGTTAATATCTAAAATATATGATCAGCTCATGCAACTCAATATTGAAAAAACAACCCGATTAAAAAATGGGAAGACTTGAATAGATATTTTTCCAACAAAGGCATACAGATCACCAGACACATGAAAAGATGCTCAACATTGCTAATAATCAGAGAAAGCAAACAAAACCGCATTGAGATATCACCTCACACCTGTCAGAATAACTGTCATCGGGGGGGTGGGGGTGGGATGAGTTGGGAGATTGGGATTGACATATATACACTACTATGTATAAAATAGATAACTAATGAGAACCTACTATATAGCACAGGGAACTCTACTCACTGCTCTGTGGTGACCAAATGGGAAGGAAATCCAAAAAAGAGGGGATCTATGTATACGTATAGCTGATTCAGTTTGATGCACAGCAGAAACTAACACAACACTGTAAAGCAACTATACTACAATGAAAATTAATAAAAAACACATGGACAGCACCGGATTATTTTGATGTTGTAAATGGTAAGGACAAAGTGTCATGCAGTGTTGATTAAGTGAAAGGTACTCATTGCAAAAGCAAGGGTGTAAGGGTGAGTAAGAGGAAAATAATGTTTAATTGATAGCTCAGAAAAGTATTAATTTTATAATCTCATGTTTTGAATCAATCAAATGTGACACATTATAACCTGCTACCACTTTTCATACAGAGATGGTAGCATTTGGCAGAGTTTAAAAATCAGAATTCAGCTTTTATAGAAAAATAAATAAGGCTTTGGATATGAGTATAAGCTTGACATAACTAAATGTTTTTGAGAAAAATTAATAAAAAGGAATTTTAAATGGATGCTCCAGTTCCTACATCATTTGTAAGTTTTTTTCCTAAGTTCAACAGTATATCATAAGAATAAGTGGAAACATCCTGGAGCTAAGGGATAATTTTGACGATGCTCTGCAAGTAAACACTACTGATCTGCTACCAAATGAGGCCAACTCCAAGGAAACCTTTGCATTCAAACCAGGAAATATCTCAGAAGAAAATGCAACCCACATATTCATTGCCATTCATTGCCATTCAAAGTGTGGATAAAAGCAATTTGACATCCAAATTGTAATGTTGAAGTATCCAACATTACACAATTTGACATCCAAATTGTAATGTTGAAGTATCCAACATTACACAAGTAGCTTTGTTTATTTCTCAAGCAGATCACAGTCCTGGTGAAAGTCATCCAAATCCCAGAGTTAACATTTCTACCTTGGTATTGTCAGTGGTTGGATCTGTTGCAATTGTTAATGTTATTTTAAGTGCCACTATTTATATTTTAAAGAAGAAAAGAAATGCAATTAGATCGAGGACTGGATTTTAATAAAATAAACAAAATTGAAGGATACTGTGAATTTTTAAATTCTGTGTGGATCATTAGCTCATGAAAATAATTTTAAGAAGTCTGAATGGATATGTAGATTAAATATAAACACCCAGAGATATTTGAAATACTGTAAATCAATATTAAAAGTATAATTTTATTTACTCATTGTTTCATCCATAGTGATAAATAAAACTCTTTTCTTCTTTCTAAACAAACAAACAAAAGAATGACTGTCATCAAAAAGGAACCCTAGTATGCTGCTGGTGAGAATGTAAATTGGTGCAGCCACTATGGAAAATATTTGGAGGTTCCTCAAAAAACTAAAACTAGAATTACCATATAATCCAGCAATTCCACTCCTGGGTATATATACAAAGAAAACAAAACACTAATTCAAAAATATACATGCACCCAAGTGTTCATAGCAGCATTATTTACAAAAGCCAAGATGTGGAAGCCTAAGTGTCCATCAACAGATGAACTGATAAAGCAGCTGGTATATATACATACAATGGAATATTACTCAGCCATAAAAGGAATGAAATTTTGCCATTTGCAACAACATGGATAGACTTGGAGGGTATTATGCTAAGGAAATAAGTCAGGCAGAGAAAGACAAATACTGTATGTTGTCACTTATATGTGGAATCTAAAAAATAAAACAAACGAATGTACATAACAAAACAGAAACAGACTCACAGATGTAGAGAACAAACTAGTGGTTACCAGTGGGGAGAGGGAAGTGGAGAGGGGTAAGAAAGATAGTGGTAGGGGACTAAGGTACAAAGTACTATGTATAAAATAAATAAGCTACAAGGATATATTGTACAACACAGGGAATATAGCCAATATTTTATAACTTTGAATGGAGTATAATCTATAAAGATATTGAATCACTATGTTGTACACCTAAAACTAATATTGTAAATCAACTACACTTAAGAAAGAAAACAAAAAGAAAAACTACGAGTTTGCAACCTCAGCGCCCTGTTTCAGGCATGGATCAAAACCACTGAGTAAAAGATTTTTCAGGAACAAGATATTCATATAGTTTCAAAGTATTACCCACAGATTACTTACTAGTTACAAATGGAAACTGTATCTTTACAATGAAGTTATCTGGCAAATACCACCTTAATTAATTGATCAAATTTAGCATCACTAATAATGATACAAACTGACCGTATCTACCTCCTGATGGGATACAGTAAGAAGTATACAACATAAACAAATATTTTTGCCAAGAATGTTTAACCCCAAACAAATTTAGCCTTTTAAGTTTACAGGAAATACAGGGTATAGAAAAATGCAGAATGTTTGACATTCTTTGAGACAACTGGCTTGGAATTTTTATAAAAGTCAATGTCCTGGGGATAAAAGGTAGTGGTACTGTTTTGTATTAAGAGGCTAAAGAAATATAAACAAATGCAGTGTATGAACTTTGGATCTAGATTTGAAACACCCATCTATAAAATAATTTTTTCATGACATTTGAGAAAATTTGAATATGGACCAGATATCGGGTGATATGGAATTATTATAAATTTTCCTTGATATAAAAATATTATTGTGGTTTTGTAGGACAGCATGCTTATTATTTGGAGATGAATACTAAAGTATTTAGGGTTGAAGCAATTTACTTTTAAAGGGCTCAGAAAAAATATATACAGAGAAAAAGCAAATGTAGGAAAATGTTAGTTCCTGAATTTAGGTATAGACAGTATTAATGTTCATAGTACCATTCTTTCAATTTTTTTGTATCTTTATAACCAAGAGTTATAGGGAAAATGCAAATAAAAATAGGCTTAGTTCCAACAGGGAAATTTACACAGGAGAAGAATATCTATGTGCTCTCAAAATTCACATAATTTTCCTGCCTGCCAACCACTGCTTTAATAAGCTATATGATAATTATAACTTATGCCTTCATAGTGTGTTCCCACTGCTGGCCCATTTTCTAGGCTAATAACAGGCAAACACAAACTGACATCAGCCAATTTGAGATTCCCAATTATTCCATTCTTTTTGCTTTTTACCTATTGCTTCCATTAATCTGAAGTAGGAGAATGGTACAGGTTACCTCCCCCACAATCTCATGACCAGTGGCATATACAATGCAAGCAAGCCTTAGGCCTAATTCTGCCACTGATGCAGGTATTTATCTCGAAGCAGATTCAAAACAGTTGTACAACCTGTTCTGTAAACTCAGTGAAGTCTCAGCTCTCTTTCCTTTCAGTTGCTCTGACTGCATCACGCATTAAAGTTTAAATTGAAACAGATGATATAATATTACAGCAATGCAGTTGTAGTCAGGCAATAAAATCCCATGATCTAATGCCCAAATGCAAGACCCCTTTGCAATCCTAGGCTTGGGCTACCATTCTAAAGGGTGTGAGCTCTTAGGCTTATTAGAATCTTCTTATTTGTGTAATAATAGCACTTCTGTTATTTCTGAAGCAATGCCATTGCATTGTAGAGATTGGAAAATATAGAAGAGCAAAAAAAGTCAATAAACAAAAATAAAAGCTTTCTATTCTCAGCATCTAAAAATCACTACTATTAATATATTTGTGCTTTTTCTTCTGGATCTTTCTGTGAGTGTGTGTGTGTTTATGTATACACACACACCCCACACAAACACATTTACATTTTTTACCAAATTGAGGTTATGCTGTTCAGTAACACCAAACTTTTTTCAGTTCAACAGTTTCCACCTTTTTTCAGTTCAACAAGTTCTACCTCTCCAGACCATATTAACATTTCCTTAGTTGACCCCAAAATTAGTTGTTCTGTAGAGTCTTTTTTTTTTTAACATCTTTATTGGAGTATAATTGCTTTACAATGGTGTGTTAGTTTCTGCTTTATAACAAAGTGAATCAGTTATACATATACATATGTTCCCATATCTCTTCCCTCTTGCGTCTCCCTCCCTCCCACCCTCCCTATCCCACCCCTCTAGGTGGTCACAAACCAGCGAGCTGATCTCCCTGTGCTATGCGGCTGCTTCCCACTAGCTATCTATTTTACGTTTGTCAGTGTATATATGTCCACGCCACTCTCACTAGTTTTGTCTACTTTCTTCATTGTATTTTTCAGCTTGTTCCCCTATTTTCTTTATTTCTTATAAAGTAGAGGTTGTATTTTAAGGCTAGATGGGTTCAAGTTAACTATTTTGGGGGTAGAACACATCATAGGTGATTTTGTGTACCTTATGCTGCATCACATCTGAAGATGCGTAATATTAGTTGACCCACCTTACTGATGTTAAGATTGATCATTGCTCTATTCTAACCTGTCAATGAAAGCTTGAGAATGTCTATACAATATTTCTAGCCAATCCACAATCCATTTATCTTGACACATCTAAGCAATGAGAAGTCAGTTTGCCCCCAACCATGCTAATTAACAGAGCCATTGGTTTTGATTGGAGATGAGGTTAGCTGAAGCTTATAGTAGCCCCTCTGGCTTCTGATTAGAGCCTTTTAAATACTAATTAATCAGCCCTAGAGTATGTAAGTATGCATTTAAAATTAGAATACTACAACCATAACTGACCTGTCCTAGAGTGTGCATGAAAACTAACAAACACATATATCAAATTTCATCCATTCTAAGGGGCACTTGTCTTTTTCAAATTGTAACCTGAATTCTGGATGCATCTTAGAATCAATTGTTTCTTAAAATCACTGTTGTCAGGTAGCAGTTTTTATGTAATTATCATAACCTCTACATGCATGAACATGATGATAGCTGCTCATGTTGTAGTCATTTTAGTTAAATTATATTCATTGTTGAGTTTATTTTCTATTTAAAATGTCTTCAAAAATATTACATAATGATTTGACAGTGAAAGTTTCTTCTTTCTTAGTGGTACATAATAAAATAATGGTGTGATTGCAATTGATGACATTGATGAAATTTAGGACATTGCACTGGCTATGTTGAAGTATTTAAATTATGGATAATATAACACCAATGGATGAAACCAAAGCTGTCTGCCCTTAAGGGCATCATCTTCAGGGATTCGGATGTTACCAAAAGCTCAGCTTCTCTGTACACCAGTGCTGAATCAAACCTTGGAGAGAAAGTTTTGGGTGAATAGAAAAGAATAGCTTTATTACTTTGCTAGGCAAAGGGGGACACAGCCAGCTCCTGCCTGAAAAACTATGTGTCCCAACCCCAGAGGATCTGATGAAGTGTTTTATAACAGTGGTTCAAGGGTGGGGTCTCTGACAAGATTAGGGTATGTGTAGGGCCTGCACTCCTCTAATCTGGTCTCAGGTAATCTTCTTGATGAGCTTCTCTGGTTCCTTTAGTCTTTCCTCAGGTGGTTTCCTGGCTGCTTCTCCCTTGATTAGCAGCTGTTCAAATCCGCCCTTTGGAACACAGGGAAAGTCATGCAGGCTGGAGTCTTGCCCCTACAAGAAACGGGGAGTCCTGGGAGCCCCACAGGGCCATGCTCAGTCTCACTCCCCCCTTTTTCTTTGATCCTCCTCAATCTTGAGGAGAACAGATATTAGATGAGAAAGGGAACAATCATTTTGGATAGAGATGTTAATCATAAACTCAGCAGAGGAACTCGGTTTTAGGGGAGCTCGGTTTTAATCCCCACTTTGGTTTTATCTTTACCCAAATCTTTCAGGGAACTGGGTGACGACCATTCTGACTACTTCCTGCTGAGATGGGGTGTCTAAATTTTGGGGAGTAGATACCAAATTTACAATATTTGAGCTCCAAGTCCTGGATCCGAGTCTTATGTGATTAATATCTCAATCCCTTCGTCTGCCATTTTGGTGCAACAGGCCCAGTTAGAGGTAAGAGGAATGACAGCTGGAACTTTAGTAGACAGAAAAGATCTCATTTCCTTAGGAATTCAGGGGAATAAGTCTGAAGCCCAGTGTGGAACTGGTACTTCAGAGAGACTTGTTGTAGCCAGTTGTTTCCAAACCATTTCCTGTATGGGGAAAACCCATCAAGGCAATCCTGAAGACCCAGAAATAGGAAGCTGACCACATATCTGGCAGTTAGAATTATCAAAAGGATCAGCATATGGATCTATAGCTTTGTACATAAGAGGTATGAGAAAGGATAAGAAAACAGAACTTTCATTCTGCTTGTCGGAACAAATACTTAAAGTTTCTGAGTAGTAAGAAGAATGTCATAGGATCCCTTCCATTTTTCTTCAAGCTGCTGCTCAGATCCTTGCTCTTTTTTTAAAAAATTTATTTATTATTTTTGGCTGTGTTGGGTCTTCGTTGCTGCACGCAGGCTTTCTCTAGTTGTGGTGAGCAGGGGCTACTCTTTGTTGTGGAGCACAGGCTCTAGAGCACGTGGGCTTCAGTAGATGCGGCACGTGGGCTCAATAGTTGTGGCTCGTGGGCTCTAAAGTTCAGGCTCAGTAGTTGTGGTGCACCGGCTTAGTTGCTCCGCGGTATATGGGATCTTCCCGGAGAAGGGCTCGAACCCATGTCCCCTGCATTGGCAGGCAGATTCTTAACCACTGTGCCACCAGGGATGCCCCCTTGCTCTTTTTTCACACTTTCAGCAGCACTGGGTCTCCTGCTTTAAAGGGATGCAAGGGAGCTTCCAGGTGAGGGGGAGACCTGTAGAACACAAGCTCATGCAGTGGTTAACAATTGACCAATCTGTTGTACATACTGTTTAATTTTTGCCTCCTGTGTTAGAAGTGATTCTCTTTCTTTACTCTTAGGAGGTAAGAGTGGTCTCCTGTATACCTAGCCCACTTCTAGGGGCCACCAGTATACAAAGGAGAGCAATCAGCAAGACCTTGTTCCATTTTAGATGAGTTTCCTGGCATCGCTTGGCAAGCATTTTCTTCAGTGTGGTTCATCTTCTTAGCCTTTCTGTAGATTGGGGTCTCCATGCTGAGTGAAGTTTCCATTTTATACCTAAACCTTTATTTGCTGTTTGCATTATTTCTGTGATGCAAGCAGATCCATTGTTGCTCTGAATAGTAGAGGGAAGGCCGTACCTAGGAATAATGTCCTTAAGAAAGGTTTTTGTCACTTCAGATGCTTTTTTCCATTCTGGCTGGAAAGGCCTCTACTCAACCTTGATCCAGGTATAATCCTCTTAAATCTTTAGCCAAAATTTTGTTGAGGAGGGTGGGGGACTTTTTAAATCCTTGTGGCATCCTGAGTCTGAAAGAATAGTATAAGGAACTCTCATGGGCCTATAAGGAACTCTCATGTGCCTATCACCCAGCTTCAACAGTTTTCAACATGTAGCAAATCTTGTTTCATCTATATCCCTATTCATTTCCCCTCCTCCTATATTATTGTGAAGCAAATCTAAGACATTATTTTATCCATAAATATTTCAGTATGTATATTGAAAAATGAAAATTCTTTGTACATATAAACACAATATAATTATCACATCTGAAAACAAACTGTTAATAATTACTTAATATCATTAAATATTCTGTGTTCAATTTTCCAGTAGTCTCAGATATGTCATATATATATATATTTTTTTTTTAATAAGGATCCAAATAATGTCCACACATAGGAATCTTTTCAGATGTTTTTTAAGTCTCCTTTAATCTCTAGCAGAGGTCAGCAAATGTTTTCCAGAAAGGATTAGATAATACATATTGAAGGCTTTGTGAGCTATATGGACTCTGTTGCAGCTACTTAGTTCTACCTTTATAGTACAAAAACAGCCATTGATGATATGTGAATGAATAAGCATAACAATACTCCAGTAAAACTTTATCTACAAAAACAGGTTGGATTTGGCCCAAGGGCCATAGTTTGGTGATCCCTTATCTATAGCAGTAGTTCTCAATCTTTTGTGTGTATCAGAATCACTTGGAGGGCTAATAAAGAACACAGAGGCCAAAGTTTGATAGGATAGGGCCTCTGTGTTTTTACCATGTTCCCAATCTGTAAGTTTCTTCTTCATCTCTTTCTTTTTTCTTATAATTTATTTGTTAAAGAAAACAGGTCATTTGTCCTTTAAAGTTTCCCATATTTTGAATCAAGAGGCTTGCTCTGATTCAAGTTCTTTTTTTGATTTGTTTTTTTGGGATTTGAGGTGGTTTATTTTGGTTATTTGGGGTTTTTTGGGGGGGTCTTTACAGTGGGGAGGGCAAACATACTTAATAAATGGTTCTATGTTCTTCCAACAGTAGACACGTAATGTGTGACTGTTTCTTTTTTCCATTATTTTCAAGGGAAGGACTTCCTTAGAGTCACTGAATGGCAGAGCTGAAAGGCTCTTTAGATTACCCAATAACCACCTCATTTTATAGGTGAGCGAACAGATACCTAGGGATGGAAAAAGATAGGCCCGAAGTCATACAACGCGTTAGTGATGGAACCAGTTTAATGAACTTATTCAGTTTTTATTTTTATTTTTTCATATTTGTTGAGGTATAATTGACAAATAAAAATTGTATATATTTATGGTATATTACTTATATACCATAATGATGTTTGGTATATGTATATATTGTGAAAGAATTGCCACAATATAGCTAATTACTATATCACCTCACATAGTTACCATTTTCTCCCTTCCTTCCTTCCTTCCTTCCTCCCCTCCCTCCCTCCCTCCCTCCCTCCTTTCTTCCTTTCTTCCTTTCTTTCTTTCTTTCTTTTCCTTCCTTCCTTCCTTCCTTCCTTCCTTCCTTCCTTCCTTCCTTCCTTCTTTCTTTCTTTCTTTCTATGAAGAACACTTAAGATCTACCCTCTTAGCAAATTTCAAGCACAAAATACAGTGTCGTTAACTATATTCATATTGCTATATATTAGATCTCTAAAACTTACTCATCTTATGTAACTGAAAATTTGTACCTCTTGACCAACATCTCCCCCAATTTCCCCTCCCCCAGCCCCTGGCAACTACTATTCTACTCTCTGTGTCTGGCTTATTTCACTTAACATAATGTCCTCCAAGTTCATCCATGTTGTTGCAAAAGGCAGGATATCCTTCTTTTTTAAGGCTTATTGATATTCCATTGTGTGTATATGTTTATCTGTTTTTCCATCTAAGGACACTTAGGCTATTGTGACTAATGCTGCAATGAATATGGGAGTACAGATATTCTCTTTGAGATACTGATTTCATTTCCTTTGAATATATACCTAGAACTGGGGTTGCTGGATCATAAGGTAGTTCTGTTTTAATAGGCATTTAAATTTATGACCTCTGATCTAAACCATCTAATCAAAATTATTTTTTCCTAAACTAGAGGCTTTTTATAACCTCTCTCTAATACCTGTTTCTTTGGTTTAAATTTTGATGTTCAAGAAGTTGTATCCATTGAGGACATGGGGAGGGGGAAGGGTAAGCTGGGATGAAGTGAGAGAGTGGCATGGACTTATATATACTACCAAATATAAAATAGATAGCTAGTGGGAAGCAGCCGCATAGCACAGGGAGATCAACTTGGTGCTTTGTGACCACCTAGAAGGGTGGGATAGGGAGGGTGGGAGGGAGACGCAAGAGGGAGGGGAAATGGGGATATATGTATATGTATAGCTGATTCACTTTGTTATAAAGCAGAAACTAACACCATTGTAAAGCAATTATATTCCAATAAAGGTGTTAAAAAAAAAGAAGTTGTATCTATTTTCTTTAGTCTAAGTGGACTAGAGAATTTAAGATTTCTTTGCTTCCAAATCATATTACAAACTCCCACCTAATTAACTACTCATGATGCCCTTATTTTTGGTTTCATTCATCTTATTAACCTACAATTATGCCTCTTAATGATTTTCAAAATGTATAATAAAAGGAGAGATGTCAAATGGAAAGAAACCTCCCCAAAGAATAGATTACCTTTCAAATCTCATAAGAAGACTAAGAATGAAAAGAGTGTCCTAAATGGAATACCTCGAACCTCCATCAGAGAAATAGAAGGTGGCTTTAGCTTAAAGGGGCCCCCATAGGGGCTGATTTCTTGACAGGAACTAGACAAGCAGGCAGTGGGATGCAATGGGATGACTGTAAGACTTGGATCCCAACAGATATGGGTTTGAATCCCTGTATTGCCATGTATTCACAAACTGTTTGACCTTAACTAAGTTATTTACCCTCTGTGAAACTAGGCTTCAGCAATAAAATACTCTGCCTTTTGGAGTTATGCAGATTAAGTGAGCTCTGGCATATTCAACCAAAGTCACTTTCTTTCAAAGCTCAAAAAAGGAGATACGCATTTACACATGCTGGAGGCTGTTGTCTCACAAGTGTCCTTGCCTTGTTACTAGTGGTTTAGCCATTCTGGATCTTGGTGGCAGCATGGAGTTGCTTTTCCATTTTAACATCTGAACTATTCTGTCACTAAAGAATAAGGGTTAATTGCAGAAGTATTTAAACTGTTAAAAGGGATCCATCACCAGTCCAGCAATACCAAAGGCCTGTGAATAGCTGCTGTTCATTATCATCTGAATGGCACCCAGCCTTTGTCATGGGCTTAACAGATTTCATTAGGATTTGTCTAAGGATTCTGTCCCTGTCAATTACCTTGTTAGTGACTGGAACCTGCCTCTTAATGGGGTCAGTCTCTCAAGGACCTTGACCTGGGCAGGTTTTGAAAATTAGTGTTTGCGGTGGGCTGTTCCATTCCCTTATCTCCCCACTCCCACAGCCAAACTGACCAAAGGGCTGTACACCTTTTACTTAGCTGCCTCCAGTACTACATGAAAGAGTGCTAGAGGCTCTCAGTTCTATTAAAAATAATTAATTAGTATCTGCTCTGTGTGAGGCACACACATTGGAAGTTGTTTACCACCTAGTAGGAAAGGCAGATAAGAAACAGAAAATTGCAATATATTCGACTTGCCAATGGTGTCAATCAAGATGAGGACAGTGGGCTGTGAGAGCCCTGAAGGAGATGTCACCTAAAGTGAATCTCAAAGGATAGACATTCTTTGGATCTAGGAGGATGAAGACATTCTAAACAGAGGGAATGGCATGAGCAAAGATACGGAGATCTGAAACAGCATGATATAGCCAGAAAACTTTATCTAAGCAGTGTAGTATATAAGAGTGTCAGACATCAGCAGTGCCTAGATGGAGGCTCCTGGAGAGGTCATTATAACAGCAGATACTTCTAATGGAATATTTCCAGGATACCATGCTAAAGCAATTTAGCTCTATTTATTTCACAACCGTCTGAGGTGGATACTATTTTTGCAAGTGGGAAAACTGAAGCCCAGAGAGGTTACGTCAGCAACATTCACTGTTGCACGGCTAATGGGTGGCAGAGTTGGGATTCAAACCCAGGTCAGCTTCAGAGCCCAAGCTGTGCATTGAGATTGGAAATATGTGTCAAGTTACTGAAGACTTTAATTGCTACTTTGAAGAGAATTGGCAGGGTCCTATAAGTGATAGGAAGCCCCTTAAGGTAATTTAAGTAAGGAAAGTGACCAGGGACCAGAAGATTTGGGATTACAGGCCCTTCTTTAATCAGGCTAACTGACTGTGGCTTCAGCCAAATCTCTTTCCTTCTTTGGACCTCTGTTTTCTCATCTGTAATGTGAGGGCAATGATAAAGTGCTCATCTTAAGGATCTCTTTTGGCTCTTTGAGTTTTTTGCCTCTCTAGCTAGGGCTGGGGAAAAGACTAGATTCCTGACTGGTGAGACTGGTAGGCACTTTCTCTATGTGCTTTGTTCTTCTTTATATATGCTTTATACATGCTGTACCTCTTGCCCTGGAATACCGTCTTGCTTCCCTCCTGTCTTTCCAAATGCTATAGCCATCCACCCCTCTTCTCATGACTTCTACAGTGCTACAAACTAAGTTAGCTATGGCTCACTTTGGCCCCTAATTATATGCTATCTTGTATTCTTTGCTAGTTGCTTCCTTTATAATCTTTTCTTCCCATATATATTTTGGGCCTCTCCTTTTCTTCTACTTTTTAGTTTCTCTTACCCCCTAAAGCATCTAACACAGTCTTGGTTACAGTGGGGTCTTGGAGAAAATCTTGTTAATCATTTTCTTTCTCTTCTGGCAGTGTGTGTGAGCACAGCAAAGAGAATCTTATGACCCCCTCTAACATGGGGGTGATCTTTGGGCCCACTCTCATGAGAGCTCAGGAGGACACTGTGGCTGCCATGATGAACATCAAATTCCAGAACATTGTGGTGGAAATCCTAATTGAGCACTTTGTCAAGGTATGTATTTCCTATCCTCACCATCACTCCTCCAACCATGTGACACTTTCCCCTAGCCAATTTTTAGAGTTGTGTCTTGTCTCTGGTCCAAGTTATAATGGAAGGAAATTCCATATGACACAATGACATTTAATAGCATTTCTGACCCTGTGAAATTCATTCGTTCAGCAAACATTGCTTGACCATGCAACTATTTTATTATCAGACCCCATGCAAGATGGTATAGAAGAAGAAAAATATCATTGTACATGCCTTTAAGGAGTTAATAGTATAATATGGAGACAACCATGTAAACAAAGGAAAATGATAGGTATAAAAGTGGTATATGTACAATTAAACCACAAAGAAAGCAATACTTATTGAAACCCCATCACATTCTAAAGAATTTAAGGTGTTATATTTATATGGTATGTAAAATATGAAGTAGTGTACATTGTAATTAGGTCAAATGAAAAATGAAAAATCATGATACAGATAGAAAATGAACCCAGGAATGAGACTAGACAAGAAATATTTAATGACAAGTCCTATACACTTGCTATGGATGGCCCTACATTTGACTCTAGGCTTTCTAGCAGCCAATGCCATCCTAGCAGAGCATAACTCAATAAAAACTTTTCTTCAGGGGGAGGGGACTGGTGGTATAGTCCAGGTGGTATGCACAGTTCAAATCCAAGCTCTTCCACTTACTAGCTGTATTAGGTAAGATACAGGTTAGGCTGCTAAGATACCACAGTGGCTCCAACACAAGAGACATTTATTTCTTGGTTTGGAACAGTTCAGCAAGGTGGTCCAGGCCTGATACAGTGACTTGACAAAGGCTAGAACCCAGCTTACTTCTTTGTTGTTGTTCCGTCATCCCTAAGGTGCTGCTTCATCTGCATGACCAAATATCTTCTACATTATATCAATTGGGCAGTATGAAAGAAAGAAAGCTGAGGATATAACCCTTTCCTTTAAGGCAATGACCTGGAAGTCACACATATCACTTTTATTTACATACCATTTATCAGAATTTAATCTCATGGTCAGATCTAGCTGTAAGAAAAGCAGGGAAATTTAGTTTTTGTTTGGGGCAGCCATGTGCCTAGCTAAGACTTTAGTTCTTTTACTAAAAGAAGGAGAGAATGGATATTGGAGAACAATTGACATTCTCTGCCATATTATCTGTGTTACATTGAGCAATGTAACTTCTCTGATAGTCATTTTGTTTCAGCTGAAATGTGAAGATGATAATAAACACATGCTATGTGACAGTTACATGCCCAAGGCCATTTAGCTAGTGACAGAGCTAGAATTTAAATCCATGTACCTGGCTCAGAGTTGAAGTACTTAATCACTATACAGTGCTGCCTTACCAATCATTTTGGTACAGTGATATTATTGGGTATATACAGGGCACTTTGGGATTATCAAGGATGGGTACTTGCAGAGAAGTACAACCTATGTCAATACTTAAAGTGGGAAAGAAAGGGAAATAGGGAAAAGAAATTTCAAGGAGACGGTTCAGCATGAACAAAGGCCCAAGGACCTAAAACCCCAAACCATTTTATATTGTTGGAACATGAAATGGAAATAGGAGTGGCAGGAGATGTGATTGGAGGCAGACGGTGGCCATGTCCTAAAAGGACTAGGCTTTGTCTAATTAAGGAGTTTGGAATGTTTGAAATTGTTCTTGCAGGCTTGGGAAAGCCTTGCTTCAAATTAGAGTAGTATGATGAATAGAGTTACATTTGGGAGACTGTGTGGATGGGACTCTACTTCATACATATAAGAAATACAGAATGGGAAAATTTTAGAAAGATGGAGAAAAAGCTCAGTTTGGGGCAGATTGGATTTGAGATTTCTGGAATGTATCCAGAGAGCAATATCTAGGAAGTAGTTGACTTTGAATCCAAAGCAGGGATTGGCGAACTTTTTATTGAAGAACCATATAATAAATATTCTAGGCTTTGCAGGTCATAGATGTGTGTCACAACTACTCAACTTCACCTTTGTTTTGGGAAAGCAGTCATAGATAACATATAAACAAATGAATGTTCCAATAAAACTTTATTGACAAAACTGGCAGCAGACCTGTGGACTGTAATTTTCTGACTCTTGGTCTATAGCCCAGATATCATTTATTGATTAACTGATTGGTTCATTCATTCAGAAAATATGTTTTGAGTATCCACATTTGCCAGGTACTGTTTTAGGCATGGGGATACAGCCCTCATTTAATTTAGAAAAACAGTATCAATATAACTAAAATATATAATATGTTAAATGGTAATGAGCATTAAGATGAACAGTAAAGCAGAAAAGGGGAATAGGAAGGGTTGAGAAGTGGTTTTCACATTTTAAATACAGTGGCCAGGAAGACCTCATCGAGAAGGACTTTTGAGCAGAGACCCATAGGAAATAAAGGAGTTGTTCATTCAGATATCTGGGGGGAAATCATTCTAGGCTGAAGAAATGGTAAGTGGAAAATCCCTGAGGCAGAAATGTGTATATCATGTTCATGATACAAAAAGGAGGCCAGAAGGATTAATCAAAAGAGGAAACAGAAGAAGATGGTTCAGAGAGGAAATGGAGAGGGAAAGCTAAATAGATCCTATAGGGCCTTAGAACTCATTGGAAGGATTTTGACTTTACTATCTGAGTAGGATAGAATGAGGTTTTTGACTAGAGAAATGACATGATTTGACTTATATTTAATAGGACTATTCTGGATGCTTTGTGGATAATAGCTGTAGGGGAACAAGGGTAGAAGCAAAGAGTCTAATTAAGAGCCTGTTTCAATAATGCAATCAAGAAATGGTTTGTACCTTGGATGACGGTGGTAACAGTGGAGATGGTGAGAAAGTGGTCAGATTCTAAATAATTTTGAAGGCAGAGCTGACAGGACTTGCTAACAAATCATGTGGAATGTGGGAGAGAGAGAGGAGTCATGGATAACTTCAAGGTTTTATATCAGAGCAACTAGAAGGATGAAGTTTCCATTTACTGTGATGGATAGGCTGAGGGAGAAGAAGATTTGAAAAAAAGAGCAGGAGTTCAGTTTGGGACTAGTTAAGATAGATATGCCTATGAGACATCTGAGATCAGAGAATAGAACAGGATTAGGGAAATAAAGTTGGCCTTCCATAGCATAGAGGCAGTGGTTAAAACCATGCGAGTTTTGCCTAGGGATACTTGTAGCAAGACAATAAATGTTAGACCAAAGATTGAAATCTAGGGAGTGCCAATGTTTTAAGGGCCATTAGAAGAGACCACAAAACAGATCAAGAAAGAATGTTCAGTAACATGAGAATGAGGAGATAGGGGAGCCATAGACTCCTGGAGAGGAGATAGTTTTTGGAAGAAAGAGTGGACAGTGGTTTCCGTTTCCCAAGACAAGTCATCTAGGGCAGGAACTGAAAAGTATTTACTGCTTTAAGTGTTTTTTAAATTTTTAAATAAAAGCAATACATATACATGGTAAAAATTTCCAACCATGAAGAAAGTATAGAATGAAAAGTAATTCCACCCTTTACTTATTCTCAACTCCTAGTTCCAAACGTCATTTCAATAATTTATTCTTTGTCATTCTGGCAAAGAAAAACAATACATATATATACATACACATGCATTAATATATTTGATAGATTTTAATATGCATATTTTATTTCTCTACTGAGAAAACCTAAAAACCCTAGACATTATATATAAAAGCAACACAAAACAGAAAAAGACTCACAGACTTAGAGAACGAACTTATGGTTAACCGGGGGAAGGGTGGGGGGACAGGGATAGATTGGGAGTTTAAGATTGACATGTACACACTGCTATATTTAAAATAGATAACCAACAAGGGCCTACTGTATAGCACAGAGAATGCTGCTCAGTATTCTGTAATAACCTAAATGGGAGAAGAATTTGAAAAAGAATAGATTACGTGTATATGTATAACTGAATCACTTTGCTATACACCTGAAACTAATGCAACATTATTAATCAAGTATGCTCTGATATAAGATAAAAATATAAAAAAGAAAACTTGAAAAAAAACAAAAAAAGAAGACTCTGAAACATGAAGGGAACAAGGCACACCAGACCACGTACGGACCTTGGGACCTGAGGAATGACATGGCCACAAGTCATCAGGGTTTTGATTTTGCCTCAGGTCTTCCAGATTGGGTAGTGTAGAAGCTGACAACCTAAGAACACCAACGGGTACAGTCAAAAGAGGTCCCAGCAAAAGCCTGCTCTCTCTGTCCAAAGGAACTGGAAAGGAACAGCCTAATGACAAAAAAAATTTAGAAAATAACCCCTTCACCACAAAATGCCACCAAAAACTTGAGGCCTCACCCCCACCCTCAGCAAATGCTGAGTGGAAAGCCTAGACTTCTATCTTTGCCAGTCTGTAACAAGGCACCTCTTCCTGCCCCATGTGGTTGTGTCAAGGAGGCCAAGTGGGGAACCAGACTTTCATCCTCACCTGGTGGTAATGAGATACCTTCCCCCACTCCCAATGGTGTCAGTGGAGACCACATAAAGCACCTGGACTCCCATGACCATTTAGCACTAGAGTAGTGTCAGAGGAGGCCTGGCAGAAATACAGGACTTTACCATTACTCTGTGGTAGTAAGTCTACTACACTGTGGTATCAGTTGAGAGGAGACCATGTGGGGAACTGTAATGAGACACCCTTCTTCTCCAGCCAGAGTGGTATCAGCAGGGCCTAGTGAGGAGCCTAAACTCCTACATTTGCCTAGCAGTAACAAGGTAGTGTTTCCTTCCCTACCTACTCCTAACAAGGAGTCTTTCCTTCCCTTTGGGATGTCAATGGAGGCCAAGGGGAAAATCTGGACTTCCACTCCATCCTCGCAGTAATAAGGTAGTGCACCTCCTCCCCTGCAGTGGCACTGTGAGAAGAGGCCTGCTCTAACAGAAGGTATAAGTAAGAACAAGATTCTCATGATACCCAAAATGTGCAGGCTTCAGTTGAAAATTATTTGTCATACCAAGAACAAGGAAGATCTCAACATGAATGAGAAACAGAGACCATCAAAAGACATCAACATCCAGATGACACAGATGTTAATTATCTGACAAGAATTTTAAAGCAGCCATCATAAAAATGCTATAATGTGCAATTAAGAATACATTTGAAACAGATGGAAAAATTTCAGCAAAGTAATAGAAAATTTCTGCAGAGAAATACAAAGACTCGGCAAAGAAATAGAAGATATAAAGAAGAAACAAGTGAAAAATATAGAACTGAAAAATGCCATAAGTGAAATTTTAAAATTCACTGGATGTACTCAACAATACAATAGAGAGGACAGGAGAAAGAAACAGTGAACTTACAGAATAACACAAATTTTGCAATCCAAGCAACAGACTACTAAGAGAATTTGTTACAGCAGACCTATCCTAAAATAATGGCTAAAGGAAGTTCTTTAAACAAAAAGGGCACAATTAAAGAACGGATCTTGGAATAGCAGGACAGAAGAAAGAACAATAGAACGAGCAAAATTATGAATAAACTTCATAGACTTTTATTCTCCCATTTCGATTTCTCAATTACATTTCTTTTTTTTTAACATCTTTATTGGAGTATAATTGCTTTACAATGTTGTGTGAGTTGCTGCTCTATAACAAAGTGGATCAGCTATATGTATACATATATCCCCATATCTCCTCCCTCATGCATCTCCCTCCCACACTCCATATCCCACCACTCTAGGTGGACACAAAGCACTGAGCTGATCTCCCTGTGCTATGCGGCTGCTTCCCACTAGCTAGCTATTTTACATTTGGTAGTGTATATATGTCCATGCCACTCTCTCACTTCATCCCAGCTTACCCTTCCCCCTCCCCGTGTCCTCAGGTCCATTCTCTACCTCTGCATCTTTATTCCTGTCCTGCCCCTAGGTTCATCAGAACCATATATATATTTTTAGGATTCCATATATATGTGTTAGCATATGGTATTTATTTTTCTCTTTCTGACTTCACTCTGTATGACAGTCTCTAGGTCCATCCACCTCACTACAAATAACTCAATTTCGTTTCTTTTTATGGCTGAGTAATATTCCATTGTATATATGTGTCACATCTTCTTTATCCATTCATCTGTCGATGGACCCTTAGGTTGCTTCCATGTCCTGACTATTGTAAATAGAGCTTCAGTGAATATTGTGGTACATGACTCTTTCTGAATTATGGTTTTCTCAGGGTATATGCCCAGTAGTGGGATTGCTGGGTCGTATGGAAGTTCTATTATTAGTTTTTTAAGGGACCTTCATACTGTTCTCCATAGTGGCTGTATCAATTTACATTCTCACCAACAGTGCAAGAGGGTTCCCTTTTCTCCACACCCTCTCCAGCATTTACTGTTTGTAGATTTTTTGATGATGGCCATTCTGACTGGTGTGAGATAATATCTCATTGTAGTTTTGATTTGCATTTCTCTAATTATTAATAATGTTGAGCATTCTTTCATGTGTTTGTTGGCAACCTGTATATCTTCTTTGGAGAAATGTCTATTTAAGTCTTCTGCCCATTTTTGGATTGGGTTGTGTTTTGATGTTGAGCTGCATGAGCTGCTTATATATTTTGGAGATTAATCCTTTGTCAGTTGCTTCATTTGCAAATATTTTCTCCCATTCTCAAGGTTGTCTTTTCGTCTTGTTTATGGTTTCCTGTGCTGTGCAAAAGCTTTTAAGTTTCTTTAGGTCCCATTTGTTTATTTTTGTTTTTATTTCCATTTCTCTAGGAACTGGGTCAAAAAGGATCTTGCTGTGATTTATGTCATAGAGTGTTCTGCTTATGTTTTCCTCTAAGAGTTTGATAGTGTCTGGCCTTACATTTAGGTCTTAAATCCATTTTGAGTTTATTTTTGTGTATAGTGTTAGGGAGTGTTCTAATTTCATTCTTTTCCATGTAGCTGTCCAGTTTTCCCAGCACCATTTATTGAAGAGACTGTCTTTTCTCCACTGTATATTCTTGCCTCCTTTAACAAAGATACGGTGACCATATGTGCGTGGGTTTATCTCTGATCTTTTTATCCTGTTCCATTGATCTATATTTCTGTTTTTGTTCAGTACCATACTGTCTTGATTACTGTAGATTTGTAGCATATAGTCTGAACTCAGGGAGCCTGATTCCTCCAGCTCCGTTTTTCTTTCTCAAGATGGCTTTGGCTATTCGGGGCCTTTTGTGTTTCCATACAAATTGTAAAATTTTTTGTTCTACTTCTGTGAAAAATGCCATTGGTAGTTTGATAGAGATTGCATTGAATCTGTAGATTGCTGTGGGTAGTATAGTCATTTTCACAATGTTGATTCTTCCAATCCAAGAACATGGTATATCTCTCCATCTGTTTGTATCATCTTTAATTTCTTTCATCAGTGTCTTATAGTTTTCTGCATACAGGTCTTTGGTCTCTTTAGGTAGGTTTATTCCTAGGTATCTTATTCTTTTTGTTGCAGTGGTAAATGGGAGTGTTTCCTTAACTTCTCTTTCAGATTTTTCATCATTAGTGTATAGGAATTCAAGAGATATCTGTGCCTTAATTGTGTATCCTGCTACTTTTCCAAATTCATTGGTGAACTCCAGTAGTTTTCTGGTAGCATCTTTAGGATTCTCTAGGTATAGTATCATGTCATCTGCAGACAGTGACAGTTTTAGTTATTTTCTGATTTGGATTCAGTTTATTTCTTTTTCCTCTCTGATTGCTGTGGCTTAAACTTCCAAAACTATGTTGATTAATACTGGTGAGAGTGGGTAACCTTGTCTTCTTCCTGATCATAATGGAAATGGTTTCAGTTTTTCACCATTGACAACGATGTTGGCTGTTGGTTTCTCATATATGGTCTTTATTATGTTGAGGTAAGTTCCCTCTATGCCTACTTTCTGTAGGGTTTTTATCATAAATGGGTGTTGAATTTTGTCAAAAGCTTTTTCTGCATCTATTGAGATGATCATATGGTTTTTCTCCTTCAACTGGTTAATATGGTGTATCACATTGATGGATTTGTATATATTGAAGAATCCTTGCATTCCTGGGATAAACCCCACTTGATTATGCTGTATGATCCTTTTAATGTGCTGTTGGATTCTGTTTGCTAGTATTTTGTTGAGGAATTTTGCATCTATGTTCATCAGTGATATTGGCCTGTAGTTTTCTTTCTTTGTGACATCTTTGTCTGGTTTTGGTATTAGGGTGATGGTGGCCTCGTAGAATGAGTTTGGGAGTGTTCCTCCCTTGGCTATATTTTGGAAGAGTTTGAGAAGGATAGGTGTTAGCCCTTCTCTAAATGTTTGGTAGAATTCGCCTGTGAAGCCATCTGGTCCTGGGCTTTTGTTTGCTGGAAGATTTTTAATCACAGTCTCAATTTCAGTGCTTGTGATTGGTCTGTTTATATTTTCTATTTCTTCCTGGTTCAGTCTCAGAAGGTTGTGCTTTTTGAAGAATTTGTCCATTTCTTCCAGGTTGTCCATTTTATTGGCATACAGTTGCTTGTAATAATCCGTCATGATCCTTTGTATTTCTGCAATGTCAGTTGTTACTTCTCCTTTTTCATTTCTAGTTCTATTGATTTGAGTCTTCTCCCTGTTTTTCTTGATGAGTCTGGCTAATGGTTTATCAGTTTTGTTTATCTTCTCAAAGAACCAGCTTTTAGTTTTATTGACCTTTGCTATCGTTTCCTTCAGTTCTTTTTCATTTATTTCTCATCTGATGTTTTTGATATGTTTCCTTCTGCTAACTTTGGGCGTTTTTTGTTCTTCTTTCTCTGATTGCTTTAAGTGTAAGGTTAGGTTGTTTATTTGAGATGTTTCTTGTTTCTTGTGGTAGGCTTGTATTGCCATAGACTTCCCTGTTAGAACTGCTTTTGCTGCATCCCATAGGTTTTGGGTCGTCGTGTTTTCATTGTCATTTGTTTCTAGGTATTTTTTGATTTCCTCTTTGATTTCTTCCCTGATCTCTTGGTTATCTAGTAGTGTATTGTTTAGCCTCCATGTGTTTGTATTTTTTACAAATTTTTTCCTGTAATTGATATCTAGTCTCATAGTGTTGTGGTCGGAAAAGATACTTGATATGATTTCAGTTTTCTTAAATTTACCAAGTCTTGATTTGTGACCCAAGATATGATCTATCCTGGAGAATGTTCCACACGCACTTGAGAAGAATGTGTATTCTATTGTTTTAGGATGGAATGTCCTATAAATATCAATTAAGTCCATCTTGTTTAATGTATCATTTAAATCTTGTGTTTCCTTATTCATTTTCATTTTGGATGATCTGTCCATTGGTGAAAGTGGGGTGTTAAAGTTCTCTACTATTATTGTGTTACTATTGATTTCGCCTTTTATGGCTGTTAGCATTTGCCTTATGTCTGGAGGTGTTCCTATGTTGGGTGCATAAATAATTACAATTGTTATATCTTCTTCTTGGATTGATCCCTTGATCATTATGTAGTGTCCTTCTTTGTCTCTTGTAATAGTCTTTATTTTAAAGTCTATTTTGTCTGATATGAGAATTACTACTCCAGCTTTCTTTTGATTTCCATTTGCATGGAATATCTTTTTCCATCCTCTCACTCTCAGTCTGTATATGTCCCTGGGTCTCTCTTAGACAGTATATATAGGGGTCTTGTTTTTGTATCCATTCAGCCAGTCTATGTCTTTTGGTTGGAGCATTTAGTCCATTTACCTTTAAGGTAGTTATTCATATGTATGTTCCTATTACCATTTTCTTAATTGTTTTGGGTTTGTTATTGTAGGTCTTTTGCTTCTCTTGTGTTTTGTGCCTAGAGAAGTTCCCTTATCATTTGTTGTAAAGCTGGTTTGGTGGTGCTGAATTCCCTTAGCTTTTGCTTGTCTGTAAAGCTTTTAATTTCTCCATCAGATCTGAATGAGATCCTTGCTGGGTAGAGTAATCTTGGTTGTAGATTTTTCTCCTTCATCACTTTCAATATGTCCTGCCACTCCCTTCTGGCTTGCAGAGTTTCTGCTGAAAGATCAGCTTTTAACATTATGGGGATTCCCTTGTATGTTATTTGTTGCTTTTCCCTTGTCTCAATTACATTTGCTGTTTAAAGCAAAAAATAATTTTTTCCAACTTAATTGAGTTGAAGCAAAAATTATGGTATGATCTGATGTGGTTCTCAGTGTATGTGAAGAAAATGCTTAAGACAGTGGTATTAACAGAGCATAAAAAACATCAAGTGAAGAGAGATTTAAATACATTTCACCAATGACATGAAATGTTCACACTAGTAACCTATGATGTTATGTATATACAATGTAATACCTAAAACAACCACTAAAAACCTATTAAAAGAGATGCACTCAGAACAGATAAATCAAATTGGAATTCCAAGAAATGTTCAAGAAATCATAGCTATCCTAAATGTTTATGCACTAAACCAAAAAAAAACTAAATAAACTTCAAATTAGATGATGCAAAAACTTGTGGAACTGATATGAGAAATATAAAATCCATAATTATACTTGGAGACTTTAACAACCTTCTCTCTCAAGAACTGAAAATGCAACTAGACAGAAAATCAGAAATAGAAGAAATCAAGAGCACCATCAACCAACAGGATCTGATCAACACTGATACAATACTACACCCAACAGCATCAGAATATACATGATTTTTAAGTGGCCATGGGGCACATACCAATATAGTCAATATTCTAGTCTATAAAATAAACTTCGAAAAATTTTTACAAATTGAAATCATGCATGTGTTTTCTCTGACTGCCATGGAATCAAACTAGAAATCAATAATAGAAAGGCAACATGAAGCTTGGCAGAAAAAATGGTGATGTTAGAGAATCCAGCTTCCCTGTCCCCACACACGAACAATGATTGGATAGCTATCCATGAATAAAAACACCTCTAGGAGGCTTCTATAGTCTCCTTCGGAAGTTTAGCAACACATTGGAGCAACAACAACAACAACAAAAAGAGGATAATTGCACAAGAAGAGAAGGAAGAAATTGCATTTTGTTTTCATCATCCCCATCCTTCAAGTCAACATTGTTTAGTGCCGAGAAGGAACTTCCCAGCTAGGAAAAGTTCCTCTTGCCCGGAAGGGAAGAAGGGAGTGAATGAACATCTTCTCCAGCCTCTCAGGGCACTATGTAAATGTCCCACTTCAGTTTCGCACCACCCAGACCAGCAAAACTGAGATGTATATAGCTGGCTAGGAACAAAGAAGAAAAGCAGAGGCTATTATTAGCAGACATGCAGTGGGACTGGTCAAAGTCCACAGAGACCTGCTCTGCAGACAGACTCAGCAGATTTCACCACTGATGAAGCCAGTGGCCAGCACAGCTGCTATGAACCCACTGCAGATCTCGACCAGTTTTTTCCCCACAGGTATTCATGTTCCCTAATGGCAGCCAACTGAGTCCATCTCCACTCTCTCTACCCACTCACTCCTGATGGAGCCCGGGAACCACCTGAGCAGCCATCCAAAATCTCTGCAGCTGCACAAGTGTAAAAGACAAGCTGCCCGAGACCCTCCCTACCCCCACTGGAGCCCAAGAGCCATGCCCACAGGCAGTGTGGGCCTCTGCAGCTGTGTGAGTAAGGCTGGTTTAGGACACCAACCTACAGACACTAGGCTCACCACCACTACTGTGCTAGTAGTGGGCTAGCCTACCCAGCTGTGCACCTGCACACCACTGGCCTGACAACCATCTTTGGCCTCTACCATAGCACACACATCCTCAGGGGAGAGTGTGCAGCCATGGATGACAACCACTTGTGCACCTGGCTCAGGCTCTGCCTTCTGTCACTGGCCAGCACCACTGCCCACCCATAACTAGCCCCTCCAGCTGTGTGCCTGCATGCCCCCAGCCCAACTCCCATCATCAGCCACCACTGCAGTGTGAATGCCCAGGAGGAGAGTATGCAGCTGCAGGAGTGTACACCAACAGCCAGGGACCCCACAGCTGCATATGGGCTCAGATCAGGCCATGCATTCTGTCACTGGTCAACACAACAGCACTCATCCTTCCATCTGTGTGCCTGCACACCTCTAACAACTCTGTCACCAGCCTCCTTTGAAGTGTGCATACCTGGGGAGAGAGTGTGCAGCCATAGAAGATCATTCTGACATCCAGGGCCTCTGCAGCTGCCAGTGTGCTCATAGTTGGTCCTGACCTTTGCTACCTGCCCTGGTTCCCATCACTATATGTCTGTCTGCAACTAGCCCTTGCTTATAAACAGGCATCTGCAGTTGGCACCTATAGCTGAGTGTGTGTACACCACCAGCTCCAGCCACCACAGCTGCCTGCCCTGGTCCCTAGCTTTTGGGCCTGGAGGTGCCACTTAGGACCCCAACAGCCCTTGCAACTACTGTTGACCCCCCACAGTACCCACCAAGGACCATGCAGTTGATGATACTGTGGACCCCAGTAACCTGAGCCAAAGAGACATCATGCCCCCATGGTGCCTGACACATGCTTCCAAACTTAGCACCCTGTACTACCAGACTGAGGGTTGTAGGACAACTCAGCATGCCCCCACTCACAGGAGAAAGGCTTCCCTTACTGAAGTCAATCCATAAAGTCTGGAAGTTGTGACTGCTTCTTCAAATGAGCAGACATGTATGAAAGGCTATACAGGATCATGAATCTGAGAAACATGTCTCCACCAAAAGAATATGGTAAACCTCCAAGAGTTGGCCCCAAAGAAATGGAGATCAGGAATTGCCTGACAAAGAATTCAAAATAATTGTTCTATAGTGCCCAGAGAGCTACAAGAGAAAACAGACAAATAATTTAACAAATCAGGGAAACAATATGAGAACAAAATGAGAAGTTCAATGAAGAGATAGAAAACATAAAAAAGAAACAAATTTTGGAGCTGAAGAATATAATGACTGAATTGAAGAATTCAATCGAGAGCTTCAACAGCAGACTTGAACATGCAGAAGAGAGAATTAATGAGCTAGAAGACAGACCAATTGAAATTATCCAATCAGAGGAGCAAAATTTTTTTAAAGTATGAAAAGTAATGAAGAAAGCCTACAGGACTTATGAAACAGTATCAACAAAAATAATGTACTAATGATTGGAGTCCCAGAAGAAGAGAGGGAGAAATGGATTTAAAGTTTATTTAAAGAAATAATGGCTGAGAACTTCTTACACCTGGGGAGAGATTTGGACATCCACGTTCATGAAGCTAACAGATCACCTCGAAATTTCAATCCACAACAGTATTTTCCAAGACACATAATTAAAAAACTGTCTAAAACCTAAGATAAAGAATTTTAAAAGCAGCAAAAGAAAAGAAATTCTCTCATACAAGGAAATGCCCATAAGGCTGTCAGTGGATTTCTCAGCAGAGGCCAAAAGATAATGGGATGATATATTCACAGTGCTAAAAGAAAGAAACTGCCAACCAAAAATACTTCACTCAAGAAAGTTGTCCTTCAGAATTGAAGGCAAAGTAAAGATTTTTCCTAATAAACAAAAGCTGAGGGAATTCATCATCACTAAGCATGCCTTACATGCTGAAAAGAGTTATTCAAGCTGAAACAAAGGATGCTAATTGACGACATAAAGACATTTATATGAAAATATACGATGCACTGGTAAAGGTGAGCATATAGTCAGATTCATAATACCCTAACACTGTAATATGGTGATGTGTGAACTACTTAATTCTAGTACAAAGGTTAAAGGACAAAAGTACTAAAAATATCTATAGCGTCAACAATTTGTTAATGGATACACAATATAAAGAGGTGTAAATGGTGACATCAAAAACATAAAAGGGGGAGGGGAGTAAAAAGTATTTGCGTGAGATCAAACTTAAATTGTTAGTGTAAAATAAACTGTTATATAAGATGATTTATGTAAAATTCATGGGTAACCTTACAAAACAAAAACTTGCAGTAGATTCACAAAAGATAAAGAGAAGGGAATCAAAACATAGCACTGTGGAAAATCATCAGTTTACAAAGGAAGGCAGCAAAGAAAGGAAGAAAGAAAAATATAACTAGAAAACAGCCAAAAAACAATAAGATGGCATTAGTTAAGTCCTTACCTGTCAGTAATTACTCTAAATGATAATAGAATTCTTCAGTCAAAAGGCATAGAGTGGCTGGATGGATTAAAAAAAAATAAGACCCAACCATACGCTGGCTAAAAGAGACTCACTTCAGCTTTAAGGACACACACAAGCTCAAAGTGAAAGGAGGATAAAAGATATTCCACACAAATAGGAACCAAAAGAGAGCATGAGTATCTTATACTTATATCAGACAAAATAGACTTTAAACCAAAAATGGTAAAAAAAAAAGACAAAGATGGTCATTATATAATGATAAGGGGGTCAATTCATCAAGAATATATAACAATTATGAATAAATTTGCACCCAAGAGTGGAACACCTAAATATATTAAGCAAACACTAACAAATCTGAAGAGAGAAACAGACAAAAATACAACAATAGTAGAGGACTTTACCTCACTTTCAACAACGGATATATCATCCAGGCAGAAAATAAACAAGGAAATGTTGAACTTGAACCATACTTTAGGCCAAATGGAACTAACAGATATTTATAGGCATTCCTTGGAGGTATTGTGGGTTCAGTTACAGACCACTGCAATAAAGTGAATATTGCAATAGAGTGAGTCACACAAACTTTTTGTTTCCCAGTGCATGTAAGTTATGTTTACACTATACTGTAGTCCATTAAGTGTGCGATAACGTTATGTCTAAAAAAAATGTACATACCTTAATTTAAAAATTATTTATTGCTAAAAAATACTAGCCATCATCTGAGCCTTCAGCAAGTTGTAATCTTTTGCCTAGTGGAAGATCTTGCCTCGATGTTGATGGGTGATGACTGATCAGGGTGTTGGTTGCTGAAGGTTGGGGTGGCTATGGCAATTCCTTAACATTATGACAACAGTGGAGTTTGCCCCATCAATTGACTCTTCCTTTTACAAACGATTTCTCTGTAGCATGAAGTGCTGTTTGATAGCACTTTACCCACCTTAGAACTTGTTTCAAAATTGGAGTCAATCCTCTCAAAATCAGCCACTGCTTCATCAACTAAGCTTATTTGTAATATTCTAAATCCTTTGTGGTCATTTCAACAATATTCACAGCATCTTCACCAGGAGTAGATTCCACCTTCAGAAATTACTTTCTTTGTTCATCCATAAGAAGCAACTCCCATCCATTAAAGTTTTATCATGAGAATGCAGATATTCAGTCATATCTTCAGGCTCCACTTCTAATTTTAGTTCTCTTGCTATTTCTATCACATCTGCAATTCCTCCTGCACTGAAGTGTTGAACCCCTCAAAGTCATCCATGAGGGTTGGAATGAACTTCTTTCAAACTCCTGTTAATGTTGATATTTTGACCTCTTCTCATGAATCACAAATGTTCTTAATGGCATCTAGAGTGGTGAATTCTTTCCAGAAGGTTTTCATTTACTTTGCCTGGATCCATCAGAGGAATCTCTGTCTGTGTCAGCTATAGCCTCATGAAATCTATTTCTTAAATCATGAGACTTGAAAGTTGAAATTACTCTTTAATCCATGGGCTGAAGAATGAAGGTTGTGTTAGCAGGCATGAAAACATTAATGTCATTATACATCTCCATCAGAGCTCTTGGGTGACCAGGTGCATTGTTAATGAGCAGTAATATTTTGAAAGGAATCTTTTATTCTGAGCAGTAGGTCTCAAGAGTAGGCTTAAAATATTCAGTAAACTATGTTGTAAACAGAGAGTAGATTTAGCATAATTCTTAAGAGCCCTAGGATTTTCAGAATGGTAATTGAACATTGGCTTCAACTTAAAGTCATCAGCTGCATTCACCCCTAACAAGAGACTCGGCCTGTCCTTTGAAGCTTCAAAGCCAGGCATTGACTTCTCCTCTCTAGCTGTGAAAGTCCTAGATGGCATCTTCTTCCAACATGACTGTTCTGTGTATATTGAAAATCTGTTGTTTAGTGTAACCACCTTCATTCTCTCAGCTATATCTTCTGGATAACTCGCTGCAGCTTCTACATCAGCCCTTGAAACTTGATGTTTCACCTTGCCCTTTTATGTTATGGAAACAGTTTCTTTCCTTAAACCTCACAAACCAAACTCTGATAGCTTCAAACTTTTCTTCTATAGCTTCCTCACCTCTCTTAGCCTTCTCAGAATTGAAGAGTTTGGACTTTGCTTTGGATTAGGCTTTGGCTAAAGGGAATTTTGTGGCTGGTTTGATCTTTTACTTAAACCACTAAAACTTTCTCCATATCAGCAATAAGGCTGTTTCACTTTCTTTTTAAAATTATTATTATTTTTTATATTTAATTTGTATTGAAGTATAGTTGATGTACAATATTATATTAGCTACAGGTGTACAATATAGTGGTTCATAATTTTTAAAAGCTATACTCCATTTATAGTTATGATAAAATATTGGCTATATTCCGTGTTGTACAATATGTCTTTGTAACTTATACATAATAGTTTGTACATCTTAATCACCTCCCCCTCCCCCTTCCCTCTCCCACTGGTTACCACTGGTTTGTTCTCTATATCTGTGAGTCTGCCTCTTTTCTGTTATATTCGCTAGTTTGTTGTATTTTTTGGATTCCACATATAACTGATAGCATACAGTATTTGTCTTTCTTTGTCTGACTTATTTCACTCAGCATAATACCCTCCAAGTCCATTTGTGTTGCTGCAAATGGCAAAATTTCATTCTTTTTATGGCTGAGTAGTATTCTGTTGTGTGTGTGTGTGTGTGTGTGTGTGTGTATGTGTATATATATCACATCTTCTTTATCCATTCCTCTGTTGATGGACACTTATTTTGCTTCCATATCTTGGCTATTGTAAATAATTCTGCTATGAGCATTGGGATGTGTATATCTTTTCAAATTAGTGTTTTTTGTTTTGTTTGGATATATACCCAGGAGTGGAATTACTGGATCCACTTTCAATCCTGAGAAAGAAGAGCAAAGCTGATGGCATCATACTATTTGATTTCAAACTATACTATTTTAAAGCTATAGTAATCAAAACTCTATGATACTGGCATAAAAATAGACACATAGACAAATGGAACTGAATCAAGAGCCCAGAAATACCCATACGCACATATAGTCAACTAGTATTTGACAAGAATACTCATTGGGGATAGGATAGTTTCTTCCATAAATGGGGTTGAAAAACTGGATTACCACATGCAGAAGAGTGAAATTGGAACCCTATCTTACATTTAACTCAAAATGGAATAAAGACTTAAACATGAGATCTGAAACTGTAAAACTCCTAGAAGAAAACATAGGGAAAATGCTCTTTGACATTGATCTTTGTAGTGATTTCCTGTATATGACACCAAAAGCATAAGCAACAAAAGAAAAGATAAGTGGAACTACATCAAACTAAAAAGGTTCTGCACAGCAAAAGAAATAGACAATGAAATGAAAAGGCAACATATGGAATAGGAGCAATTGTTTGCAAACCATATATTGGGTAAGGGGTTAATAACCAAAATATATAAATGTACAGTTCAGTGTTTTTCTTTTCTTTTTTGTTTTGTTTTGTTTGATAAATTTATTTATTCATTTATTTTTGGCTGCATTGGGTCTTCGTTGCTGCACACGGGCTTTCTCTAGTTGTGGCAAGGGGGACTACACTTCGTTGCGGTGTGCGGGCTTCTCATTGCAGTGGCTTCTATTGTTGTGGAGCATGGGCTCCAGGCGTGTGGGCTTCAGTAGTTGTGGCACATGGGCTCAGTAGTTGTGGCTCGCAGGCTTAGTTGCTCCACGGCATGTGGGATCTTCTCGGACCAGGGATTGAACCGGTGTGCCCTGTATTAGCAGACGGATTCTTAACTACTGCACCACCAGGGGAGTCCCTAACC
Organism: Balaenoptera physalus; assembly: GCF_965194825.1. Classification (NCBI taxonomy): domain Eukaryota; kingdom Metazoa; phylum Chordata; class Mammalia; order Artiodactyla; family Balaenopteridae; genus Balaenoptera; species Balaenoptera physalus. The sequence continues at coordinate 58,396,263 of NC_138903.1, read as the reverse complement.
AAAATATATAAAGAACTCATACAACTCATTAGTAAAAAAACAAACAACCCTATTGAAAAATAGGCAGAGGAACTGAATAGACAGTTTTCCAAAGAAGATATACAGTTGGCCAACAGGTACATGAAAAGATATTCAACATCACTAATCATCAGTGAAATGCAGATCAAAACTACAATGAGGTATCACCTCACAACAGTTAGAATGGCTATTATCAAAAAGACAAGAGATAACAAGTGTTAGCAAAGGTGTGGAGAAAAGGGAACCCTTGTGCACTGTTAGTGGGAGTGTAAATTGGTACAGCCACTATGGAAAATAGTATGGCGATTCCTCAAAAAATTAAAAATAAAACTACCTTATGATCCATCAATCTCACTCCTGGGTATATATCCAGAGTAAATAAAAACTGATTTTGAAGGGATAGCCACACCCGCATGTTCATTGCAGCATAATTCACAATAGCCAAGATATAAAAACAACCTAAGTGTCCATCACAGATGAATGAATAAAGAAGTTGTGAGATTTTACATAATATGAGTGAATGAAGAAGTTGTGAGATTAAATATAACATATATTCAGCCATGAGAAAGAAGGACATTCTGCTGCTATGCAATAACTGGGTGAACCTTCAGGGCATTATGCTAAGTGAAATAAATAAGACAGAGAAAAACAAATACCATATGATATCACTTATTTGTGGAATCTAAAAAAGCCAAACTCAGAGAAATAGAGAGTAGAGTGGTGATTACCAGGAACTGGGAGGTAAGGGAAATGGGGAAATACTGTCAAGGGGTACAAACTTCCTGTTATAAGATTAAGAAGTTCTGGGGATCTAGTGTACAGTATGGTGATTATAGCTAATAATACTTTATTATATACTGGAAAGTTGTTAAGAGAGTGGATCTTATATGTTCTAACCACAAAAAAGAAATGGTAGTTATGTGATGGGATGGAGGTGTTAGCTAATGCTATGGGGGTAATCATTTGCAGTATACAAATGTATCAAATCAGCACACTGTACACCTTAAATTTACACAATGTTATATGTCAATCATAACTCATGAAGCTGGAAAAAAAGGACAACGTGAAAAATCTCCAAAGACTTAAATATTAAACACACTTCTCAATAATCTGTGAGTAGGTAAGGAGTCTCAAGAGAAATAAGAAATTACATTGAACTGAATGACAGTATAAATATATCAAAATTTATGGAAAGCAGCTAAATCAGTTTGTTTGAGAGGGAAACTCGTAGGATTGAATGCTTGCCTTAGAAAAGAGGAAAGGTCTGAAGTCGATAAAACAAAATGTCACTTCAGGAACTTAGAAAAATAAGAGCAACATAAATCCAAAGCAAGTAGAAAGAAGGAAATAGTAAATATAAATAATGAAGATAAGATAAAAATCCCTGGAATTGAAACCATAAAGACAAAAGAGAAAATCAATGAAATAGTTGGTTACAGAGAACCAATATCCAAAGATCAATAAAATTAACAATCTTTTAGAAGGCTAACAAAGCAAAGGAAGAGAGTAGACACAAATTACCAATATCAGGAACAAAATGGAGGATATCATACTAATCCTGTGGATCTGGAAAGGATAATAAGGGAATAATATGAACAAATCTATGTGCATAAATTTGATAACTTAGATGAAATGGACGAGTTCCTTAAAAAGTACAAACTACTAAAACTCACCCAATATGAAATTGATCATTTGAATAGCCCTGAAACTATTAAGGGTATTGAATTCATATTTGAATACTCTCTGAAAAAGAAGTGTTTAGGCCCAGATAGTTTTACTGGAGAATTATACCAAGTGTTTAAAGAAAAATTAACATCAATTTACAAAATCTCTCCTAGAAAACAGAATAGGAGAAAACACTTCCCAACACATTGTATTAAGGCAGTATTTGCCTGACATAAAAACCAGGCAAAGAAGATAATACAGAAAAAGAAAATTATAGACCAATATCCCTCATAAATATAAGTGCAAATATCACTAACAAAAAGTTTGAGGATAGAATTCAGAAAAATTAAAAAAAAAAACCCACTATACACCATGATCAGATGGGATTTATTCCTGGAATGCAAGGTGGTTCAGTTGATTTTAAAATCAGTGAGAGAGTGGCATGGACATGTATACACTACCAAATGTAAAATAGATAGCTAGTGGGAAGCAGCCGCATAGCACAAGGAGATCAGCGGTGCTTTGTGACCACCTAGAGGGGTGGGATAGGGAGGGTGGGAGGGAGGGAGACGCAAGAGGCAAGAGATATGGGGATATATGTATATGTATAGCTGATTCACTTTGTTATAAAGCAGGAACTAACACACCATTGTAAAGCAATTATACTCCAATAAAGATGTTAAAAAAAATTTTCCATATTAACAGGCTGAAGAAGCAAAATTACATAAACATATCAATTATATCAATTTATACAGAATAAGTATTTGAAAAAATCAACACACATTTATAAAAACAAACAAGAAAAACTCAACAAACTAGGAATAGGGAATAATCACCTCAGCTTGGTAAAGAACATCTTTAAAAAAAAAACCTGTAGCTAACATCATACTTAATGGCAAAATGCTGAATGCTTTTCCTTTAAGAAGACTGAGAATAACACAAGAATGCTTGCTCTTGCCACTGCTATTCAACATAGTAATGGAATTTATGGGAAAGGGTGGGGGAGGGATAAATTAGGAGTTTGGGATTAACATATACACACTACTATATATAAAAAGATAAATAACAAGGACCTACTGTATAGCACAGAGAACTATACTCAATATTTTGTAGTAACTGATAAGGGAAAAGAATCTGAAAAGAGTATATATATATGTGTATATATTTCATATATAGTACTTCATATATATATATATATATATGAAACTGAATCACTTTGATATATACCTGAAACTAACACAACATAAATAAATCAACTATATACTTCAATCAAAAAATAAAGTAACTTTAGAAAGTTAAAAAAAAGGAAATAAAACACATATAGTTCAGATAGGAGGAAATATAACTTTCCCTATTTGCCGATGACATGTTCGTCTGCATAGAAAATCCTAAGGATATAAAAAAAAATTTCCAGAAATAATAAGAGAGTTTATCAAGATTACAGAATACAAGGCCAACATTCAAAAATCAGTTGCATTTTTTATACTAGCAATGAAGGTGTGGAAAATGAAATTAAAAGTACAATACCATCTACAATCTCTCAAAACAACTGAAATGCTTAGGTATATGTCTAATAAAACATTTAGAAGATTTATATGCTGAAAATTACAGAATGCTGATTTAAAAACTCAAAGAAAATATAAACTAAGAGACATATTGTACTCATGGAGTAGAAAACTCAATAGTAAAGATTGTAATTTCTTTCCAAACCTGTATATATAAGTTTAAGGTAATTAATATCAAAACCCCAGCAAGACTTTTTGTAGATAGGGACAAGATTATACTAACGTAGGTGTATATATACATAGATACACATACATATGTATATATATATATGTGTGTGTGTGTGTGTGTGTGTATAATAGACACACATACATACACATACACAAAAGAACTAGAAGAGCTAACACAATTTTTAAAATGAAGAATAAATGGGGAGATACTGTTAATGCTTACTATATTGCTTCAGTAGTCAAACAGTGTGATACTGGCAGATGGATAGACACATAGATCAATGGAAGAGAATAGTCTATAAATAGCCTTGCAAAGTATGGCCAAATTGCTTTTGACAAAGGCACAAAAGCATTTCAAGGGAGGAAGGAAAATCTTTTCAACAAATGATGGAGGAGAAATTGCATGTCTATAGGCAACAAAAGTGAACATTGACCTAAACCTCACATCTTATACAAAAATTAACTTAAAATCATCATACATATAAATGTAAACTATAAAACTTTTAGAATATAACATAAGGGGAAATATGTGGACCTACTGAAGAATCTTACTGAGCAGTTTTTAGACATTACACCCAAAGCACAAACCATTAAAGAAGTAAATTAATAAATTGAACTTCATCAAAATTAAAAATATTTGCTCTATAAATGACCCTATTAAAAAGATGAAGAAACAAGCTACCAACTTGGAGAAAATATTTGCAAACTATGTATCTGATACAGGACTCATATCTAGAATATACAAAGAACTCTCAAAACTGAACAGTAAAAAAAATCAGACAATCCAATTATAAAATGAACAAAAAACATGAAAAGGATGTATGTATGACAAATAAACACATGAAAAGATGTTCAGTATCACTGGCCATTAGGGAAATGCAAATTAAGGCCTCAATGAGATATCACTGCATATCCATTAAAACAATTAAAATAAAAAATAGTGCTAACACCAAATGTTGACCAGGGTACACAGAAATTGGAGCTCTCCTACATTTCTGGTAAGAACATAAGATGATACAGTTACGCTGGAAAAGTTTGGCAGTTTCTTAAAAAAAAAAAGAAACGTAACTATGTACTTATTATACAACCTATCATTTACACTCCTGGGCATTTATCCCTGAGATATGAGAACATGTTCACACAAAACCTCTACAGGTATGTACATAGCATTTTTATTTGTAGTAGCCAAAAACTGGATACAACCCAGATGTCCTTCAGTGGGTGAATGGTTAACAAATTACAGTAATTCATATTGTGGAATACTATTCAGTAGTAAAAAAAGAATGAATTATTGATGCACACAACAACTTGGATGGATCTCAAAGGTATTATACTGAGTGAAAAAGCCTATCTCAAAAAGTTACATACTGTTTATTCCACTCATATAACATTGTCAAAATGAAAAAATTACAGAGATTTTTAAATAGTAATTTTAAACACTAATCTGTTCTTTTTAAACAGATTAGTGGTTGCAAGTGTTTAGGTGATGATAGGGGTGGAGGGTGGTGGGTATGACTATAAAGGGGTAGCATGAGAGATAATTTGAATGGTGGAATAGTATCTTGACTGTAGTAGTGGTTACATGAACCTACACATGTGATAAAATGGCATAGCACTATTTATATACATTGTAGTAATGTTATTTTCCTAGTTTAGATATTGTACTATAGTTATGTAAGATGTCCCCTTTTGGGAGAAACTGGGTGAGAGGTATGTGCAACCTCTCTGTGCTATCATCTCTGCAATTTCCTGTGAATCTATTTTATTTCAAAATAAAAATTTGGAATGTGTAAACCAACTCAAAATTTTCATACTTATTACATGTGGGAATGATAATGTTTTGGATATTTTGGTTTAAATAAAGTATATTATAAAAATTTTTAAATGAAGATCTCATATGGAATGCTTTCTATTGTATACTCTCAAGTTAAAACAGCAGAGAGCAGAAATGTATCTATACTGTGCTACCCTTATGTAAGGAAGAAGGGGATATAAGGAAATTGAAATGGATCTGCTTATTGTGAAAAAGATATACAGGACAGGTAAACCAGAACCTAATGAATTGGTTACCTATAGGTGTTTGGCGGGTATGGATTGGTAAGGATGGGATAATGACAGTGGTGTAGCAGGGATGAGAGAGGAGCAACTCTTTGAATATACTTTTTTTTTGGCATAGGTCTGACTTACAGAATCATAGTATTGTTTCATGTACTCAGAACTAAATAAATATGTAAGTAAAATCAACCTGACAGTTAGAAGAACCCAAAGTGAAATACAAAGAGTAACAAATGAACCTAATTGTATTACAAATGAGGAACATAGCCATATAGAAGAGGATAGGAAGAAAAGAACTAACAAAAGTAATTTTGGAAAACAGTATTTCTACTGTATATTTTAGGACTAAAGATGAAAAAGAACTTTATACAAACACTACTCTCTTTGGTAAATGTATTGCTCACAGGGGTATGGGTTAGCAACTCTGAAATTAATATACTTATATTGTAGGAGTAAATAAATAAGTAAATATATTTTGAATAATGAAAACTAAATTTCTTGCTATTGAAGAAGAACATTACAAATAAGCAAAGGAGGAAGGCTAAAATGATCACTGTGGTATTGGATTGGAATGGAAACAGTCGATGTTTTTAAAACTCATATTTTAAAAATATACAGATAGATACAGAAGTAAATATAGATAAGTGTTTGTGTTTCCATAGAATACCTAGAAGCAGTGCCACTCTAGTAACAATGAGCACACTTAGCACCCAGGCCTTGGTTTCTAAATACCATTCTCCTATAAAATAACGAGGGCTTCTTGGAGAAATAGCCGATTCCAGGGCTGGGACAGGGAAAATACAAGATGAAACTGGAATATCTTATGGTGCCAAAAAGTAAGGAAGGGCTAAAAAAAATTATAGGAATGTGATGAAAGAATGTGGGAGCCAACATGAAACTGATCCCAGTGGTCAAAATGGGAACATTTGAGCAACAAATTAAATAATGATATTATTGGATTATAACCCATAGAATAAAATAAATATCTATGATTCCAGACTGATATAAACCAACAAATGCACACACACAATGGAGAAGGAATAGCTCTTTCTTACAGTAGAAGTTTAATTAACAAATGTAAAAGAAATGAGCAAAATAGAAAATTACTACAGTAAATACTACAGTAATTTGCAGGCAGGAATCATTAACAAATACTAAAATTAGTGGGTGAAAAAATGTGGCAAGAATCAGGATGTCTGCATAACCTCAGATATCTCACCATAAGATATTTATTAATGATAAGGGGAAAATAATATCTTTACAGTGGAAAGTCTGGCATCACCAGTAATAAGATATAGCAACATCTTGTATCACTAGAATGATGCACTGAGAGGGGTACAGCATCACTTCTTCCTAAAAATGTTTGTTTAACCTAAATATAATCATGAGAAGACATCAGAAAAACCCAAGCTGACTGAATCCTACAAAATAACTGACAAGGTGTATGTACTTTTGCCATGTAGTTTAACATGTTTACAGGTTTGGGGGATTAGGACATGGACATCTTCAGGGTCATTATTCTGTCTACCACAGTTCACTCTCTGGCCCCAAAAGATTTACATCTATCCCACATGCAAAATACATCCATCCTATTTCAAGCTCCCCAAAAGTCTCAACTGATTATAGCATCAATTCACGTCCAAAATCTCATCTAATTATCATCTGCTCAAAAGTCCCAAATCTCATCATCTAAATCATCTAAGTTAGGTATGGATGAGTCTCTTGCTGTAATTCATTGTAGGGTAAAATTCCTTACTACCTATTCACCTGCGAATCTAGAAAACAAGTGATTTGCTCACAAAACACAATGGTAGGATAGGTACAGGATAACAGTTATAGATATTTCCATTCCAAAAGGGAGAAAATGGAAGGAAAAAAATGAGTCACCAATACCAAGCAATTTTGAAATCCAACTGGGCAAATTCTATTAGGTCTCAAGGCCTGGAATATCCCTCTTGGCTCAATCCTTTGGGCTTGCACCTCCACTTTCTGAGTCATCCTTCCTTTTTTGTGAAAAGTAGCATGTGTTTGAAGCTGAGTAGTTTTATCAGCCTGTTTCCTGCTTGTAGATTTGTGGAGGTCTGACAGCCTTCTTTTATTTCCTCTTCTCTCTGTCCCTTTTAGGCCAAGCTGGCAGTGTTTATATTGGTATAACATCCTCAAAATTTTGTGGGTCTCCCAGGTATGTCACTAAGATTCATTCCGTTAGGCAAGAGGATCCTCCACAAGTCATTCCTAAATAATTGCCTTAACCATCCCGTCTCTAATTCTGGCTTCTACTGAGACAGCTAAGGGGATCCATGAGTCACATACCTAATCTCTTTAAAGATCCCCCTGTATAACTGAATACTGTGATCTCTTGATCGTTCTGAACCACTAGCAAAAGGCTGTCCAGCCACACCCTTGGATTTCTCTTCAGAGCATGCCTTCCTGACAGTGAATCTCCTAATTTTAGCAATTTTTGCAATCCTCATAGGCTGAGAATTTCCTAAATTATATAGTCCTAGAAGTCCTAGTTCCTTTTTGCTTAACAGTTCTTTCCTCAATTTATCTGTTTCCTCTCACATTTTATTATAAGCAGCAAGAAGAAACAACTCAATACCTTTAATACTTTGGAAATCTCAGCTAAATAACCAAATTAATTGCTTACAAGTTCTGCTTCCCACCTAACTGTATAACACAATTCAGATGCACTTTCTGCCACTATATAACAAGGATCCCCTTTCCTCCAGTTTCTAATAACATGTTCATTATTTCCTTCTGAGTCTTCATCAGCAGCACCTTTAACATCCATATTTCTACCAACAGTCTGTTATAATGATTTAAGTGTTCCCTAAGACACTATATGTTTTCTCTGCTGTGCTCCTCACTTCCTTCTGAGCCCTCACTAGTGGAATTGTTAATATACACATTTTTACTAACAGTTTGTTCAAAGCAGTCAAGGCTGTTTCTATCACATTCCTCTAAATTCTTCCAGCATCTTCTCACTGCCCATTACAAAGCAACTTCCACAATTGTTTTTAAGTTTTCACTACCACAACTTTTTTTAACATCTTTACTGGAGTATAATTGCTATACAATGGTGTGTTAGTTTCTGCTTTATAACAAAGTGAATCAGTTATACATATACATATGTTCCCATATCTCTTCCCTCTTGCATCTCCCTCCCTCCCACCCTCCCTATCCCACCCCTCTAGGTGGTCACAAAGCACCGAACTGATCTCCCTGTGCTATGCGGCTGCTTCCCACTAGCTATCTATTTTACGTTTGGTAGTGTATATATGTCCATGCCACTCTCTCACTTCGTCCCAACTTACACTTCTCCCTCCCCATGTCCTCAAGTCCATTCTCTACATCTGCTTCTTTATTCCTGTCCTGCCCCTAGGTTCTTCATAAACATTTTTTTTCAGATTCCATATATATGTGTTAGCATATGGTATTTGTTTTTCTCTTTCTGACTTACTTCACTCTGTAGGACAGACTGCAACTCCATCCACCTCACTACAAATAACTCAATTTCGTTTCTTTTTATGGCTGAGTAATATTCCATTGTATATATGTGCCACATCTTCTTTATCCATTCATCTGTCGATGGACACTTAGGTTGCTTCCATGTCCTGGCTATTGTAAATAGAGCTGCAACGAACATTGTGGTACATGACTCTTTTGGAATTATGGTTTTCTCAGGGTATATGCCCAGTAGTGGGATTGCTGGGTCGTATGGTAGTTCTATTTTCAGTTTTTTAAGGAACCTCCATACTGTTCTCCATAGTGGCTGTATCAATTTACATTCCCACCAACAGTGCAAGAGTGTTCCCTTTTCTCCACACCCTCTCCAGCATTTATTGTTTCTAGATTTTTTGATGATGACCATTCTGACCGGTGTGAGATGATATCTCATTGTAGTTTGACTTCCATAATTTTTAAGTATTTCTTACAGCAGCACACTGCTTCCAGGCATCACAATTTATATTAATTTCCTATTGTTGTTGTAACAAATTAGCACAAACTCTGTGGCTTAAAACAAATGCATTATCTTAATAGTTCTGGAGGTCAGAAGTATAAAATTTGTTGGCGGTGCTGCATCTCTCTTTCCTAGTCCTTTCCACCTTCTAGAAGCCTTCTGCATTCCTTGGTTTGTGGACCCTTCCTCCATCTTCAAAGCATATAATCCGCCCCCCCTTATTCTTATTCACACTATTACTCTCACTGTCTCACTCACTTACTCGCCTTTGCCTCTGTCATCACATTTCCTTTTCTCTCTGAATCTCCTGCCTCCCTCTTATAAGGACCCTTGTTATTACGTTGAGCATATCCAGATAATCCAAGATAATCTTCCAGTCTCAAAATCCTTACCTTAATCATATCTGCAAAGTCTCTTTTTCCATGTAAAGTAGCATAATAACAGGTTCTGGGGATTAGCACATGGACATCTTGAGTATCATTAGTCTGTGTACCACACCAGTACTCTTCGAAAGTCTTATAGTCATGAAAGACAGAGAGATTGAAGAACTATCACACAGTGGAAAAGACAAAGGTAACATGACAATTTAATGACATATGGGATCCTGGATTATATCCTAGACAAGAAAAGAAGGACATTAATGTGAAAACTGATAAAATTCAAATAAAACCTATGGATTAGTTAATATTATTGTGCTAATGTTAATTTCCTGGTTTTGATAATTGCACTCTGGTTATATAAGATGTTAACATTAAGGGAATTTGGATGAAGGTTATACAGAAAGTCGTTGTATTATTTGTATTATTTTGCAATTTTTCTGTAAGTCATTTAAAAATAAAACATTAAAAAAAGTTTTATTGATGTATACTGGCACCATCAATATTTGGCATGTTTCCTCACATAGTCAATAAGTTCCATATTCCCAAATATTTTAATATCATTCAGCTCGTAAGTGAATAATTATATTTCCCTTTTTTCAAATAAATTTTTAAAATTATGAATGAGATTGGGTATCTTTTCATACATTTATTGGTTGTTGTATTAGTTTACTAGGGCTGCAGTAACAAAATGCCGTATATTAGATAGCTTAAACAACAGAAATCTAGTTTTTCAGAGTTCTAGATGCTGGAAGTCCGAAGTCAAAATACTGGGAGGGTTGGTTTCTCTTCAGGCCTCTCTCCTTGATTGATTTCTCACTATGTCCTCATGCAGACTTTCCCCTGTTTGTGTGCCTCCCTACTGTCTCTCCCTTATCTTATTAGGACACCAGTCATATTGGATTAGGGCTCCACCTTTGTGACCTCATTGAACACTGATTACCTTTTAAAAGTAATTTGGAGCCCCAATCTCCAAATACAGTCACATTAAAGGTAAAGTCTTTAAAATATGAATTTTGAGGGGATACATTTCAGTCCTTAACAGCTGTCCATTTCAGTTGAGAGATGGGGTGGCACACTGTTTTTATTTGATTGACATTTGAATGTGTGCCTATCCCTCTGATGCACCCATTTAACCTTCAATCACTGAAAACTCCACTTTAGGATAGTGGATACATCTGTGAGAGGAAAGGGAGTACAATTGGTGAACATTGTTGATCTTAAAGTGAGTGGTAGTTACACAGAATATTTTAATCTTCTTATCTATATGGAATATTTCATAATAAATCATTTAAAATATTTAATGGGAGATGAGGAAATGAACATCAAGTAGTTTGGTTGTAAAGGAAAGAAAAATTGGAGGCAATGGCTTTAGAGGCATTGATTCAAGAGAGAATCGTTTTAGGGCTGGGAAACATGTGCATGTTCATAAACCAGGGACAGTGGAGCTCATATGGAGGAAGAGATTGAAGATCCAAGTGAGAGAGAAAATAATTGATGGAGGAAGGTCCCTGAGGAGTTTTGAGCAGATGGCCTTCAGATTATTTTATGACCATTTAGGGAAAGAGGAAAATAAGAATAGATGCATGTAAGATTGCAATCTGTGGGCATGAGGAAGCAATGTCTGTGAAAATTGAGGAGGATAATGATTGCTGCACTCCATTATCTCAAATACAATGTAAGTTTGTCTTATCTGATGAGAATAAAGGAAAATGGATGTAAGGCTGGAGGCTTGAGGAGAATAAGAGAAGGTTTACAACAGTCTATGAAGGGAATGGAGAGAGAGGTGACCAAGGACGTGCTAAAGGGCTGTTATTAAAGGACAATGCACACCATAAATCTAGAGTGGTACCATCCCTGGTGGGGCTTCACGCCTCCCCCCAAACACTGCTCAAAACCCAGTATGTAAATATTTCTCCCATTCTCTGGGTTGTATTTTCATTTGTTTATGGTTTCCTTTGCTGTGCAAAAGCATTTAAGTTTAATTAGGTCCCATTGTTTATTTTTGTTTTCATTTTTATTGCTACAGGAAGTGGATCAAAAAAGATTTTGCTGCAATTTCTGTCAGAGAGTGTTCTCTCTATGTTTTCCTCTAATGGTTTTATACTATCCAGGCTTACAGTTAGTTCTTTAATCCATTTTGAGTTTATTTTTGTGTACAGTGTTAGGGTGTGTTCTAATTTCATTCTTTTACATGTAGCTGTCCAGTTTTCCCAGCACCACTTATTGAAGAGGCTGTCTTTTCTCCATTGAATATTCTTACCTCCTTTGTCATAGATTAGGTGACAATAGGTGCGTGGGTTTATCTCTGGACCTTCTATCCTGTTCCATTGATCTATATTTCTGTTTTTGTGCCAGGACCATACTGTTTTGATGACCATAGCTTTGTTGTATAGTCTGAAGTCAGGGAACCTGATTGGTCCAGCTCCGTTTTTCTTTCTCAGGATTGCTTTGGCTATTTGGGGTCTTTTGTGTTTCCATACAAATTGTAAAATTTTTTGTTCTAGTTCTGTGAAAAATTCCATTGGTAATTTGATAGGGATTGCCTTGAATCTGTAGATTGCTTTGGATAGTACAGTAATATTTTTTTATTATTGTTTGGCAATAAGCTATTTTATTTTATTTTATTTTTAAAATTTATTTGTTTAAACATCTTTATTGGAGTATAATTGTTTACAATGTTGTGTTAGTTTCTGCTGTATAACAAAGTGAATCAGCTATATGCATACATATATCCCCATATCCCTTCCCTCTTGCATCTCCCTCCCACCCTCCATATCCCACCCCTCTAGGTGGTCACAAAGCACTGAGCTGATCTCCCTGTGTGATGCAGCTGCTTCCCAGTAGCTATTTATTTTACATTTGGTAGTGTATGTATGTCAACGCTATTCTCTCACTCCATCCCAGCTTGCCCTTCCCCCTCCCTGTGTCTGCAAGTACATTCTCTACATCTGCATCTTTATTCCTGTTCTGCTCCTAGGTTCATCAGAACCATATATATATATTTTTTAGATTCCATATATATGTGTTAGCATACGGTATTCGTTTTTCTCTTTCTGAATTACTTCACTCTGTATGACAGACTCTAGGTCCATCCACCTCACTACAAATAACTCCATTTCATTTCTTTTTATGGCTGAGTAATATTCCATTGTATATATGTGCCACATCTTCTTTATCCATTCATCTGGTGATGGACACGTAGGTTGCTTCCATGTCCTGGCTATTGTAAATAGAACTGCAATGAACATTTTGGTACATGACTATTTTTGAATTATGGTTTTCTCAGGGTTTTTGCCCAGTAGTGGGATTGCTGAGTCGTATGGTGGTAGTTCTATTTTTAGTTTTTTAAGGAACCTCCATACTGTTCTCCATAGTGGCTGTATCCATTTACATTCCCACCAACAGTGCAGGAGGGTTCCCTTTTCTCCACACCCTCTCCAGCATTTATTGTTTGTAGATTTTTTGATTATGGCCATTCTGACTGGTGTGAGATGATATCTCATTGTAGTTTTGATTTGCATTTCTCTCATGATTAATGATGTTGAGCATTCTTTCATGTGTTTGTTGGCAATCAGTATATCTTCTTTGGAGAAATGTGTATTTAAGTCTTCTTCCCATTTTTGGATTGGGTTGTTTGTTTTTTTTGATATTGAGCTGCATGAGCTGCTTATATATTTTGGAGATTAATCCTCTGTCAGTTGCTTCATTTACAAATACTTTCTCCCATTCTGAGGGTTGCCTTTTCATCTTGTTTAGGGTTTCGTTTGCTGTGCAAAAGCTTTTAAGTTTCATTAGGTCCCATTTGTTTATTTGTGTTTTTATTTCCATTTCTCTAGGAGGTGGGTCAAAAAGGAACTTGCTGTGATTTATGTCAAAGAGTGTTCTTCCTATGTTTTCCTCTAAGAGTTTTATAGTGTCTGGCCTTACATGTAGGTCTTTAATCCATTTTGAGCTTATTTTTGTGTATGGTGTTAGGGAGTGTTCTAATTTCATTCTTTACATGTAGATGTCCAGTTTTCCCAGCACCATTTATTGAAGAGGCTGTCTTTTCTCCATTGTATATTCTTGCCTCCTTTATCAAAGATAAGGTGACCATCCATGCATGGGTTTACCTCTGGGCTTTCTATCCTGTTCCATTGGTCTATATTTCTGTTTTTGTTCCAGTACCATACTGCCTTGATTACTGTAGCTTTGTAGTATAGTCTAAAGTTAGGGAGCCTGATTCCTCCAGCTCCATTTTTCTTTCTCAAGATTGCTTTGTCTATTCGGGTTCTTTTGTGTTTCCATACAAATTATAAAATTTCTTGTTTTAGTTCTGTGAAAAATGCCATTCCCAGTTTGGTAGGGATTGCATTGAATCTGTAGATCACTTTGGGTAGTAGAGTCATTTTCACAATGTTAATTCTTCCAATCCAAGAACATGGTATATCTCTCCATCTGTTTGTATCACCTTTAATTTATTTAATCAGTGTCTTATAGTTTTCTGCATACAGATCTTTTGTCTCCTTAGGTAGGTTTATTCCTTGGTATTTTATTCTTTTTGTTGCAATGGTAAGTTGGAGTGTTTCCTTAATTTCTCTTTGAGATTTTTCATCATTAGTGTATAGGAATGCATGATATTTCTGTGAATTAATTTTGTATCCTGCTACTTAGCCAGATTCATTGATTAGCTCTAGTAGTTTTCTTGTAGCATCTTTAGGATTCTCTATGTATAGTATCATGCCATCTGCAAACAGTGACAGCTTTACTTCTTCTTTTCTGATTTGGATTCCTTTTATTACTTCTCTGATTACTGTCGCTAAAACTTCCAAAATTATGTTCAATAATAGTGGTGGGATTGTACACCACTATTGTACAACTGTATTTACAGTTGTATTGCTGTAAACTTCCCTCTTAGAACTGCTTTTGCTGCATCCCGTAGGTTTTGGATCATTGTGTTTTCATTGTAAATTGTGTCTAGGTATTTTTTGATTTCCTCTTTGATTTCTTCAGTGATCCATTGAATGTTTACTACCATATTGTTTAGCCTCCATGTGTTTGTGTTTTTTACAGCTTTTTTCCCTCTAATTGATTTCTAATCTCATAGTGTTGTGGTCAGGAAAGATGGTCTATATGATTTCAATTTTCTTAAATTTACCGAGGCTTGATTTGTGACCCAAGATGTGATCTGTCCTGGAGAAAGTTCCATGTGCCCTTGAGAAGAAAGTAGATTCTGCTGCTTTCAGATGGAATGTCCTATAAATATCAATTAAGTCTATCTGTTCTAATGTGTCATTTAAGGCTTGTGTTTCCTTATTAATTTTCTGTCTGGATGATTATAAATTGGTGTATGTGGATGTCGAAGTCCCCCACTATTATTGTGTTACTTTTGATTTACCCTTTTATGGCTGTTAGCATTTGCCTTATATGTTGAAGTGCTCCTATGTTGGGTGCATATATATTTACAATTGTTATGTCTTCTTCTTGGATTGATCCCTTGATTGTTATGTAGTGTCCTTCCTTGTCTCTTGTAATAGTCTTTATTTTAAAGTCTATTTTGTCTGATATGAGTATTGCTACTCCAGCTTTCTTTTGATTTCCATTTTCATGGAACATATTTTTCCATCCCCTCACTTTCAGTCTGTATGTGTCCCTACATCTAAAGTGAGTCTCTTGTAGACAGTATATATACAGGTCTTGTTTTTGTATCCATTTATCCAGTCTGTGCCTTTTGGTTGGAACATTTAATCCATTTACATTTAAGGTAATTATCAATATGTATATTACCATTGCCATTTTCTTGTTTCTTTTGGGTTTGTTGTTGTAGTTCTTTTTATTCTCTTGTGTTTCCTGCCTAGAGAAGTTCCTTTAGCATTTGCTGTAAAGCTGGTTTGGTGATGCTGAATTCTTTTAGCTTTTGCTTGTCTGTAAAGCTTTTGATTTCTCCGTCGAATCTGAATGAGATCCTTGCTGGGTAGAGTGTTCTTGGTTTTAGTTTTTTCTCTTTCATCACTTTAAATATATCCTGCCACTCCCTTCTGGCCTGCAGAGTTTCTGCTGCACAATCAGCTGCTAATCTTATTGGAGTTCCCTTGTATGTTTTTGTTGCTTTTCCCCTGCTGCTTTTAATATTTTTCTTTGTATTTAATTTTTGATAGTTTGATTAATATGTGTCTTGCTATGTTTCTCCTTGTGTTTATCCTGTATGGGACTCTCTGTGCTTCTTGGACTTTGGTGAATATTTCCTTTCCCATATTAGGGAAGTTTTCCACTATAATCTCTTCAAATATTTTCTCAGACCCTTTCTCTTTCTCTTCTTCTGTGCCTCCTATAATTCGAATATTGGTGCGTTTCATGTTCTCCCAGAGGTCTCTGAGACTGTCCTCATTTCTTTTCAGTCTTTTTTTCTTTATTCTGTTCCATGACAGTGATTTCCACCATTCTATCTTCCAGCTCACTTATTTGTCCTTCTCCCTCAGTTATTCTGCTATTGATTCCTTGTAGTGCATTTTTCTTTGGAGTTATTGTGTTGTTTATCACTGATTGTTTGTTCTTTAGTTCTTCTACGTCCTTGTTAAACATTTCTTGTATCTTCTCAATCTGTACCTCCATTCTATTTCCAAGATCTTGAATCATCTTTACTATCATTGCTCTGAATTCTTTTTCAGGTAGATTGCCTATGTCCTCTTCGTTTAGTTCGTCTGGTAGGTTTTTACCTTGCTCCTTCATCTGCAACATATTTCTCTGTTGTCTCATTTTATCTAACTTACTTTGTTTGTAGTCTCCTTTCTGCAGGCTGCAAATTCGTAGTTCTTCTTGCTTCTGGTATCTGCCTCCTGGTGGGTGAAATTGGTCCAGGGGCTTGTGTAGGCTTTCTGGTAAGAGGGACTCGTGTCTGCGTTCTGGTGTGTGGAGCTGGGTCTTGTCCCTCTGGTGTTCAGGGCTTTGTCAACGGGTGTGTTTTAGGGTGTCTGTGAGCTTAGTAGGGCTTTAGGCAGCCTGTCGGCTGATGGGTGGGGCTGTTTTCCTGTCTTGCTGGTTATTTGGCATGAGGCATCCAGCACTGGAGCTTGCAAGCAGTTGGATGGACCTGGGTCCTGGTGCTGAGATGGGGACCTCTGGGAGAACTCTCATCAGTTAATATTCCCTGGGGCTGGGAATTCTCTGGTGGTCCAGCTGCCAGGACTCAGCGCTTCCACTACAGGGGCTCAGGTTTGACCCCCGGCCGGGGAGCCAAGACTCTGCAAGCCGTGCTGTGCAGCCAACGGAATAAAAAAGGAAAATAAACAGAGAAAGAGAAACCAAGGCAAACAATAAAAACAAAAACATAAACAAAAAAAACACAAAGAAAATAAAAATGAAGAAGACAACCAAACAAAAAAAACCCCAAAACCAAAACATACAATAAAAGCAAAACTAACAAAAAACAAAAAACAATAAACAAAACTAAAACAACAAAAAAAGCAAAGAAAGCAAAAAATAAACACACAAAAATGACAACAAAACAAAAACAAATAAAAGGAAAAGAAAACAGACAAAAACCAAGACAAATGATAAAAACAAAACTGAACAAGCAAAAACAAACAAAAAATACAAAGAAAACAAAAAGGAAGAAAACATCCAACCAAACAAAAATACCCCAATACCAAAACAAACAATCAAAACAAAACTGGTTATGTGGGGATCATTTCTTTTCATTTTAGGTGTTCAGGGTCCTCTGCTAATGTTCAGTAGGCGCTCTGTGCAAATTGTTCCACTTGCAGATGTATTCTTTATGTACTTGTGGGGAGAGGTGAATGCCAGGTCTTCCTATTCCGCCATCTTGACTGCTTCCTCTTACAACTGGTGGGCAGCCCCAGGGGCCAATGGGGTTTCAGCTGGTGAGGTCCCTCCCAAGTATGGCAGAGGTGTGGTTGTGGGCAGGGTCGGGAGTTGCACTGCTCTCCCCTTGGGCTCTGATGCATCTCAGTGATGGTGGAGGGAAAAGACGCTGAGCCAGGAGTTCCAGCTCTTCAGGGACCTATACTCCAAGCCTGGCAGCAGGGCTGGGCTGCTTGGCCCTTAATCACTTGGGGAGGGAGGTGGAGGTGCTATGGACGGAGCTGCCAGGAGTGCAGTGTGCCACCTTGCCCCAAGGATGGTCCTGGAAGGGTGTCCTGGATGGGGTGGGGGCACCCACTGTGACCACAGCCCCAGCCAAACAATACTTAAACATCTGAGTTTGGAGCAGAGAAAGGCTTATTGCAGAGCCATGTCAGGAGAAGTTTGGCTCATGCCCCCCAAAACCCAAAAAAAGTCTTTGTTGTTATTCTTTACAGTTTTTAGGGGAACTGCCAACTTCAATTTTATCAAAAAATCCATTTTTCAATGAATGACTTCAATCCCTACTGAGTTCATAAAAGTGTGATTTTGGCCAGGATATCAAAAGTGTATTCTGTTGGGTAATTTGAAGAGCAATTAAAGTGCTAGTTATATGTTATTCCTCTGATCCAATAGGAGGTTACTTCTGCTAACCTTTGGTCAGCTTTTGAGTGAAGTTGTTATACCCTTGTAACTTATAAATATGTGTTAAGTGATTGAAGTCCTGACCTTTGTATGATACTAGAGATGTACTCTGATCATGTTTTCCAAACAAAGACATGGTAACCAAGGATCTTTTCTGATTTATGAATTTATTCATATGAAACATCTTAGATGGAGATATAAAAAGAAGTACCAATTTATTATACATTTATCAAGTTGTGTGTTTTGAAAAAGAGCCAAATGAAATGTGGATGAGATTGTTCCAGAAATTCTGGACCTTATGTAGGTGTAACCTCATAGGATGGTTGTGGGGATTAAAAGAGATAATATATATGAGAGCTGATGCTGCTTTATAAATATCAGGGATTATATGTTCCTGCCAAGTTGTTCAGTTAATGGGATATGATTTTTCAGTTGACATATATTATAATTTCAGTAATGTGAGTTTTTTTTTCCATTTACACTTGCTCTTTAATAGAAAAGGGCCTAAACACATTGATTTTGAGTTTCTGTCATTCTCTTCCTTTGGCCTCTCTTTTTAAGAAAATCCAGGGTCTGTAAATAAAATTTAAGTGCATCAGAAGTATTGATACTTAAAGGAGTCCATTCCTAAGTCTTTCAAAAAGAGTATTCTAAAACAATTTGAATCATCATCTCTAAATTATTGATTTTCTAAGTTGGTACCTAGGTAAATTATGGAACAAGAAGATCTACCTCTACACTGATCCCTAGACAGTGTCAATGATTCTTAAGTTCTCTCTCTTCCCATCACACTGAGCAGTATCTATCCAGGGTGCCTGAACCTAAGCTGCTGCCTTGAGACACAGAGGCTATTTGGACTGACAGAGGAAAGTTGACTTCTGTTTTCTGAACATTTTGTTTTGGAAAACTGTGGTGAATTACAGGGGAGGAGAGAGAACAGGTCTGAAGGCAGTTCTTAGCAATTTTGTTTTAAGGACAGTGTTTTATTTTGAAGTTAAGGGGACAAAATGTGGGACAGATCCATTTGAATATTAGGACTATAAAGGGACCCTGAAGACCTTCTGGTCGAGGCTCTTCATTTTACATAAAGTCCTTTTGTGCATGCTGCAGTAGTGGTAACAAATTTGCATTTCTCTAACTCCATTCCCACTCATCTGCTCTTTGGAACTTTTGTCCGCCACCACCAACCTATCCCCACAGTTCTTCTTGTCTCACTTGTGCTTTGCAAACTCATCTTCTTAGTTATACAATCTGGCATTGGCCATTTCCCTCCTTTATTACTGCTGAGATCATTGTATTGGGGCTAGAAACAAGCAGGTCTGCCTCTTAAATTTAGATCTGTATTCAGGGAACATGGAATCAGGCTATGTGCCAGTATGGGGCAATGTACTTTTATCTCATTCAGTCATTATTCTAACTCTGTGAATGATGGATATTATTATTTCCATTTTTTTTGGATTAGGAAACAGAGGCACAGAATGTGGTAAGTGACCAAGCTGACACTTAAATCTAGGTCTGTTGGGTTAAGTCTGCACCTCAGAGAATGGGGACCTGTTTTATGTGAGATGTTAAAGACAACAGCAGGTTGTACTTGTCTTTACATCACTGATGTTGACTTAGCTCTTCTAACCTCTCCTGAGTTCCTTCGTTATTGACAATCTTTCCCTTCTACTGGGTGGTAAGCTGCTTTTTAATCCTACAGGATCTTGCTTTACTGCCTTAAGTACAGTTTTCTGGGTGAATAATTATTTTCAAAATAATTGGAAAATCTATTATCAATGTATGTGAAAAGGGATTTTATTCTTATCTTTAAAGATGTATGGTTGGAAACCATGGTTGAGGGAACTGAATGGTACAGTCTTTGCTGAAGATATAGATGGTTAAGGAAAGTTATTCCTGTAAATTGGCCAGAGAAAGCTGGGTTGTTCTCAATGCAGAGTTTGTGGGAACTCAAATGCTGCCTAGGTTCCCAAATGTCCAAATGGGATCTTGTCCAGGAAAAACAATGTAATGGATCTTGTCCATTACATTGTAGCAATGTAATGGATTTGGGGAGGCAAACAAGAGTCCCTTTTAAGGAACAACTCTGATTTATGTATTTTTCAGGCACCCAGTTTAGCAACCCAGAGGAAACCGAACCTTCTAGTCCTGGCCTATGCCTCCTGTTTTCTCTGAAATGTGGCTTCTGTGAATTTTGGGCTGCCACCAGAGGGCAGCAAAGGAATAGATAAATGTTTCCCTCTACCTCTGCTTTCTGGAATGATAGGTAGATAGATAGATAGATAGATGATAGATAGATAGATAGATAGATAGATAGATAGATAGATAGATAGAAAGAAAGAATAGGTAGATGATAGATATTTTAAAATATAAGTAACTATAAATATAGATCTATACTTAACAGATTTATATTTTATATATTTAAAAATATATCTCTATGTATCTATCTACATATATACATATAGGTGCATACACACATGCACGCACATACACAGAGAGAGAGAATCTAATTAAGCCAGGTTTATATGTCATTGCCTTTAAATTCTGAAATGATAGAGTTAAGCTAAAAGTTATTAAAAATAACATTTGTATTAGCCTGTACATGTGAGGATAATTTCAGAGTATAATATGCAGTTAACTGGGGATTTGACTAGCATTTCAAATGAATCTTCAGAAAAAAATATCTTTAAGTAGTGAATATTAAAAGCAAAGTGCAACCTGAAGAAAAATGTCTTTGTGCAAAGAATTATCAGATTGAGAAATTTCAGATATGTTCATTAGTCATAGTGAATCTTTGAAAACATAGATTTAAGCTTTAAGTTTTCAATTGTAGCTAAATCAAGAAGATCTTCACACATTTCCCAAAAGACTAGTTCTCTTCATTTTGAAGTGAGGTCAGGACCTGTTTGAAGTGAATAAGCATGCCCAAGCCTGATGAGATAGTGTGATAAGTGTAGGATACAGCTGTGAGCTGGCGTTTACCCCTCAATGTTCAGAGAGCTGAAACATTCCCCATGAGTCACCCTTTTGATTCTTGTCAACCTAAGAATTATTCTCAAGACTCAGCAAAAGGCGGGAATACCCTCTCCCTTCCTTTTCCTCTTTCCAGCTGGCACTGAAACAAAAATTACAATACAATGAACAATAGTTGGCATTTATCTAGAGCTTGCTATGTGCCACAGACTGTGCTAAATGTTTGACATTCAACATCTTCAACATCTCATTGAATCCTCATAACTTTTATGAGGTATTTCCTCATTTTACTTAGAGGTAACTGAGGTCTAGAGAGATTAGATTTGTTATGGATATCGAAGTCAAATATCTGTTTTTATTGTATTTTTGGAGGCTTCTGATTTGCTTGAGAGAGAGAGAATGAGAATGAGAGAATGAATATAGAATCAGAGTTTTTTGAGAATTTTAAAAGCTCTCCAAAATCATATAGCCCGTTCCCCTCAATGGCCAATGATTTTCTCTTACCATATACTTTTGCCTTTGCTATTCTCCTTTGGGTGTTCTGAGTCTCAGCTTTGAACATCAGAGTCTGGATAATACAGTTAAGACTGGGGCCACTGTGCTAGCGGGTCAGGTATGTGTACTTTGAAGTAGACTGAGTTCCTCAGTCTGGTGATACTGCCTATAGGGATTTTGGGAACGAGGAATCAGTGGAGGAGCATTGAGATTGGGTGAACTTTTTCTTTGCTCTGAGATTTTGGGACTGATGGCTGAGTCACTGCTACTTTTTTGGATTAAGACTTTTTAAAATAACCCTGAAAATGCCTAGGCCACTTCTGTAGGTTTTCCAAATATCCCTACAGGTGAGAATATTATAGAAAGAATGGAAAAATAGCTTTGGAAGCAGATGACTCTGAGGTTGAATCCCAGCTCCGTCCTTTGCTAGCCGAGTAGTCTTCAACAAGCCAGTCTACCTCCCTGAGCCTTGTTTCCTTCATTTTAAAAATGGGGCTAATAATTAGGCTTACCTCAGTTGTTGGGAGGGTTCAACGAGATAAATATACCAAGTACTTTGTACATAGTATTGCCCACCAAATTCTAATGCCTTCCCACCCCTTTATTATATTGACAGGAGATTAACTTTATCTTAGTGGTGACATTCTTCCATAATCCCTGGTATATATTAAGTCTTTGTAGTCAAAGTGGTATTTTCTAGAAGTCCTTAGATCATTGTTAATTCATGGTTGTTAGATGATGCAGAACTCTTCACTTCTCCAGCCTGAAAGTGTCCTAAGTAGGTCTAAAAGGAAAACTCCACTTGAAACCTATCATTCCACTCTTAGTAGAAAGCATAAATCCATGCCAAGCAGATGGAGGTGTCCTTAGCAGGATCTGACTTCATTCTTTCCTCAGTATCCTCTTCCCAAGGCAACTGGCCAGAAGAATGGACTGACAGAGCATGGATTATAGACATATTAGATATAATCAGTGGGAGTATAAAAGAGTTTCATATAGGAGGTACTGTGTTTTAAGGGGATAGGACACCAGATTGGGGATTAGAATTCTTGGGTTCTAGTCTAAGTTCTACCACCTACTAGCTTTGGAGCCTTGGGCAAATCGCTTCCTCTCTATGGACATCAGTTTTCCCTTAAGTATATTGTATGTGTAAGACTAGATAGGATTCTAGAATGTGTCATGTAGAAGTACCTTAAAGTCTACGTGTTGCAGAGACCAAAGACAGGCCTGGTGACAGCCCTCTTTAAAAAATGTTGGCTCTTAGTAACAACAGACATGACATTTTCAAAGTTCTGTGCATACTCTAAGATAACTTGGTGACACACTTGATGTTTAAAGTGGTCTCTGCCAAATGCTAAGAGCTCATTATTTTTGACCCCATCACCAACTTTGTTTCTAATGAAGTTCAGAGTATAGTTTTTCTAATATAACCAGACCTCAGAAAGTGCAACACAGCCTCAGCCAGAGTGTAAATGGAGACTCAGTGGAAAGCTGAGATTCATCGGGGCCAAGTCTTATATCTTTGATTTATAGAAAGGCGAGATGCTTTTTGTACAATCTGATATTTGCAGCCCTGAAGAGGCATCTGGGGAGAATCTGGATAGTTACTCAGTTCTGCCAAAATTTCCAAGAGTTTGGATGACTGTGGATCTCATGGCTTTTGGCAATTGAAAAATGATTGTGTTGTGTTAAATTTCTTCTCTTTTTCACGCCTGAAGACTTGACATAGAAGAAACTGGGAGGGGGTTAATATGTGATCAAACTCAGGCAAGAGTTTCGTGAACCCCCTTCCCAGTGAAGGTAATACTTCTGTCTGTGCCTCAAAGCCCAACAAATGTTATCATCCAGCTTTAGTCCTCAGGAACCTTCAGAAGAAGGATTTCCAGGAGTTGGACTCCTGACCACCCCAGACAATAACCAAGGCCCAACGAGTGAAATAGTATCCCTTGGTTATTGAGTTCTCTTAGCCCAGGCCTTTAGAATTCAACTCAGCTAATATCCACTCAGGGCTAACCATGTTCCCAGAAAAAAATATCATTGGTTTTCCCCCAGACTCTGCACTGCCTACCCTCTGTGATTTTTCCTGAAGTCACTATCAAAGACCACAAAATTCTACGTGTTCTTAACCAGTCTACAGAAAGCCAAATCAGTCTGCCCTCTGTCCGGAGATTTGGAAGGTGGGAAAATAAGTTTGGCTTGATACTGTTTCCACCCAAGGAATTATTTTTTAAACTTAAAATGTTTCCTTCTATGTTATATAGTGGAAAGAGTGTTAATCTTGAAGTCAGACAAATCTGAGTTCATACCATAGCCCTGCCACTTATGCCTTCTCCTGCTACTGCTATCACTTCCCCTTTACAATGACTGCATGAGATACAGAGGAGCTAGTTTTGTATCCTGTGCCACCTGGTATTTGGCTCCATCCACCCCTATAAGAAAGCCCCACACATTATGACTGTCCTATTCCTTTAAGATTTATTTCTTCTATCTTCAGAGGGTATATTGTTATTCATTTCTCAGAACATGCTTTTCATGGATACTCAAGAAGTCAAAAGAGAATTAAGTAAAACAGACAGAGTTTCTTTTATTGGGCCTCTCTTAACACCTTTTCATTTCTAAAAGTTTCCCCCTCATTAAAATTGGGTTGTCAAAATTAAGTCCAGAGATCTTGGGCCCATCATCTATTCTTCTTCCTCTCTTAAGAGAAACTGTAGATATTTTGCCAGGTTTTCATTCCCAAGCCACTAGTTATATCTTAGTTTGTAGTCCTCTTTTCAAAGAATTGATGATACAAATTAAGTTTCATAAATACTAAATTCTTTTCACATACCAGGCAAAGTTCTAGGCACTGGGGATACACTTGTAAATAAAGCAAAGGCCTTTATTTCATGGATCTTATATTCTATCGGGGAGGGACAAATGATAAACAAGTCAATATATTTGTCAGGTGGTGATAAGTGCTCTGCAGAAAAAACAAGGTAAGGGATGGATGTCTTATAGAAGGTGGTGTTAATATGATAATTAGGCAGAAAATTGAATAAAGTAAGGGTATTAGTCATGGTGGATATCTTGGGGAAGAGCAATTCCAAGAATAGTAAACAATGAGTGCAAAGCAAAGGTCATGAGGCAGAAGTGTGCTTGGCATGTTGAACAGCAAAGAGGCCAAAGTGGCTAAGGTTGAATGAGCAAGGAGGACATATTTACTCCATTTCTTTTCCCAAAGGGAATAGCAGTAACACATAGGTTAAAAAGAGATCTGATGTGGGGCATTTGGAGGGTCCACAGAACAGAGAGCGAGGTAAGTGGATTCTTCCTACTATAGTAATTGCCAGTATTTCCACATTAAATCTTGGCTTACAAGGTTTACATCTGTAGGCCAGCTTTGGGGAGGATGTTGCAATCCATTTTGACTGTAGGGTTATCCAGGCCATGTTTTAATTTTAGAAGGACACACAACAGGAAGTATCCCCTCTGTTTTTCTAGTCTTTTCTCATTTAGAGAGACTGTGGTTTTAAGCCTACTGAGCATCTTCTCTGAACACTGCCTATGGGCCCATTGGCAGAACTGTTCTCAAAATTTTCTCAACCAGTGTCTCAGTCTACCCGGAGGAGACAGAGCCTGTAGCGATGGTACCCTGTTCAGGTGGATTTGGTAGCTCTCATTACAAACCCCCAAAGTTAGTGACCCCTTATCCTTCTTGGAGCCTGGGTAGCTCCTTGAAGATGAGCAGGCTGCAAGGAAGGAGTTTGTCAATGAGAAGCAAATAATTGGTGTAACTAGAGGAGAGAAATAAAATAATTTAATCTGGCAGAGACCTTGAAGAGCCATCACGTCCACAACTTTTGATTTGCATAACACATAACCACTTCATCCCTTATTGCTTTAATCTCAACCTCCCTCTGTCCTCCAATTCCTTCCCCTTCCATCTCGCCTCTCCCTCCCTCTCTCCCTGCTTCTCTCCAAGGAAATGTGAGTTTAAGTCCTTTTTAGGGTTGCAATAGTTACCATTTATAGAATGCTTAATATGTTCCAGACTAGGCTCTTTACATACATCGTCTCATTCAATCATCACAACAACCCTATGAGGTAGATGGTATTATTATCACTATTTTGCAACTGAGATTTACAAAATGCAAACTGAGCCTGAAGTTTGAGGTTCATATAGTTTAAGTACTTTGCCCAAGGTTGCATAGGTAGTAAGTGGCAAAGCCTCTACACAGCTGATTCTGACTCAAAGCTATCTCTTTAATCTCTATATTATGCTCTATTTCCCCAATTCCAGTTGGAGAAGAAGCAAGTGAGAAAAGTCTCTATTGTTTAATAGGCCTTGAGGTGCCTGGCAGCCAAGATCCATCCATTCCTTCTAAAAAATATCATTGAGCTGCTTCCTCTTGCCTGGTGTCCTAGTAAGGGCCTAGCTTGTAGAGATGAATGAGATAAAAATCTCCAGTGGCAGGAAGCTCATGATACTGGCAGGGAATTTGGAGCAACTAACACTCAGGGTACAGTGTAATAACTACTGTGATGAAGATGTACATCAGATGCTATGGGAGCAAATGGAAGTGGAACATATCTCTGTCATGGGAGTCAGCTAAGGCTTCACACAGTGTTAATGAATGAGTTGAGACCCAAAAGTTAAAGGGGAATGAATTAATTAAGGTACAGGCTAACTTCCTGTAACAAAGAGCACAGCAAATTCAGTGGCTTAAATAAGAGAGAAGTTCATCTTGCTTTCATGTAAAAGTACAGAGGTGAACAGTCCAAAATCGGTGGAGTAGCTCTGCCGTCCTTACCACTTGGCCTTAATGTTTGGGTCCTACATACCTGTTCCATTGGTCTTCACCAAAGGGAAGGGGAAAAGAGACAATGGAATGCAGACAATTTCTTTATAAAAACATGATCCAGAAGTTTGCATACATCACTTCCACTTATATTTTATTGTTTAAAACTAAAATGCATGGCCTTACCTAGCTATAAGGGAAGCTGGGAAATGTAGGTATGGGTATTCAGCTAAAACTCAGTGACTTCTATTATTAAAAGGAAGAAGGGCAAATGGATACTGTAGTATAGGGTGAAGGTAGGAATAAATGGAAGATGAGACTGGAGATTGTAGGCAGTGGCCAGATTATAGAGCACCTTGTATACTAACAACAGAGTTTGGACTTTGTCCCAACAATATTGTGGGGTCACTAAAATATTATAAGCAGAGGAGTAAGACAATTATATTTTGAGTTTAGTTATTGATACTTTGGTAGACAGATTAAAGAAAAGAGTGACATGAGGCACAGAGAACAGTTAGAAGACCACTGTAGTAATATTAGAGAGACATAATGAGACTCTGAACTGAGGCAGTGGCAGGGAACAGAGAGAACAAATTAGAGAGATATTAAGGAAGTATAATTGATGGAACTTATTGACTTAATGGATATGGGATGTGAGACAGAGGGAGGATGCTAGGATAATAATGCCCAGATTTCTGGCTTGGACATCAGCATTATTTTAAGAAATAAACAGTTACAAGAAAAGAGTTAAATATGTTTAATTTTAGAAATGTTGAGGTTGAGGTACCTCTGGGATATCCAGATGGCAGTATTGAGTAGGCAATTATATATATCGGTATAGAAACTATTAGAGAAAACTGATAGTGTAAGCCATGAGAGTACATGAAATTGTTGAGAGAGAATGAGTCTAGATTAGTGAGATCATTAGAGGACTGAGAATACAATACTGGGGAAGATCAACATTTAGGAAGAGCCAGTAAAAGAGACTGGGCAGTGTTCAGAGATGTAGAAATATAGTTATTCAGAAAGGTAAACAAGGATAAAGAAGATGTGGTACATATATACAATGGAATATTACTCAGCCATAAAAAGAAATGAAATTGAGTTATTTGTAGCAAGGTGGATGGACCTAGAGACTGTCATACAGAGTGAAGTAAGTCAGAAAGAGAAAAACAAATACAATATGCAAACACATATATATGGAATCTACAAAAAAAAAAAAGGTTCTGAAGAACCTAGGGGCAGGACAGGAATAAAGACACAGACATAAAGAATGGACTTGAGGACACAGGGAGGGGGAAGGGTAAGCTGGGACGAAGTGAGAGAGTGACATGGTCATATACACTACCAAATGTAAAATAGATAGCTAGTGGGAAGCAGCCACATAGTACAGGGAGACCAAATTGTTGCTTTGTGTCCACCTAGAGGGGTGGGATACAGAGGGTGGGCGGGAGACGCAAGAGGGAGGAGATATGGGGATGTATGTATATGTATAGCTGATTCACTTTGTTATACAGAAGAAACTAACACACCCTTGTAAAGCAATTATACTCCAATAAAGATGTTTAAAAAAAAAATAAATAAAATCACCCAGTTAGTTCTCCCTTCTCACTTGGGAGAAGGGAGAACTAACACAATTTAACACATCATTTTATTCAGATATGATTTAGACACAGCATGAACATTAGCTCGAAAATTTTATTATTCCTGTATTTTTTCCAAATGACAAGTATTTAAAAATAAAATCACTCAGTTAGTTCTCCCTTAAAAAAAAAAAAAAAAGAAAGGTAAACAATAAAACATTCTTAGATCAGGAATGTCAGCTTGTATCAAGTGCTGCAGCAAAGTAAAAGTAAGGATTGAAAAGTGCCCATAGATTTGGGAATTAGGAGGTTAGTGGTGATTGTTACGAAAACAGTTACAGAAGAGCAGTGTGGACAGAGACCAGGTTGAACAGCAAATGGGATACAAAGAAGTGGAGGCTGGGGGATTGTGGAATAACATCAACAAGATGGCAGTGTAGGAATTTCTAGCATGGCTCCCCTTCCCAAAATAACAATTTGAACAACTATCTGCACACAAAAGTATCTTCACAATAGCTAAGGAATCCAGGTGAGGGATTATAACACCTGGTGAAGCACAGAAATAAGAAAAACAATGAGGAAGAAAGATAGAGTCACCTGTCTTTCACCCCTCTCCCAAGCTCCAGCAGCCCATTATGGAGAGGTACACTCATGGGAGAGGAGAGTGAAGTGAGCATCTGATTTCACTGTTAACCCCAGTACTGGCCGGCCCCAGCATCAGACCTACTACTGCAGACTTAGGTGTCTCCCATGGCCCCAGGCTCCCAGTGGGCTCCTGCAAACCCAGGCCCCTAGCCCACCCAGTTATCCACCAGCTTCTGTGGCCCCAGGCAGTTCCCACAGTCTCAGACAGCTTCTGTAGCACCAGGCTCCCAGCAGGTTCCTGCAAACCCAAGCTCCCAAAACACCCAACATCACCCAGCACCTATATCCCCAGGCAGCTCCCAAGGCATGAGGCAAAAAGTGGGCTCCCACAAACCCAGGCTCCTGGCCCACCCCATTGTCAGCCAGCTCTGATGTCACCAGGCTACTGGTGAGTTCCTATGAATGCAGATTCCTGGTCCATTCCAGAATGGGTCAGCCCCCATAGACCTAGCTTCTAGACCAGCTCACATAGACCAAGGCTCCCAGCCTAACTCTATGCCAGGATTGCCCCTATGTCTCAGGGTCCAGGCAGGCTCCTGTTGACCCAGGCTTCTGGCCCACCTCAGTGCCAGGCAAGCACCTGTGGCCTCAGCTTATAGGCTGGCTCCCAGAGAACCAGACTTCTGGCCTGAACTAGCAACAGGCTGACCTCCATAGACTTAATCTCCAGGCTGGCCCTTGAGACCCCAGATTATAGGCCACCTTCCATGGCACTAGGCTCCAGGTTTGCCCAAAGGGCAGGCTAGCCCCCATCGCCCTAGGTTTTAGTCCAGTCCCTATGAAATCAGCCTCCTGGCCCATCTGGCACCAGAATAGTCCCCGTGGACCCAGATGGTAGGCCCACCCCAGTGATCCCCTGAGCCTGGTCAGCCCCCATGGACCCAGATCCAGATTCATCCACATGAACCCAGATCACAGGCCCATCACTGCAGACTCAAGTGTCAGGCCTACCTCAGTGAATCCAAGCCCCACATCCATACCCTCGGATCAAAACACCAGGCCTGCCTGCCTGCTGACCAAGGCGCCAGACCTGCCTGCCCAAGAACTCAAGCAGTAAGTCTCCTGCTGGACACCACCATATGGCCCACCCAGAATCTCAGGATGAGAATGTGGAGAAAAGGGAACCCTAGTACATTGTTGGTGGGAATGTAAACTGGTGCAGCCAATATAGAAGGCAGTATGGATGTTTCTTAAAAAAACTAAAAATAGGACTACCATATGATCCAGCAATTCCACTCCTGGGTATATATCTGAAGAAAATGAAAACATCAATTTGAAAAGATACATGCACCCCAATGTTCTTCACAGCATTATTTACAATAACCAAGATATGGAAGCAACCTAAGTGTCCATCAATAGATGAATGAATTAAGTGGCTGTATATATATATATACACACAATGGACTATTAGCCATAAAAAAGACTGAAAATTTGCCATTTGCAACAACATGGATAGATTTAGAGGGTATTACGCTAAGTGAAATAAGTCAGACAAAGACAAATGGTGTATGTTATCACTTATATGTGGAATCTAAAAAATAAAACAATTGAATAAAATATAACAAAACAGAAACACTCACAGATATAGAGAACAAACTAATGGTTATCAGTGGGGTGAGGGAAATGGGGAGGAGCAATATAGGGGTAGGTGATTAAGAGGCATGTATGTATACTATATATAAAATAAATAAGCTACAAGGATATATTGTATAGCACACAGAATATAGCCAATATTTTATAATAACTTTAAATGGAGTATAATATGTAAAAATATTGAATCACTATGTTGTATACCTGAAAATAATATAATTTGTAAATCAATTATACTTTCATTAAAAAAAAGAAATTCAATGGACTATAAGAAAATAAAGATAAACAAGTAAATGAAATTAGGAAAGCAATGCATGAACAAAATGAGAAGTTCAACAAATGAACAGAAACCATTAAAAAAAAAAAAATCCAGAAATCCTAGAGTTCAAAAAACAATGACTGGACTGAAGAATTCAATAGAGAGCTTCAATATCACACTCTACCAAATAGAAGAAAGAATTAGTAAATTAGAAGAGTCATTTGAGATCATCCATTCAGAGGAGCAAAAAGAAAAGAGAATGAAAAAGAGTGGAGAGAGTCTATGTGAATTATGGGGTCCATTAAAAGAAAAAAATCTATGCATTATTGGAGTCCCAGAAGTCTGAGAAGGAGAAGAATGGGAGAAAGCTTATTTAAAGAAATAATGGCTGAGAACTTCTTAAATCTAGGGATACACTTATGAAGCTAACTATCTCAAAATGTCAACCCAAAACAGTCTTCTCCAAGACACATTATGATGAAACAGTCTAAAATCAAAGACAGAGAATTTTAAAAGCAGCCAGAGGGAAAAAAACCGTCACATATGAAGGAACCATTATAAGGCTATCAGCAGATTCCTCAGCAGACACCTTGCAGGTCAGGAGAGAGTTGGATGATATATGCAAAATGCTGAAAGAAAAAAAAACCTTCCAACCATGAATATTTTACCCGGTAAAGTCATCTTTCAGAAATGAAGGAGAGATAAAGACTTTACCAAACAAACAAAAGCTGAAGGAGTTTATCAACACTAGACCTGCCTTTCAAGAATACTGAAAGGAGTTCTTCAAGCTGAAATGAAAGGACACTAATTAGTAATGCAAAAATATATAAAAATATAAAACCTACTGGTAGAGGTAAGTATATAGTGAAATTCAGAATACTCTAATACTGCAATATGGTGGTGTGTTAATTATGTAACTCTAATATAAACTCATTCTTCTCAAATGCACATGGAACTTTCTCTAGGATAGATAATAAGTTAGGTCATAAAATAAATGTAAGCAAATGTAAGAAGATTGAAATCATACCAAGTATTTTTCTGATCACAATGGTATGAAACTGGAAATCAATTACAGGAAGAAAACTGGAAAATTTACAAATATGTGGGAAACAACACACTTCTGAACAACCAATGGGTCAAGCAAGAAATCAAAAGGGAGGTCAAAAAATATCTTGAAAGACATGACAATAGAAAAACAACCAATCAAAACTTAAGGGATGCAGGAAAGGCAGTTCTAAGAGGGGAATTTTACAGTGATGATAAACACTTATATTAGACAAAAGAAAGATCACAAATAAACGTTCTAATTTAACACCTCAAGAAACTGGAAAAAGAACAAACTCAGCCCAACGTTTGCAGAAGGAAGGACATAAAAAAGATCAGAGCAGAAATAAGTGAAATAGAGGCCAGATAAACAATAGAAAGATAAATGAAACTAAGGTGAGTTTTTTAAAAGATAAACAAAACTGAAAACCTTTAGCTGGACTAAGAAATAAAGAGAGAAGATGCAAGTGTATAAAATCAGAAATGAAAAGGGATACACGACAGAAATACGAAGGATAATAAGAGACTACTATGAATAATCATATGTCAACAAATTGGAAAACCTAGAAAAATGGATAAATTCCTAGAAATATACAAGCTACAAAGACTGAATCATGAAGAAATAGAAAATCTGAGCAGACTAATAGTGAGTGAGGAGATTGAATCAGTATTCAGAAGTCTGCCAAAAAAGAAAAGCTAAGGTCCAGATTGTTTCATTGGTGAATTCTACCAAACATTAAAAGAAGAATTAATGCCAATTATTCTCAATTCAAAAAATTCGAAAAGAAAGAAACACTCCCAAACTCATTTTGTGAGGCCAACATTACCCTGATGCCAAAGCCAGATAAGGACTCTACAAAAAAAAAGAAGGAGGAGGAGGGGGAAAGAGAGAAAACTATAAGCCATAGGCCAATATACCTGATGAATATAGAAGCATAAATTCTCCACAAAATACTAGCATACTTAATTGAACAGCACTTTAAAAGAGTCATAGACCATAATCAAGTGGAATTTACCCCTGGGATGCAAGGATGGTTCAACATATGCAAATCAAAAACTGTAATACACCACATTAATAGAATGGAAAATTAAAATCTCAATATATGCAGAAAATGCATTTGCCAAAATTCAGCATCCTTTCATGATAAACACTCTCAGCAAATTGGGTATGGAAAGAATAAACTTCAACATTACCAAGACCATACAGGAAAAGCCCACAGCTAACATCATACTCGATGACCAAAGGTGGACAGCTGTCCTTCTAAGATCAAGAACAAGATAAGGATGCTCATTGTGACCACTCCTATTCAACACAGAACTGGAATCCTAGCCAGAGCAATTGAGTAAGAAACAGAAATAAAATACATCAAAATTAGAAAGGGCTATGAATTTCTGATAATTCTTTATTGGATGGAAGACATTGTTAATTTTACATTCTTGTATGATGGCCATTTTTTATTGCTATAAATAATGTTCTTGAGCTTGTTTCTGGGGTGCAGGTAAGTAGCCCAAGAACAGCTTGATGCTTTCAAATATTTCCCTTAGGCTTTTTTAGGCAGGAAATGAATAGGATTTAGTCTAGGGTTAATTTTTCTTCATTAATGAGGCAAAATTTGTCTGTGTACTGTACTCAGTGCCCTATGAATTATTTAATAATCCACTGTGGCTGGTGAGAACAGGAATTCTTCCAGCCACTGTGTGATCTTAGGTAATTGCTTCCTCTAATTCTTTCATGTGGTTCTTGCCTCACACATAAGTATTGATTAGTAGGCAGCTAAATTCGTTTGTTTTTTTTTAACATCTTTATTGGAGTATAATTGCCTTACAATGGTGTGTTAGTTTCTGCTTTAGAACAAAGTGAATCAGCTACACATATACATATATCCCCATATCTCCTCCCTCTTGTGTCTCCCTCCCACCCTCCCTATCCCACCCCTCTAGGTGGTCACAAAGCACCAAGCTGATCTCCCTGTCCTATGCAGCTGCTTCCCACTAGCTATCTATTTTACATTTGGTGGTGTATATAGGTCCATGCCACTCTCTCACTTTCTCCCAGCTTACCCTTCCCCCTCCACATGTCCTCAAATCCTTTCTCTCTACGTCTGAATCTTTATTCCTGTCCTGCCCCTAGGTTCTTCAGAACCATTTTTTTTTTTAGATTCCATATATATGTGTTAGCATATGGTATTTGTTTTTATCTTTCTGACTTCACTCTGTATGACAGACTCTAGGTCCATCCACCTCACTACAAATAACTCAATTTCAATTCTTTTTATGGACGAGTATATTCCATTGTATATATGTACCACATCTTCTTTATCCATTCATCTGTCAATGGACACTTCGGTTGCTTCCATGTCCTGGCTATTGTAAATAGAGCTGCAATGAACATTGTGGTACATGACTATTTTTGAATTATGCTTTTCTCAGGGTATATGCCCAGTAGTGGGATTGCTGGGTCATATTATAGTTCTATTTTAAGTTTTTTAAGGAACCTCCATACTGTTCTCCATAGTGGCTGTATCAATTTACATTCCCACCAACAGTGCAGGAGGGTTCCCTTTTCTCCACACCCTCTCCAGCATTTATTGTTTATACATATTTTGATGATGGCCATTCTGACTGGTGTGAGGTGATATCTCATTGTAGTTTTGATTTGCATTTCTCTAATGATTAGTGATGTTGAGCATCCTTTCATGTGTTTGTTGGCAATCTGTATATCTTCTTTGGAGAAATGTGTATTTAGGTCTTCTGCCCATTTTTGGATTGGGTTGTTTGTTTTTTTGATATTGAGCTCCATGAGCTGCTTGTAAGTTTTGGAGATTGATCCTTTGTCAGTTTCTTCATTTGCAAATATTTTCTCCCATTCTGAGGGTTGTCTTTTCATCTTGTTTAGGTTTCCTTTGCTGTGCAAAAGCTTTTAAGTTTCATTAGGTCCCATTTGTTTATTTTTGTTTTTATTTCCATTTCTCTAGGAGGTGGGTCAAAAAGGATTTTGCTGTGATTTATGTCATAGAGTGTTCTGCCTATATTTTCCTCTAAGAGTTTTAGAGTGTCTGGCCTTACGTTTAGGTGTTTAGTCCATCTTGAGTTTATTTTTGTGTATGTTGTTAGGGAGTGTTCTAATTTCATTCTTTTACATGTAGCTGTCCAGTTTTCCCAGCACCACTTACTGGAGAGGCTGTCTTTTCTCCATTGTATATTCTTGCCTTCTTTATCAAAAATAAGGTGACCATATGTGCGTGGATTTATCTCTGGGCGTTCTCTCCTATTCCATGTATCTATATTTCTGTTTTTGTGCCAGTACTATATTGTCTTGATTACTGTAGCTTTGTAGTGTAGTCTGAAGTCTGGGAGCCTGATTCCTCCAGCTTCGTTTTTCTTTCTCAAGATTGCTTTGGCTATGGTGTTTCCATACAAATTGTGAATTTTTTTATTCTAGTTCTGTAAAAAATGCCATTGGTAGTTTGATAGGGATTGCATTGAATCTCTAGATTGCTTTGGGTAGTAGAGTTATTTTCACAATGTTGATTCTTCCAGTCCAAGAACATGGTATATCTCTCCATCTGTTTGTATCATCTTTAATTTCTTTCATCAGTGTCTTATAGTTTTCTGCATACAGGTCTTTTGTCTCCTTAGGTAGGTTTATTCCTAGGTATTTTATTCTTTTTGTTGCAATGGTAAATGGGAATGTTTCCTTAATTTCACTTTCAGATTTTTCATCATTAGTGTATAGGAATGCAAGAGATTTTTGTGCATTAATTTTGTATGCTGCTACTTTACCAAATTCATTGATTAGCTCTAGTAGTTTCTGGTAGCATCTTTAGGATTCTCTATGTATAGTATCATGTCATCTGCAAATAGTGACGGCTTTACGTCTTCTTTTCCGATTTGGATTCCTTTTATTTCTTTTTCTTCTCTGATTGCTTTGGCTAAAACTTCAAAAACTATGTTGAATAATAGTGGTGAGAGTGGACAACCTTGTCTTGTTCCTGATCTTAGAAGAAATGGTTTCCGTTTTTCACCATTGAGAATGATGTTTGCTGTGTGTTTGTCATATATGGCCTTTATTATGTTGAGGTAAGTTCCCTCTATGCCTACTTTCTGGAGGATTTTTATCATAAATGGGTGTTGAATTTTGTTGAAAGCTTTTTCTGCATCTTTTGAGATGATCATATGGTTTTTCTTCTTCAATTTTCTAATATGGTTTATCACATTGATTGATTTTACACAGCTATATTCTTAAAAAGGACCCCTGCAAATCTTCAGAGCTCTCTGTGCAGCTATCTTCTTTCTGGTACCCTGCCCTGAAAACTCTCTTTTCCTTGCCCTCCTCATACCTGCAACACAGTGTCTTCAGCTAATGGAGACTGCTGGGCTGCTCTGGGTTCTTCTTCCTGTATTATGGCCCAAAGAATCTTTCCAGGCTATAACATGGGACAGTCATGGGGCTCACCTCACCTCATTTATTTTTCCTGTCTCTCATGGATCACTGTCCTTAATTGCCAGATTTCAAATGCCTTCAGAATCATTGTTACATTTTTTCTAGTTTTTTAATTGTTTCATGTTGAAGATGTAAATCTAATTTCTTTTGCCGTATTTTGGCTTGAAGTGAAAGTAGCTGTTATGGTCTTTTCAGAGGATAATTTGGCCTTTTATACCAGAATTTTAAATGTGTTTGTTTTTTGGCCCAGCAATTCTAGTCACTCTTCTAGTTGCTGGAGTTACAACAGTGAACACGATGATATACTTCAGTATAGTATACAATCGAGTGGAGAGACAGGCAACAAAAAACTGAATAAGTATTGAATACAATATACTATGTTAGAAAGTGATAGGAAAAAATGTTAAATAGGGACGGGGGATAGGAAGCACTTGGTAGAGGGAAGCATGTCAAAGTTCTGATACATTTGCCTGGAAGGACTCACTGAGAGGGGTATATTTGATCGTTAATCCTACTGGAATCAAGAGAGCAAGCTATATGGATATCTGGAGGAAGAGCACTTCAGGTAGAAAAACACTCAGTGCAAAGTCCCTGGTGTGTTTGATGAATAGCAAGGAATATTTGTAATAGCTACTATAGTGCCTAAGCAGATGCTCACAAAATGGTAGCTATTTAGAATATTATTACTAATGGTGGTGGAACCAGAAATATGACCTAAAAGTATATGACCTCAAAGCTCATCTGCTTGCTACTATGTCATATTCTCTTTTCTGTATACCGTGAGACATTGAGACATATACTGCCTTATGATTCTTCTTACCTTGTTCTCTATCATTGTGCAGCTTTTACACAGGCTTGCCTTGTGTTCCCATTCATGTAAGTTTTGTGACTGTGCAATCTATGTTGACTCTTGCCTGATAGAATGTTGGGCTGTGACATTTCTCTTTGCACTAATCATTGGGGTGGATTTCATTATTGCAGTGGACACTGGTCCCCTTCCTCCATCACCACATATGTGTGTCTTCCCAAAATATTTTCACTCTGCCCAAAAGGTCATTCTCCCCAGGGACAGGAAGATCTTAAGTACATATGAGACATTATATACAAATTCTAATCACAGCTCCTCCCTCACTTATCCAGCACTTTTTACATCTTCCAAGGCACTTTGTTTTTGCCCTGTCTTTTTTGAATAAGTAATGCATACATGGTATGAACATTTTAAAGATCAAAGTGATATAGGGGTGAAAAATAAGTTTCCTCCATCCTTCCCTTAGCCACTCATTAGTCCTGTCTTGGGGCAAACAATGTAACCAGGATTTTTTTTGGGGGGGGGTATCTTTTCAGAAATATTGAATGCATGTGGGTGTTTTTAATCATTCTTCACACCCCACCCCTACCCATACAATGTACCTTGACTACCCTTTTCACTTGATTCTCACTCACCACACCCTGTGATAGGTGGTGTTCCCTGCAATTTACAGATGAGGAAGCTAAGGCTCAGAGATGTGAGATGACCTTTTTATGGGTTTTGTTGGCGGGAGTAGTGACTTTTTTACAGTTTCCCAGGCAGTAAGTGGCAAATCCAGGACTGATGTTGCAGGTTTTTTAAAATAATGATCTAATTGGTTTTATTCAATGATCCATGTATTGGGCAGCATCCTATCTAATAAATAGAAGGGTGCTCTCCTGATATTGCAGTTTTTGTCTGCATTCTTTCCTCCACACTGAGAAGTACCAGGTCCTGCACCTCAAACATGATAGGAGATCTCTAAACACTTGCTGGTAGCTAGAGTGATTAAGAAAATCCCCACAATTCCTTTAGTCATATTAGAATTGCTATGGCAGACTTTAGGTGTAATGCTGATGGGCATCAACTGGTAGTTAGCATTAGGGATACAAAAAGTTGATCTTTCTAATTGTTTTCTGGAAATATTCCCCCTCTACAGATTTATTCAGGTCCACCTGAGGAAAGTACTGCACCCCCAGTGCCTCCACCTCGAGTGACAGCAAGAAGGCACAAACCAATCACAATTTCGAAGCGCTTGCTGAGGGAAAGGACAGTTTTCTATACTTCTTCCCTGGATGAAAGTGAAGGTCAGTACTAAAGTTTACCCTTAGCTTCTTAATAGTGATTGGAGACAAAGAGGATATTGAAAGGCAGACGTGGAGGCATAACCATCTTTTCTGAAAAGGTAAACTTTTTCTGGGTCCTGGGCCAGGCAAGCCAAGGTTTGTAAAATTTGTGCCCACAGAGTGAATTATTCTTTTGGCAGTGGATAGGACAGAGATGAACCTGTAAAATCAGCTACCATTTTCCCTTAGCAGACCAGTGAAGGATACAAGGTGTTCTTAGATCTGTACCTCAGTACATTGAGATGGGTGAGCAATGTGTTTTCTGAATGTTCTGAGATTTTAAATATAAATTCAGCTAACATAGAGAACTGATGGCTGAATAGGAGTTTCTAGTGCTTGTCCCTTCACAGTAATATGAATTCAAACAACCATCCATGCATGAAAATCCCTTCATGAAAGCTATGGAATCCAGATGAGAGGTCAGAGCACCTGGGTTGAGTACAGAAATAAGAAAAGGTACATTGCAGATGCTAGAAAGGACATTTTCATATTACCCACGTCACCCTTCCCCCAAGCTCACACAGTGTAGTTCAGGGAGAAATCCCCTCCACGTGGAGGAAGGAGAGTGAGATGAGCACCCAACTTTACCTTGAACCCCAGCAACAGGCCCACCCCAGTAAACCCCAGCACCAACCCATCCCCCATTTTTCCAGACTCCAGGCCAGCCTCCACCAACCCAAGCTCCAGACCTGCCCCAGCACTAGGCCATTCTCTGCAGCCCCAGGCTCCAGGCCTGCCCTTGAAGACCCAGAATCCAGGCCCATTACATGCCAAGCTGGCCTCTGTGGCTCTAGTCTCCAAGATGTAACCACAACTCAGCATCCAGTCCAGCTTCCTGTGGATCCCACCTCCAGGTCTGCCTCAGTGCCAGGCTAGCCCCCTGGACCCAGGCTTCAAGCTCTCCCCTGTAGATCCAGGATGAAAGCTTGCCCATCCACTGACCCAGGCACCAGACCACCCTACCCAAGGACTCCAGCAGCAAGCCCACTTCTGGAGCATGCCAGGTGGCCTAACCAGAATCTCTGGTTGTGCTGCCTGATCAAAGGCTTTCCTTGCCAAAGCCAGGAAGATGTGCCTGCTTCTTCAAATAGGTAAACACCCACTCAAGGCCACAAGGATCAGAAATAATCAGGGAAGCTTAACACCACCAAAGGAACAAAATAAAGCACAATGAACTGATCCTAATGAAATGGAGATCTATGAACTGTCTGAAAAGGAATTCCAAATAATCATCTTAAAGAAGCTCAGTGAGCTACAAGAGAACTCAGACAACTAAACAAAATCAGGAAAATAATACATGAGAAGTTCAAGAAAGTCATAGAAATCATAAAAAAAAGAGAACCAAAAAGAAATT
Organism: Balaenoptera physalus; assembly: GCF_965194825.1. Classification (NCBI taxonomy): domain Eukaryota; kingdom Metazoa; phylum Chordata; class Mammalia; order Artiodactyla; family Balaenopteridae; genus Balaenoptera; species Balaenoptera physalus. Next base: position 58,356,663 of record NC_138903.1, on the reverse strand, counting down.
CTGGAGCTGAAGAACACAATGACTGCATAGAAAAATTCAGTAGAGAGCTTCAACATCAAACTCGAACAAGCAGAAGAAAGAATCAGTGCAGTCAAAGACAGGTCACTTAAAATTATCCAGTCAGAGGAACAAAAAGAAAAAAGATTGTAAAAGTGAAGAAAACCTAAGAGACCTATGGGACACCGTATACAAACCAATATACATATATGGGAGTCTCAGAAGGAGCACAGAAAGAGAAAGGGGCACAAAGCTTATTTAAAGAAATAATGACAGAAAAATTCCTAAATCTGGAGAAGGAAATGAACGTCTGGATCCATGAAGCCCAAAGAAACCCAAATAAGTTAAACATAAAGAGATTTTAACCAAGACACATTGTTATAAAATTCTCAAAATTCAAAGACAAAGAGAATTTTGAATGCAGCAAGAAAAAAGCAAATCATCAAATAAAAGGAAACCCCCATAATACTGTGAGCAGATTTCCCAGCAGAAACCTTGCAGGCCAGGAGAGAATGGGTTGATATATTCAAAATACTGAAAGGAAAAAAACTGCCAACCAGGAATACTATACTGGACAAAGCAGTCCTTCAGAAATGAAGGAGAGATAAAACGAAGGAGTTGACTACCATTAGACTTGGTTTAAAAGAAATGTTAAAAGATATCATACTAAGTGAAGTAAGCCAGACAGTGAAAGACAAATATCATATGAAATCGCTTATATGTGGCATCTAACAAAAAAAGATACAAATGAATCTATATACAAAACTGAAATAGACCCACAGACATAGAAAACAAACTTATGGTTACCAAAGGGGAAAGTAGGGGAGGGATAAATTAGGAGGTTGGAATTAACACATATACACTACTATATATAAAATAGATAGCCAATAAGGACCTACTGTATAACACAGGGAAATATACTCAATATTTTTAATAACCTATAAGGGAAAAAAATCTGAAAAAGAGTATATGTATACATGTATATATATATATATATATATATATATATATATATATATATATATATATATATATAACTGAATCACTGTACTGTATATATAACTGAATCACTGTGCTGTACTCCTAAAAATAACAGGACATTGTAAATCAACTGTACTTCAATTAAATAAATAAGTAAGACATGCTAAAAGAGGGTATTCAAGTTGAAATAAATGGACAGTAACAACATGAAAACATATGAAAGTATAAAACAAATTGGTAAACATAATATAGCCCAATTCAGAATATTCTAATACTGTAATAGTGATGTGTAAACCACTTGTAATTCTAGTATGAAAGTGAAAATACAAAAGTATTAAAAATAACTATAGCTACAATAATTTGTTAATGGATACACAATCTAAAAAGTTATAAATTATGACATCAATAACATAAAATGTAGGTGTAGGAGTCGTTAAAATGTACAGTTATTGTATGTAGTCAATGTTACTTTGCTAGCTTTAAACAGACTGCTATAACTATGTTTTATGTAAACTTCATAATAAAAGACCCCAAATAGACAAAGCAATCTTGAGAAAGAAGAACAAAGTTGAAGGCTTTATGATTTCAAAATATACTACAAAGCAATAGTAACCAAAAGAGTATAGTACTGGCATAAAAACAGACATATAGACAAATGAAACAGAATAATGAGCCCAGAAAAAGTACACACATTTATGATCAATTGACCTTTGATAAAGGTGTCAAGAATACACAGTGGGAAAGTATAGTCCTTTCAGTACATGGTGTTGGGAAAAATGGATATCCACATGCAGAGAAATTTTATCCTTATCTCACACAATGTACAAAGATCAACTCAAAATGGGTTAAAGAAATACATGTAAGACCTATAGCTGTAAAACTACAGGAAGAAAATGTGGGGGGAAAGCTACTTGGCATTGTCTGGTCTGGGCAGTGATTTTTTCAGATATGACCCCAAAAGTATAGGCAACAAAAGCAGAACGGACAAATGTGATTGCATCATGCTAAAGAGCTTCTGCACAGCAAAGGAAACAATCAAGAAAGTGAGGAGACAACCTACAGAATAGAAGATATTTGCAAATCATATGTCTGTTAAGGGGTTAATATTCCAAAATACATAAGGAACTCATACTACTCAATAATAAGAAAAGAAATAACCCAATTTTTAAACGTCAAAGGACCTAAATAGACATTTCTCATAACAAGGCAAATAAATGTCCAATAGGTATATGGAAAGTTGTTCAACATCACTGATCATCAGGGAAATGCAAATCAAAACCATAAGATATCATCTCACACCTATTACAGATAGTTATTACAAAAAATGACAAAAGATAACAAGTGTTGACAAGAATGTGGAGAAAAGGGAACCCTTGTACATTGGTGGTAAGGTAAATTAGTACAGCCATTATGGAAAGCTGTGTGTAGGTTTCTCAAAAAATTAAAAATAAACTACCATATAGAGTTGTCAACTGCCTGGCTGAGTGTTCAAGGCATGCTCAAACATTCATACAGAGCCCCTTTGCAAAGACTGGGAGTCATATTGGTTCTTAGTGTTTTAAGGCAATCTCTGTCTAATCATTAGCTGACCACAAAGCTAACTAAGCAGTGTCTTTAGTGGCCACACTCAACAAAGAATACAGATTTAACATAAATGGGTGAAAAAAGTCAGTAAACAAACTAACAATAATAACTAAAATAAACAGCAACAACAACAAACCTTGGGGAGAAGAGAGAATCTGAATTTCAGAGTTGCTATATTACTTAAACTGTCCAGTTATCAATAAAGAATTATGAGATATCTAAAGAAACAAGAAAGCATGACCCATACACAGGAACAAAAACAAAAAGCAATCAAGTAATTGCTACCACATAACCCAGCAACTCCACTCTTAAGTATGTACCCAAGAGAAATGAAAACACAGCTTCACAAAGACTTACATTTGAATATTTATAGCAGCTTTTTTCATATCAGGCAAAAACTGTGAGCAACCTAAATGTTCATCAACTGATGAATGAACAAATTGTGGTATATGCATACAATGGAGTACTACTCAACAACACATAGGAATGAACTACTGATACATGCATCATCCCCATCCTCCAGGTATATCGGGTTCTTTCAGGACCTCAAGCATGCCCTCATAATCCAGGTCTTTGCACCTGCTATCCCCTTTGCTGGACACTCTCCCTCGGCACCTTCACATGGCTGGGTCATTCTCATGCTTCAGGTCTCAGATAAATGCCACCTCCTCCAAAAGGCCCTCCTTAACCACACCCAAAGTGGCTCTCCTTGGTTGTTTGCCTCTGCCCCTAGTTTGTTTCACTCATACCACTTATTAACAGTCCTTCATATTTTGTGATCTTGTTACTTCTTTTTGGTTGCCCACAGAATAAAAGTTACCAACTGTGTCAATGAAAAAATATAAACTACCATATGATCCAGTAATTCCACTTCTGGGAATATATCCAAAGGAAATGAAGTTAGTATCTCAAAAAGATATCTGCAATCTCATGTTCATTGCAGCATTATTTACAGTAGCTAAGATATGGAAGTACCAAAGTGTTCATCAACAGATGAATGGATAAAGAAAATGTGAGAGATATATAGACACACACCCAGAAACACACACATGCATGCACACACACACACACACACACACACAAAATGGAATATTATTCAGCCTTAGGTACAAAAGAAGGAAAGCTTGTAATTTGTGACAACATGGATGAACCTGAAGGACCTTATGCTAAGTGAGATGAGATAAGGGCAGAGAGATAAATGCTGCATGATTTCACTTATATGTGGAATCTAAAAAAGTCAAACTCATAGAAGCATAAAGTAGGATGGTGGCTGCCAGGGAATTAGGGGAGAGCGAAATGGGGAGGTGTTTGATCAAAGGGTGCAAAGGTTCAGTTATTCAGGATGAATATGTTCTGGAGATATGATACAGCATTGTGACTGTAGTTAATAATACTCTATTGTATACTTGAAGTTTGTGAAAAGAGTAGATCTTAAATATTCTTACCACACACAAAATTGGAAACTATGTGAGGTGATGGATATGTTAATTAGATTGTTTGTGGTACTCATTTTACAATGTATTCATATATGAAAACATCACATTGTATACCTTAAATATATACAATTTTTATTTGTCAATTATATCCCGATAAAGCTGGGGAGAAAATCAGCTCACATGGATTAAGTACCATGCTAGGTAAGACACAGTTCCTGGCCTCAAGGAGTTTATAGGCTAAATGGAGATAGATAGATAGATAGATACATACATACATACATACATACATACATACATAGATACAGATAGATAAACAAATAAATGCCATTTAGTTGAATAATTGCTTAGTATGGATCCTGCACCCATTCTAAATGGGCCTGTCTCCTCACTACTCTGTTGAGACCTTTTTTGTCAAGATTACCAACAATATCCATGTGCCACTCCACTATTCTTATCATTCTCAACCTGTGAGAAGCATTTCATTTTACTGACTCTTCCTTCTTGAAACACTTATTCACTTGGCTTTCAGGACACCAAACTCTCCTTCTACCTCACTAGACATTCCATTTCAGTCTCCTCTTGGTTTTCCTTCTCTTCTCAATTTCTACATGTTGGAAGGTCCCAGAGTTTTGTTTTGTTTTGTTCTGTTTTGTTTTTCTCAGTCCACTTCTCTGTCTATATTTTTTTCCTGCATGATCTCATTCAGTCTAATGGTTTTAAATATCTTTTCAATATGAGGATGATTTGCAAATTTATATATCTAGGAGTGCTATCTCCCCTCTTCCCATCTCAAACTCCCTGTTCAACAGCTCTCCTTAGATGACTCATGGACATTTCCAATTCAAAATGTACAAATACTCTTGATTCCCTATTCCTCCTCAATCTGCTCTTACTCTGGTCTCCCTCATCTAAGTAATTGGCAGTACCAGTCACCCAGTTGCTAAGGTCAAGAACTTTGGGATGATCCTTGATTACTCTCTTTTCCTTTTACCTTACACCTAATCCATCAGCAATTCCTCTTAGCTCTCCATGCACATTGTATGTTGAACCTACTAATTCCTACTGCTACCTTCCTGGTAGAGCCACCATCATCTCTTACTTAGGTGGCTACAGGAGCTTCCAAACTATTATCCATGCTTTTCTTCTTGCCTGACTATAATTTGTTCTCCACAGCAGCCAGTAAGATGTATATTCTTTTAAAAATGTAAATCAGATCATATCATTCCCTCTGGTCCAAATTTCCAGTGACTTCTCTTCATTTTTAGAAGAAAATTTACATTTTATTCTGCATTGTATGATCCTCACTTACCTTTCTGATCTCATTTTTGAACTTCACTGTCTCTCTGTACCCTTTGTTCTCTCTGCTCTAATCTCATTGGTTTTGCCATTCCTTATACATGTCAAACTTACCCAAGAGCCTTTATATTTGCTGTTCTCTTGGTCCTAAACATTCTTCCTCCAGAACTTTGCAAACTTTACTACTTCATTCAGATCTCAGCTAAATGACATCTCTTCATAGAGACCTTCTCTGAGTACTCTATTTAAATAGATCTTTCTCCTTCTCCATTACTCTCTATCCTTTTACACTGCTTTATTTTATTCCTATCACTTGCTACTATTTGTTCACATATTTATTATCTGTCTTTCCCATTAGAATGTCAGAGCCACTTTTATCACCAGCCTCTAGAACAATTCCTATATATTCCATGTGTTCAGTAAATACTTGTAGAATAAATGGCTGGGTGTATAGGGAATAATGAAGGGAAAGAGATCACCCAGTTTAAGGGATCATCTCCTTAGGAGGTGATCTGGCATTTAGGAGAAAGTAGAAGGGAACACTGAATGCCTACTCTGTTGTTCCATACTCTCATTTTAATTGGATAAACTCATTTATTTGTCTATTTACAATCTCCCCAAATACACACCAGAAAATATAATCTCTATGCCAGCGGAAATTTTTCACTCTGTATCCCTAGTGCCAGCATGGTATCTAGCATATCATAAATCCTCAATAAATGTGTGTAATAAATGAATGAACTGGGTGTTAGTAGACCTGAGATATAATTTCATCTTGGCCACTAGCTTACTGAATAACTTGGGCTAGTCACTTCCCTATTCTGGGTCTTAATTTGCCCCCTCTGTGTGATGAGTTCTTTGTGCCAGAAGATCACCAATGGGATCACCCACTCTAGACAATTTTCTAACTTTTTTTTAAACTGAGATATAATTCATATGACATAAAATTCACCCCTTTCAAGTGTAGGTCAGTGGTTTTTAGTATATTAACAAGCTTGTGCAAACATCTAATTCCATAACATCTTCTTCATGCTTTTTCTGCATCTATTGAGATGATCATATGTTTTTTCTCCTTTCGTTTGTTAACATGGTGTATCACATTGATTGATTTGCGTTTTTTGAAGAATCCTTGCCACATGCCCAATCTTGTTTCATCTATACCCCTACCCATTGCCCCAACTCAGACATCATGTCATTTCATCCATAAATGTTTCAGTATGTACCTGTAAAAGATAAGAACACTATTTTAACCAAAATTTCAATTCCATCATCATACGTAAAAGAAAAGAACACTAAACAAAATAGTAATTCCTTAAGATCACTATCTAGTCAGTATTCAAATTCTCCTATTTTTACATTTTTTTTGAAAAAAATCAGGATCCAAATAAGACCCATATATTACAACTGGTTGACATATCTCTCAGGTCTCATTTAGCTGACCAGAACCTCTGTTCTTAACCACTACACTCTGATCTAGGTTTTCTATTACCAAGGAAGGTGATAATTTCCTTAGAGCAGGAGTTCTCAATCAGGGGTTCATTAACAGCTTCAGGGGGTTCCATGAATCTCTTAAAATTAGTTTTCAAAATTTTACATGTATTTGTGTAGGTTAATTTTTCTAGGGAGAATATCCTTGGCTCTCATTAGAGACTCAAAGCTTTAATTAAGAAACAGGACAACTGAAAAGCATATACTATTGTCACAGGAAATTGTAGACCACAAGAGCTAAGGGAAAACCATAAAGTGGTGAGTTGAGGATGTCTTTATGAGGATGGAGAAAGAAGTTAAATTCTGTTAATTGTATTACCTTGAAATTTGAGAGATCTTTATAAATTACTTTTGAGAGAAATAGAAATAGTTAATGATTAAATGGTGCCTTATTTAAAAGTAATATAATGTACAATTGATTGGGGGCTCTTAAGTCCCTTTTTTACATATCCCTTTAAATAAAGTATCTTGGCATATTGTGGTTTTGCTGAATTGTGGTCATGAAAATAATACTCAGATCTTAAATTGAATTCCCTGTTTTATGAGACTTGTGACTCCACGTGAACTGCAATGGGTAGAGACTGATTTTGTGGGATATCATTGATTTGTTCCATGACAGTAGCTCCTTTGAATATGTGTATAACTTTGCAATATTATGTATACAAAGGTTATCATTAATCTTTCCTCTTTGCACCATCTTTTCCTAGATGAAATCCAACACAGAACACCAAATGGTACTATCATCAGCAGTATAGAACCCTCCAAGATGCCACAACACCCAAAAATGCCTATGCAGAGAAGTGGGGAAGCAGATCATGGGAGGAAATCCCCAAGCAGGCCTGTTTCAGATGGCAAGTTGGAGTCCTGCCTCGAGGTGGATGTGGGGAAGTTGGTATCTAGGCTGCAGGATGGAGGGACCAAGGCCATACCAAAGGCCACCAATGGACCTGTGCCAGGCCCTGGGCCCACTAAGGCCTCCTCTTTCCATGTAAAGAGACCAGCTCCTCGGCCCCTGGCTCACCACAAGGAGGGTAAGTGCTTGGGAATCCCACGGGGAAGAGAAATTACCTCAACTATATTGTTTTTAATATTTCCCTAGAAATTGTTCACTTTAATAATTTCATTATAATAACATAGAATTATGCATAGGATCTTACCAATTAAAAATATTCTCCATTGAATGGACTTTGTAATCTCTTACTTAGGTTTCATTTTTTTTTTTTTATCCCACCAGCACCCCGCCACTCCCTTTCCCCCCTTGGTGTCCATAAGTTTGTTCTCTACATCTGTGTCTCTATTTCTGCCTTGCAAACCAGATCATCTGTACCATTTTTCTAGATTCCACATATATGTATTAATATACGATATTTGTTTTTCTCTTTCTGACTTACTTCACTCTGTATGGCACTCTCTAGGTCCATCCACGTCTCTACAAATGACCCAATTTCGTTCCTATTTATGACTGACTAATATTCCATTGTATACATGGACCACATCTTCTGTATCTATTCGTCTGTCAGTGGGCATTTAGGTTGCTTCCATGACCTGGGTATTGTAAACAGTGATGCAATGAACATTGGGGTGCATGTGTCTTTCTGATTTATGGTTTTCTCTGGGTATATGCCCAGTAGTGGGATTGCTGGGTCATAGGGTAGTTCTATTTTTAGTTTTTTAATGAACCTCCATACTGTTCTCCATACTGGCTGTACCAATTTACTTTCCCACCAACAGTGCAAGAGGGTTCCCTTTTCTCCACACCCTTTCCAGCATTTGTTGTTTGTAGATTTTCTGATGATGCCCATTCTAACCAGTGAGAGGTGATACCTCATTGTAGTTTTGATTTGCATTTCTCTAATAATTAGTGATGTTGAGCAGCTTTTCATGTGCCTCTTGGTCATCTGTATGTCTTCTTTAGAGAAATGTCTATTTAGGTCTTCTGCCTGTTTTTTGATTGGGTTGTTTGTTTTTTTAATACTGAGCTGCAGGAGCTGTTTGTATGTTTTGGAGATTAATCCTTTGTTCATTGATTCATTTGCAAATATTTTCTCCCATTCTGAGGATTGTCTTTTCGGCTTGTTTATGGTTTCCTTTGATGTGCAAAAGCTTTTAAGTTTCATTAGATCCCATTTCTTTATTTTTGCTTTTATGTCCATTACTCTAGGAGGTGGGTCAAAAAAGAAATTGCTGTGATGTATGTCAAAGAGTTCTTTACATAGTTCTTCCTATGTTTTCCTCTAAGTTTTATAGTGTCCAGTTTTACATTTAGGTATTTAATCCATTTTATTTTTCTGTATGGTGTTAGGGAATTTTCTAATTCATTCTTTTACATGTCCAGTTTTCCCAGTACCACCTTATTGAAGAGACTACCTTTTCTCCATTGTATATCCTTGCCTCTTTTGTCATACATTAGTTGACCATAAGTGCATGGGTTTATCTCTGGGCTTTCTATCCTGTTCCATTTATCTATATTTCTGCTTTTGTGCCAGTACCATATTGTCTTGATTACCGTAGCTTTGTAGTGTAGTCTGAAGTCAGTCTCATTCCTCCAGCTCCATTTTTTTCCCCTAAAGATTGCTTTGGTTATTTGGGGTTTTTTGTGTCTCCATACCAATTTTAAAATTTTTGTTCTAGTTCTGTAAAAAATGCCATTGGTAATTTGATAGGGATTGCATTGAATCTGTAGATTGCTTTGGGTAGTATAGTCATTTTCATAATATTGATTCTTCCAATCCAAGAACATGGTATAGCTCTCCATCTGTTTGTGTCATCTTTGATTCCTTTCATCAATGTCTTACAGTTTTCTGAGTACAGGTGTTTTACCTCCTTAGGCAAGTTTATTCCTAAGTATTTTATTCTTTTTGTTGCAATGGTAAATGGGAGTGTTTCCTTAATTTCTCTTTCTGATGTTTCATTATTAGTGTATAGGAATGCAAGAGATTTCTGTGCATTAATTTTGTATCCTGCAACTTTACCAAATTTACTGATTAGCTCTAGTAGTTTTCTGGTGGCATCTTTAGGATTATCTATGTATATTACCATGTCATCTGCAAACAGTGACAGTTTTACTTCTTCTTTTCCAATTTGTATTCCTTTTATTTCTTTTTCTTCTCTGATTGCCATGGCTACGACTTCCAGAACTATGTTGAATAATAGTGGCGAGAGTGGACATCCTTGTCTTGTTCCTGACCTTAGCGGAAATGCTTTCAGTTTTTCACCATTGAGAATGATGTTTGCTGTGGGTTTGTTGTACATGGCTTTATTATGCTGAGGTAGGTTCCCTCTATGCCCACTCTCTGGCGAGTATTTTATCATAAATAGGTGTTGAATTTTGTCAAAAGTTCTTTCAGTATCTATTGAAATGATCATATCGTTTTTATTCTTCAGTTTGTTAATATGGTGTATCACATTGATTTATTTGCATATATTGAAGAATCCTTGCATCCCTGGGATAAATCCCACTTGATCATAGTGTATGATCCTTTTAATGTGTTACTGGATTCTGTTTGCTAGTATTTTGTGGAGGATTTTTGCATCTATCTTCATCAGTGATATTCGTCTGTAATTTTCTTTTTTTGTAGTATCTTTGGTTTTGGTATCAGGGTGATGGTGGCCTCGTAGAATGAGTTCGGGCGTGTTCCTTCCTCTGCAAATTTTTGGAAGAGTTTGAGAAGGATGGGTATTAGCTCTTCTCTTAATGTTTGATAGAATTCACCTGTGAAGCCATCGCATCCTTAACTTTTGTTTGTTGGAAAATTTTTAATCACAGTTTCAATTTCATTACTTGCGATTTATCTGTTCATAGTTTCTATTTATTCTTGGTTCAGTCTTGGAAGGTTATACCTTTCTAAGAATTTGCCCATTTCTTCCAGGTTGTCCATTTTATTGGCATACAGTTGCTTGTAGTAGTCTCTCTTATGATGTTTTGTATTTCTATGGTGTCCTTTCTAACTTCTCCTTTTTCATTTCTGATTTTATTGATTTGAGTCCTCTACCTCTTTTTCTTGATGAGTCTGGCTAAAGGTTAATCAATTTTGTTTATCTTCTCAAAGAACCAGCTTTTAGTTTTATTGATCTTTGGTATTGTTCTCCTTGTTTCTATTTCATTTATTTCTGCTCTGATCTTTATGATTTCTTTCCTTCTACTATCTTTGGGTTTTGTTTGTTCTTCTTTCTCCAGTTACTTTAGGTGTAAGGTTAGATTGTTTATTTGAGATTTTTCTTGTTTCTTGAGGTAGGATTGTATTGCTGTAAACTTCCTTCTTTGAACTGCCTTTGCTGCATCCATAGGTTTTGGATCATCGTGTTTTTGTTGTCATTTGTCTCTAGGTATTTTTTGATTTCCTCTTTGATTTCTTCAGTGATCTCTTGGATATTTAGTAATGTACTGTTTAGCTTCCATGCGTGGTTTTTCTTTTTTTACGTCTTTTTCCCCTGTAATTTATTTCTAATCTCATAGCCTTGTGGTCAGAAAAGATGCTTGATATGATTTCAATTTTCTTATATTTACTGAGGCTCGATTTGTGACCAAAGATGTGATCTATCCTGGACAGTGTTCCGTGTTCACTTAAGAAGAAAGTGTAATCTGCTGTTTTCAGATGGAATGTCCTATAAATATCAGTTATATCTATCTGGTCTATTTTGTCATTTAAAGCTTGTGTTTCCTTATTAATTTTCTGTCTGGTTGATCTGTCCATTGGTGTAAGTGAGGTGTTAAATTCCCCCACTAGTACTGTGTTACTGTTGGTTTCCTCTTTTATAGCTGCTAGCATTTGCCTTATGTATTGACGTGCTCCTATATTGGGTGCGTATATATTTATAATTGTTATATCTTCTTCTTGGACTGATCCCCTGATCATTATGTAGTGTCCTTCCATGTCTCTTGTAACATTCTTTATTTTAAAGTCTATTTTTTCTGATAAGAGTATTGGTACTCCAGCTTTCTTTTGATTTCCATTTGCATGGAATATCTTTTTCCATCCCCTCACTTTCAGTCTGTATGTGTCCCTAGGTCTGAAGTGGGTCTCTTGTAGACAGCATATATATGGGTCTTGTTTTTGTATCCATTCAGCAAGCCTTTGTCTTTTGGTTGGAGCATTTAATCCATTCATATTTAAGGTAATTATTGATATGTATGTTCCTATTACCATTTTCTTAATTGTTTTGGGTTTGTTTTTGTAGGTTCTTTTCTTATCTTGTGTTTCCCACTTAGAGAAGTTCCTTTAGCATTTGTTGTAGAGCTGATTTGGTGGTGCTAAATTCTCTTAGCTTTTGCTTGTCTGTAAAGCTTTTGATTTCTCCATCGAATCTGAATGGTATCCTTGCTGTGTAGATTAATCCTGGTTGTAGGTTCTTCCCTTTCATCACTTTAAGTATATTATGCCACTCACTTCTGGCTTGTAGAGTTTCTTTTGAGAAATCAGCTGTTAACCTTATGGGAGTTCCCTTGTATGTTATTTGTCATTTTTCCCTTGTTGCTTTTAATAATTTTTCTTTTTCTTTAATTTTTGTCAATTTTATTACTGTGTGTCTTGGGGTGTTTCTCTTTGGGTTTATCCTGTATGGGACTCTCTGCGCTTCCTGGACTTGGGTAGCTATTTCTTTTCCCATGTTAGGGAAATTTTCAACTATAATCTCTTCAAATATTTTCTTGGTTCCTTTCACTCCCTCTTCTCCTTCTGGGACCCCTGTAATGCAAATGTTGGTGTGTTTAAGGTTGTCCCAGAGGTCTCTTAGGTTGTCTTCATTTCTTTTCATTTTTTTTTTTTTCTTTACTCTGTTCTGCGGCAGTGAATCCCACCATTCTGTCTTCCGGGTCACTTATCAGTTCTTCTGCCTCCCTTATTCTGCTATTGATTTCTTCTAGTGTATTTTTCATTTCAGTTATTGTTTTGTTCGTCTCTCTTTTTTGTTCTTTAATTCTTCTAGGTGTTTGATCTTTAATTCTTCTAGGTCTTTTTTAAACCTTTCTTGCATCTTCTAGATCTTTGCCTCCATTCTTTTTCCGACGTCCTGGATCATCTTCACTGTCATTATTCTGAATTCTTTTTCTGCATGGTTGCCTATCTCCACTTCATTTAGTTGTTTTTCTGGAGTTTTATCTTGTTCCTTCATCTGGTACATCGTCCTCTGCCTTTTCATTTTGTCTGTCTTTCTGTGAATGTGGTTTTCGTTTCACAGGCTGCAGGATTGTAGTTCTTCTTGCTTCTGTTTTCTGCCCTCTGGTGGATGATGGTATCTAAGAGGCTTGTGCAAACTTCTTGATGGGAGGGACTGGTGGTGTGTAGAGCTGGGTGTTGGTCTGGTGGACAGAGCTCAGTAAAACTTTAATCTGCTTGTCTGCTGATGGGTGGGGCTGGGTTCCCTCCTGTTGGCTGTTTGGCCTGAGGTGACCCAACACTGGAGCATACCCAGCTCTTTGCTGAGGCTAACGGCAGACACTGGGTGGGGTCACGCCAAGGAGTACTTCCCAGAATTTCTGCTGCCAGTGTCCTTGTCCCCATGGTGAGCCACAGCTGCACCCCGCCTCTGCAGGAGACCCTCCAACACTAGCAGGTAGGTCTGGTTCAGTCTCCTATGGGGTCACTGCTCGTTCCCCCTGGGTCCTGATGTGCACACTACTTTGTGTGTGCCCTCCAAGAGTGGAGTCTCTGTTTCCTGCAGTCCTATTGAAGTCCTGCAGTCAAATCCCACTAGCCTTCAAAGTCTGATTCTCTGGGAATTCCTCCTCCCGTTGCCGGACCCTCAGGTTGGAAAGCTTTACGTGGGGCTCAGAACCTTCACTCCAGTGGATGGACTTCTGTGGTATAATTGTTCTCCAGTTTGTGAGTCACCCACCCAGCAGTTATGGGATTTGATTTTGTTATGATTGCACCCCTCCTACCATCTCATTGCAGCTTCTCCTTTGTCTTTGTATGTCAGGTATCTTTTTTGATGAGTTCCAGTGTTTCCTGTCAATGATTGTTCACCAGTTAGTTGTGATTCCAGTGCTCTTGTAAGAGGGAGTTAGCGCACGTCCTTCTACTCTGCCATCTTGAACCCATCTCCACCTCAACTACTTTGTACCTTGAGATCTTTCTGAAGTTGTAGATATTTAAGTAGAAATCTGTTCCAGTTTATTACCACTAATATTGGAATGGTGGGCAAGAACATAAAAACCATTCATAATAATCATGGCTCTTCTCTTACCTACGTTTCCTGTTTTGGTTTGTTCATTTATTTTGGTTTTTGGTTCTTTGATTTTTTTTTGTCTGTTTGTTTTTTTCCACATGAGTTAAGTCACTTGGTATTTGTTTTTCTCCATCTGACTTCTTTCACTTAGCGTAATACACTCAAGGTTCATCCATGTTGTTGAGAATGGCGGTATTTCATCTTTTTATGGCAGAATAGTATTCCTTTGCATATATCACATCTTTATTCATCCATTGCTGAGCACTTAGGTTTTTTCCATATCTTAACTATTATAAATAATGCTGTGATGAACATAGGGGTGCATATATTTTTTTGAATTAGTGTTTTCATGTTATTTATATAAATGCCCAGTAGTAGAATACATGGATCATATGGTAGTTCTATTCTTAATTTTTTGAGGAACCTCCATACTGTTTTCCAAGGTGCTGTACCAAGTTACATTCCCACCAACAGTGCATGAGGGTTCCCTTTTCTCCACACCCTCTCTAACATCTGTTATTTCTTGTCTTTTAAAAAATAGCCCTTCTAATGGGCATGATGTGCTATCTCACTGGGGCTTTGATTTGCATTTCCCTAATAATTAATGATGTTGAACACTTTTTAATGTTCCTGTTGGCCATCAGTATATCTTCTTTGGAAAAATGTCCACACAGCTACTCTTTCCATTTTTAAATTAGGTTGTTTGGGTTTTTTTGTTGTTGAGTTTTATGAGTTCTCTAAATATTTTGGACATTAACCCCTTATCAGTTATATGATTTGAAAATATCTTCTCCCATTCAGTAGGTTGTCTTTTCATTTTTTTTTAAAGTACAAACAGATTATTTTTAAATTTTATTTATTTATTTATTTTTGGCTGTGTTGGGTCTTCGTTTCTGTGCAAGGGCTTTCTCTAGTTGTGGCAAGCGGGGGCCACTCTTCATCGAGGTGCGCGGGCCTCTCACTATCGCGGCCTCTCTTGTTGCAGAGCACAGGCTCCAGACGCGCAGGCTCAGTAATTGTGGCTCACAGACCCAGTTGCTCCGCGGCATGTGCGATCTTCCCAGACCAGGGCTCGAACCCGTGTCCCCTGCATTGCCAGGCAGATTCTCAACCACTGCACCACCAGGGAAGCCCTGTCTTTTCATTTTTTGTGGAAGTTTTCCTTTGCTGTGCAGAAGCTTTTTAGTTTGATGTAGTCCTATTTGCTTATTTTTGCTTTTGTTTCTCTTGCCCAAGGAGAATATTCAAAAAGATATTACTAAGATCAATGTCAAAGAATGTACTCCCTATGTTTTCTTCTAGGAGTGTTATTATTTCAGGCTTTACACTCAAGTATTTATTTATTTTTTTTTAAAAAAATATTTATTTATCTATTTATTTGGCTGTGCTGGGTCTTAGTTGCAGCACGCGGGATCCTTTTTTCTTTTTTTTTAACTTTTTTGGGGTTTATTTATTTATTTAATTTATTTATTTATGGCTGTGTTGGGTCTTCATTTCTGTGCGAGGGCTTTCTCTAGTTGTGGCAAGTGGGGGCCACTCTTCATCGCGGTGCGCGGGCCTCTCATTATCGCGGCCTCTCTTGTTGAGGAGCACAGGCTCCAGATGCGCAGGCTCAGTAATTGTGGCTCACGGGCCTAGTTGCTCCGCGGCATGCGGGATCTTCCCAGACCAGGGCTCGAACCCGTGTCCCCTGCATTGGCAGGCAGATTCTCAACCACTGTGCCACCAGGGAAGCCCCTCAAGTATTTATTTTGAGTTGACTTTTTTGTATGTTGTGAGATAGTGGTCTAGTTTCTTTCTTTCTTTTCTTTGTGGCTGTCCAGTTTTCCCAGCACCATTTATTGAAGAAAATATCTTTCTGCATTCTGTGATCTTTGCTCCTTTGTCATTAATTAATTTTCCATGTGTGCATGGGTTTATTTCAGGGCCCTCAATTCTCTTTTTTTGATATATGTGTCTGTTCTACCAATACCATGCTGTTCCATTACAGTAGCTTTGTAATATAGTTTAAAATCAGGGAATGTAATACCTCCAGCTTTGTTCTTTTTTTTCTCAGAATTGCTTTGACTTTTCAGCTTGTTTTTTGGTTCCATATAAAGTTTAGAGTTTTTTGTTCTATTTCTGTGAAAGCTGTCCTTGGGATTTTGATAGGGATTGCACAAAAACTTTAGATTGTTTTTGGTAATATGAGCATTTTAACAATGGCAATTCTTCCAACCCATGAGCATGGAATAACTTTCCATTTATTTGTGTCTTCTTCAATTTCTTTTAACAATGCCTTATACTTTTCAGTGTACGGGTTTTTCACCTTCTTAGTTAAATTTATTCCTAGGTATTTTGTTATTTTTGCTGCAATTGTAAATGGTATTATTTTCTTAATTTTTCTTTCTGATAGTTCATTGTTAGCATATAGAAACACATCATATTTTTGTGTGTTGATTTTGTACCCTTTAACTTTACTGTATTTGTTTATTATTTCTAATAGTTCTTTGATGGAGCCTTTAGGGTTTTCTATATATAAAATAATATTATCTGCAAATAGTGACAGTTTTACTTCTTCCTTTCCAATTTAGATTCATTTTATTTCTTTTTATTGCCTAATTGCTCTGGCTAGGACTTCCAGTTCTATGTTTAATAAGAGTGGTGAGAGTGGGCACCCTTGTCTTGTTCCTGATCTTAGAGGGATAACTTTCAGTTTTTCACCATTGAGTATGATGTTGCCTGTGAGTTTGTAATATATGGCCTTTATTATGTTGAGGTACTTCCTTCTATACCCATTTTATTGAGAATTTTTATCATATGTGGGTATTGAATCTTGTCAAATGCTTTTTCTACATCTATTGAGATGATACATTTTTTAGTTTTCATTTTGTTAATGTGTGGTGTATACATTGATTGATTTGTACATATTGAACCATCCTTGCATCCCTGGAGTAAATCTCACTTGATCACGATGTATGATCCTTTTAATGTATTGTACTGTATTTGCTAATATTTTGTTGAGGATTTTTGCATCCATGTTCATCAGAGATATTGGTCTCTAACTGTGTGTGTGTGTGTGTGTGTGTGTGTGTGTGTGTGTGTGTGTGTGCTGTCCTTGTCTGGTTTTGGTATCAGGGTAATGTTGGCCTTGTGAAATCAGTTAGGAAGTTTTTCCTCCTCTTTAAGTTTTTAGAAAAGTTTGAGAAGGATAGGTATTAAATCTTCTTTGAATGTTTGGTAGAATTCACTTACAAAGCCATATCGTCCTGGACTTTTGTTTGGTAGAGGTTTTTGTTTCCTGTTTTAACTTCCTTGTTAGTGATCAGTCTATTCAGATTTTCTTTCTTCACGACTTAGTCTTGGAAGGTTGGGATTCAAGAATTTGTCCATTTCTTCTAGGTTGGCCGATCTGTTGGCATATAGCTGTTCATAACATTTTTTTATAATTATTTGTATTTCTGTGGTATCTGTTATTATGTCTGTTCTTTCATTTCTGATTTTACTTATCAGAGACTTTTCTCTTTTTTCTTAGTGTCTAGCTAAAGTTTTGTTAATTTTGTTTATCTTTTCAAAGAACCAGCTCTTAGCTTCATTGATCTTTTCTATTGTCTTTTTGGTCTCTATTTCATTTATTTCCACTCTGATCTTTATTATTTCCTTTCTTGTACTGACTTTGAGCTTCATTTTTTTCCTTTTTTTTCTAGTTCATTTAGGTGTAAGGTTAGATTGTTTCTTTGAGATTTGTTTCTTGTTTCTTGAGGTAAGCCTGTGTTCCTATAAACTTCCCTCTTAGTACCACTTTTGTTGCATTCCATAAATTTAAGTATGTCGTATTTTCATTTTCATTTTTCTTCAGGTAATTTTCGATTTCTCCTTTGATTTCTTTGTTGTCCCAGTAGTTTTTCAGTAGTATGTTGTTCATTCTCCACGTATTTGTAATTCTTGTAAATTCTTGTAGTTGATTACTAGTTTCATTCCATTGTGATTGGAAAAGTTGCCTGATATGATTTCAATCTTCTTAAATTTACTGAGACTTGTTTTGTGTCCCAACATATGGTCTATCCTTGAGAATGTTCCATGTGCACTTGAGGAGAATATGTATTTTGCTACTTTTGGATGGAATGCTCTGTACAAATCTATCAAATCCATCTGGTCTAATGTTTCATTTAAGACTGCTATTTCCTTGTTGACTTTCTGTATGGATGATCTATCCATTGATGTAAATTGGGTGTTAAAATCCCCTACTATTATTGTGTTGCTATCAGTTTCTTCCTTTAAGTCTGTTAATAATTGCCTTATATATTTTGGTGCTTCTATGTTAGGTGCATTATATTTACCATTTATTAAGTATCTGCTATGTTCCTGGCACTGTACTAGGTACTAGCATAATATTTCTGATCCTCACAAACTTACTGTGAAGAATATATTATTATTATTATTATTTTATTTCTACTAGAAAACTGAGGCTCCCAAAGGTGTTAATTGCCAAAGGTTCATAGTGAGTAACTGACAGATCTGGGATCTAAGTCTTAGTAAGTCTGGCAGGCATCAAAGTCTGTGTTCTTTCCAGTAAGGCAGAACTATCACTTTACCTTCCTATAAGAAGCTTTGAACCTGTGAACTATTGTTTTCTCATTCTTACTTTCCAGTATAGTAGAAATAGGGACAAGAGGGCACAACTTCAGCAAAACTATGGGCTTTTTAAGTTACAAATTACAAATTCAAAATGTGGCTGACTTCTGCAAATTTAATTGGCTACTGGATGTGGAGACTCATGTTGGGAGGTTGTGACTAATCTAGAGGGGACTAGGGGGAATATAATTCTATGAAAAAAGAGACTTTGATATCACAAAGGCTTAGATCCAAATCCTGACTCTTTTATATTCTAGCTAGATAGCCTTTTAAAAATGTGCCTTATGTTTTATATCATGTCCTGTTCCAAAAAAGATTTAAGGCATTTCACAATATAGAAAAATATAAGAACTTAAAAATAGTAAGAATAATTGCTGTGTACCTGGCCCCTTTCTAGGTGTTGAAGACATAAGAGTGAATAAGACATACAGGGTCCCTACCCTCTTTAGGCTTTTATAAGGACTTAGCAAACCTAAGCCTTAATTTGTTGAAAAAAAATCAAAAGAAAAATATGACATGACATGAAAATTATATGAAATTCAATTTTCCATGTCCATAAACAGAAACATGCTCCTTCATTTACATATTGTCTAGAGCTACTTTCATGATGTGGATTGTTGCATGTAACAACCTCATTATGGGTTGATGGCATTGTCTCAGAGCACAATTCAGTAAAGCTATTCTATGGAACTCTGATAAGATTTCTACTAAGTAACTGACTATGAATTCTGTAGCTTGACACTGATGCATCTGTATGATTACAGTTAAGTTATTTAACCTCTTTGCACCTTGGTTTCCTTATCTGTAAATGGGAGAAACAGTTCCTCCCTCAGAATTATTGCTAAGGTTAAAAGGAATAACAAATAAAGTATCTGCTATATAATCAATATGCAAAATATGTTCTTAATTCCTTCCCCTTTTCGTCCCCTTCATAAGATTTGCCTCTTCTCGGAAGTAGCAAGTTAGGCCAGACTTCTATGTAGACAACTGCTTCAATTTATAAGTCGTATGTTGACCTTCACATCAATCTGGTGGATAATTGAATAACTCAACTTATATTCATCACAGTAAAGTTTGTCTTGCCTGTCGCCAAGCCTTGGGGTCAGTCAGATCTTATCAGCTCAGCCCACACAGTAACTTAGCCCTCCCTATCAGTTCCGCTTTCACCATCTTCTGCTGCAAAGCTAAATCCCAACGACATTCCACTCTTCCCCTTCCTCCACAGTCCTGCCTCAGGCTGCTGGCGGCAGCTGCTCTGATCTAATGGTTTCAGTTAATGTGAGTACTCATTTGACTTTCCAGTATCAGCCAGACTATCTAAATCTGGGCCACAGCACTCCCTGGCTTTGCTTTCTGCCTTAAATCAGTTAGCAACAGGCCAGTGTGATGCAGGTTTTTTCAAAGACCCATGCCTCCAGCCTTGGCTACAGGAAGTAGAACTGAGGTAGTACTCCTGCCCTTGGTGAAGAATTAGCCAAACCTCTGGTGTAGTTGCCTCTTTGAACTTTCCCTACTCCCACCTCCTCACGTCTTATTACCTCCCTTCCTCCCCATTTGGTTGTCACTCCAGTGACAGATTTCGGGCATCAGAACAAATATCAACTAAACAAAAACTGCAAACAGCTCTGACCCCAAGCTATAACTAATAGTTGTTAGCCACAGGTTCTAGCCCACAGCCTGAAATGGCAGTGTCAGAGGGAGAGAGCTGTCACCTTAGCTTACCCACTCTGCATCTTGTCGTTGTCACTTCAATTCAGCTCCTTCAGAGCTTTGCCTGCCATCCTGAGGATCAATGCATAGGTCTCTTTGCTTTAGTGATACAACTGTGCCACTGTCCTATCCACCATCTTCACTCCTTGCATTGATCCAACATTTGAATGGACTGGATGTGCTCCACATATTTTCTTAGTAATTAAAGATAGCAAAAACAAGGTGCATGTTAAATTGCTTTGTTCCATGACACTCAACTTGATAACGTAACCAATATTGTTTGCTGATGTAATTTTGTCAAGGGCCCTTTTCTGTTCCACACATGGAACTGGACACGTCTCTTCTTCTATTGCATCTAATCATTCTGATAGGCCTTTGAGATAGGTTTTATTTTCCCCATTTCACAGATGGAGAAACTGAGGCTCAGAGAAGTGAAACAGCTTGCCCAGAGTCACCCACATTGTAAGATGTGGAGATGGGGGTTGAACCTCGGCTCCCTGGGTATCACATTCTTATTTCTTAAGTGGCTTTAGCTACCTTCCCCTTTCTGTTTTCTAAGAAGCATTCACTTTTAGAGGAACAAAATTATACAAGCCAAATTTCCTGCCTTCCTTTGATGTTGCTGCCTCTTCCCAGGCCTGGCTTTGGAAAGGGCATTTTTGTAGCTTCTACAAAGGGACTTAGGACTTTCCTTTGGGGAACGGAGAGGAAGGGCATCTACTTACATGTATTTGTTCATTTATTCAGGCACAATGCTGTGCAATTAGAGAGACAAAGATGAAAGGCCATGTTCCCTGCCCTCCAAAGGTTCATGGCGAGGCTGGCATGTAAGCAACCAGTCCCAGTCCAGTGTCATCCATGTTCTAGTGGGAGTTAGATATACATTCCAGTAGGAGCATGGGGTAAAGAGCCCTTCACGGTGCCAGAGGTTCTGAGATAAAAATGGAGAATACATCCACACTGAGACCCTATGACATATGGGCTTAGGAGCCTCTGTCTTGACTGGAGAGAGAAGACTGCATTCTGGTAGCATGCTTTTGGGCTTGGGGAAAGGGTGCTTGTAAGGCCCTGCTCAGCCACAGGGCCATCAATTCTCCACTGGGGTGACTAATGCTATAAGTAGCATTTGCATCTGCTCTAAAAATATTAGGCACAGACTTGCTCTTGCAGTAATGAGCTTTGTGGCCATTATCCACATTTTCTTGTTTGGACTCATTACGCTTTTAATAATGTACTGTGTTTAGTTATCATTCTCTGGATTTCCTGGAGCCTAACTCCAAGTTGATCTACAGGGGTCAGAGGCTTTAAGGTGATCATGGGGGAATGTCATAGAAAGAAATAGATGATTCTAGAAGGTTGAGGGTATCTACAAGTCAAAACAGCCTCCCTTTACTCTGTGCTCTTGGGTAAGGTGTAGATGGATGTAAAAAAAGGTGGAAGAAATTGGCTTAAGGTTGAATACTGATGTTCATCAAGTCCTAAGAAATCTATAAATGCTAAAATTCTTTAGTTATGGTCATTTGATAGAGAATGGGGAGGGAGGGAACAGGTTGGGCTGGAGAGGGAGGTCCAGAGAGTCAAGTTGTGGACCGAGGTTAAAAATAAATTAAAAGGAAGTACAATTTGGTAGAAATACCAATAAGCTCAAAAGGCTTAGTGGAGTCTCAGACATGACTTAGGCTCCAGAGTCACTGAGATGTGAGTTTGAATCCTGACTCTGCCTCATCCTAGTTGTGGGACCTTGGGCAAGTCACAACCTCTCTGAGCCTTAGTTTTCTAATTTGTAAAATGAAGATATTTGTGCCTATAGGATTGCTGTAATGATGAAATGAGATACCAATGTACTTGGCACATAATGAGTACTAAGTAAAAGGTAGCAGTTGTTTTGTTTTTACAGGAGGCTAATTACTAACTACACAATCCTAATTAGGTAAACTTCACTTCTCTGAGCCAGTTTTCTCAACTGTAAGTGGGGACAATGCCTATATTGCAGTAAGGTTTTTGTGGGGATTAAGTAAGGTTAGGTATACAAAACATCTGGTAGTATAATAGAAGTTCAAAAAATGATAGTGGTACTGGTTGGGTAACGACCTCTCAGGAAATGGCAGGCATGGAAGATGGTAGATATTTACTCTTCTATATTCTAGAGCCTATGAGAAGCCTCAAGCTTCAAATGTAGGTGTCATAAAAGAGCTCAGAACTACTCTTTCCACCCTCAACCTATCTCTGACCATGCCAAACACTCAGAAATAGGAGGACTGTTGATAAGGGGAAGGGGCAAGGAAGGATTCTTAGCCACCCCTCAAAGTCCAGCTAAAGTCCTATTGCCTCCATTAAGCCTTTTGACAATCCTGCCCCAGGGAACTCTCCCTTACCTCACTTCTTTTGGCACCCAAGTTTGACCCTTTAATTGTGGATGCTGAGTTACTGTATTCATGCTTTTTCCCCATGAGTATGACTTCATTCTTCAACTCAGTTTTAAGCCCCTGGATGGCAAAGTCAATGTCAAATCATTTGTCTGCATCTGTTGTGAGAGCATAAGGCCGGGCACAAAAGCCCTCAAGAAACACTCAGTCTATTGAACACCTTTCAATTTAGATTTTAGAATAGCCCTGAAATTTGGGTATATCATGTTTGTGTGTGTCACAGATGGCACAAATGGGGACTTCAAAAGGGAAAGCTTTTCCTGTTGTCCTTCTAATGGGCTGAACTACGTTTTTCTTTTCTCAATGAGTATTTATTGAATACCAGTTACATGCAAAGCAATTTACTTGGGCCCCTGGTGAATACACAGAGGAATCCCACTTAGATCTAGCTCTCAGGTTGCTCCATTCTAATAGGGGAGATAGAGCCACCAAAACAAAGAGCCCTGATTCAAAGTACAAGGTGGTTGGTGCCGTAAGACTAAGAGAAAGGAACTTGGAGCATATTAGGCTTCTAAGAGCTGTGGCACTTAAGCTGAATCTTAATAGATGATGCAAATTTGGGCATATTAGATGGGGTAAAGGGCATCTAGGAGAGATGATTAATTGTAGGATGTGTACGTGGAACAAGAAATAATACTGTTTCTGTGGACTATGGGATGTGTAACGAGGAAGGGTAGAAAGTTAGACCAGAAACATCAGTTGAAGCCAGGTGGAAGAAGGTAGTGAATTCCAGGTTAAAAAAATGTTTGAATTTATTCTGCAGGCAACAGGGAGCTGTGAAATCTAAATCTAACTATTATCTATCTATCTATCTGGAGATTTTTTTCAAGCTGGTTAGATACATGATCAGAACTGGCTTCTAGAGTATTCCACTGTAGCATATAATAGTCAGTGGGGAGAGATATAGGCCTATAGACTTATATCATGGACCTACTGATCTGGAAAATAGTCCAAGTTCACATTGTACAGGTAGGGAAGTGATCTGCTCAAGGTCACACAGCAAGTTAGTTTTAGTATTAAGACTAGAATCTAGGTCTTTTGACTCCCAGTTATTATTACTCTTCCATCCCTGCCTCCTCAGTTTGACATTGTGGCTATACTGTCGCAAATTAGAGGCAGGAGAGAACAACACTGGGGTCTTTCAAACAAGAAAGCCCTTTGCTACTACTTCAAAGTTTGACTTATAATGAATCATCAATTTGCAGCACCCAATAAAGAGCCTAGGAGGATGCAAGGCTGATGACATTTGTTTTCCAAGGCCTTGGGTTGATGTCTATTTGGATGTGGCTGCAACTGGGAAATGAATGGGTTTCATATTTCAGGGGTTGTCATCTGGTTCTCTCACCAAAGGAAACAATAGCCTTAGGGTGGACAGAGCTTCAGGTAGAAATGTTTTCTGGCTCTGACTGTAGCATATGCTTCCTATCCAATACCTCCTCCAGTGACCAGTAGAAATGGAACAGCATTGTCAGCTGTTATAATCTGATCTTCAGTGAGCAAGCAGCATCATGTGGCCTAATGGTTCTCAACTCTGGCTATACATAGCATCACCTGGGAAGCTTTTAAAAATACCCATACCAAGGTGCTACCCCAATCAATTAAACTAGGCTCTCTGGGGATGGGTCCCCAGTACTGTATAATTTCAATGTTCCCAATGTATAGCCAAGGTTGAAAACCACTGGTACTTCTGACTACTTGGGCTTTGGAAAGCAGATGGACCTGAATCTATTGCCAATTAACTATGGAGTTATACTTCTCATCTCTGTGTCTCTGTTTCCTCAACTGTAGAACAGACATAATGCTTCTTGTCTTTCAGAGTTAGGGCCAATGTTAAATGAGAATATATGCATAAAGTACTGAGTATATTATCATAGTACCTGGAACAGAGCAGGTATTCAATAAAAAAGGTAGCTAAAGTTTTTTACCAGTTATTTTATTACCATTACCATTATTATTGTCATTTATAACTTTTTATATTACTACTAATAACAACAAAACAGCAGACACTGGGAAGAACAGAGGATGCAGAAACAGGAGATATGAGTTTTAGTCCTCACTCTACCACTTACCTAACTGTATGATTGCGGGTGAGTGAGTTCACCTTTCTAAACCTTAGTTTCCTTCTCTATAAAATGGGAAAGATAAGACCCATCTGCTATTCTTTCCTCCCAAGCTTATTGTGAACATCAAATAGTTAATTAGGAGAGTGCTTTGAATATTATAATGTGTTAGAAAAATTGGATTATTGTTATTATTTTGGTCACTCTTTAGCTGCAATTCTGTGTACCTGACCTGGTGCTAAGGGGAATGGCATGTCCAGAAATGTAAGATATAGCCTAGATTGGGAGCCAGAATTTCTATGTGTGTAAATGAATAGTACTTGGTTCATACCTCCATTAGAACACCAATCACACTGTATTATCATTATCTTTTTTCATATCTGTCTCCCTCACCAGAATGACTAGCTGGAGGAATTAAAAAACCCCATGGAGCAATATATAAGTACTTCATGAGTGTTTACATGGATGGAAATTACCAATGCCAGCTCAAGTGTTCAGAGGATTGAGATTTGAGCTGACTGTTTAGGGGTGGTTACAATACAGATAAGACATGAGAACAGGGGCATATATCGGGCAAGAAGCAGGACAGAGTCTAACACTTACTTATCCCTGCTACATGCTAGGTATTCTCTAACAGCCATCTAATTTACTCCTTACAACCACCTTGTGAGGACGGGTTATTACATCCATTTCCCAGATGAATACCTTGATAGTCAAAGAGTTGAAATAACTGCACAGGGTCCCACAGTTTGGAAGTAGCAGAACAAGGCCTGAAAGCAGGGTCTGCCCAACTCCAGACTCTTACTTTCCACACTGTACCATAATGTCTCATCTAGAAGAGTCAAGGGCTTGCTGCTTTGATAGGGCCAGTGAAGAGACCCGTTTAACAAGAGTAGAGCTGGTATTTAAAGTCTAGCCCTAGTACCTGGTTTAATAATTTGGGACCAGCTCATAGAGGGCCTTGAATTTATGTTAAGGAGTTTGAACTTATCCTGTACATTTTATAGCCACTGAGAAAATCTTTAAGGAGAAGAAATACAGCATGGAAACACTTAAGGTAAATCTTACAACAGTATTATATGGATTAAAGTTAATATTTTTTACATTTACCTTAAAAAGTTTTGTAGCAGAAAGCAATGAATATCAAGGTTTACTGACAAAAATTAAATGAATATCAAGATCTACTAACACCCTTGCATAGTTGCAAACGTGTCTATTTCCAGATGGTGTTCATCAGGCCATGAACATTTTTTGTGGACTTTTTTTCACTTAATATTATTTTATATGAATACATTTTTTGACCTAGCCTAAATCCTTGTCATTTCATGCATAACATGTATTGGTTAAATGCCTGTAAGAATTGAATTGTTTGCTTATCAGCCTTTGTGGTTGGGTCTGAATTTTTGCTGTTAAGAAGCATGTTTTTGTGCTAGTTGTTTTCCTTATTTTTTGTCTTTTGGGTTAATTTCTTTGGGCCTGTTCCCCAAAGTGGATCAACTGGATCAATGAGCATGAACTGTCTCATATATATCATTTTGCATTTCATTCACATTGTTCCAGAATTCTTTTGTTGTTTTGTTTTGTTTTTTTGTTGTTGTTTTTTTATACTGCAGGTTCTTCTTAGTCATCAATTTTATACACATCAGTGTATACATGTCAATCCCAATCGCCCAATTCAGCACACCACCATCCCCACCCCACTGCAGTTTTCCCCCCTTGGTGTCCATACGTCTGTTCTCTACATCTGTGTCTCAACTTCTGCCCTGCAAACGGACTCATCTGTACCATTTTTCTAGGTTCCACATACGTGCGTTAATATACGATATTTGTTTTTCTCTTTCTGACTTACTTCACTCTGTATGACACTCTCTAGATCCGTCCACGTCTCAACAAATGACTCTATTTCGTTCCTTTTTATGGCTGAGTAATATTCCATTGTATATATGTACCACATCTTCTTTATCCATTCGTCTGTTGATGGGCATTTAGGTTGCTTCCATGACCTGGCTATTGTAAATAGTGCTGCAATGAATATTGGGGTGCTTGTGTCTTTTTGAATTATGGTTTTCTCTGGGTATATGCCCAGTACTGGGATTGCTGGATCATATGGTAAATCTATTTTTATTTTTCTAAGGAACCTCCATACTGTTCTCCATAGTGGCTGTATCAATTTACATTCCCACCAACAGTGCAAGAGGGTTCCCTTTTCTCTGCACTCTCTCCAGCATTTGTTGTTTGTATATTTTCTGATGATGCCCATTGTAACTGGTGTGAGGTGATATCTCATTGTAGTTTTGATTTGCATTTCTCTAATAATTAGTGATGTTGAGCAGCTTCTCGTGTGCTTCTTGGCCATCTGTATGTCTTCTTTGGAGAAATGTCTCTTTAGGTCTTCTCCCCATTTTTGGATTGGGTTGTTTGTTTCTTTAATATTGAGCTGCATGAGCTGTTTATATATTGTGGAGATTAATCCTTTGTCCGCTGATTCGTTTGCAAATATTTTCTCCCATTCTGAGGGTTGTCTTTTCATCTTGTTTATGGTTTCCTTTGCTGTGCAAAAGCTTTTAAGTTTCAATAGGTCCCATTTGTTTATTTTTGTTTTTATTTTCATTACTCTAGGAGGTGGATCAAAAAAGATCTTGCTGTGATTTATGTCAGAGTGTTCTTCCTATGTTTTCCTCTAAGAGTTTTATAGTGTCTGGTCTTACATTTAGGTCTCAAATCCATTTTGAGTTTATTTTTGTGTATGGTGTTAGGGAGTGTTCTAATTTCATTCATTTACATGTAGCTGTCCAGTTTTCCCAGCACCACTTACTGAAGAGACTGTTTTTTCTCCATTGTATATCTTTGCCTCCTTTGTCATAGAATAGTTGACCATAGGTGCGTGGGTTTATCTCTGGGCATTCTATCTTGTTCCATTGATCTATGTTTCTGTTTTTGTGCCAGTACCATACTGTCTTGATTACTGTAGCTTTGTAGTATAGTCTGAAGTCAGGGAGTCTGATTCCTCCAGCTCCGTTATTTTCCCTCAAGACTGCTTTGGATATTCGGGGTCCTTTGTGTCTCCATACAAATTTTAAGATGATTTGTTCTAGTTCCGTAAAAAAATGCCATTGGTAATTTGATAGAGATTGCATTGAATCTCTAGATTGCTTTGGGCAGTATAGTCATTTTCACAATATTGATTCTTCCAATCCAAGAACATGGTATATCTGTCCATCTGCTGGTATTGTCTTTCATTACTTTCATCAGTGTCTTATAGTTTTCTGCATACAGGTCTTTTGTCTCCTTAGGTAGGTTTATTCCTAGGTATTTTATTCTTTTTGTTGCAGTGGTAAATGGGAGTGTTTCCATAATTTCTCTTTCAGATTTTTCATCATTAGTGTATAGGAATGCAAGAGATTTCTGTGCATTAATTTTGTATCCTGCTACTTTACCAAATTCATTGATTAACTCTAGTAGTTTTCTGGTGGCATTTTTAGGATTCTTTATGTATAGTATCATGTCATCTGCAAACAGTGACAGTTTTACTTCTTCTTTTCCAATTTATATTCCTTTTATTTCTTTTTCTCCTCTGATTGCTGTGGCTAGGACTTCCAAAACTATGTTGAATAATAGTGGTGAGAGTGGACATCCTTCTCTCGTTCCTGATCTTAGAGGAAATGCTTTCAGTTTTTCACCATTAAGAATGATGTTTGCTGTGGGTTTGTCATATATGGCCTTTATTATGTTGAGGTAGGTTCCCTCTATGCCCACTTTCTGGAGAGTGTTTATCAGAAATGGGTGTTGAATTTTGTCAAAAGCTTTTTCTGCCTATATTGGGATGATAATATGGTTTTTCTTCTTCAATTTGTTAATATGGTGTATCACATTGATTGATTTGCGTATATTGAAGAATCCTTGCATCCCTGGGATAAATCCCACTTGATCGTGGTGTATGATCCTTCTAATGTTTTGTTGGATTCTGTTTGCTGGTATTTTGTTGAGGATTTTTGCATCTATATTCATCAGTGATATTGGTCTGTAATTTTCTTTTTTTGTAGTATCTTTATCTGGTTTTGGTATCAGGGTGATGGTGGCCTCATAGAATGAGTTTGGGAGTGTTCCTTCCTCTGCAGTTTTTTGGAAGAGTTTGAGAAGGATGGGTGTTAGCTCTTCTCTTAATGTTTGATAGAATTCACCTGTGAAGCCATCTGGTCCTGACTTGTTTGTTGGAAGATTTTTAATCACAGTTTCAATTTCATTACTTGTGATTGGTCTGTTCATATTTTCTGTTTCTTCCTGGTTCAGTCTTGGAAGGTTATACCTTTTTAAGAATCTGTCCATTTCTTCCAGGTTGTCCATTTTATTGGCATAGAGTTTCTTGTAGTAGTTTCTTAGGATGCTTTGTATTTCTGCACTGTCTGTTGTAACTTCTCCTTTTTCATTTCTAATTTTATTGATTTGAGTCCTCTCCCTCTTTTTCTTGGTGAGTCTGGCTAATGGTTTATCAATTTTGATTATCTTCTCAAAGAACCAGCTTTTAGTTTTATTGATCTTTGCTATTGTTTTCTTTGTTTCTATTTCATTTATTTCTGCTCTGAACTTTATGATTTCTTTCCTTCTACTAACTTTGGGTTTTGTTTGTTCTTCTTTCTCTAGTTGCTTTAGGTGCAATGTTAGATTGTTTACTTGAGATTTTTCTTGTTTCTTGAGGTAGGCTTGTATAGCTATCAACTTCCCTCTTAGAACTGCTTTTGCTGCATTCCATAAGTTTTGGATCGTCGTGTTTTCCTTGTCATTTGTCTCTAGGTATTTTTTGATTTCCTCATTGATTTCTTCAGTGATCTCTTGGTTATTTAGTAACGTATTGTTTAGCCTCCATGTGTTTGTCTTTTTTACGTTTTTTCCCCTGTAATTCATTTCTAATCTCATAGTGTTGTGGTCAGAAAAGATGCTTGATATGATTTCAATTTTCTTATATTTACTGAGGCTTGATTTGTGACCCAAGATGTGATCTATCCTGGAGAATGTTCTGTGCACACTTGAGAAGAAAGTGTAATCTGCTGTTTTTGGATGGAATTTCCTATAAATATCAATTAAATCTATCTGGTCTATTGTGTCATTTAAACCTTCTGTTTCCTTATTTATTTTCATTTTGGATGATCTGTCCATTGGTGTAAGTGAGGTGTTAAAGTCCCCCACTTTTATTGTGTTACTGTCGATTTCCTGTTTTATAGCTGTTAGCTGTTGCCTTATATATTGAGGTGCTCCTATGTTGGGTGCATATATATTTATAATTGTTATATCTTCTTCTTGGATTGATCCCTTGATCATTATGTAGTGTCCTTCCTTGTCTTTTGTAACGTTCTTTATTTTAAAGTCTATTTTATCTGATATGAGTATAGCTACTCCAGCTTTCTTTTGATTTCCATTTGCATGGAATATCTTTTTCCATCCCCTCACTTTCAGTCTGTATGTGTCCCTAGGTCTAAAGTGGGTCTCTTGTAGAAAGTATATATATGGGTCTTGTTTTTGTATCCATTCAGCACGCCTGTGTCTTTTGATTGGGACATTTAATTCATTCACGTTTAAGGTAATTATCGATTTGTATGTTCCTAGGACCATTTGCTTAATTGTTTTCGATTTGTTTTTGTAGGTCCTTTTCTACTCGTGTGTTTCCCACTTAGAGAAGTTCCTTTAGCATTTGTTGTAGAGCTGGTTTGGTGGTGCTGAATTCTCTTCGCTTTTGCTTGTCTGTAAAGCTTTTGATTTCTCCATCAAATCTAAATGAGATCCTTGCCGGGTAGAGTAATCTTGGTTGTAGGTTCTTCCCTTTCATCACTTTAAGTATATCATGCCACTCCCTTCTGGCTTGTAGAGTTTCTGCTGAGAAATCAGCTGTTAACCTTATGGGAGTTCCCCTGTATGTTATTTGTCATTTTTCCCTTGCTGCTTTCAATCATTTTTCTTTGTCTTTAATTTTTGCCAGTTTGATTACTATGTGTCTCAGCGTGTTTCTCCTTGGGTTTATCCTGTATGGGACTCTCTGTGCTTCCTGTACTTGGGTGGCTATTTCCTTTCCCGTATTAGGGAAGTTTTTGACTATAATCTCTTCAAATATTTTCTCTGTCCTTTCTGTCTCTCTTCTCCTTCTGGAACCCCTATAATGCAAATGTTGTTGCGTTTAATGTTGTCCCACAGGTCTCTTAGGCTCTCTTCATTTCTTTTCATTCTTTTTTCTTTAGTCTGTTCCGCAGTAGTGAATTCCACCATTCTGTCTTCCACTTCACTTATCCGTTCTTCTGCCTCAGTTATTCTGCTATTGATTCCTTCTAGTGTAGTTTTCATTTCAGTTATTGTATTGTTCATCTCTGTTTGTTCTTTAATTCTTCTAGGTCTTTGTTAAACATTTTTTGCATCTTCTCTATCTTTGCCTCCATTCTTTTCCGAGGTCCTGGATCATCTTCACTATCATTATTCTGCATTCTTTTTCTGGAAGTTTGCCTATCTCCATTTCATTTAGTTGTTTTTCTGGGGTTTTATCTTGTTCCTTCATCTGGTATATAGCCCTCTTCCTTTTCATCTTGTCTGTCTTTCTGTGAATGTTGTTTTTGTTTCACAGGCTGCAGGACTGTAGTTCTTCTTGCTTCTGCTGTCTGCCCTCTGGTGGATGAGACTGTGTTCCAGAATTCTTGATGGCTATCTGGATAGAATAATCCCAGTGTACAGTGCCACCAGCAATGTGTGCATGCATATGTTTCACCATATTCCTGTCAGAATCATTTTATTTAAAAATTATGTGTATTTATTTTGTACTGAGTGAGCTGTAAACTAGAGACATAGAGGCAGAAAGGTGAGTTTGGAGACTGCCACAATAGTTAAGGCTTAAGTGAGAAGAGACTCATTTTTGGTGATGATGAATATAACAAATTTATCATCAAACTTTGACTAAGCACCTGCTATGTGCCAGTCACAGTACTAAACATATTACTACCTAAGTAAATCCTCTCAATGTCTCTGTAAGATAATATATTATTAGTCTTGATTATATCATTGAGGAAACTGAGACTGAGCAAATTGATGTGACATACCCTAAGTCACACAAATATGAAGCTCCAGAGCTGAGGTTCAAACATAGACTTTCTGAAAGGACAGCTGCTGGAAGAATATTTTTTTTAATCCAGAGTTGTTAGTTACCAAAAAGAAATGGGGACCAAGGGAGGTGGCCAAGATAGCTGCAATATTGGGTACCTGCTGAGGAGTAGTGTTCCATTTGGCTCACTGTCCAAGTTCTTGTTGTTCTCTTTTCCAGGAGACTCTGACAGTTTCAGCGTAGTGCGGCCTCCAGGAGAAAAGCCAACCATCATCCGACCCCCAGTGAGGCCTCCAGATCCTCCCTGCCGGGCAACTACTACCCAGAAACCAGAACCAAAGCCAGATATAGTGACTGGCAATGCAGGGGAAATCCCATCGTCTGTGTAAGTAGGGTTGTTTTTCAACCTTGACCTAAAGCCCACCTTAGACCACTAGGAATGCTTTCAGGATCACCATTATGGTTGTGAAGGGTGTACAATGCACGACTCCAGGGTATCATTCACTTCATAGTGTAGGGGACTGTTGCAGACCAGCTCTGTTCAGAGTGTTCTACTCAACACTTAAAGCTGGGAGATTTTTCCTAAAGCTGAGGTGTTTAAATCTTAGTACCCGATAGGAGACCCATTTTTCTTAGTCGCCCTGATCTCTCTAGGGTGATAAGGTTACTGGCTGCTTTCATGCTTCTTTGCCTCTGGAAATTTGTTTTTCTTCTTATTACTACTGGTTTTAAAAGTAATTTAATGAACAGATTTGGTCATTTTACGTGTGCTTTGAGGCTTTTTTTTTTTAAAGAGAGGGTATGATTTTTTAAAATCTTCCAAAATGGCTCAGATTCTCCAGAGAGCCTCTTACAGGGTAGTAGCAGAGCTAATATCCAACAGGCCTTCCTGAGGCTAGCCTGTAAGCCAAGGAATCAGGGATAGAGCCGCTAAGGTGGGGCCACAGCACCTCTCAGGGACCAGCTTTTCTTGGCCACAAAACTAGCCTGGCCGGCCTCTCCTCAGCCAGTGCCTGGGATCCCTCTCAGTATCCTGCCTCCTAGTGTTCCTTTTTCTTGTGTCTCTTATTTTCCATAATTGTAAAATTGAGAAAAT
This sequence comes from Balaenoptera physalus, assembly GCF_965194825.1. Classification (NCBI taxonomy): domain Eukaryota; kingdom Metazoa; phylum Chordata; class Mammalia; order Artiodactyla; family Balaenopteridae; genus Balaenoptera; species Balaenoptera physalus. The sequence continues at coordinate 58,323,733 of NC_138903.1, read as the reverse complement.
AAGAAAAACAGAGCCTCTACCGTTTGGACTAATTAGCTAAGTGTATTTACACTTAGCCAAAATTGCCAAAATTACACTTAGCCAAAAATGCCAAAAATTATACTCTGAAACCAAGAACTTGTTTCACTTATTTCTCCCAAGAGTAGTCTGAATGGGCAACATACTTAGACCATTCTGAACCAAGGGGGAGCAAAGGGTATCAGCCATAGCCTTGGGGGTGCCTATGGTCTCTGAGCCATTTCACATTCTGATACTTGGGTTTTTCCTCAGACCGAGATCCTTTGCAAGCTAAGGCAGAGCCTGGCATTGGTGGCCTATCTGGTTCATATTTTCTTTTCCTTTCCATTAGCCATTGGTTCCCACACATATTCCAGAGCAACTCATGGGACTTGGTTGGCTTCTCTTTGCAGGGTGGCTTCCAGGACCAGGTTCTTTGAAACAGCTTCCCGGAAAACAGGAAGGTAAGAGATGCAGATGACAGAAATGAAACCAAATCACTTTTTAATAAATATATCATGAGCATGTCATTTGCTCTTTTAACATTCTATTTTTCTGTTTCTCTGTAGCTCTGTCTCTTTCTCTCTGTCTGTGTTTGTTCCTTTCTCTCCCCCAACACTGTCTCTCTGTCTCCCTGTCTCTTACCCTGTGTCTCTGTCTTTGTCTCTATACCTGTGTGTCTCTCTGCCTTTGTCACTCTTGTCCATTTGTCTCTTGAACACTGTTTCTTTCTCTGTCTCTGTAATTCTCAGTCTCTTTATGTCTCTCCTTGTGTTTTTCTACTTATATCTCTGTTTCTTTGTCTCTGTTTCCCTATCTCTTTGACTCTTTTTCTGTCTCTCTCCATGTCTCTCTTTCTTTGTCTATCTCTGTATCTGTTGTCTCTGCCTCTCTGACTCTGTCTTTCCATCTCTTTCTCTCTTTCTCCTCTCTCTCTCTCTCACACACACACACATAGAGTACTCACATGCCAAGTGGTATTGCAAAAACTTTATGCTTGATGTAGGTCTAATTTTTTTTGTTAGTTTACTTATTTAGACCCTATTATATTCTAAAAGGGCAGCTGATAGGAATATATAGAAAGCAATATTCTAACATAAACAGCCTTAGAATAAGCATAGCCCTCATTTCAGAGGTAAACATTAGACTTAGGTGGTTGTTTTCGAACTGGCTGAATATATAAATCACCTGGAAAATTTTGAGGGAAAATAAAATGAACACAGATTCCTGCCTTCTGCTCTAGACCCACTAAAACAGAATCTCCAGGAGTAGGGCCTGGGAGTCTGGGTTTTTAAAATTTCCTTCCTTTATTTCTTTCTTCCAGTTAATTTGTTTTTAAAATTCCTCAAGTGCTGGTACAGGCTTTCCAAGGCCTATCATTTGGGACCCTTTAGACTAGAACACCTGGAGAAATGATTGCTTAGCCTTCAGGCACTCTTCTGTGAGTTTATTCAATGTTGCTTATCAGAGAGTTCAAAATTGTGCTTCCTGATGGGTGACAGGCGTGTAACTCTTCCAGGTATTCAGTTAAAAGCAGAACAATGTGCTTTACTAGCACTGGAGCTGGGATAGGTTTGACATCATCTAGTTAAAACTATGGGACCCGACTCACCAGGACATGATTCTGAACAGCATGTCACCCTAGTTCTGCTTGGCAGTCAGCCACAGGGAACTCTAGACTAGGCCAAATTCTCCTTAGACAATAATTTACCATTTATTCTACCATAACAAATGAAAGTGAGGTCAAAGCCCCAGATTTCTCTTACTGATAGAATGAAGATAAAGTTTTCACCTAGGACATTTTTAAAGCAGGCTTAATCAGATAGGCTTGAGGGAAAAAAAGAAAAACAGAAAGAGAGAGAATACTTTATATTCTTAATAAAGTATCTGCTTATGAGCAGGACTACTTCCTACTTCCTGGTGGTCCTTCCAACCTCCCTAGGATAAGCCATATGAGAATAAATACCAGGGAAATAGAATGAAGCAAACTAGAATTAACAGAATGAACTGGGCATATCTAAAGGAAAGCTTTTTAGAGGAAGTGATATCTGAGATGGGGCTTGAAAGATGGGTAGAATACACTGAAAATGTGAGGGATTGATCTGTAGCTTTGGACAGGGAACCAAGGCATTGAGAGGGATACATACTAGGCATGAACAAAGTCCAACAGAATCTTTAAGGCAGCCTGACTTTTAATACGGAAACTATAGCCAACCTGGTGTTGAAAGTGTGGAAAGATTGGTAACCACTGCCTGGGCTTTGTCATTTAGTGCTCAGGGAAGTCTTGGACCAACTGCAACATAGGGCACTGTGGTCAAAGCAGACACTTCAGGCTGGAGGACGACCTGACCAATCCTATGTCCAGGCCTCTGGAACCTAAATTTAATCCTGTTCCTTATCCCCAGATTCCATCTTGGCAGGATTGTGGGTAAGACCAAGGTGGGTACACCAGTCCTCCAATATGTAATAAGCCACCTTCCTAGGTACCCACAGGTTCCTCCCACTCAGCATCCACATAAGGAAAGCACCCCTTCTGTCTAGGCCCCGATTCTGTAACCACCACTTGCATCAGTGCACCTACATGCTGGCTACTGGTCAAGATTCTTAGACTAGCCACAGTCAATCCCATCTCATCTCTAATGAAAATGATCTGTTTAACCTTTTCTCTGCCCCTTTTTGCTTCCAGTTTGTACGCCTGACTCTATGTAACCTGACATTTGAATGACCTCACTTCTCATTCATCTCCCTTCTACAATACAACAATTAAAAAAATTAAAAACTCAAAAGAAAATGAGAAGTGGCTCATCAAGAAGAGAAGGGAGGGGAAGACATTTCAGTAAGGCAGAATAGCTTATGCAAGGCAGGTTCACAAAGTGATTAGTGTTCCACTTTGGCTAGAATGTGGGGGTGAGAAGAAGGAAGCTTAGCTAGAGTTGAGGCCAAGAAGATGGATTGGGGCCAGATTGTAAAGGCCTTATATAACATACTAAGGAGTTTGGTCTTTATTCTGTAGTCCATGGGGTGTCATGGAAAACTTTTCAGCATGACAATGCATATTCTAAGCTGCCTGAGTTATTTTAAAACACACACACACACATTCTGCTGGTAATGAGGAAGATAGTTGGGAGAGTAAAACCTGGAGGCAGGGAGACCAGTTAGGAGGCTAATCATCCTGGCAAGAGTTGATGAGGTCCTGATGTATGGCATTGTCAATAGGAATGGAATGAAAGGACAGATTTGAGGTAGACTCAGTAAGACCTTGCTGACTTTTCAAACATGGAGCATTGGAGAAAGATTAAGAGAGAAAAAAGTCTAACTTGGGCAGTTAGGTAGATGGTAGCAATAATTAATCATGGAGGAACAGGTTTTGTGGGAAAGTTTCTCTGCTCAATTTTGGACACAGTGTGTATGAAGACTCTTTGGGACATCAGATAGAGATGTCCAGTGGGTAACTGCAACTTAGACTAGTAATTGGGGCTGGATCTACATAGGTTTAGAGGTAGAACTGTTAAGTACAGCCACTGTACAAAGTTATAGGGGCATTCACATATACTACAATGTGAATAGTAACCTTGTGGGTGGGGGGGTCTCAGTATTTGATGGGGATTGAAATCATGGATGGGAATAAGATCACTCAGGGAGTAGGTATAAATAGACTTAAGAGAGAAGAGAAAAACAATGTTCAGGATATAGCCCTGGGGCAAGATGTTGTCTGGGATTTTCTGGCCAAATTATAGGGAGCTTGATTCTCCAGAATTGTCTCTTGCCTCCAACCATCCCCAGACAAGGCTACTTTAGGACCAATCTAAGCACATCAAGAGGCTGGTTTGGTCTTCAAGGCAAAGAAAGATTCATGTTTCACAAGGCACTTGCCTTCCCTCTTTGCCCTTTTCCCATTGGAGATAATCACAGAATGTAGTCTTTGGTCTTGGGCCAATTTCTCTGGTCTTCCCTTGCCTCCCATAGTATGGCACTCGAAGGATTGTGCTGGCACCTGAAAGATGTCTTTGTGTCTGGGATACTGGGCTCTCTAAATCTGGCAGAGAGGTAGCCCAACCTATAAGCATGGAGTGAGATGTTTTGAAATATCTGGATGGAATCACTTCCTCGTTTTTCAAATGGCCTAATTGCCACCGTCCTGGAAGGGTCACCCATCCACTTGCTTTCCTTTCCAGTTCTGATTTCTAGAGTCTTAGTGAAATGTCTTTCCTCCTTTACCCACAGTTCTCAAGGCAGACTTCCTGGAGATGAGAGTTGAGGCCTCAGGTATGTAGTATCCATCCCTGATTACAAAACCTTGTTACACATATACCTTCTTTATGAGATCTGAGTTTTTGAGGACTGGAGTGCCATGTAGGTCCAGAGGGTGGGAATTCACCTCCATGCCTCAGTTCACTACCCTGTAATTACTTGACCCTTAAACTTACTGCCTTTTAATTATGAGGTTCTCTGTGTTTTAAGTTTCCTTTCTTTCTTGCTCAGCCAAACTACAGTATAGTTTTACAAATTGCCTTTGAATCAAGGTCATTAGGAATCCTAAATCGTGACATTTTGGGCAATTACATTTCCTTCTCTGGACCTCAGTTTCCCAATATGTAAGATGAAATGTTTGGAACCTTTTAACTCTGACATCCTTTGGGTCTATAAGAATATCAGTAACCTCTCATTTGATATTATAGCAGGTCCCAAGAGTCTACCTTAGTATCTGTAGGGGAACTTCATTCCTTCAGATCAAATCACAATTTCAGTCTTACCCCTTGAACCTTCATCCTTAGTTCTTTATATTTGTCTAATGCAAAGCATTTTCACTTCCATTATATCATTTAGTCCATATCAAATGCCAGAAATAGGGACGTTAATATGTATTTTCACTCAACAAATAAAGGAACTGAGGTTCAGAGGGGATAAGTAACTTACTGAGATCACCAGAACCATGGAGATCATGGAAATTTCTTTCTCTACTCGGAGTTCTGATTGACAGTCAGATTGCTGGCATGACATGAACCAATACACACATAAATCAGATCCAGGTATCTGGAGCAGAGCTTTCCATGTACTCCTCAGCCTTCCTTTTCTTCATATCACTGCCAGTCCTCAGAGGTCTATGGGTAGATAAGCATTTTCTTATCAGCTCTCATGAAGGTGAAGTCCCAGTAAAAGGAAGTTTGGAGTTATTGTAGGGCCATAAAGGCAGTGGCCATTCAGCAAGGTGGGTAATCTCAGAGGTATCAGGCATCTGTATCTTCTGTAGACTTCTTGGGGATTAGAGTTCAGGCTTAAGGCACACAGTTTCAGCCCTGATTTTAGCACCGTATTAGGACAGTTTCATGGGATCTGAGTTATAAGGGCCTTTTTCTACCCAGCCGCTATTGCTCAGAAGATTAGCTACCTACCAAGAGAGGGCCTACTGCTCAGTGGCTGTTAAGTGTTTAACCAGTCCTAGCTAATTCCTTACTCTCTTCTTTCCCTTTCAGGTTTTAAAAGCCTTGGCCTCAGGGGACCCTTTCCAGGTTCTAGAAGAGTCTTCTTCAAACCCTTGTGTGCTGAAGAGCAGATCTTTCCTGGCCCTGCACCTTCAGGCTCTGGGATGCTATAAAATAAGGGACACACGTCCTAGACACAAGTTTATTTCTCCTTTGTATTCTGTCTTCATTCCCTCAGAAGGTCTATCTTGAGCTCCTATAAGACTGTGAATGGCTGAACTCCCTCAAGCCAGACTGCAGAAACCAAGCTATCTACCGACCTGAGTCGAAGAGAGGAGCTCAGTTTTCAACTCTTCTCTGAACTTCCTGCCTTCTCAAAAGGCCACCTAGCTCTGAAAGATTTGGGACTAAAGGTTTATCTCAGAAGTCTTACCCTGAACCAGAAGTTACTTGAGTTGGGTCCATTGCTTACCTTGGAAGTAGGGGAGTAGGAATGTTTGCTGAACTTTCGAGAATCTTAATATGTCTCTTACTGAGGATATGGACCCTGGTGCCAGTTTGGAGCTTTGGCACTGTAATATATTGCCAAGAATGTGTCTGCTCTTATGGGACCAGACAGAATGAGTGATGCCCCCACAATCCCTCCAAGTGGACTCAGGCCTTCCTGCTTTTGCATACAGCCGCTTAGGACAAATCTGCAAAGCATGTTTTACATGTCAAAGCCTAGGTCTGTTTGAATTATTCCTCCTCCTGTTTTCTCCTGACAGCTTCCTTTCCAAGCAATCAAGAAAGAAACAAAAGCTGAAGACAGTTCTTTTAAAAAAGGCAGACTGTGTTTGTTCTGCAGGAGTTCCATTTTTGGGTCAAATGCTGGGGAGAATTGTTAAGATGGATTGAGGCCAGGCAGTTGTCACTGTTGCTTCATGTCTGCCTTATGCAGATAAGCTGTTTTATCACCTGAAAGAAACAGTTCTTAACCCAATATCTGTGGATTCAGGAACTTCATAAAGCCTCTGAAATGGTATGCCTTTTCAATGTGCCTTTTCTGAGGAGATGGTCCATAACATTCTAGTGAATTTCAAATTGGGCCTGTGACACAATAAAGGTTAAGAACCACAGCCTTTGAGATAAAAGACTCTTTTTATACCTATAAAATATTTGATTAGAAAGGCCTTTCAGAATTATTTAGTCTAACTCCTTAGTTTACCTTTGGGGAAACTGAGGCAGAGCAAGTTAGCAGCCATGTGTAAACAAGATACCACATCCCTGGGCACCTACACAAGGTTCTTTCCATTACACCATGCTTATCTAGCAAGGGGCCTTATGATTGGTCGCTTTAATGGCCATCATTTTGAGGATCTGGCTTTTACCCTCTTTCTTGGGGCACACATATTTGCCACCAAATGGGACTTCCAGACATAAGCTCCTGGTCTTCCTCATTTGCTATTTCAATCATTGGAAAGGAATTAAAACACAGTTAGTGTAGTGAGTCAGAAATCTGACGAGTAGACATTTCTGATTCCTGTTTGTTGAAGAGAAGCTGCTGGATAAAGTGTCATCTCTTGTTTCCACACAGGTGCCTTGGCTTTAGGGTGGGCTTTAAGATAGCCTGTCTTTAGAGTCTGTGTAATTATAATGTGGTCCAGTGTGAGAGAAAGGACTTTCCTATTGGACTCTTATAGCCAGGCCCCACTAGTGCACTGACTGAGAAAGAAGCATAGACATGGGGAGAGGGGAGGCGAGAGAGAGGGTAAGGGAGAGGGAGATGAGAAAGAGAATGCACCCATGCCCAAACCAACTCTGAGATGCCTTTGGAACAGTGTTACTGAAAGGCAATAGCTACTTTCAAGATTGAACTCTAAATATGGCTTATTGATGAGTTAGTAACATGTAAGCTAAACACACTGAGAGCCTTTGTGGAAGTAATTGAGTAGCAATTTGATGACATTCTTAATGACGATGTACCCAGGTGGCCATATTGAACTCTCAGCTCTACCCAGTCTCAAAGGCAAAGTTGCTAAAAAAACCAGGAGAAAGTAAGCCAAGTGGGCACCATTCTACCTGCTGCTCACCCTCAAAGGGAATCTCTGTGAGACCTACTAGCCTCACTCAGGAAGTACTCATTGAGCCACAGTGTCAGAGCTGTGGCCTCTCTGCTCTGTCCCATTAGATGACTAGCTAAACAAAGCAGGTGTGCAGATTTTAGCCACAGAAGCAGTGGCCAATGGGGCCTCAGTACCTTTGAAGATATTAGAGACATGATTTCACTCTGGTTTCCTTGGGGGGAAATTCCACAGTCACCACTACAAATATTGAGAGATTATTGAGAACCAGAGAAAGCCACCACAATTCCAGTAGAATATGTGTCCCAGAAATGTGGCTGTGAGATTGCTATGTGTTTCCTGGGACACAGATCTTTAGGCCTGGCCTAAAGAGTTGGGATCACCAGTCTGACTGGAAGCCAAGGAGCAATGCCTGGCTGGCTCTACCCCTGCCCTGGGCTATACCCAAAGAATGAACCTCAGCACCTACCCTTTTGTTCTCTGATTTAAAGAGCAAAAGCTTCTGTGGAATGAGACTGGCTTGTCCTAGGCTTGATGGATGGATAGTCATTCAGAAGAGGCTATGGGAAGGGGGTGATAATTGAAGCATGTCAATTGTAGGAAATTATCTGCATACCTCGGCCAGCAGGCAATGGATGAACTGTAAATGTTGAGCTGTCAGTGATAACATTTATTAAGCACCTACTAAGTGCTAGATGCTTCATATACATTATATCATTTAGTCCCTACAATAATCATGCAAGTGGATGCTATCCTCCTCATTTTACAGATAAAGGATTTATGACCCAGCAGGCTAAAATTAACTGGCTCAAGGTCACACAGAAAGTAAATAACAGAATTATTATTCTAATCCAGTTTTCTCTGACTCTGCACTCCATGTTGTTTTCCCTTTGCCATATAAAGGCCATAATACTGGAGCTGACCTACTTAACAAAATATTAAAAGGCAAGTATTTGAGGGGAAGGAGGGGATGAAGGTCCAGTTTACAGGGGAATAAAAACTGGGCTGAAAGAGATTTCTGAGTTATGTTTTCTCCTCACCTTCAGAATGCCCATTTGATAATGTCTTAAAACAGATCATTTACTTTTACCTTGTGACATGAAGGATTTATATTTTAGTTGGTAGTTGTCAAGTCCTTGGCTTAGCTGTTTTTCAAAGAGAAAAAGGTCCTTGTATATGTCTGTTACTTCACCAAGGTTCTAGCTTGTGCAGTTTTACCCCAAGAGACGGGCGGCATCCACACATGGTTTGAGAAATAGAAATGGTCTTGGTGCTTCTGCAGGACTTGATGCCTTGGGATCAAATCCCTATTAAGGGTTTTCTGTGGTGATGATAGCAAAAGTTAAGAGATGATTTAGAATAATAAATATTATTGAAGTTTTTGTTTAAAAAAAGATGGAGTGTGTTGCCCAGCCACTGAGGGGCAAAACTCAGCATCCAAATTGAGTAATAAAGTGGTGTCATGTAGAGTATTTCTAAAATAAGTTGCAATTGTGGGAAAGAATCCTTCCCTTTTCAAGAAGTTCCTTAATTCTGTAATAGCTAGAACAAATAAAGTAATAGAAGTATTTCTGTGACTAGAAAAATTGCTTTTGAGAGAATGTAGATCAATGATACTATTTTTAATGTGGCTACAGACAAATGGCCTTGACACATTACAAGCCCAGAAAAAGCTTCAGAAGCATTTAAAAATTTCAGAGAAAAGCAAGATAACTTGAAGAGATGTTTTTGAAGAAAAACCTTCATTTTCATAGGGAAAAGAATCACTTGATACCAAGGACATTAATAGATGCTAGAAAGAGACATTTGTGAAATACATATGTAACATCAGAAGAAAAAGAATTAGATCCTGGGGTCCATTAATGTGACTTTTAATAAAGTATGCAGACTGTCTAGTATTAATGGCCTCCACCTACAGTTTTGTCATGGAAACAATCTTTGGGCATATTTTGCATGATCCACTGCTCATGTTGTCTTCTGCAATTCTAAGGAAATGTAGGCCCAGAATCTTTTTGTACCTAGGCATCTCCATCTACAGTCTATTTTGCACCAAGCCCAGTTATTCCCTGAGGCCTCACAACATCATTGTGTGACAGCTGACAGCCCCATTCTACAGATAAGGAAACTTGAGGCTAAGGAAGATGAGAAATGATTTGCCCAATGTCACACAGTTAGGGATTGATAGAAACCCAGAACTAGAAGCTACAGGGCCGTTCCTGTTTCTAATACACCATACTACCTCCAGTGGTAAGGGAATGTTGACAGTAAATGGAGAAGATGTTTAGAAATGAGACTAACAACATCTGCAAGTCGTGCTACTCCAAATGTGGTCTATAAACAGCCTCAGCATCAGCATTACCTGGGAGCTTATGAGAAATGCAGATTCCTCGGCCCCATCCCAGACATCTGGAATCATAATTTGTATTTTAATAAGGTCTCCAGGAGATAGCTATGCACGTTAAAGTCTGAGAAGCACTGATTGTAAGGCATTTAAGACAACAAAGCAGGTTGAGGAAGGAGACCTCTTTGTGAGGCAAAGACCAAAAATGGCAGATAAGGCCAATCTGGTATGTTAGAAGTGTTTACAAAGATTGTGTCCATAGCTGCCTGCTTCTTACATTGCTTTGTACATGGCATTATACTTTGATGACATATAAATTAAGTTTTTCTACTTCAAAGAATAGTGAAACCAGCCTAGGAAATAAGACTGGAAGTTACTTGACTTTCAAACCTCTGAGCATCAAAGGCAATAGAAAAGCAACATGGAGCACTGGAAAGAGCTCCCTTCAGGAGCGTTTGGGGTCCACACTCACCTCTGTCACTGCCTCTCTGTAATGCTGAGCAAGTCCCTCCCAAGTTGTCTGTCTTTAAACCGAAGGGCCTTTTCAGCTTTGACATTCAGTTATTCTCAGCTATGGCTTTTACTACAGTCAACATTGTAATGAAAACATGGACAATTCTACCGGGTTTTGTCTGGCCAGAGATAAGTATCTTTAGTTCACATGAGAAGGAGTATTCTGGGAGGAAATATCAGTCATAACAAAGCAACATTAATGGGAATTGCAAGGAACTGGGAGGAGCATGACTAGTTAACTGGTTTGAAATTGGCCGGTATTTTAATTGAAGTGTAACAAGGCATCCAGACTCCTTTGAGAACCAGCTGCTTCAAACCACATACTTGGGAATCAACTCCTATATCCTGAATAGGGCATACTTTACATGAAACTCCTACATACTTTAATAAAGCTCCTCTGATTTGGGCTTTGGGGGGGGGATAGTTTATTGGGGGTAGGAGAGACTTGTAAAAAAGAGAAAATTTTTGCTCGTCCTCCATCTGCCATCTCTCCAGGTGATTCTGATGCCCATTAGCTGAAGACTGACTATAATCTAAACTTTTAAAATGAAGAAACAGACTCAGAGAGGAGAAGGGACTTGGCTAAAGTCACACACCAGAGCCAATGGCAGAAAACAGGTGCTCAGAGTACCACCCCAAGGGTCTTTCAACTCTACTTTCTTTGGGTGACTAGTTTACCAGAATCAAGATATCTGCTTCCAGCAGTAAGGCACACACTAGGGAGGATGAATAAGCCTTCCATCTGAGTACTTTGTTTCCATGACATGTTCACACTCATTTCTTCAGTTGAGCATCATACAGCCATATCACCTAGGCAGAGCAGGGATGATTACCCACATTTTATTGAAGCTCAGAGAGATGACATAACTTGCCCAAGGTCACACAGATAAGAAATAGACTTGTACCTAGCTTTTCTGATTTCAACTATGCTGCACTACTTCTCCAGGAGAGGAGAATCAGCCCTCCGACCCTCAGCATTTCTCCTGGGAAATGTCAGGCGCTCTAAGCTCTTAATTGCTTCAATCCAATTGTTTCAAAACAGATCGCTTTTTTTCCCTATTGGAGAATATCCTAACAGTTTTATAACTTGAAACTCTGCAGAGCACACTTACGTCCATCATTTTGTTCTCATAACAGACCCATAAGGTAGGTAAGACAAGGTATTTTGCCCTCATTTGACATGTACAAAGTGAGGCCCACAAACATTGTATTAGTTTTATATTGCTGCTGTAACAAATGACTACAAATTTAGCGGCTTAAAACAACCTCCATTTATTCTCTCACAGTTTCTGTAGGTCAGAAGTTTGGCATAGTGTGGCTGGATTCTCTTCTTAGGGTCTCACTTAACTAAAATCAAGATATCAGTCAGGGACATAGTTGTCATCTGGGGCTCAGGATCATCTTCCAAGCTCACTGGTTGTTGGCAGAAATCAGTTCCTTGTTGTAGGACTGAGGTCCCCATTTTTTCAACATATGGCCCCCTCTATCTTCAGGCTAAATACTTTTGCTTCCTTTTCTGTATCTAACTTTCTCTTCTGCCTCTGCTCTTCAAGTCTCGCCCTTTCATTGGGGTGATTTCATTGGGCCTGCACAGATAATCCAGGATAGTCTCCCTATTTTAAAGTCAGTAGTAACCTTAATCACATTTTCAACATCTCTTTTGCCATGTAATCACAGTCCTGGAGATTAGGATATGGGATCTTCATGGGGGACCATAATGCTGCATACAACAAGCACGGAGCAGCTCCCTACAGAAGCACCCCTTTTCAGCATAAAGACACATGGTTGTCCCCCACTAAATCCTGGGGAAGAAAAAAATTACCATTTACATGCCACCTACATGGGAAGTTAAAAATTCGTGTTGTTCAACTTCACCCATTTCTCAAACACACACAGACACAATTAGGCAGCACACCAAAAAAGTGGTAGCTGGAGTGCAAGGGGGACTCTTTGGAAGCTGATGGTATTCCTAGATGGCACATTAATGCTGGTGACCAGTCCCTTAACTAGTAACATTCTACCTAAGATGAGGAGGGGGCAGAAGTAGTTTTCCCAAAGTCCCAAGATAAGACATGTATTCCCCATATCACCTGACCAGAAGAGCTAACACTTACAGCATCTAGTACATGCCAAATGTTTGCCTAAGTGCTTTGCATGGGTCTACTGAATTTGTCCAGATAATATTTCTCTGAGGTAAGTACTGGTATTAGCCTCATTTTACCGATGAGAAAATTCAGGCACAGAATAGTTACATCATTTGCTCACATTCCCACAGCCAGGAAATGGTGAATTCAGGATTCATACCCAGACAAATTCCTAAACTAATCCCCTGTGGCTTCTATCAGACTGGGAAAATTCTCCTAGAGGGGAGATAGAGGCCAAGTTAAAGTCCCTTGCACCTTTGATCCTCTAAGCTTGCCCTCAGAGTCCTGGCATTCTGATAATCCAAGTCAGCACAGCTGAGCATCCTGAAGGAATCAAATTTAGAGACTTGCTGGGTTTTATGGGGCCAATGGAGTGCAAAGTGAAGGTGCCCAACATTTTCTCAGTGGCTGGAAGAAAATGAGACTGTCAGTCCAGGTAGGTGGGGTCAACATGGGTCGGCCCCAGGAATGCCCTCGCAGAGCAGGCGGGCCTCCCTATTTTGGTTTGCATTCAAGTTGTATCATTACCTCTGAACCTCTGTGAGGTCCATTTCTTGAAGACCCAGGCCCTGAGCATATCCAAAAAAAGTGCCTAAAATTAAGGCTGCAAAAGAGGGTTTTTCTGGTTTTGGAGAACAGGGCTAGGCAATGGCCTTTACTATGTCTTACATTTCCCAGCCTTCGGCAAGCCTGTGGGAACTAAGTTTCCGCTAGTGTTGTCAGCCCTGGATTTATTCCTCTTATTTCTGCTTCCTCAGCTGTTCTCATCTAGGTACCATGATGCTGGCAGGTGCCATCCTACTGTAACTTCCAAAGCCATCAGGATGTGAGGTAGGTGGGGTATGGACAAGCTCAGTCCTGTCACTCGCCTCTTCTCCACCCCTGCTACCATCCTGCAGGACTCAGAATTCTGTCTCCCTTCTGAGGTTGAGATCTAGAGGGACTCAGTAGAGGCTGAGTTCCTCTGTTCTCCATGTCTCCTTTGCTAGCCCTGGCCTCTAACCCCACTGAAAAGAACTCAAACACCGTTATCCATATTCATGCCTCAATCACCATAGGCAAGTTACTTCACCCAAATAACCATGGTTGGCCCTTAATAAGTAAGTGCTCAATTGATATTAACCAGTGGTGGTAGTAGTAGTCGTCGTCGTCGTAGTAGTAGTAGTGGCTGCCTCAGTTACTATCCAGGAATGGAATCTTCTCTATCCATTCAGGACTAGTGGATCATGCTCTGCCATTCAAAATCTTCCCAGATGTTATCTATCTACCACCTGATTCTTGGATTCCTCAATACAATGACCTGATTATCTGGAAACTGTCATGTTCCTTGGCCCTGTAACTAGCCACCCTGAACCCCAACACCCTATGGAAGCTGTCCTCATGCATGGCTCAGTCCCCCCCATACTTAGTCTCTCATGCAGGAGTTTCATGCCAATAACCCAGACCCAGCTACTCTGCCCTGTGCAGTTTCCAACAGTATGGTCTGAAGTCATTCCTATGACTTGAGGAATAGGGGATCCTTCCTCCTATGACAGTTAAGCTCCTGGTGATGTCGCTTAGGTACCTTCACCCTCATGAGGACCCTTTATACTATTCTGGGAAGCAGCTGTCTTTCCAACACTCCCTTACTCTCCCTTCCTCCTACATTTTTCACTCCTACTGTCATTACAATAGTGCTTATTGTGTTTCCTCAAAGGTATTCTGTAAGGGGGTACGTAGGTCCTGAAGGGGATATAGAAGAGAAGCACTATTCTGCTGCTGGCTGATTTCACACTTAACTAGAAATTAACCTTGGCTCTTGGCTGTCCAGGGTATATTTATATTCAGTAAGAAATCACATTACTTTCCCTGAAGTGAATAAGACATCACAAAATACCTTTGGAAATGGGTCTAAATATCCTTTAAATGAATTTGAAGAGCTCTGGGAAAGAAAAATAGGCAGCTAAGTAGCCAAACTGGTCCCACTGTGACAAAGGGGGAAAGGGACTCAGCCCTGACCAAAAGTGAACAATTTATAAGAATCATATCCAGAGCCTTTGCATAATTTGTGCTTCTAGAATTCAGGGCCTTGGAAGTTGAAACAAGCCCCACAATGGAATTGGGGTTCCCCTGGGACCAAGGGAAGGAAATAAACATTGCTGAGCATCTATTGTGTGTCAAGCATAAAGTGGGAGAGACCTGAATCCTTGAGCTTTCCCAGTAGATCTGGCATAAGAGTTAGGGTGGTAACTGGGTAAAATGAAAAAAAAGTACTACCACCTGGCAGGCACATTGTATACGTTTTATATACATTGTCTCATCTGAGCCTCTTAACCACCTCATTTTAGTCCCATTTTACAGCTCAAGACTTGAAATTCAGAAAGATTGTTACTTGCGCAAAGTTACATAGAGAGTAAATAGTGAAAGCCTAGATAGGAATGGACTCCTGAGTCTGTACAAGCATAGCATATTTTCATTACTGAAACATTCTCTAACACAGAAGACCCCAATACCCAGTGCTGAACCAGTTTTCTTGTTTTTTTCTTGATAAATTTATTTATTTTATTTTATTTATTTTTGGCTGCGTTGGGTCTTCGTTGCTGCGCGTGGGTTTTTCTCTAGTTGCCGCGAGCGGGGGCTACTCTTCGTTGCGGTGCACGGGCTTCTCATTGCGGTGGCTTCTCTTGTTGCAGAGCACGGGCTCTAGGCACGCGGGCTTCAGTAGTTGTGGCTCGTGGGCTCAAGAGAGCAGGCTAAGTAGTTGTGGCACACGGGCTTAGCTGCCCCATGGCATGTGGGATCTTCCTGGACCAAGGCTCGAACCTGTGTTCCCTGCATTGGCAGGCGGATTCTTAACCACTGCGCCACCAGGGAAGCCCTGAACTATTGGGAAAGAAACTTCTCATTGTTGTTGCTGTGATGCTGGAGGTGGAGCAAGGGGAGAGTAAATAAGGGTGTGGCCAGTGCCTGAAGCAAGTTGGGATAGGAAAGTTGAAGGACTACTTCTAGCTTATATGGAGCCTTTGTGTGAATTAGAGAAAGCACCCCTTGGTCAAGATACTTTATGACCATCTGCCAGAAAATTGTAATAAATACATAAATGTCTGATTAAAATGTGAGAGGCATCTCTAGATGTGGCCATCTCAACTGCATTCGATGGTCCTGGGGAGGTGCCCAGAAGTGCAAAGGAGGTGAAATAATCATGGGACTAACTGAAGCATTAATGGGTGTGCCTCAGATCCATGTAAAGACTAGAAGGTCATTCTACAGATCATGGCCTAAGCAATTCTAAATGAGAAGGAATTATGGAGCTTAGTTATTGGGAAGGAAGGGCTTTGAATTTATAGTATTAACTTACATTTTCAAAGCCCTGAAAGTTTTAGGATGCTGACTGTTAGCTGAGAGAAAGAATTGGGCAATGGAGGAGGGAAAGGCCCTCTGCAAGACATTTTTACACTGAATTTCTCATATATTCCTCACAACAGCCATGGGAGAGATAGTGTTGTCCTAATTTTAGATATGAGAAAACTGAAGCTCTAAGGTGAAATAATTTACCTTAGATCACACAGATATTAATTGGTGGTATTAGGATTTGCCCCTGGGTGTGTCTAACACAAGAAATAGTTCATTTCTCCCTTCACAATGTAACTATTGGGCATTTGGGTGTGTGTTCAATCAGCGAGAAGCATTAGGCTGGTGGCAGCCTTAGAGAATAAAGAAGTTGCAAAAACCATGTTAAAGGGCCCATGATCCTTGGCTGAGCAAAGGGTAATAACCAATACCCAGACCATGATGATGAAGGACATACCTATACAGGGCAGCTAGGGTCTCCATGGTTATCATCAACTTTACCCCACTCACACAAGGGTCTTCAGTGGTAAGTGGAGATCATATTTTCCCCCCTTCCCACCCCACACTTCCAGGAAACCCTAAGGCATCCATTGACATATACACATCTATACCTGATATATATCTTTATCAATTCTGGGTCAGGAAGGTATGGCCATGGAACCACCTCCTTGCCCTTGCTAACTTGACAGTAGTGTGAAGGAATCTGAAACATATGTAGGTTTTTTTTTTTTTGAGCCAGACAGTGTTATGATCCTCAAGCCCAGCTTCCATAACCTATAGTCAAGGTTCCAGTCCTCCAGATGACTATCTGTCCATTCTTGCTATCATCTCAGCAGCCATTTCCAGATCTGAAGGTAAAAGGGAGGTCAGAGAGAGCTGGCCAAGCAACATCCAGCTGCAGTGAGGGAACAAGGGAGGGTGGGCACAGAAATTCACCACAAGACATGGACACCATATACTTTCTCTCAAGTTTTGCAGGTTGGGTCTCTCCAGTTCAGTCAATAGCCTTAGCCTTTCTCCAGCTTTAGTAGAAAATCTGATTTCCTTCTAGGAAAGTCTGCCTCCTGATCTAGTTCCTTTCTTTTCTTCTCCAGGCCTGAGAATGGAAGAATTAAGAGATTTTAAAGGGATAGAAATAGCTCTATATTTATTTTAAAAATATATGACATTGACTCTGTATCAGGCACTCTTCTCAGTGCTTTACAAATATGAATGCATTTAATCCTCACAACAAGACTATGAGGTAGATATTATTATTCCTACGTTAAAGATGAAGAAGCCGAGACACAGAAAGATTAAGTGACTTACCCATGATCATACAGCTAAGAAGTGGTGGAGCTAGGATTCAAAACCAAGTTCTCAATTCTGAGGGTTTTTTTTTCCTTCCTATTTATTTATTTATTTTGGCTGCATCAGGTCTTAGTTGTGGCACGTGAGATCTTTTGTTGCGGCGGGCGGGCTTCTCTCTAGTTGTGGCACGCAGGCTCCAGAGCACGTGGGCTCTGTAGTTGAGGCGTGTGAGCTTAGTTGCCCTGCAGCATGTGGGATATTAGTTCCCTGACCAGGCATCAAACCCACGTCCTCTGCATTGGAAGGTGGATTCTTAACCATTGGACCACCAGGGAAGTCCTCAATTCTGAGGTTTTAACCAGTATATTGTGCTGGTCACATGATACAGTAGCAAAGAATATTGGCTTTAGAAGTCAAGTAGAGTCTGGATTCTGATGCCTATTCTGACACTTGTCAGCTACCTTACACCCTGGCAAGTTACTTCCCCTCTCTAAGCCTTAGTTTCCTCACCCGTAACATGTGGGTCATGACACATGCCTCTCAGGGTTGTAGTGAGGAGGAAATGGAAAGTGCCCAGCCTGGAGTAGGTATTCAAAGTTGTTTCCTCTTTTCATTTTCCTAAAGCTTGATACCAAACTATGATTTGATATCAAAACTCAATAGCCACATCAACTTAGACTGTGCCAGTGCTAAATTAAGCAAGCACTGGTTGGCACTACGGGTGGCACTCACTCCTGCTGGAGTGCCAGATTTCCACCAGAGGAGCTGATATAACTAGCATTTCTAAAAATGGAATTCTGTCAGAATTAATTAGCTATATGGTTCTGTTTCTGCCCAGACATGGGGAAGACATGGCCAGCAGGAGGGACATTTGCAGGAAATGA
Organism: Balaenoptera physalus; assembly: GCF_965194825.1. NCBI lineage: Eukaryota > Metazoa > Chordata > Mammalia > Artiodactyla > Balaenopteridae > Balaenoptera > Balaenoptera physalus. Next base: position 58,305,748 of record NC_138903.1, on the reverse strand, counting down.
AGGCATTGTGCCCAACCAAGAAGTCTCATTCACACCACTGCATGTACCCCACAAGGTGCCACCTGCACCTTTAGTTAATGGATGGGCCAATGAGCTTAGTTGGAGATGCCTGCTTACCCCATAGAGTATGAAGTCCTAGGGCTGAAAGACACCCTAAAAGTTATATAGACCAATTCACCATCCAACTGGGTCTAGTGAAGAACCTAAACTCTAGACTCAGGCAGGCATAGGTTCAAATCCTTCCTCTTCTACTCATTAGCAATCCAGTAGGCAAGTTACTTCTCTTCTCTGAGACTTAGTTTTTTCACTTGTAAAATTGAGATCAATAAGTGCTCACATTTAGGGGTTGTGAGGATTCAATGAGATAATGAAGATAAAGTGTCTGACACAGAAAATATTCAATAAATGGTAACTATTAATTCTGGAATCATCTGTGTAACAGATCAACAAACCTCAGGAGTTCCCAATTGAGAACAAAATTGGTTTGTAAAGGCTCTGCATGACCTACTCACACAAGGTCTTTCATAAAACAGGGTCATACAAGAGTCTGCCATGTAGACTCTGTCTCATCTTCTTCCCGTCCTCCCTCACCTTACCCACAACTTTACATTCTGTGAAAACTAGACCTGTGGATGTTCTCAGCTGTATTTGCAAGGGTCCCGCAGGAAATGAAACTGACAACTTTCAAAAATGTGGGCAGGGTTAGTGGTATCAACAAGAGATGGTGAAACATACAGGGTCTCAGAATAACAGGAAGCCATTACACCCTTGAACGGGAGGGGTAAATCAATGGAAAATTGTTACCAGCACCTAGTGAGAGCTGGAGATGTGGAGAAGTCCCTAGTAGGAACTGTAATCAGGGAAAATTCCAGTCAGTGTCAGAAATGAGACCTAAAGCAGAGAAAGAGTGAGGAAGAAATAACAAGACTTTCTTCTTCTCCCACTCTTGAGCTGTCAGTGCCAAACCCAGCCAGAAGCCAGCAGACAAGTTGATGCAATTCATGAGGTCAGCCTCTTGGGACACAAGAGGAGGGAAGAGAAGGGCAGAGAATGGATCTGGAGGTGGCAGATGACAGCCAAAATATAACAACTAAGCTCAGCCTTCCTACCTCCATGCCTTTCACATTTGGTTACCTAAAACTGTAATGATCTTTTGTGAACAAGTGAATACCTGTTCATCTTAAGGCCCTGCTCACATATCACCTCCTTAAGAAAGCCTTCTCCATTTCATTATAGTCACTCCTTCTCCAGTCATACTGATTCCAGTACTGATAATACTATGTTGTAACTATGTGTATTTTTGCCTGGCTTCCTGAAGAGAATAAGAACTTTTCAGGGGCAGGGGCTTAGTTTTATTCAACTCTGTATTCCAAGCTCTTAGCACAGCATCTGGCTCAAATGTGCCCCAATAATGTGGGTTAAACTGAATGGATCAACTCCACCCTAAAAACTTTACCATAGGACAGTGTTTTCAAGACATCAGACACCAAGTTAATTTTCATTAACCTTCTCTAGACCCCTGTCCCTGGGGGTAGCCTTTCCTAACCAGCCAGATGCTATAGAACAAGCAGTATCCCTTAGGGTTAGCTTCATTTGGAGCCCTCACAGAAACTATCTCTTGACAGTTACCAAAAGCTTTTAAAACTAATTTTTTTCCAAAGAGAGTATTCCCAATACCTGCCATTTGACAAATTATAGGAAAAGCAAAGTTCTCTGAAACAGGCAATTACATTTTCCACCAAATCCTGAATGTTGCATTAGGCCTTACCTAGAGTTTTTATCCAAGCCTAGGGAGCCAAATAAGGGCAATTGGTGTAGCAGGCAGTGGTGACAGAACAACATCAACTCAAATACTCTTCTTCAGATGAGAGCAGTGTTCTTCAGGTGGCCTCCAGAGTGCCTGCAAGCCCCTCAGACATTCCATTTAAGGATAATGACTGATGTGATGGTTTGGATAGAACTGAAGAAGCTAAAAAGGACAAGGATATTTCCCATGAGTTGCTTTTCATCTGCTGTCAACATGGGTAAAGACTGATTGACTGCTCTTAGACCAGGCCAAAGTCAAGGGTTACTTCCTTTAAGAATGTTCCAACCCAGAACTTTTTTAAAGCTCAGCTTAACTAATTCCCCTTCCTTCCAGAGCCTTCAATACTTTCTGATCTCTGTAGCAGCTTCCATGAAGAGAAGTGTGAAAAGAATGCTGGGAATTTAGGCTGTAGCTCCGCCACTCACTTGCTGTGGAACTTAGTCAAGTCCCCTTCTTTTTCTGGATTTCAGTTTCTTTATTTGCAAAAATGAGGAAAATGGCAGTTTCGAAATCAACCTCATAAAGTACATTGGAGAAAGTAAGAAGAGATCAATAAATCTTCCAAGCAGGAAAGGAGAATCCACAGAAAATGTAATCTTTGAATTGGGCTACATGTGCTAGGCATGGAGGTGAGAATGAGCATGGCAGGTTGAAGGACTAGCAACCTACCTGATGCAGATGCAGCTGATGTGTGGAGGGGAGTGCATGGAGGGGAGTGACATGAAATGAGACTTAAAAGGAAGCTTTAAGCCTGTCTATGAAGGACTTTGAATGCTTGAAGGCCATTGAAGCTTAAGAACCAGGGGGATGACATGGGTAATATAGAGGAATTGTTCTCAAATGTTTTGGTCTCAGGACCATTTTATACTCTTAAAAATTACTGAAGACTTCAAAGAGGTTTTGATATTGTGGTTGATATCTATTGATGTTTACCATACTGCAAGTTAAAAATGGGAAATGTTTAAATTTTTGATTACTTCATTTAAAAATAATAATAATAAACCAATATTTATTAACATATTTTATTAAAAATATTTTTTGTTTTTCTTCATTTTTAAAAATTTTTATTGGAGTATAATTGATTTACAATGTTGTAATAATTTCAGCTGTACAGCAAACTGAATCAGTTATACATATACATATATCCACTCTTTTTTTTTTAGATTATTTTCCCGTATAGGCCATTACAGAGTAATGAGTAGAGTTCCCTGTGCTATACAGCAAGTTCTTATTAGTTATCTATTTTATATACAGTAGTGTGTATATGTCAGTCCCAATCCCCCAGTTTATCCCTCCCCCCCTTACCCCCTGGTAACCACAAGTTTCCTTTCTACATCTGTAACTCTACTTCTATTTTGTAAATAACTTCATTTGTACCCTTTTTTTTTAAGATTCCACATATAAGTGATATCATATGATATTTGTCTTTCTGTGTCTGACTTACTTCACTCAGTATGACAATCTCTAGGTCCATCCATGTTGCTGCAAATGGCATTATTTCGTTCTTTTTTATGGCTGAGTAATATTCCAGTGTATACATGTACCACATCTTCTTTATCCATTCCTCTGTCGATGGACATTTGGTTGCTTCCATGTCCTGTTTATTGTAAATAGTGCTGCAATGAGCATTGGAGTGCACGTATCTTTTCAAATTATGGTTTTCTCTGTGTATATGTGCAGGAGTGGGATTGCTGGATCATACATTAGTCTTATTTTTAGTTTTTTAAGGAAACTCCATACTGTTCTCCATAGTGGCTGTACCAGTTTACATTTTCACCAACAGGGTAGGAGGGTTCGTTTTTCTCCACACCTTCCCCAGAATGTATTGTTTATAGATTTCTTCATGATGGCCACTCTGACCAGTGTGAGGTGATACCTCACTGTAGTTTTTTTGTGTTTTTTTTAAACATCTTTATTGGAGTATAATTGCTTTACAATGGTGTGTTAGTTTCTGCTTTATAACAAAGTGAATCAGTAATACATATACATATGTCCCCATATCTCTTCCCTCTTGCGTCTCCCTCCCTCCCACCCTCCCTATCCCACCCCTCTAGGTGGTCACAAACCACCGAGCTGATCTCCCTGTGCTATGCGGTTGCTTCCCACTAGCTATCTATTTTATGTTCGGTAGTGTATATATGTCCATGCCACTCTCTCACTTTGTCCCAGCTTACCCTTCCCCTTCCCCATATCCTCAAGTCCATTCTTTAGTAGGTCTGTGTCTTTACTCCCGTCTTACCCCTAGGTTCTTCATGACCATTTTTTTAATTCCATATATATGTCTTAGCATACGGTATTTGTTTTTCTCTTTCTGACTTACTTCACTCCATATGACAGACTCTAGGTCCATCCACCTCACTACAAATAACTCAATTTCGTTTCTTTTTATGGCTGAGTAATATTCCATTGTATATATGTGCCACATCTTCTTTATCCATTCATCTGTTGATGGACATTTAGGTTGCTTCTATGTCCTGGCTATTGTAAATAGAGCTGCAATGAACATTTTGGTACATGACTCTTTTTGAATTATGGTTTTCTCAGGGTATATGCCCAGTACTGGGATTGCTGGGTCGTATGGTAGTTCTATTTCTAGTTTCTTAAGGAACCTCCATACTGTTCTTCATAGTGGCTGTATCAATTTACATTCCCACCAACAGTGCAAGAGTGTTCCCTTTTCTCCACACACTCTCTAGCATTTGTTGTTTGTAGATTTTTTGATGATGGCCATTCTGACCGGTGTGAGATGATATCTAACTGTAGTTTTGATTTGCACTTCTTTAATTATTAATGATGTTGAGCATCCTTTTATGTTTTTGTTGGCAATCTGTATATCTTCTTTGGAGAAATGTCTATTTATGTCTTCTGCCCATTTTTGGATTGGGTTGTTTGTTTTTTGATATTGAGCTGCATGAGCTGCTTGTAAATTTTGGAGATTAATCCTTTGTCAGTTGCTTCATTTGCAAATATTTTCTCCCATTCTGAGGGTTGTCGTTTGGTCTTGTTTATGGTTTCCTTTGCTGTGCAAAAGATTTTAAGTTTCATTAGGTCCCATTTGTTTATTTGTGTTTTTATTTCCATTTCTCTAGCAGGTGGGTCAAAAAGGATCTTGTTGTGATTTATGTCATGGAGTGTTCTGCCTATGTTTTCTTCTAAGAGTCTGACAGTGTCTGGCCTTACATTTAGGTCATTAATCCATTTTGAGTTTATTTTTGTGTATGGTGTTAGGGAATGTGCTAATTTCATTCTTTTACATGTACCTGTCCAGTTATCCCAGAACCACTTATTGAAAAGGCTGTCTTTTCTCCACTGTATATTCTTGCCTTCTTTATCAAAGATAAGGTGAACATACGTGCATGAGTTTATCTCTGGGATTTCTATACTGTTCCATTGACCTATATTTCTGTTTTTGTGCCAGTACCATACTGTCTTGATTATTGTAGCTTTGTAGTGTAGTCTGAAGACAGGGAGCCTGATTCCTCCATCTCCGTTTTCCTTTCTCAAGATTGCATTGGCTATTCAGGGTCTTTTGTGTTTCCATACAGATTGTGTAATTTTTTGTTCTAGTTCTGTGGAAAATGCCAGTGGTAGTTTGATAGGGATTGTGTTGAATCTGTAGATTGCTTTGGGTAGTAGAGTCATTTTCACAATTTTGATTCTTCCAATCCAAGAACATGGTATATCTCTCCATCTATTTGTATCATCTTTAATTTCTTTCATCAGTGTCCTATAATTTTCTGCATACAGGTCTTTTGTCTCCTTAGGTAGGTTTATTCCTAGATATTTTATTCTTTTTGTTGCAATGGTAAACGTGAGTGTTTTCTTAATTTCACTTTCATATTTTTCATCATTAGTGTATAAGAATGCCAGAGATTTCTATGCATTAGTTTTGTATCCTGCTACTTTAAGAAATTCATTGATTAGCTCTAGTAGTTTTCTGGTAGCATCTTGAGGATTCTCTATGTATAGTATCATGTCATCTGCAAACAGTGACAACTTTACTTCTTCTTTTCCGATTTGGATTCCTTTTATTTCTTTTTCTTCTCTGATTGCTGCAGCTAAAACTTGCAAAACTATGTTGAATAATAGTGGTGAGAGTGGGCAACCTTGTCTTGTTCCTGATCTTAGTGGAAATGGTTTCAGTTTTTCACCATTGAGGACAATGTTGGCTGTGGATTTGCCATATATGGTCTTTATTATGTTGAGGAAAGTTCCCTCTATGCCTACTTTCTGCAGGGCTTTTATCATAAATGGGTGCTGAATTTTGTCGAAAGCTTTCTCTGCATCTATTGAGATGATCATATGGTTTTTCTCCTTCAATTTGTTAATATGATGTATCACGTTGATTGATTTGCGTATATTGAAGAATCCTTGCATTCCTGGAATAAACCCCACTTGATCATGGTGTATAATCCTTTTAATGTGCTGTTGGATTCTGCTTGCTAGTATTTTGTTGAGGATTTTTGCATCTATGTTCATCAGTGATATTGGCCTGTAGTTTTCTTTCTTTTTGACATCTTTGTCTGGTTTTGGTATCAGGGTGATGGTGGCCTCATAGAATGAGCTGGGGAGTGTTCCTCCCTCTGCTATATTTTGGAAGAGTTTGAGAAGGATAGGTGTTAGCTCTTCTCTAAATGTTTGATAGAATTCGCCTGTGAAGCCATCTGGTCCTGGGCGTTTGTTTGTTGAAAGATTTTTAATCACAGTTTCAATTTCAGTGCTTGTGATTGGTCTGTTCATATTTTCTATTTCTTCCTGGTTCAGTCTCGGCAGGTTGTGCATTTTTAAGAATCTGTCCATTTCTTCCAGGTTGTCCATTTTATTGGCATAGAGTTGCTTTTAGTAATCTCTCATGATCTTTTGTATTTCTGCAGTGTCAGTGGTTACCTCTCCTTTTTCATTTCTAATTCTATTGATTTGAGTCTTCTCCCTTTTTCTCTTGATGAGTCTGGCTAATGGTTTATCAATTTTGTTTATCTTCTCAAAGAACCAGCTTTTAGTTTCATTGATTTTTGCTATTGTTTCCTTCATTTCTTTTTCATTTATTTCTGATCTGATCCTTATGATTTCTTTCCTTCTGCTAGCTTTGGGGTTTTTTTCTTCTTCTTTCTCTAATTGCTTTAGGTGCAAGTTTAGGTTGTTTATTCGAGATGTTTCCTGTTTCTTGAGGTAGGCTTGTATTGCTATAAACTTCCCTCTTAGCACTGCTTTTGCTGCATCCCATAGGTTTTGGGTTGTCCTGTCTCCAATGTCATTTGTTTCTAGGTATTTTCTGATTTCCCCTTTGATTTCTTCAGTGATCACTTCGTTATTAAGTAGTGTATTGTGTAGCCTCCATTTGTTTGTATTTTTTGCAGATCTTTTCCTGTAATTGATATCTAGTCTCATAGCGTTGTGGTCGGAAAAGATACTTGATATGATTTAAATTTTCTTAAATTTACCAAGGCTTGATTTGTGACCCAAGATATGATCAATCCTGGAGAATGTTCCATTAGCACTTCAGAAAAATGTGTATTCTTTTGTTTTTGGGTGGAATGTCCTATAAATATCAATTAAGTCCATCTTGTTTATTGTATCATTTAAAGCTTGTGTTTCCTTATTTATTTTCATTTTGGATGATAAGTTCATTGGTGAAAGTGGGGTGTTAAAGTCCCCTACTATGATTGTGTTACTGTCGATTTCCCCTTTTATGGCTGTTAGTATTTGCCTTATGTACTGAGGTGCTCCTACGTTGGGTTCATAAATATTTGCAATTGTTATACCTTCCTCTTGGATCGATCCCTTGATCATTATATAGTGTCCTTCTTTGTCTCTTGTAATAGTCTTTATTTTAAAGTCTATTTTGTCTGGTATGAGAATTGCTACTCCAGCTTTCTTTTGATTTTCATTTGCATGGAATATCTTTTTCCATCCCCTCACTTTCAGTCTGTATGTGTCTCTAGGTCTGAAGTGGGTCTCTTGTAGACAGCATATATATGGGTCCTGTTTTTGTATCCATTCAGCCAGTTTGTGTCTTTTGGGGGGAGCATTTAATCCATTTACATTTAAGGTAATTATCGATATGTATGTTCCTATTCCCATTTTCTTAAATGTTTTGGGTTTGTTATTGTAGGTGTTTTCCTTCTCTTGTGTTTCTTGCCTAGAGAAGTTCCTTTAGCTTTTGTTGTAAAGCTGGTTTGGTGGTGCTGAACTCTCTCAGCTTTTGCTTGTCTGTAAAGCTTTTAATTTCTCCATCAAATCTGAATGAGATCCTTGCTGGGTAGAGTAATCTTGGTTGTAGGTTTTTCTCCTTCATCACTTTAAATATGTTCTACCACTCCTTTCTGGCTTGCAGAGTTTCTGCTGAAAGATCAGCTGTTAACCTTATGGGGATTCCTTTGTGTGTTTTTAGTTGTTTTTCTTTGCTGCTTTTAATATATTTTCTTTATATTTAATTTTTGATCGTTTGAGTAATATGTGTCTTGGCGTGTTTCTCCGTGGATTTATCCTATATGGGACTCTTTGTGCTTCCTGGACTTGATTAACTATTTCCTTTCCCATATTAGGGAAGTTTTCAACTATAATGTCTTCAAATATTTTCTCAGTCCCTTTCTTCTCTTCTTCCCCTGGGACCCCTATAATTCGAATGTTGGTGCGTTTAATGTTGTCCCAGATGTCTCTGAGACTGTCCTCAGTTCTTTTCATTCTTTTTTCTTTATTCTGCTCTGCAGTAGTTATTTCCACTATTTTATCTTCCAGGTCACTTCTCCGTTCTTCTGCCTCAGTTATTCTGCTGTTGATCCCGTCTAGAGTATTTTTAATTTCACTTATTGTGTTTTTCATCGTTGCTTGGTTCCTCTTTAGTTCTTCTGCATCCTTGTTAAATGTTTCTTGCATTTTGTCTGTTCTATTTCCAAGATTTTGGATCATCTTTACTATCATTATTCTGAATTGTTTTTCAGGTAGACTGCCTATTTCCTCTTCATTTGTTAGGTCTGGTGTGTTTTGACCCTGCTCTTTAACCTGCTGTGTGTTTTTCTGTCTTCTCATTTTGCTTATCTTACTGTGTTTGGGGTCTTCTTTTCACAGGCTGCAGGTTCATAGTTCCTGTTGTTTTTGGTATCTGTCCCCAGTGGCTAAGGTTGGTTCAGTGGGTTGTGTAGGCTTCCTGGTGGAGGGGACTAGTGCCTGTGTTCTGGTAGATGAGGCTGTATCTTGTCTTTCTGGTGGGCACGTCCACGTGTGGTGGTGTGTTTTGGGGTGTCTGTAGCCTTATTATGATTTTAGGCAGCCTCTCTGCTAATGGATGGGGCTGTGTTCCTGTCTTGCTAGTTGTTTGGCATAGGGTGTCCAGCACTGTAGCTTGCTGGTCGTTGAGTGAAGCTGGGTCTTGATGTTGAGATGGAGATCTCTGAGAGATTTATGCCATTTGGTATTACGTGGAGCTGGGAGGTCTCTTGTGGACTAGTGTCCTGAAGTTGGCTCTCCCACCTCAGAGGCACAGCCCTGATGCCTGGCTGGAGCACCAAGAGACTTTCATCCACATGGCTCAGAATAAAAGGGAGAAAAAATAGAAAGAACGAAAGAAAGAGGATAGAATAAAATAAAATAAAGCTATTATAGTAAAAAATACAAAAAAAATTATTAAGAATAAATTTATTAAGAAAAAATATTTTTTTAATTTTAAAACATAGATTTATTAATTTTTATAATAAAAAATAAGAAAAAAATTATTAAGAAAAAAATTTATTAAGAGAAATTTTTTTTAACTTTTTAAAATAAAAAATATGAAAAAACTTATTTAAAAATTTTTTTAATCTTTAAAAATAGAAAATAAGGAAAAAATTACTAAGAAAACATTTATTAGGAAAAAAAATTTTAAGTAAAAAAGAAAAAAAAAAACAACGGACGGACCTAACCCTAGGACTATTGGTGAAAGCAAAGCTATACAGACAAAATCTCACCCAGAAGCATACACATATACACTCACAAAAAAAGGAAAAGGGGAAATATTAATATATCCTGCTCCCAAAATCCACCTCCTGAATTTGGGATGATTCGTTGTCTATTCAGGTATTCAACAGATGCAGGCACACCAAGTTGTTTGTGGAGCTTTAATCCATTGCTTCTTAGGCTGATGGGAGAGATTTCCCTTTCTCGTCTTTGTTCACACAGCTCCCGGGGTTCAGCTTTGGATTTGGATCCGCCTCTGCATTCAGGTCGCCTGAGGACGTCTGTTCCCCACCCAGACAGAATGGTGTTAGAGGAGCAGCTGACTAGGGGGCTCTGGCTCCCTCAGGCCGGGGGGAGGGAGGGGTACGAATGCAGGGCGAGCCTGAGGCAGCAGAGGCCGGTGTGACGTTGCAGCAGCCTGAAGCGCGCCATGCGTTCTCCTGGGGAAGTTGTCCCCGGATAACGGGAGCCTGGCAGTGGCGGGCTGCACCGGCTCCCGGGAGGGGCGGTGTGGAGAGTGACCTGTGCTAGCACACAGGCTTCTTGGTGGCGGCAGCAGCAGCCTTAGCGTCTCATGCCCGTCTCTGTGGTCCGCGCTGATAACAGTGGCTTGCGCCCGTCTCTGGGGTCCACGCTGATAGTCGTGGCTCACGCCCGTCTCTGGAGCTTGTTTAGGCGGTGCTCTGAATCCCCTCTCCTTGCGCGCCGCGAAACAAAGAGGCAAGAAAAAGTCTCTTGCCTCTTAGGCAGCTGCAGACTTTTTCACTGGCTCCCTCCTGGCTAGCTGTGGTGCCCTAACCCCTTCAGGCTGTTTTCACTTCGCCAACCCCAGTCCTCTCCCTGGGATCCGACCAAAGCCCGAGCCTCAGCTCCCAGCCCCCACCTGCCCTGGCGGGTGAGCAGACAAGCCTCTCGGGCTGGTGAGCGCTGCTCGGCGCCGAGCCTCTGTGCGGGAATCTCTCTGCTTTGCCCTCCGCACCCCTGTGGCTGCGCTCTCCTCTATGGCTCCGAAGCTTCCCCCCTCTGCCTCCCACAGTCTCTGCCCACGAAGGGGCTTCCTAGTGTGTGGAAACCTTTCCTCCTTCACACCTCCCTCCCACTGGTGCAGCTCCCATCCCTATTGTTTTGTCTCTGTTATTTCTTTTTTCTTTTGCCCTACCCAAGTACGTGGGGATTTTCTTGCCTTTTGGGAGGTCTGACGTCTTCTGCCAGCGTTCAGTGGGTGTTCTGTAGGAGCAGTTCCACGTGTAGATGTATTTCTACTGTATCTGTGGGAAGGAAGGTGATTTCCACGTCTTACTCTTCCGCCATCTTGCCCAGACCCTGGAAGATTTCTTATCTCTATTTTGTTTAATTATTTTTCTTAGGTTTTGTCTTGTACTGTTTTTGAAACATATTCTTTTATCTCTTCACTTTTCCTAACTCTCTTTGTTTTTGTCTATGTATTAAGTAGATCAGCTATGTCTCCCATTCTTTTTATTTTCACACACACTGTATTTTATTTTTACAAGAGATAAATAAACTGACACCAAGCATTGTAAATGGATGACCACAACAAAAGCAACAATGATTGCAATTACCAAACACGAAACACACTCATAGTATGTCATAATATTGACATTCAGTCCAGTAATCCTCCACTGTAACAGCTCTTTTACTTTGCAGTGAAAATTGATTTGTATATTTTTTGTCTCTGAGTCCTTGTGGGATTTTTTTTTATTCAAACAGAAAGTCACAAAAATTATAATCATCCTCATCAGTTGGCTCAGTCCCATGTAATTAATTTCTTTTTCATCTTGATCTTTTGTTAGCACTTTTATGAATTCATCAGTTTTACATTAGAGTTCTGAAAATGCTTATTCATTCAGTTTAGCAGTATAGTCAGTTACCAGAAACCTGTGCTTGTCAGAGTCTTTTCCATGAATTCCTTGAAGATGAAACACTTTTATAGGAATATTTTTGCAAAGGCATCAGAGTACACACAGAACTGTCTGTAAATGACAAAAGACTTAAAAATGACCGCAGTTAAAGATTTGATAAAAGTTAATAATAATGCAATTGACAAGGAAATTTAGTTATTTCTGAGATATACATTTTAAAGTAATAACTAGAATTATGACATATAACATTATACCAGAACATATAAGATTTTTATAAATTTCATGTAATGTCTGAAACATTTATATTAACATATTTCCATAAAAATAACCCAAAGAAAGTTTAGTGTTAGTTGTTTTATTTGTTTGTTTGTTTGTTCTTTTATACTGTAGGTGCTTATTAGTCATCAATTTTATACACATCAGTGTATACATGTCAATCCCAATCGCCCAATTCAGCACACCACCATCCCCACCCCACTGCAGTTTTCCCCCCTTGGTGTCCATACGTCTGTTCTCTACATCTGTGTCTCAACTTCTGCCCTGCAAACGGACTCATCTGTACCATTTTTCTAGGTTCCACATACATGCATTAATATACGATATTTGTTTTTCTCTTTCTGACTTACTTCACTCTGTATGATACTCTCTAGATCCATCCACGTCTCAACAAATGACTCAATTTCATTCCTTTTTATGGCTGAGTAATATTCCATTGTTTATATGTACCACATCTTCTGTATCCATTCGTCTGTTGATGGGCATTTAGGTTGATTCCATGACCTGGCTATTGTAAATAGTGCTGCAATGAACATTGGGGTGCTTGTGTCTTTTTGAATTATGGTTTTCTCAGGGTATATGCCCAGTAGTGGGATTGCTGGATCACATGGTAATTCTAATTCTATGGAGGTTTTTTAAGGAACCTCCATACTGTTCTCCATAGTGGCTGTATCAATTTACATTTCCACCAACAGTGCGAGAGGGTTCCCTTTTCCTCACACCCTCTCCAGCATTTGTTGTTTGTAGATTTTCTGATGATGCCCATTCTAACTGCTGTGAGGTGATACCTCTTTGTAGTTTGATTTGCATTTCTCTAATAATTAGTGATGTTGAGCAGCTTTTCATGTGCTTCATGCCCATCTGTATGTCTTCTTTGGAGAAATGTCTCTTTAGGTCTGCTGCCCATTTTTGGATTGGGATGTTTGTTTTTTTAATATTGAGCTTCATGAGTTGTTTATATATTTTGGAGATTAATCCTTTGTCCGTTGATTCATTTTCAAATATTTTCTCCCACTCTGAGGGTTGTCTTTTCGTCTTGTTTATGGTTTCCTTTGCTGTGAAAATGCTTTGAAGTTTCACTAGGTCCCATTTGTTTATTTTTATTTCAATTACTCTAGGAGGTGGATCAAAAATGATATTGCTGTTATTTATGTCAAAGAGTGTTCTTCCTATGTTTTCCTCTAAGAGTTTTATAGTGTCCGGTCTACTTTAGCTCTCGAATCCATTTTGAGTTCATTTTTATGTATGGTGTTAGGGAGTGTTCTAATTTCATTCTTTTACATGTAGCTGTCCAGTTTTCCCAGCACTACTTATTGAAGAGACTGTCTTTTCTCCATTGTACATCTTTGCCTCCTTTATCATAGATTAGTTGACCATAGGTGTGTGGGTTTATATCTGGGCTTTCTATCTTGTTCCATTGATCTATGTTTCTGTTTTTGTGCCAGTACCATACTGTCTTGATTACTGTAGCTTTGTAGTATAGTCTGAAGTCAGGGAGTCTGATTCCTCCAGCTCCGTTTTTTACCCTCAAAACTGCTTTGGCTATTCGGGGTCTTTTGTGTCTCCATAAATTTTAAGATGATTTGTTCTAGTTCTGTGAAAAATGCCATTGATAATTTGATAGGGATTGCATTGAATCTGTAGATTGCTTTGGGTAGTATAATCATTTTCACAATATTGATTCTTCCAATCCAAGAACATGATATATCTCTCCATCTGTTGGTATCATCTTTAATTTCTTTCATGAGTGTCTTATAGTTTTCTGCATACAGGTCTTTTGTCTCCCTAGGTAGGTTTATTCCTAGGTATTTTATTCTTTTTGTTGCAATAGTAAATGGGAGTGTTTCCTTAATTTCTCTTTCAGATTTTTCATCATTAGTGCATAGGAATGCAAGAGATTTCTGTGCATTAATTTTGTATCCTGCAACTTTACCAAATTCATTGATTAGCTCTAGTAGTTTTCTGGTGGCATTTTTAGGGTTCTCTATGTATAGTATCATGTCATCTGCAAACAGTGACAGTTTTACTTCTTCTTTTCTAATTTGTATTCCTTTTATTTCTTTTGCTTCTCTGATTGCCGTGGCTAGGACTTCCAATACTATGTTGAATAATAGTGGTGAGAGGGGACATCGTTGTCTCATTCCTGATCTTAAAGGAAATGCTTTCAGTTTTTCACCATTGAGAATGATGTTTGCTGTGGGTTTGTCGTATATGGCCTTTATTATGTTGAGGTAGGTTCCCTCTATGACCACTTTCTGGCGGGTTTTTATCATAAATGGGTGTTGAATTTTGTCAAAACTTTTTCTGCATCTATTGAGATGCTCATATGGTTTTTATTCTTCAATTTGTTAATATGGTGTATCACATTGATTGATTTGCATATATTGAACAATCCTTGCATCCCTGGGATAAATCCCAATTGATCATGGTGCATGATCCTTTTAATGTGTTGTTGGATTCTGTTTGCTAGTATTTTGTTGAGGATTTTTGCATCTATATTCATCAGTGATATTGGTCTGTAATTTTCTTTTTTTATATTATCTTTGTCTGGTTTTGGTGTCAGGGTGATGGTGGCCTCATAGAATGAGTTTGGGAGTGTTCCTTCCTCTGCAATTTTTTGGAAGAGTTTGAGAAGGATGGGTGTTAGCTCTTCTCTAAATGTTTGATAGAATTCACCTGTGAAGCCATCTGGTCCTGGACTTTTGTTTGTTGGATGCTTTTTAATAAGTTTCAATTTCATTACTTGTGATTGGTCTGTTCATATTTTCTGTTTCTTCCTTGTTCAGTCTTGGAAGGTTATACCTTTCTATGAATTTGTCCATTTCTTCCAGGTTTTCAATTTTATTGGCATAGAGTTGCTTTTAGTAGTTTCTTAGAATGCTTTGTATTTCTGCGGTGTCTGTTGTAACTTCTCCTTTTTCATTTCTGATTTTATTGATTTGAGTCCTCTCCCTCTTTTTCTTGATGAGTCTGGCTAATGCTTTATCAATTTTGTTTATCTCCTCAAAGAACCAGCTTTTAGTTTTATTGATCTTTGTTATTGTTTTCTTTGTTTCCATTTCATTTATTTGTGCTCTCATCATTATGATTTCTTTTCTTCTGCTAACTTTGGGTTTTGTTTGTTCTTCTTTCTCTAGTTCCTTTAGGTGTAAGGTTAGATTGTTTACTTGAGATTTTTCTTGTTTCTTGAGGTAGGCTTGTATAGCTATAAACTTCCCTCTTAGAACTGCTTTTGCTGCATCCCATAGGTTTTGGATTGTCGTGTTTTCATTGTCATTTGTTTCTAGGTATTTTTTGTTTTCCTCTTTGATTTCTTCAGTGATCTCTTGGTTATTTAGTAACATATTGTTTAGCCTCCATGTGTCTGTGTGTTTTACGTTTTTTCCCTATAATTCATTTCTAATCTCATAGTGTTGTGGTCAGAAAAGATATGATTTCAATTTTCTTAAATTTACTGAGGCTTGATTTGTGACCCAAGATGTGATCTTTCCTGGAGAATGTTCTGTGCGCACTTGAGAAGAAAGTGTAATCTGCTGTTTTTGGGTGGAATGTCCTATAAATATCAATTAAGTCCATCTTGTTTAATGTATCATTTAAAGCTTGTGTTTCCTTATTTATTTTCATTTTGGATGATCTGTCCATTGGTATAAGTGAGGTGTTAAAGTCCCCCACTATTATTGTGTTACTGTCAGTTTCCTCTTTTAGAGCTTTTAGCCGTTGCCTTATGTATTGAGGTGCTACAATGTTGGGTGCATATATATTTATAATTTTTATATCTTCTTCTTGGATTGATCCCTTGATCATTATGTAGTGTCTTTCCTTGTCTCTTGTAACATTCTTTGTTTTAAAGCCTATTTTATCTCATATTAATATAGCTATTGCAGCTTTCTTTTGATTTTCATTTACATGGAATATCTTTTTCCATCCTCTCACTTTCAGTCTATATGTGTCCCTAGGTCTGAAGTGGGTCTCTTGTAGGCAGCATATATATGGGTCTTGTTTTTGTATCCATTCAGCAAGTCTGTAGCTTTTGGTAGGAGTATTTAATCCTTTCACCTTTAAGGTAATTATCGATATGTATGTTCCTATGACCATTTTCTTAATTGTTTTGGGTTTGTTTTTGTAGGTCCTTTTCTTCTCTTGTGTTTCCCACTTAGAGAAGTTCCTTTAGCATTTGTTGTAGAGCTGGTTTGGTGGTGCTGAATTCTCTTAGCTTTTGCTTGTGTGTAAAGCTTTTGATTTCTCCATCGAATCTGAATGAGATCCTTGCCGGGTAGAGTAATCTTGGTTATAGGTTCTTCCCTTTCTTCACTTTAAGTATATCATGCCACTCTCTTCTGGCTTGTAGAGTTTCTGCTGAGAAATCAGCTGTTAACCTTCTGGGAGTTCCCTTGTATGTTATTTGTCGTTTTCCCCTTGCTGCTTTCAATAATTTTTCCTTGTCTTTAATTTTTGCCAATTTGATTACTATGTGTCTCGGCATCTTACTCCTTGGGTTTATCCTGTATGGGACTCACTGCGCTTCCTGGACTTGAGTGGCTATTTCCTTTCCCTTGTTAGGGAAGTTTTTGAGTATAATCCCTTGAAATATTCTCTCTGGTCCTTTCTCTCTCTCTCTTCTCCTTCTGGGACCCCTATAATGCAAATGTTGTTGCGTTTAATGTCATCCCAGAGTTCTCTTAGGCTGTCTTCATTTCTTTTCATTCTTTTTTCTTTAGTCTGTTTCACAGCAGTGAATTCCACCATTCTGTCTTCCAGGTCAGTAATCTTTTCTTCTGCCTCAGTTATTCTGCTATTGATTCCTTCTAGTGTAGATTTCATTTCAGTTATTTTATTATTCATCTCTCTTTGTTTGTTCTTTAATTCTTCTAGGTCTTTGTTAAACATTTCTTGCATCTTCTCGATCTTTGCCTCCATTCTTTTTCTGAGGTCCTGGAATGTCTTCACTATCACTATTCTGAATTCTTTTTCTGGAAGATTGCCTATCTCCACTTCATTTAGTTGTTTTTCTGGGGTTTTATCTTGTTCCTTCATCTGGTATATAGCCCTCTGCCTTTTCATCCTGTCTATCTTTCTGTGAATGTGGTTTTTGTTCCACAGGCTGCAGGATTGTAGTTCTTCTTGCTTCTGCTGTCTGCCCTCTGGTGGATGAGGCTATCTACGAGGCTTGATGGGAGGGATTGGTAGTGGGTAGCGCGGACTGTTGCTCTGGTGGGCAGAGCTCAGTAAAACTTTAATCCACTTGACTGTTGATGTGTGGTGCTTGGTTCCCTCTCTGTTGGTTGTTTGGCCTGAGGCAACCCAACACTGGAGCCTACCTGGGCTTTTGGTGGGACTAATTGCAGACTCTGGGAGGGCTCACGCCAAGGAGTACTTCCCAGAACTTCTGCTGCCAGCGTCCTTGTCCCCACGGTGAAACAGAGCCATCCCCCACCTCTGCAGGAGACCCACCAGCACTAGCTGGTAGGTCTGGTTCAGTCTCCCCCGGGGTCACTGCTCCTTCCCCTGGGTCCCGATGCACACACTACTTTGTGTGTACCCTCCACGAGTGGAGTCTCTGTTTCCCCCAGTCCTTTCAAAGTCCTGCAATTAATTCCCACTAGGCTTCAAAGTCTGATTCTTTAGGAATTCCTCCTCCCGTTGCCAGACCAGGTTGGGAAGCCTGCCATGGGGCTCAGAACCTTCACTCCTGTGGGTGGACTTCTGTGGCATAAGTGTTCGCCAGTCTGTGAGTCACCCACCCACCAGTTATGGGATTTGATTTTACTGTGATGGCACCCCTCCTACCGTCTCATTGTGGCTTCTCCTTTGTCTTTGGATGTGGGGTATCTTTTCTGGTGAGTTCCAGTGTCTTCTTGTTGATGATTGTCCAGCAGCTAGTTGTGATTCTGGTGTTCTTGCAAGAGGGAGTGAGAGCACGTCCTTCTACTCCACCATCTTGGTTCCTCCCTTCCATTCCTGAAACAGTGGCTTTTTATAGAAGGTATCCTGTGGGGCGCGGTAGTGTGTTCCTCCCTTGTTGCCAGATCCAGGTGCACCCAAAGTGTGCTGCACATGCACATGTGCTGCATGTGCCCTCTTTTATGGATGGGCCATAATTGCTGCAGCCATGCTAATGTGTGGGCCTGGCTTCCTGTGTGGTTGGTGATAAGTCCTGGCTGCAATTGTTGTGGGAAGTCTGCTGTGCAAGACTGACCACTGCGAGATGCTTTGGGAGCACACCAGTGCTAGCTGAGGTCACCTAACAGGTCTGGCAGGGTAGGGGCGTGCTTTGGAAAGGCTCTGGTGTTGGCAAGGGGCACCAGGCACCTACTTGGTCTGAAGCAGTGGAAACCACTTTTTCAGGATGACGATGCTGGCCAAAGGCCCTCACAAGGTCTGATGACACAGGGAATGCTGCTTTTGAGTATTGCCAGCTGGGTTGTTCCATGGGTGAACCTGTGGTGGGGCAAGCATTGCTAGCAAATTCAATGGGAAAAGTCAGAAATGACACCTGCCAACCCTGGACCAGGTAGGTAGAGGGTGAGCCAAAAAAAGAAAAAAATCGTGCCCATTATATCTCTGTGTGCAGAGAAAGTTCCAATAGATCTCTACCCTTTGAGCACATGCCCTAAAATTAGTCAATCCGTCTTCTTCATGTATGACCCAAGCTCTTTTCAAACTGTTGCCTCTGTGTTGGGACTTGGAGTGAATGAGTTTGTACCATGTACCCTGTAAGAGCGGATCCTCAGTTTCATATACTCTTCGGGATCTCTTAGACATAGGCCCTGCTGGTTTTCAAAGCCAGATATTTTGGGGGCTCATCTTCCCAGTGTAGATTCCCTGGGCTTGGAAACCCAATGTTGGATTGAAGCCCTCACTCCTCAGGGAAGACCTCTGAGGCTGTGATATTCTTCCTACCTGTGGTTTGCAGCACTGGAGGTATGAGTCCTGGATAGACTGTGTCTCTGTTGCTCCTATCTGTCTCAGTGTGGCTTTTTCTTTTTATCCTTAGTTGCAGAAAACTTTAGGTCATTCTCAGAGATAGTTCATCTATATGTAGTTGTAATTTTAGTGTGTCTGTGGGAGGAGGCAGCCCAGGGTCTTCCTACTCCATCATCTTGTCCCACCCCCCACAGTTGGAGTTAATGGCCAGATTAGTAGTAGAGTAAAGAGACAGGAAAGAGTGTTGAAGTATCAGAAAATTAATACTGTTCCACTGTTTTGGACCAGGGAACAGAGGGAAGCTGTCCCTCTCTGAAGTCAGTAGGTTCCAGGGGATTTCTAAGAATCCTGTTTAGATTTCTAGATAGAATGGACGTTCAGTAGTCAGGAAGAAGGAATGTAGGTATTTTGAGCTGGAAATATGAATGTAAGAATCTACACCTTAAAATTTTAATTCTGTGTCAGTTGTTAACAGTATCCGATAAGGCCCTTTTCATCAAGCCTCTAAGGCAGTTTTTTTCCGGTGTCTTTTCCAAAAGATTACATCTCAAGGTTGAAGATCATGTAAAGGCTTATTTTCATGCATGTTTTGGAAATGGAGCTCATACTTGTTGATGATAAAGCTGGAGATATCACATGAGTCCCTTGAAGTAATTACATCTGCTTGCAATATAAAATTCATGGGGTGGCCTATTGTTATTTTATAAGGAGATTACCTGCAGATCCCAGAGGGGGTTGATCTTCTATACATTAAAGGTAAGGGCAATACTTTAGGGTATGAGATTTCAAGGATTTCTGAGAATATCTTTAATTTTAGTTTTAGAATTCCGTTAGTCCTCTATTTTTCCTAATGATGGTGGATGAAAAGGCCAGTGACTATTCTGGGTAAAATTTAAAATTTTACAGATTTTCCTGATAATAGTTCAGTAAAATGAATATCTCTGTTGTAGATAAATGGGAATTCCCTTGGATGGAAAAAGGAAATCAAGCAGATTTGTTGGGGTTGGGGAGCTGTTCACAGGGTTGTAGCTCTCCAGTAAGGAAAAGATTTAACCAACCCTAAGAATAAACAAAAAACAACTGAATATATTCATAACCTATTGCAGAAAACATTTGTATGAAATCAATTTGGAGGTGTTTAAAGGGCCTTTGAGGCTTTGGTTTCTGTCCATGTCCCACCTTTCCAGTTTTACCAGGATTGAGTTGTTGGCATGTAGGACACATTTTGGGTCTTCCTTGGCAATAACTCTAACATTGCCCCACCGATGATGCTTTAATGTTGTTGCCAGGTTATCTCTGCTATTATAAGTAATGACATGAAGCATTTTTACTAAATTCCATTTTAAATTATTTGATGCTATCAGTTGGCCATCCTGAGAGTGCCAATTATTATCTTTGTGCAAAGAGCATCCTGACTTTTCTCATTTCATTTTCTCTAAATCAGGGACTTGTCTCTGACCATTAATATACAGCCTCTTTGAATTTTTCCAAGGTCTCTCTTTTCTGTGTGATTACAGGAGCAATTATCTTGGTTAATGCTACTTGTTTAGCATAGTGGTCCTCTGAAGCATTACCATAAGATTCTGAGTCTTTGTACTTTGAGTGGCCTTTTATTTATTATAGCAATGTCCTTAGGTAACAGCAAAGCATCTAGAAGTTCTTCAAATTGCCATCCTTTTTTTCCTTAGGTTTTTATCAAGGTTAAAAACCTCTTTGTTACCAAATCATCCCAAATTGGTGGACTACCCCAAAAGCACATCTGCTATCAATATAAATATTTGCTTTTACTTTCTTCCAGCTGACAGGTTTGGGTAAGGGCAATTATTTAATCATCTAAGATGAATTAATTTCTGGGAGCAGTCTATATTTTGAGTGACTTTAGGTGTGTGATGACATTTTTTAAAATGAACAAGTGAAACTAAGTCAGTGCTATCCAAGGGACTCTCTAATAGAATGATTTAAGACTATGCTCGAAGCACTGAGAGTTAACAGAATAATTTGGTGACAAAAAGGAACCTCTACTAATTTGGGCATTTTAGAGGAAAAATCTAAATTATAATTTTCTTCCTTTGATACATTATTTAACAAATTGTAGTAAAAGTTCTATGAATATAACTTTATTTATATGCATTTAGGCATACACAGGTATAAGAACAAACAAATAAAGTAATAGTGTAAAGCTTTAAGTATAGCTTTAAATTTTAACTAATTAGTTGGTCTACTTAAAGTAATATATGTCATCTTAAATTATCATTTAAATGATCTTTAATAACTTTTATACTAAACAGAAAATCACATCTCTTATTCTGCTCACATACCTCTAACTGCGATTACTGTACCTAGTACAATTGTTTACATTTATTAACATCTTTAATTAAAGTAAACAATTTGCTCTTTTTTCTCGAGACACAAAAAACCCTAGAGGATAGAAAGTTAAAAATCATCCAGTTACTTTTTCCATCTACATTTATCTTATATTGTTCAAAAAATTTGAGAGTCAAGAACAGATATATACACAATATTATCCAAAACCATTTGCATATTTTGTTAATCTACAGACATTTTAAGAAATGGAGAAAAATAAAATTTAAGTTTAGTAACCAGTGTTTTTGTATTTTTTTCTTTTTAGCAACTGTTCAAGCATTTAGAGATTATTTACTAATTTACTTAGTAAGGTTAATTAATCTAGAAATTACAGTTTAGTTAATGCATTAACTCTTTATTAATTGTAGCTTTTAAAAATTAAACCCTTTAAATGACATCCATTACAATTATTTTTAGTTAAATACAATTTTAGAAATATAATTTTTATTTTTAAAGAAGTTATGGAAATAATGAAATATTATTTAACTCATAAAACTAGGTGCAGGCTATTTAGGAAGTTTAAATCATGAGAAATTTAACCTTAGTTCTGAACAAACCAAAATATTATGGTAACATTTTATTTTTGGTAAACTAATTGTTGATAGCAGAATCATGTGAAAACTTATGTCTTGAAATTGAAGCCTCTTCATATTACTTAATATCTATAGTTAAAATGGTTATTATATAAAAATATACTTTTTATTGTCCACAAAAAAAAGCATAATCGTTTTGTTAATAATTTTTCTTTCCTTTGACAAGCTTTACTGCTTATCGGAACTAAATATTCCTAGAGTATGTACATAACAATTAAATAATTTTAATCAGTTAATCTTTAAAGTCTCATAAGAGAGGGAAAGAGGAGAGAAAATGATACAGAAAGATGAGGAGGAGCCAGATTTAGACAAATAGTTATGTTTTCTCTGTAAAGTAAGAGAAGAAAGTTTAGATGTAGAAAAAGATATTTTTGACATGTACACATAATAGAGAGAGTATCATACAAATTTTGATGTAATTTGGGTTCTTGAGAATTTTATCAAGTTATATAACTAAAAAGCCTGCACTTATTAACCCCCAACATATGGAAATGAAGGAGATATTTCCCCTGCTAAACAAAATGACCTATATCTTTTAGACAAACACATTTCTTATGAATTTTTTTATTTCTGGTATGTAAGTTTTCTTTAAAATGTTAAGCCGAATTTTGAAGTTCATGTAACGGGATGACTTTCTAGTCAAATTTTTGTTTACATATCGTATCTGCAATTTTAGGCTTTAAATAATCAACAAAAAAGTGGGAAAAACATTAGGAATATCAACATCAGAAGCTAATCCTAAGTACTATTTAGGAGACAGCCTCTCATATTTTGCAATAGCCTTAGCTAAATAATATTTTAGGGAAGCAGTTTTTGAGTCTGAATTGCATTTAGAAGCCCCTTCATACCAATTAAAGAAAGTAGACTATTGGACAGTCAGAGTTTGGTTTCCTTTTTGTTTTAAGCATCTTTCAAAGAACATTTGTCCATATCAAATTTCTCCCAAAGTGACCACTGTAATTCCAAATTTTCCTTGGTGAGATTGTGCCAGATTGCAAGATATGCATATTAGCATTCTAGTTAGAAAACAAAGGAAGCAGGTGTTTGGCCTGAAGGTGGTGCAGTTTTAGATGGAAAAGGCTCCACAAGAACTACACCATGTCCATAAGAAGGTACTTGTATGACCTGTGTATCCAGAGCTTGGTCAATGACCAGGAGTCATTGATCAAGGGCTGGACAAAACGTCCCGATTTTGGACAGACTGAACTAAATACCAGAAGTTCTCAAGGACACAAAAACAAGACTGAAGAAGTCCTTGTAAGGTTTTGAAATGGTGACCTGGGGTAAAGTTTGTCCAAAGGACGCTGGTTTGAGAAAAAAATTTTTTCTGAACTTCTCAGCCCTAAGGCTAGCATGAGGACAGACTTATTGGACCAGTACTCCTCCTCTCCCTATAGAATTTTGCTCTTATAAGCAAGCAACAGCCAAGACACTAGACAAGAATACAGATAGAAAAGGGGGCATTAGACAAACAGATGTTAGATGCTAGAAAATATTTCACAAAAGAACAATACAAATCTAATCAATAACCAAAATCTCAAAGAGGGACTTATTCCTAGGAAAACAAAATAAACCCAATGTTGAAAGGCTTCAGTGAAATAGTGGAGCCCAATTTAGCATGGATTTATCGCTCAGTCAACAGCATTTGGAACATTGTTCCGATAGAGACACAAGTGATCTCAAATGTACAGATTGTTATATATCAATACTAAAAGTCTCAGTCCAAGGGAATGAGTATCTCAGGGAAATCTTTATTGGTGCCTCAAATTCTGTCAATGCGCTTCAACCAAAGACCACCAGGGACACCTTGTAGTTAAACAAGTTGGGTTTGTTACTCATTGGAGCAAGAGAGAACACACACCATGTAGACCCATGGAGTATCTCAGTAAAATGATCTTAGAAAGAAACTATTATAAGATTTGGGTTTTTTGTGTGATTTTGGAGAGGGTCAAAGAAAGTGGAGGTTTGCTTTAGATGTTATTGAAAATATGGGGGGCAATTTTATGATTGGGTATGTTATAGGTGACACAGTCACCTTGATTTTGTCCCAGACAAAATTATGACAGAGCCTTGTTTTGCTTCATTTTGCTTTGGTCTCAGAGTAATCATGTCTGGGATGGTATCCTATAAGATTGTTTATATCCAACAGGAGAACAAAATGGCCTGGCTGTGAGTGTCTGACTAGCTTGTAATAATATTGAGGTTGAATTGTGAATACGAAATCAGTTATGGACATCAGGGGCAGTTTTTTTCTTGATCAGTGTCAAGTATTATTCAATGCGCTGGCACACAGAGGTTAAAGAAAAACAAATAAAAACACCCCGATGTTCCCATTTTCATGGAGCCCAAATTCTAGTGGTGGAGATAGGGAGAAAAATAATGCTGGGTAAGGAGAAGAAAGAATGATAAGGTTGGGGTACTATGTTAAACAAGGTAGTCAAGGATGGCCTATTTGACAAGACTACATTTGAGCAGAGATGTGAAGAAATTGAAAGAGACATGTATATTAAAGATGATTCTAGGCAGAAGGAAACTGGGATGATCTAGGCAAAGGCTCTGAGGAGGACACACACGTGGTGAGGAAGAGAAAGCATGCCAGTGTGGTTGGAGCATAGTGAGGGGGAAAATAGTAAGAGATGAGGTCAAAGAGTTTCTATGGACATTTTAATGACTTTGGCTTTTCTCCTCAATGAGTTTAGAAGACATTCACGTTTCTGAGCAGAGGAATGACATGATTTTTGTGTGTAAAGGAATGGAAGACACTTGATTTTGTTTATAGACTGAGGGAAAGGAATAAGTGGAGAGAAAGTCTGGGGATAAAGGAGAGATGGAGAGAATGAGAGAGAGAGAGGAGCTGTGAAATTTTCAGAGATGCTTTTTTTTTTCTAGCTGAGGATGTTCCTTTATATTCCTAGTTTATTGAGTGTTTCTACCATGATAAGGTGACAGATTTTTGCCAAATGTTTTATCTGTATATATGGAGATGATAATGTGGTTTTTGTTTATTATTCTATTGATATGGTATATTACATTAATTGATTTTGGGGGGATGTTGAACCAACCTTGCGTTCCTGAGATAAATCCCATTTGATCATTTTGTATAGGTTTTTAATGTTTCTGGATTTGGATTGTTAGTATTTTTGCATTTATATTTGAAGGATATAGTGATCTTAGTTTTCTTATCTTGTGATGTATTTGCTTTTGGTATCAGGGTAATACTGGCCTCACAGAATTAGTTGGAAAATGTTCCCACCACATCTATTATCTGGAAATTTATATGTATTATTTTTCAACTTTTGATAGAACTGAATGGTTATGGTATCTGGGCCTGGGCTTTCCTTTGTAGGTAATTTTTTGATTACCAATTCAATCTCTTTACTTGTTATAGGTCTATTCATGATTTCTATCTCTTCTTGAATGAATGTTGCTAGTTTGTGTCTTCCTAAGAATTTATCCATTTCATTTGTTTTCTAATTTATCGGCACACAATTTTTCATAGCATTCCTACTTTTAATTTCTGTAAGACCATTAGTAACCTCTCTTTCATATCTGGTTCCAGTAATTTGAGTCTTCTCACTTTTTTGGGGGTCAATTTAACTAAAGCTTTGTCAATTTTGTTGACTTTTTTTCAAAGAACCAGATTTTGATTCCATCAATTTTCTCTATTATTTTTGCATGTTCTATTTCATAAATTTCTTTTTTAATCTGTATTATTTGGTCCATCTTGCTTTAGGTTTAATTTTTACCATTATTTTTCCAGTGTCTTATTGTGGAAAATTAGGTTATTGATTTGAAATCATTTTTCTTTCTTAATATAGGCATTTACAGCTATAAATTTCCCTCAAATGGTTTATGGTATTATTCAAGTCTTCTATTCACTTGTTGATATTCTGCCTAGTTGTTCTATCCATTATTGAAAGTGAAGTATTGACATCTCCAACTATTATTGTTGAATTGTATATTTTTCCCTTCATTTCTATCAGTTTTTGCTACATGCATTTTAGTGTTCTATTGTTAGATGCATATATACTTATAATTGTTATATATTCTTGATGGATTAACCCTTTTATCATTATAAAATGTCCCCTTTTATGTCTTTAACACTTTGTTTTAAAGTCTGTTTTGTCTGATATTAGTGTAGTCACTTCAGTTTTCTTGTGGTTGCTGTTTGTGTGATATTTCTTTTTCCATTCTTTGACCTTCACTATATTTCATTTTTAAATCTGTAGTATTTCTCCTGTAGAAAGCATATAGTTGGATCTTTTCTTAATCCATTCTAATAATTTTAGTATTTTGAATGGATTATTTAATCCATTCACATTTAATATTATTATTAATATACCTGGATTTACATCTGCCATTTTACTTGTTGTTTCTATGTGTCACATATCTTTTTTCTTTCTCTATTCCTCCTTTACTGCTTTATTTTGAATTAAGTGAATATTTTCTAATGTATCATTTTAATTTATTTAATGATATTTTTATTATATATTTTTGAATTATTTCCCTAGTGGTTACTGTAGAGCTAAAAATATACATTTATACTGATCAGAATCAACTTCAGATTTTCTTCATTCCAGTGTGATATAGAAATATGCACATATATCTCTATTCCCCATTATCCCTCATTTATGGTATTATTGTAATACATATCACATCTCTAAATGTTGCAAATTCAATAACACATTGTAACAATTATTACTTTATATAATTTTATGTCTTTTAAAGAAATTGAAAGAAGAAAGGAGAATAAGAATATATTTTTATCTTTATGTTAACCTTCTTATTTATTATTTTTGGTTCCCTTCATTTATTCTTTTGTGTTTGAATTGCCATATAGACTCATTTAATTAGCAAAATACTCCTTTTTCTCCACACCCAACCTTCTTTGTGCTGCAATTGGCAAATATGTTACAGTTCTTCATGTTATAGGCACCAAAAATACATTATATACATATTATTTTATGCAATTGTTTCCTAAATCAGTAAAGGAAAGAAAGAGGAAATGATATGTATTTATATTATCTTTTATAATTACAAAGTTTCCTTTACTAGAGCTTATCATTTTTTTAAGTGAATTTGAATTACTATCTGGGGTCACTCACTTTCAGACTAAAGAACTTGCTTCAGTAATTTTTTTTAAAGCATCTTTATAGGAGTATAATTGCTTTACAATGGTGTCTTAGTTTCTGCTTTATAACAAAGTGAATCAGTTATACATATACATATGTTCCCATATGTCTTCCCTCTTGCGTCTCCCTCCCTCCTACCCTCCCTATCCCACCCCTCTAGGTGGTCACAAAGCACCGAGCTGATCTCCCTGTGCTATGCGGTTGCTTCCCACTAGCTATCTATTTTACATTTGGTAGTGTATATATGTCTATGCCACTCTCTCACCCTGTCACATATTACCCCGCCCCCTCCCCATATCCTCAAGTCCATTCTCTAGTAGGTCTGTGTCTTTACTCCCGTCTTGCCACTAGGTTCTTCATGACCTTTTTTTCCCCTTAGATTCCATATATATGTGTTAGAATACTGTATTTGTTTTCTCTTTCTGACTTACTTCACTCTGTATGACAGACTCTAACTCCATCCACCTCACTACAAATACCTCCATTTCATTACTTTTTATGGCTGAGTAATATTCCATTGTATATATGTGCCACATCTTCTTTATCCATTCAGCCAATGATGGACACTTAGGTTGCTTCCATGTCCTGGCTATTGTAAATAGAGCTGCAATGAACATTTTGGTACATGACTCTTTTTGAATTATGGTTTTCTCAGGGTATATGCCCAGTAGTGGGACTGCTGGGTCGTATGGTAGATCTATTTTTAGTATTTTAAGGAACCTCCACACTGTTCTCCATAGTGGCTGTATCAATTTACATTCCCACCAACAGTGCAAGAGGGTTCCCTTTTCTCCACAGCCTCTACAACATTTATTGTTTCTAGATTTTTTGATGATGGCCATTCTGAAAGGTGTGAGATGATATCTCATTGTAGTTTTGATTTGCATTTCTTTAATGATTAATGATGTTGAGCATTCTTTCATGTGTCTGTTGGCAATCTCTTTATCTTCTTGGAGAGATGTCTATTTAGGTCTTCTGCCCATTTTTGGATTGGGTTGTTTGTTTTTTTGTTATTGAGCTGCACGAGCTGCTTGTAAATCTTGGAGACTGATCCTTTGTCAGTTGCTTCATTTGCAAATATTTTCTCCCATTCTGAGTGTTGTCTTTTGGTCTTGTTTATGGTTTCCTTTGCTGCGCAAAAGATTTTAAGTTTCATTAGGTCCCATTTTTTAATTTTTGTTTTTATTTCCATTTCTCGAGGAGGTGGGTCAAAAAGGATCTTGCTGTGATGTATGTCATAGAGTGTTCTGCCTATGTTTTCCTCTAAGAGTTTGACAGTGTCAGGCCTTACACTTAAGTCTTTAATCCATTTTGAGTTTATTTTTGTGTATGGTGTCAGGGAGTTTTCTAATTTCATACTTTTACATGTATCTGTCCAATTTTCCCAGCACCACTTACTGAAGAGGCTGTCTTTTCTCCACTGTATATGCTTGTGTCCTTTATCAAAGATAAGGTGACCATATGTGTGTGGGTTTATCTCTGGGCTTTCTATCCTGTTCCATTGATCTATATTTCTGTTTTTGTGCCAGTGCCATACTGTCTTGACTACTGTAGCTTTGTAATATAGTCTGAAGTCAGGGAGCCTGATTCCTCCAGCTCCATTTTTCGTTCTCAAGATTGCTTTGGCTATTCGGGGTCTTTTGTGTTTCCATTCAAATTGTGAAATTTTTTGTTCTAGTTCTGTGAAAAATGCCAGCGGTAGTTTGATAGGGATTGCACTGAATCTGTAGATTGCTTTGGGTAGTAGAGTCATTTTCACAATGTTGATTCTTCCAATCCAAGAACATGATATATCTCTCCATCTATTTGTATCATTTTTAATTTCTTTCATCAGTGTCTTTTAATTTTCTGCATACAGGTCTTTTGTCTCCTTAGGTATGTTTATTCCTAGATATTTTATTCTTTATGTTGCAGTGGTAAACGGGAGTGTTTTCTTAATTCACTTTCAGATTTTTCGTCATTAGTGTATAGAAATGCAAGAGATTTCTGTGCATTAATTTTGTATCCTGCTACTTTACCAAATTCATTGATTAGCTCTAGTAGTTTTCTGGTAGCATCTTTAGGATTCTCTATGTATAGTATCATGTCATCTGCAAACAGTGACAGCTTTACTTCTTCTTTTCCGATTTGGATTCCTTTTATTTATTTTCTTCTCTGATTGCTGTGGCTAATACTTCCAAAACTATGTTGAATAACAGTGGTGAGAGTAGGCAAACTTGTCTTGTTCCTGATCTTAGTGGAAAGGGTTTCAGTTTTTCACCATTGAGAACAATGTTGGCTGTGTGTTTGTCATATATGGCCTTTATTATGTTGAGAAAAGTTCCCTCTATGCCTACTTTCTGCAGGGCTTTTATCATAAATGGGTGTTGAATTATGTCAAAAGCTTTCTCTGCATCTATTGAGATGATCATATGGTTTTTCTCTTTCAATTTGTTAATATGATGTATCACGTTGATTGATTTGCGTATATTGAAGAATCCTTGCATTCCTGGGATCAACCCGACTTGAACATGGTGTATGATCCTCTTAATGTGCTGTTGGATTCTGTTTGCTAGTATTTTGTTGAGGATTTTTGCATCTATGTTCATCAGTGATATTGGCCTGTAGTTTTCTTTCTTTATGACATCTTTGTCTGGCTTTGGTATCAGGGTGATGGTGGCCTCGTAGAATGAGTTGGAGAGTGTTCCTCCCTCTGCTATATTTTGGAAGAGTTTGAGAAGGATAGGTGTTAGCTCTTCTCTAAATGTTTGATAGAATTTGCCTGTGAAGCCATCTGGTCCTGGGCGTTTGTTTGTTGAAAGATTTTTAATCACAGTTTCAATTTCAGTGCTTGTGATTGGTCTGTTCATATTTTCTATTTCTTCCTGGTTCAGTCTCGGCAGGTTGTGCATTTCTGAGGATTTGTCCATTTCTTCCAGGTTGTCCATTGTATTGGCATAGAGGTGCTTGTAGTAATCTCTCATGATCGTTTGTATATCTGCAGTGTCAGTGGTTACTTCTCCTTTTTCATTTCTTATTCTATTGATTTGAGTCTTCTCCCTTTTTCTCTTGATGAGTCTGGCTAATGGTTTATCAATTTTGCTTATCTTCTCAACAAACCAGCTTTTAGTTTTATTGATCTTTACTATCATTTCTTTCATTTCTTTTTCATTTATTTCTGACCTGATCTTTATGATTTTTTTCCTTCTGCTAGCTTTGGGGTTTTTTTGTTCTGCTTTCTCTAATTGCTGTAGGTGCAAGGTTAGGTTGTTTATTTGAGATGTTTCCTGTTTCTTGAGGTAGGCTTGTATTGCTATAAACTTCCCTCTTAGCACTGCTTTTGCTGCATCCCATAGGTTTTGGGTCGTCGTGTCTCCATTGTCATTTGTTTCTACGTATTTTTTGATTTCCCCTTTGATTCCTTCAGTGATCACTTCGTTATTAAGTAGTGTATTGTGTAGCCTCCATGTGTTTGTATTTTTTGCAGATCTTTTCCTGTAATTGATATCTAGTCTCATAGCATTGTGGTCAGAAAAGACACTTGATATGATTTAAATTTTTTTAAATTTACCAAGGCTTGATTTGTGACCCAAGATATGATCTATCCTGGAGAATGTTCCATGAACACTTGAGAAAAATGTGTATTCTGTTGTTTTTGGGTGGAATGTCCTATAAATATCAATTAAGTCCATCTTGTTTATTGTATCATTTAAAGCTTGTGTTTCCTTATTTATTTTCATTTTGCATGATCAGTTCATTGGTGAAAGTGGGGTGTTAAAGTCCCCTACTATGATTGTGTTACTGTTGATTTCCCCTTTTATGGCTGTTAGTATTTGCCTTATGTACTGAGGTGCTCCTACGTTGGGTTCATAAATATTTGCAATTGTTATACCTTCCTCTTGGATCGATCCCTTGATCATTATATAGTATCCTTCTTTGTCTCTTGTAATAGTCTTTATTTTAAAGTCTATTTTGTCTGATATGAGAATTGCTACTCCAGCTTTCTTTTGATTTTCATTTGCATGGAATATCTTTTTCCATCCCCTCACTTTCAGTCTGTATGTGTCTCTAGGTCTGAAGTGGGTCTCTTGTAGACAGCATATATATGGGTCTTGTTTTTGTATCCATTCAGCCAGTCTGTGTCTTTTGGTGGGAACATTTAATCCATTTACATTTAAGGTAATTATCGATATGTATGTTCCTATTCCCATTTTCTTAAATGTTTTGGGTTTGTTATTGTAGGTGTTTTCCTTCTCTTGTGTTTCTTGCCTAGAGAAGTTCCTTTAGCTTTTGTTGTAAAGCTGGTTTGGTGGTGCTGAACTCTCTCAGCTTTTGCTTGTCTGTAAAGCTTTTAATTTCTCCATGAAATCTGAATGAGATCCTTGCTGGGTAGAGTAATCTTGGTTGTAGGTTTTTCTCCTTCATCACTTTAAATATGTTCTGCCACTCCTTTCTGACTTGCAGAGTTTCTGCTGAAAGATCAGCTGTTAACCTTATGGGGATTCCCTTGTGTGTTTTTAGTTGTTTTTCCTTTGCTGCTTTTAATGTATTTTCTTTATATTTAATTTTTGATCGTTTGATTAATATGTGTCTTGGCGTGTTTCTCTTTGGATTTATCCTATATGGGACTCTTTGTGCTTCCTGGAATTGATTAACTATTTCCTTTCCCATATTAGGGAAGTTTTCAACTATAATGTCTTCAAATATTTTCTCAGTCCCTTTCTTTTTCTCTTCTTCCTCTGGGACCCCTATAATTCGAATGTTGGTGCGTTTAATGTTGTCCCAGAGGTCTCTGAAACTGTCCTCAGTTCTTTTCAGTCTTTTTTGTTTATTCTGTTGTACAGTAGTTATTTCCACTATTTTATCTTCCAGGTCACTTCTCCGTTCTTCTGCCTCAGTTATTCTGCTGTTGATCCCATCTAGAGTATTTTTAATTTCATTTATTGTGTTGTTCATCGTTGCTTGTTTCCTCTTTAGTTCTTCTATGTCCTTGTTAAATGTTTGTTGCATTTTGTCTATTCTATTTCCAAGATTTTGGAACATCCTTACTATCATTATTCTGAATTCTTTTTCAGGTAGACTACCTATTTCCTCTTCTTTTGTTAGGTCTGGTGTATTTTGACCCTGCTCCTTCATCTACTGTGTGTTTTTCTGTCTTCTCATTTTGCTTATCTTACTGTGTTTGGGGTCTCCTTTTCACAGGCTGCAGGTTCGTAGTTCCCGTTGTTTTTGGTATCTGTCCCCAGTGGCTAAGGTTGGTTCAGTGGGTTGTGTAGGCTTCCTGGTGGAGGGAACTAGTGCCTGTGTTCTGGTGGATGAGGCTGAATCTTGTCTTTCTGTTGGGCACGTCCACGGCTGGTGGTGTGTTTTGGGGTGTCTGTGGCCTTATTATGATTTTAGGCAGCCTCTCTGCTAATGGATGGGGCTGTGTTCCTGTCTTGCTAGTTGTTTGGCATAGGGTGTCCAGCACTGTAGCTTGCTGGTCATTGAGTGAAGCTGGGTCTTGATGTTGAGATGGAGATCTCTGCGAGATTTTCGCCATTTGGTATTACGTGGAGCTGGGAGGTCTCTTGTGTACCAGTGTCCTGAAGTTGGCTATACCACCTCAGAGGCACAGCCCTGATGCCTGGCTGGAGCACCAAGAGCCTTTCATCCACACGGCTTTTGGGAGGTCTGAGGTCTTGTGCCAGCATTCAGTGGGTGTTCTGTAGGAGCAGTTCCACATGTTGATGTATTTCTAATGTATCTGTGGGAAGGAAGGTGATCTCCACGTCTTACTCTTCCGCCATCTTGCCCTATCCCTTCAGTAATTTTTGAAAACCAGATTGTTAGAAATAAATTCTCAGTTTTTGTTTATCTGGGAATGCCTTTATTTTGCCTTCAGTTTGAAAGAGTAGTTTTGCTGGGGTAGGTTTCTTGACTGACTTTTTTTTCCCCTTTTGTACTTTGAATGTGTTATCCCACTGCATTTTGGCTTCTATTGTTTTTGATGAGAAGTCAATTGCCAACCTTACTGAGATTCCCTACACATCCAGGAAGTTCAACTATTCCAAGTAGGATAAACATAAAGATACACACAAATAGACACATCATATTAAAAATGCTGAAAGCAAAAACCAAGAAGAGAATCTTAAGAGCAGCAAGAGAAGAATGTATCTTATAGTGAAGTCTTCTTTTACACATGGATATCCAGCTTTCACATGTACAAGGGATGCTCAGTTAAACTCATCAAATTCATTCTTATATTTAGCTATTACATTTTGCAGTTTTAAGATTTCCTTGTGACTGTTTTTATGAATTTCAAGTATCTGAGGAAATTCTCCTTTTATCTATTTTATTCACCTATTCCTCTCTTTTTTTGAACTTAATAATTGTAATCACTTTAGTGTTCTTGTCAGTTAACTCTAATACTTGGACCATCTTTGGGCATATTTTTAATGTCTATTCTCTCCACTTTTAGTCATGTGCTCCTTTGTTTTACCTCAACGCAATTCTTTTATAGTGAATGCCAGATATGGTATAAGAGTATTGTTGAAAGTCAAGTTGGGATTATCTTCCTTTAGAAAAGCTTCAGCCTTCACTCTATTGGGTAGATAGATAGCATTGTGGCTGATGACCTCAATCCAATCAAAAACTATGCTATGTTACCTATGTGTTGCACTTCTCCTGGTAAGGCTCAGTATTCATTGGGTTTGCTGCAGGACTTCAAGGGCTTTCAACACAGTGCCTGGTGTAATTTGTATGGCCACTCTTCTAGTGGATCCTTAACTATAATTTTTTATTAATGTTAGTGCCATAACTCAGTGCTTTACTTTTTAGGATCTCATAGGATTTTGCCTCCTGCCCCAAGTATCCCTATTATTTATCAGTTATACGAGGGGATACAGGCCATACATTTGAGATCTCTCAGCCTCCACCAAAAACTCTGCTAGTTTCTACATCCCCCAGCAGCAGCCCACACTACTGACAATACTGGATTGCCAGGTTTTCACCCATGCCCAGAATAAGCAAATACTACCAAGGTAAAAGTGGCTATAGAATTTTTCTCACTTCTTTAAGGTAATATTATCTCTGTATTTTTATCCCCCCCTAGTTCTTGTTGCCTCAATAGTTCTCTGTTGCATTCAAATAGAATTTTTTTTTTTTACCCAGCTTTTCTGGTCATTCTAGATAGAAGTACTAGATTCTATGGTCTGCTGTATGCAGCTATGAATATGACCCAGTGTCTGCTCCATTCTTTTCTCTATATCTTTTCTTTACTACTAACTTTTGCTCCCTAATATACTCTACTCTCTCCTAACTTCGGCTTGCAGTTAGCTTGTCATAGCCCTTCATGGTTCATCCAGGCTTTCTTCATCATGATCTTTCAGCTTTAGTTCCTGTTGCTAACTGATTTCTTCTCTTGGGACATCCTAATTCAAATTCCTGTGAGAGAACTTAGTTGGCTTAGGTCATTTTTTGATGCCAGATTACATCTGTAATGCCTCATCTTTGGCTAGCCTATGTATAGATTGTCTTCCCTTAGTTAGGTGGCCACCTCCGTTCAATTAGTTATGGCTAAGGTGGGGAGGGGGCACATTATGTGATCCAAAGCATGGATACCTAATAGGACTTTGGAAGGGCATCTTCCCTTAGAAAACACTATGTGTGTGTGTGACAGATATTACAATTGACATGTGTAGGACAGAGCCCTAGCCTGCCAGTTTATCCTAGATCCCAATATCCATAGAAAAGGAAACATAGTAGCTTTCCTTTTGAAATGTCCTGATACCAAGACTACAGGGCATCTGTCATGTCAACAAGAGGATCTAGTGCAGGGATGTTGACAGCTGTGTGTAGGTTGGGCTAGATGTGGGAGAAGGGCTAGGAACTAAGCTGCCTTCTGTTGCTCTGAACTGTCATATCACTAGTTTTGCCAAATACTAATGCTCAGTCACCAGACTTGTGTGGGTGAGGAAAGTAGATAAATATGATTCATTTATTCATTCAACAAATACATACTAAGAACCTACTGTGTTCCAGGCACTGTTCAGGTGCTGGAAAACAGCAGTGAATAAAGCAGGCTAAAATTCCCTATATTTATGGAGTCTATATTCCATTAAAAACTCCATAAGTATATATGGTGAATGAGAATAGTAGCAATTATTGAGCACTCACTATGTGTTTGTTATCATTCTAAGCATTTACACGTATTAATTTATTTGTCTCATATTGGATAGATACTAGTATTATCATTATAATTATTATCCCCATTTTAGAGTTGAAAACAACTAGTAAGCAGCAGGGTTGGAATTCATGGTCAGGCATGGTGGCTGCAGATGCTCTACCTTAAGCACAAGGCTCAACTGACTGAATCATAAACTACAATAGCCTGTACCTAGAAGTTCCCCAACTCTTGTCTGTGATGGAGAGGTAAATATATATTTATTCATTCAGTCATTATTTGCCAAATGCTTTATAAGTCCCATTTCATTTGGTCCTCACAACAACCCATGAGTAATGTACTGTAATTCCAATTCTATAAACCTAGAAATGGAAGCTTAATGTCTGGCCCAAGGTCACGCAGCTAGTAAGTGACAGAATTTAGATTTGAACTGAAATCCTATTATTCAAAAGCCAATAATTCTCTTTTCACTAAACAGTGCTACCTTCTATAGCTGTCATTTTACCTGAAAGAGATTGGGAATTAAAACTTTCTGAATTGAATTGAAGCAGCAATTGGAATTGGCTGAGTTATCAGGAGGACAGGTGGGAAAGGGACATGTGCTTACTACTCTGACAACAAAAAGGATGAGATGTGTTGTGGAGTGGCTTTGCATCACCAATATTCACAGATATGCTTAAGCCATGTTTTTAGACCAAAGAAAGGTGTATCTTTTTGTCTGTTTCTCTGTGGTCACAGGATGTAAGTAGGGGGGACACAAGGTATTCTGAATCACATTGACTGCCCTCAGCCACCAAGTTCCCTTTCTCTTCCTTCCCACAAGCCCTAAGTACTTGGCTTGATTTTCTCTCCTCTAAACTGCCCCTACCACTCTGTCCCTCAAGACACCACTCCCCACAGAGTTGGCAGTGTAGTGAGCCTTCCCCTCCTTTGCTGCTCTCCCTTACAGAAGACCTTTGTGGTTGTAGGATTTTACAGTTATTCATTCCAAGTGTGTGGGTGGGCGGTTGGAAAACAGAGGGTTAACATGGGAGAACATCATGAGGTGAGGAAAGAAGGAACACTGCAAGGAAACCAGAAGGAAACTATGCAAAGAGGGCCACAACTTCAAGAATCTAATTACCTTGTTTTAACTGGGAGCTCTGCTTTACTCTCCCTGACTCCTTTGCAATACTCATGGTGGCCTTTTTGCATTCTAGCCCTTTCTTTTTATATCTCTGAGGCAAAGTTCATCAACCACCCTCCCATTACCCTGTGCCTGCGGTTAAGGTCAACCTCTTTCTCCATGAAACAGAAGGAGAAAGGGTGATGGGAGAACTAGTATTTATTGAGAACATACCATGTTCTAGGCCATTTTATTCTTATATTAGAGGAAGCTAAAGCTCAGAGAACTAAACTTGCCTAATTTCCTATAGCTAGTAAGTGATATAGTCAGGATTTTGATCCAGGACTTTCTTACCCTAAAGTCTCTACTGTCTTTCTAGTGTGCCATGGGGCCTCTCAGTATTTAGACCTACAAGTACATACAGACTAGAAGAATGATTGTCAACTAGATGATAGAAATAGTGATCTTACATTTCTTCACATCTTGTGTGAGATATGAGTGACCTCGTTGGTCTTATTGGGAGAGTGAGGAGACAACCTTCTGGTCCCTGGATGTAACTAAGGGCTATTGTCCTCAGAACTTAGCATTCATAAACCTGATTGGTGGGAAGGAAGTGGGTGGGGTGCAATGAGCCAGGATCTGTTTAAGACCAGCCTCCCGGGGTAGAACAAGAGTTGCTGGACCCAGTCACAGATATTAAGTATAGAGAAGCTGTCAAGCGGTTAGCACTAGGGGAAGGAAGGCTTAAATACATATCAGTGATACTTGTTCAACTTTGTTTTTCCCTTAATATTCACATTTTATATATGAGTAAACTGAGGCTCAGAGAAGTTGTCACTTGCTCATAGGCATACGGCTTGTTAGTGGCAGAGACAGATTTTTAACTCAGCTCTTCCTGACTCTAGGGTTATATAGCCACTGCTATACTGTACCGGGGAATGTGAGGTAGGAAAGCTTCAGAAGTCCAGTCAATTATACAGATCACTCTCCACTTTATAAGTGGCCACACCCCGGCATAACTTATCTAAAGTTAAACCCTTACAACCCAATCCATCTGAAAAGTAAAAGGGAACTAGCCTGGCAGGAAATACGGTTTCTTAGGTTGCAGAAGTTGATTGCCACTGGTGAAGAGAGCCAGAGCAGGTGCTGGAGTTATCAAAATATGGAACCAAGTAAGAAGCAGTGGAGAGGAGGCACTACTAGGAATTGAATGATTCCTTAGAACCAAATGGGGTGATTCTTTGCTTTATGACCTGGTAGGGTTATATCATGTATAGGTAGGTTGGCTCAGATTAAAGGGCTCAGGGAAAAAAGAACCTTCCCCTCCTACCCTTCACTCTCACTCCATTCCTCTGGAGGATCATGTTTGGGGTGTCACTAAATTTGCCTACTAGGAACTTTAAACATTTATCTTGGAGTTATTGAGTTGGTAATTGGCAGCTTCACTCTCCTACTCATATCCAATGAACTGGAGATTTGGCGCAGCCCAACGATACTCACAGAAGTCCAGAAGTCCTTCCACAACATGGTCCAGTGTCTCATATTATATTTATGGGGCTGGGTGTGCCAATATGGAGTAAAAAGCAAAGTCCTTGTTGGGCTAGGCAAAGGAGGAAGTGATTGAAAATGGGATGAATCAGTTGGATATTTAGATCTGAGATCTACAGGATTGAGGACTTCTGAAAACTTTACACAATCCTAAATAATGAATCTCCATGGTTGCATTGAAGAAGGAATTTTGGTTAAAAGAGAATAGACAGCTACCCTAGGCAAATTCTTCAGTGGGAAAATAGATGAATTCATTATTATGTCTGTAGGAGCTGTAGCAAATATTCATCACAGTGCATCTAGCTGTCAATTTCCACATGATGAGCTGTGGACAGGCGGAACAAGAAGTGGTAGGGATGAGTGTATGTGAAGAGAAATCACAAACACTAGGATATGTATTTAGAATTAGATCATTTTTTAGAATAGAATGGTGCTGGCACAAGCAAATGGGAGTCTAAAGCAGGAGCTAACAAGAATAATTAGGATAAGGTTTCCACCACCAACAGGATGGCATCATGACCCTTGGCAGGTAGCAAGCTCATAATTAAGTTTGTCTTAACCTTCAAGTATGCCAGTGCTGAGTGAATGAGACTCCACCGATAGTCCCCTTTGAACTATAGTTAGGGCTTTTAAAGGGTGGACTAGAACTCTTAATCTCCCAACTTTGTTAATAAAGAGGAGTAATGGGATGAAACTAAATTACATTTAATAGAAATGTAAAGAACAGCATTTAAATTCAAATAATCAATTGCTCAAAGACCAATATGGGTAAGACTTGGATTAGTAGTAGCAGATTTGAAAGAGACTTTTACGAGTTTTCTTTGACTATAGTTATAGTTTCTTTAACTTATAAGCTCATTGAATGTTCTGTGGGCAAGGTTGTCAAAAGGGCCAATGCCAACCTAAGCTGCATTAATAGAAAAATAGAATCTAGAGCCAGGGAGGAGATGGTTCTGTTTCCTGTGCCCTGTGCCCTGCTAAGACCAAAGTAGAATATATGTTAAGTTCTGGGCTGTCCACATTTCCCAATTAATTTGTGTTTTCTTTTGAGGTAACAGGAACGACAAAACCAAGTCAAAGGCAGAATAAAAATTTGTGTGGGGGGCTTCCCTGGTGGCGCAGTGGTTGAGAATCTGCCTGCCAATGCAGGGGACACGGGTTCGAGCCCTGGTCTGGGAAGATCCCACATGCCGTGGAGCAACTGGGCCCGTGAGCCACAATTGCTGAGCCTGCACATCTGGAGCCTGTGCTCCGCAACAAGGGAGGCCGCAATAATGAGAGGCCTGTGCACCGCGATGAAGAGTGGCCCCCACTTGCCGCAACTAGAGAAAGCCCTCCCACAGAAACGAAGACCAACACAGCCATAAATAAATAAATAAATAAGTAAATAATAAATTAATAAATTAAAAAAAAAAAAAAAAGAAAAAAAATTTGTGTGGGAAAACCAAAGTCCAGAAAGCCAGAAGTGTTCCCAAACTGAAAGTATACACGAGAGACAAGGTTTGGAGCTGGAAAATCAGGGCTGGTATGATAAAATCGTGCACAAAGGAGTTGGGAACAATGCCCATTGATGTTTTTATTGATTGACTGAGGCATAGCAAGTGGGTTGTTGAACCTACTTAACTCCAAAGCTATAATAGTCACTAAGCTGGGTTATTTTTTCAGGGAATATGTTGAAATACAAGTAAAAATGGGTAGGTAGAAATTCATAGTAAGGATAAAAGCAGAAGACAGAGCCCATAGATCCACTAAATTGAGAAAAAGGGAAGAGCCTGATGTAGGCACCCATGACTGGCTTTGGGAGATATCCCAGGGGCTCCAGATCTAGCTGGAGGTTAGTATTTGCGGACTATGTAGGAGCCCAGTGCCAACCATTGTGCCAGAAGATACCAGCCTGAGAGGGGAACTTGGGAAACGGCATAGGATTGAGCTTAAAGATGGATCTATCAGAGGGCTCAGATGTTTGTTAGGGATCTGGAAAGATCTGCATTTATGCAGGGGTGGTGATGTCAGTTGTGAAGTTAACTCATTGCTCCTTTCTATACCTGTAAAAGGTGGATATTTGTAAACCCAACGCAGACTATCAGGTCTCAAATGAGTGAGTGTCCTGAGCCCATTACTCTGGAAAGCACACACTCCCGGAGGCTGGGATCTTAGACCCAGGACATTTTGCATATATCTTTTGGAATCCTGGGACAATTAGGAACCTGTCTGAGAGCATCTGGGGCCCAAAATAAGAATCTTCAGACTTTACCACCTCTGACCATTTGCATGGAATTGGGAAGTTAAGAGGAATTAAATACATCTGCCAAGGGCTTGTCCTGAATCCTCTGACTCATTCAGTTGCAAGGGAGATGAAAGTGTGTGTTTTGTTTGTATGTGGAGAGGAGGGCTTGTGTAGAACAGAGACCACAATGACAGAGAGATAATCACAATGATTACAACAAAGATATATGCACACTTAGGGCTAATTTTGCCCTATAAAAGCAGGCTTGCATGGAATGGAGGAGAAAGATGAGCCTACATAGAAATGCATATGACCTTTTTATGCATAGCAACAACTCCCACTAGTGAATATGACGCAATCAATGTCATAGGCTTCTTTCACTGATATTAGCATTACCTCCTCTTTGCGGAAGAGAGGGGGCAGAGAAATAAGACAAGGGTGGAAACTTTTCCTCTACATAAGTACTCATCTGCACTATTCAATGCTTGAGCATACCAATGTTCAGAGGCATTACGTAAGTTTCTAAGATCAGAGTTAATAGGTATAGTTAGTCTTCAAACACAGGTCTGTGTTATTCTAGACCCCAAAGTCTTAAACATGATGCTATACTTCTTTCACTGGGTCTGAGGGTGCCAGATAGGAAAGAGAAGTCCTGAGAAATCCAGGGGACGACCAAGATTTGCAGTTAGATCAATAAAGGGAGGGGCAGAGATGGTTGTCAGAAAGACCAGAAAACACTCAGAGGTACTAAGGGCTTTACATATGTTATTTCTAAGTTCCACTGCAACACAACAAGGTAGGTGTTAGTTAGGATAACTAACTCTTCTTGTGTGCCTGGGATTTATATGGTTTTAGCTCTGAAATTCCTGTGTGCAGGAAACCCCTCAGTCTCAGGTAAACCAAGACTGTTTGTCATCCTGTTAACTCACTTTACAAATGAAGACCATGAGTCTTATAGAGGTGAATAACTCGTTCAATGCCATGAAATTAGTAAGAAACATAGAAAAGACTATCAACTCCAACAGCCAGGTCTTTTGGATTCAATATGCTGTCTCTCCAGTAGTTCAAGAAGGCTAAAGAGGTGGTCTGGTAGAGTTTGGATGGCTTTGGCTTTGACATCATTTATTCATTTAGTAAACACTCATTAAACACCAATCATTATAAAAAGTGCTGGAAATGGCTTCAGGGGAGAGACAGACAGTAAACTGATTATAGTAAATTAAATAAAAACATCACATAATGACTATATGGACAAGACACCCTAGCAACACAGAGAGAAAGTCTGTATTCTTCCTGGAGGGATCAGAAAAAGGCTTCTCAAAGGAAGTAATATTTGAAGTGAGTCTTGAATGATAACTAGGAACTTATCAGGAGGGTGATTCAGTCTTAGGGAATCCTAGAAAGAAGAGGAAAAGGCAAAAAAGAACATGGAAATTTCTGGAATTTTCACAAAACTGAGAGCAGGGTGGGAAAGGAAGTGATAAGAGGAGAAATTGGAGATGTAGGAAAGGATAATTTATCCATTTCACAAATATTTACAGAGTATTTATTGTGTTCCACACACTATTGTGAGCACTAGGAATAGAGTAGTGAGCAAGACAGGCAAAGTCCTTAATCTCATGGAGCTTATGGTCTAGTGTAAGAAGATAAACAATAAACAGACAAGAAAATAACAGATAGTTATGAGTGTTGTGCAAAGAATAAGATTAGGTGATATGATAGGTGGATCTTGACTTGAGTGGTCCAGGAAGGTCTCTCTGAGGAGATGACATTTAAGCTGAGACATAAATCATGAGAAGAAACCAGGCATGAGACATTAAGAAGGAAGAGCATTCTGGGCAGAGGAAACTGCTTAGGGAAAACCCTAAGATGGGAATGAACTTGGCATGTTTGAGGAACAGCAAAGAGAGATAGTAGGGCAAAGGGTTAGCAGGGGGTAGGAACAGATTATTTAGAGTCTTATATGTCATTTTCTTTGAATAAGATAGTAAATCATTGGAGGTACTGAGCAGATGAATACCATGGTCTGATTTGGATTTTAAAATGACTACTATGGCTGTCATGTGGAGAATAGGCTGTAGGGAGGCAAGAATGAAGCAGTTAGGAGGTTACTGTAACAGTCTAAGTGACAGATTATGGTTGCTCAGCCAAGTGTGGTAGTTGTAAATGTGGAGCAAAGTGCACAGATTCAAGACGTGTTTCAGAGGTCCTTGTAGACAGAATTTACTGATGGACAAAGAGAGTAAAGGAAACAGGAAAAGCAAGGATGAATCCAAGGCTTTGCCCTAAGCAACTGTGTGGTGTCACGAAGTGCCTCATGTTTCATGTTCAGTTTGGACTTCATTCTAAAGACAGTAGGAGTTTTGAAGATGTTTAACAAGGGAAGCAATATGGTCAGATTTGTGTTATAGAAAGAATACTACAACTAGGTGAAGAGTGGATTGGAGAGGCAAGAGAAAAGAAGCCAGGAGCTCTTGTCTGGCATATGCAATAGGCAATTGCAATAGTCCAGAAGATAAATTATGTGTCTGAATTAAGACAGTGGCTATGGGAATAGAGAGGAAGGGATGGATTGCATATCTCCTAGCCAAGTGGAAACCAGAGGACTTATCAACTAATGATAAGGGGTTGCTGAGTAAGGCAGAAATAGGTTTGAGTCCCAGATCCACCACTTACCAGTTGTGTGAATCTGTGTTGTATAAATGATGAAGGAATAATTGTGATTTTAGGCAAACTTTACCTCTCTTGCCTTAGTTTTACACCTGTAAAGTAAGGATATGCTACATCAATGTGTTGTCATGAGAATTAAAAGTCTATCTATGAACTGGAAAAAAAAATGGAAAGAAGAAAATAAAGTGAGCCCCTTGTAGGCAGCATATAGTTGAAAAAAACTTTTTGTAATGCCACCTTTGTCCCCCACCTGTGAGCCTAATACATAGTAAGTACTCATAAATTTCTCTATCCAATGTGGGGCAGGATTATGCAGACAACTTATGAGGAGCTCAGTGTCTATGGGACACATACCACAAGGGGAGAGGCAGGTTATGCCCTTGGGATGATTATTTAATGACTATGAACTGGTCCTCAGATATGTCCCTTACCAACTTTTCATGATGTTGCTTGACTGGGCTTTGCAGAAATCCTCACCTAGTAAATTTATCCTTTGGATAAGCCAACGACAAGTGTGCTCATTTTTCTGAGGTGGTTATAGAGAACTTCTACTACTTAATCAAAACATGTTAAGATTAGATTGGCCCTAAAAACTCTTTAGGTAAGTTGTTAAAAACGTTTTTTACTGGTTAATCCCTTTGTTCCAATGCAGTTTTAGTTGGAACCTCCTTATACTACAGATAACAGCAGAGTTGCTCTGGTTAAAGTGAAGTGTGATGGGCCGAAAGTACTGTAGATCACAGTTAGAAAACCATTTACTTAGAACTTGTTGCTAGATCGCTCTTCTCCATATATATCATTTAAGGAAAGTAAGTTCCAGAGAAGTCAAGTGACTTAATTAGCTAAGATCAGACATCTAGAAAGTGATATAGTCAATTCTATTCATTTGCTCCTCTACCAGCTGACTATTACTCATTAATATAAAGCTTAGCTTGGCCCTCAGTTTAGCCGGCTGCCTCCCTGAGCCCCAGAGAGCAGATATCTGCTACTAGAAGATTGATTTTTAGGGGTTAGAAAAGATATGGAGGCTAAAGCACTGAGTAGGAAGGGAGAGATAGAATCTTAGCATCTGTCCTAATACTTGGGGATGGTCCTAGAAAGGAAGGAATCTCTATTCAAGACAAGAGTGTATTAACATGTCTCTGTTGTGTGAGAGTGAGAGAGTGAGAGTGAGAAACAGGAGAGGAGAGGAGAGGAGAGAAGAAGGCAGGAGAGAGTCCAGACACAAGACTCTAAACTCCTGTCCTCAATCAGCCTATGAGGTCCCAGAAGGAAATTGCCTAGGGGGAAGTGTGAAAAAAAGGAAGACTTGATGACCAAATCTTACTGTTGAACTCTAGTCCTGTTGAGATAGGCTAGACCTTATAGAGCCAGGAGAGCTCTATTTTTTCTCTAGAGTAGGCAAGTCTATGTGGCCTCCCTGATAGTTCCCACGTGGCTTTCTGAAAGATAGGCAGAGCAATTGATCCTCCAAGTAGATGGCTATATGTTTTTTGAAAGAGGAAGCTGCAAAGCTGGAAGAGTCAAGCTTGATGGACACTTAAAGCAATACTTCTCAACAGCTGATCTGCAGATTCTCCTTAAAATGATGGCATGTGTTTTAACTCTCTCACATTTTTTTGGATCCATGGGAGGTAATAGAAGTTTCCCTAGATTAATAGGGAAACCAAGGCCTTGGATGATAGAACACTAGTCAGCTGAAGTACGTATCATATTTGGAGAGAAAGTCACTTTCACATTGGGTCAAAAAGAGACACAATGACATGGGTTACTTGGGACTCATGCAAAAACAAAACAAAACAAAAGAGTTGAAAATAATAACAAATATTAAGGTTTCCTGTAAGTGAAATACCAGAAATGAAAGTGTATGGGAACTATAGCCAAACACCTCTGAGATTATCCTTTAGCCTGTCATGACTCCCTAGCTGAAGTGGCCCATAATAAGGAATATGAGCTCTTAAAAATGATGTAATTCAAACGCCTAGGACCACATGAATATTCCTAGGATATTTCAGGCACTGTACT
Organism: Balaenoptera physalus; assembly: GCF_965194825.1. NCBI lineage: Eukaryota > Metazoa > Chordata > Mammalia > Artiodactyla > Balaenopteridae > Balaenoptera > Balaenoptera physalus. The sequence goes on along the minus strand of NC_138903.1, from coordinate 58,261,122 downwards.
AAGGGGAGGAGACACTAACTGGCTAACACTGATAGGTAGACAGGGTATTATGCAGTATTTGCCATTTTTCCTGTTCATAAGAAACACATGGGAGGCCCTTTAAAGACCCTTTAAGGAATTCCTCCCTGGGGATTCTGATAAAAGAAAACAGGGCTTAGGAACGTGCATCACAATAGGCATCTTGGGTGAAATACTATTGTAGGGAAAAGAGTTTGAGACTGGAAAGTGAGATAGACAGGGATATCAGTTCTGGCTTCATTGCTAACTAGCTGCACATGTCTGAGTAAATAACTTTTCTGAGCTTCAGATTTCTCATCTATAAAGTGGATGTAATTATAATTGCCTTTCCTACCTCACAGAGCTATTAGGAAGATATCATGCAATAATGTAAGTAAAAGCCACTTTACTAGAATTGCTAGAATGAAATGATGATGATGATAATGATGATGACGATGACTGTAGCAGTGGAAAAGATGTCAATAGATCTGTAGCATAATTTGTGTAGGCTCACTAAGTGAGGGGTTTGTTGACAGCAGTGAGAGCCCGGATTGCAGACAAGTCATATTATCAAGGCTCTATCTGACAGGAGTGGGTGAAAAACAGTTGGTAGTAGCCCTGGAGGGCATGACTAGACAGAACGGGGGTCATTCAGAGCAGAGTCTAGATTCAATAAGTAACTGGATTAAAAACTGTCGAAACCAAAGCAGGAAGGAAGACTAATCCCACCCCCCAACCTGCTTATTGAATTTTCCTCCCCAGTTCCAGAATTAGGTGAGGCAGGCAGAAGGAATTCATGACTTCAGCTAGAAGTGGCTGGGGGAGGGCGGAAGCTCACAGCTATCAGGATTTGATATTCTCCTTCAAAATATTCACGCTCTATGCTCTGACTGCATTTACTCTGGGAGTTTGATCTTGATTTACTTTCCCAAGTGTGTTTCCCTACTGAGAGGAGAATAAGCTGATATAAGTTCTCATCTTGCTCAGGAGTGAGATATTGCTCATTGAAAATTAATAAATAGACTCTGGCTTATAAATTAGTCTCTGGTGGCTCGGTGAACATAAATCAATTCCTCAGGGTCCGATTCATCCCCAGGAAAGCTGTTGCAATGGTGTTTATGAATCTGTAAGTAAGTCTTAAATGGGATCTCTCAAGATGGAATGGGCTATCCAAAGGTAAACTATTGGGTGGGCCAAAAAGTGCCTTCGGTTTTTAAGTAAAAATAAAAGACACATTTTTCATTTTCACCAAGAAATTTATTGAACAATGTATTCACCCTTTTGTTCCACTACCTTCTGCCATTTTTCAGGTAACTTCATAATTTTCCAGGGAATTGAAATTTTTTCCATTAAGAGAATTTTGTAAAGACCGAAATAAATGGAAATCTGAAGGTGTAATGTCTGGTAAATATGGCAGATGAATCAGAACTTCCCAGCCAAGCTGTAACAGTTTTTGCCTGGTCATCAAAGAAAGACGCAGTCTTGTGTTATCCTGATGGAAGACTATGCGTTTTCTGTTGACTAATTCTGGATGCTTTTCATCAAGTGCCACTTTCAGATGGTCAAATTGGGAGCAGTACTTGTTGGAATTAATCGTTTGGTTTTCCAGAAGGAGCTTATAATAGAGGACTCCCTTCCAATTCCACCATACACACAACATCACTTTCTTTGGATGAAGATCGGGCTTTGGTGTGGTTGGTGGTGGTTCTTTTTGCTTGCCCCATGATCTCTTCCATTCCACATTGTTCTAGAGTATCCACTTTTCATCGCCTGTCACAATTTGTTTTAAAACAAATTTAAAATCGCATGAGGAAATATGGTCAAGGAGAGGTTTTTTTCGCTTAACTTATGTGGAACCCAAACATCAAAGCGATTCACATAACCAAGCTGGTGCAAATGATTTTCAGTGCTTGATTTGGATATTTTGAGGATGTTGGCTATCTCCCACGTGGTATAACGTTGATTGTTCTCAATTATTGTTTTGATTTAATCGCTATCAACTTCAACTGGTCTACCCGACCATGGAGCATTGTCCAATGAGAAATCTCCAGCACGAAACTTCACAAACCACTTTTGACATGTTCGATCAGTCACAGCACCCTCTCCATACACTGCACAAATCTTTTTGTGTGTTTCAGTTGTGTTTTTACCTTTCTTGAAATAATAAAGCATAATGTGCCAAAAATATTGTTTTTTTCTTCCATCTTCAATATTACAATGGCTACACAAAAATTCACCAACTTTGATAAGTCTTTTTAAATGCACACTGATATGACAGCTGTCACATACAATATAACAAAATTGTTTTGAATGATGTTAAAGACAACTAAGTGCTACTAGAACCATCTTACAGAAAAAAACGAATGAACCTTTTGGCCTACCCCATAGCTTAGGGTCAGTTCAACCATGGCTTGACCACCATACTGTGCTCAGTGGTAGGCATGTCTCAGAAGCATCTGAGAGGGCATCTGAGAAATTATATCAAACTAGAAGCATCATGAAAATTCACTTGGAAACTCATTTTAGTATCAATGGTGTGTACTCTTTGTGGGTATTGTTTGAAAACTGTTGTACAGTGGAAAATAAGAATTGATTTTGAGGGTAGAATATACCATGTTATAACTATATGACCTTGGGCATAGCGTTTGTTTATAACCATAAATGTTTATTTTAAATTTACACAGTACTTCTTCCTGTGTGGAGGAATACGTTCCTAATAAATCAACCTTCCTGAAGTGACAACAATAAACTCTGGGCCAAATGCAATAAAACAACTACCCAAAGTCTCTGGGGAACAAACAAAAGCAATTATATTCTGTAGGGGAATCTAAACTTGGAGGAAGTGATCAAATGGAGTAGGTTTCTCATTTTTATTACTTTGAACTGAGGGAAGCCAAAATTGTGGCACAGCACAGGGTGGAGAAAATTCTTATGAAGGACTGCTGTCCTTCTGGCTAGAAAGACTAGGGGAAGGAGCTCAGGGTATAGGGCTTCCAAAGACTGAGGGGGAACCCAAAAAGAAAAATCCAGAGAAGAATCCACATTCTGTGTAAAAACTCTGCCAAGTCACTGGCTGAACCATGCAGTTTGAAACCGGTCTTGACTGAGATCTTAGCTGCCTCCCACAGCAGGCATGACAGCTTGAAATTTGACTCTAACCAAATTTGAGTAATCTTCTGATAACTATTAGTAATAATTTGAGTCTAGCCAAGTTAATTGGTGGCCTAAATATTCAACACTATTAAGAGGCATATAAGAGAATCCAGAGCTCTACAATATAACATTTACCATGTCCAGGAAACAAGCCAATATTATTCTACATATAAAGAGCCAGAAAAGTATGAGCCACTTTCAGAAATAAAGGTGGCAATTCCAAGATCACCTGTATGTTAGAATTATCAGACAAGGACTTCAGAGCAGCTGTTAAAACTGTGTTTGGTGAGTTAAAAGAAAATACAATGAATGAAAATGTAGGTGGTATTAGCAGATATTAGAAATGTAAGATAAAATTAAATGATAATTTCAATGGAAAAACACAAATTTTGAAATAAGAGTTACTATGGAGCCAATAGCAAATGGAGATGATATAAGAAGAACTGAGTGAACTTGCAGACATATCAATTGGAATGGTCCAATTTGAAAAATAAGAAAAAAAATAAACAAATTTAAAAAATGAAGAGATTCTCAGTGACCTGTGGAACAGTACAAAATTTTAACAGATGGGAATGAGAGTACTAGAAAGAGAAGAAAGAGAAAATGGGACAGAAAAAGTTATTTGAAGAGAAAATGGCTGAGAACTTACAAAATTTGGCAAAGGAAATCAAGTTACAGATACATTCACCACACCAGACCACAAAGAAGATAAATATGAAGAAACCATGCTTAAATACATACGAGTCAAACTTCTACAAATGAAAGATAAAAAGAAATCTTGAAAGTAGCCAGTGCAAAATGATACCTTATATACGGGGGAACAATTCAAATCATGATATACTTCCATCAGAATTCATGAAGGCCAGAAGAGAGTGGAGCAGTATCATTAAAGTGCTGAAAGAAAAGCTGTCAGTTTAGAGTTCTATATCCAGTAAAAATAACCTTCAAGAATGGAGGTAAAATAAAGATATTCTCAGATAAAGGAATTCTGAAATAATTAATTGCTAGACTACATAAAAGCTATATAGGATTCTTTAGGCTGGAGAAAAATCATGCTCGAGGGAAACCCAGATCTTCCAGACTAAATGAAAAACATCACAAGTATAAATAAGTGAATATCAAAAACTATTTTTTCTCTTAGTTTTTAAAAATATCTTAATTTCTTTAAAACACACCTTACTGTATATGTATGTGTAACATTGTCTGAAGTGTACAACTTATGTAGATTTATATACATATGGTATAAAAGATTGAGGATTGCTGTGGTGATGTATGTATACGGTTGCAAGTTTTATATTTTCTGTGAGGTGGAAAAATATTAACTCCAAATACATGGTGAAAAGTTAGTTATGCATAGCACAGTCCTTAGGGCACCCACTAAAAAAATGCAAATATGAATAGCTAAAAAACCAATAGATACAATAAAATGACTCTCTAAAAGATATTTACATTGAAAAAATTCATAAATCCAAAAAAAGACAGGAAAAAGAAATAGGACATAAACTAGAAGAGAGAAATAGGAAAAAATAAGAATAAAATAATACACTTAAACCCAACAATTTTAATAATTGCATTAAATGTTGATAGGCTAAGTGCTCCAACTGAAAGATAACGATTATCAAAATGCATTAAAAAAAGCAAACCAAACTACAAGAGGCACACTATAAATGTAAAGACACAGAAATGTTGAAAGTAAATGGATGCAAATGGTTATACCAGGCAAATAATAAGCATATGAAGGCTGAAATTGCTATATTAATATCGATAAAATAGACTTCAGAATAAAAAATATTACCCTAAAAGATAGCTATTTCAAAAAGATAAAAGGGTCTATTCATCAGGAATAAATAAGTATCATAAACATGAATATGATTAATAAGAAAGCCTCAAAGTACATAAAGGAAAAACTGACAGAGTCAATTGGACAAATAGGCAATCAAACCATTGTGGTAAGAGGTTTTAACACCCTTTTCTCAGAAATTTATAGTAAAAAGAAACAAAAAATCAGTAAAGACATAGAGGATCTGAACAACACTATCAAACACCTTGACACTTATATTTATATAATAGACTATGCAAAATCTTCTGACTACATATTCTTTTCAAGTGCTCATTGTGCATTCACCAAGAGAGACCATATACTACTGGTTCATAAAACAGTCTTTATAAATTGAAAGAGATTGAAATCATTTAGAGAATGTTCTCTGACCATAATAGTGTTAAACTACAAATGTTATAAGATAGCTAGAAAGACAATACATAGTTAGAAATTAATCAACATAGTTCTAAATAAAAAAGAAATCACGAAGAAAATTAGAATATAGTTTGAATAGAACAATGAAAATACTGCATATCAAAATGTGTGGGATGCAGCTAAAAGCAGTGCTTATATGGCAATTTATAACTTTATATGCTTAAATTGGAAAATAAGGGATGCCTGAAATTAATGAACTAAATCTTCACATTGAGAATCTAGAAAGAGAGAAACAAAGCAAACCTAAACTAAGAGAAAGAAATGAAATAATAAAAATAAAGACAGAAATAAATAAAATACAATAAAGGCAAATGATAGAACAAATTAAGAAGGCCACTAGTTAGTTCCTTCAAAAAATTCAACAAATTGATAATACCCTAGCTAGACTAAACACGAAAAATGAATATCAGCAATGAAAGCAGGATTACTAATACATTTCTTACAAACACTAGTATAAAATAATATTATGGACAACTTTATTCAAAAAACTCAGCAATTTAGAGGAAATGAAGAAATATATTTTTAAAAAACTCACCAAAACTGATATATTAAACACAAAATCTGAATAGTTTTATGTCTATTAAAGAAAGTAGATTTGCTTTGTAGTATAGTCTGAATACAAGGAGCCTATTTCCTCCAGCTCCGTTTTTCATCCTCAAGATTGCTTTGGCTATTCAGGGTCTTCTGTGTTTCCATACAAGTTGTGAAATTTTTTGTTCTAGTTCTGTGAAAATGCTATGAGTAATTTCATAGGGATTGCATTGAATCTGTAGATCGCTCTGGGTAGTATAGTCATTTTCGCAATGTTGATTCTTCCAATCCAAGAACATAGTATATCTCTCCATCTGTTTGTATCATCCTTAATTTCTTTCATTAGTATCTGATAGTTTTCTGAATACAGGTATTTTGTCTCCCTAGGTAGGTTTATTCCTAGGTATATTATTCTTTTTGTTGCAATGGTAAAAGGGAGTGTTTCCTTAATTTATATTTCAGATATTTTATCATTAGTGTATAGGAATGGAAGAGATTTCTGAGCATTAATTTTGTATCCTGTCACTTTACCAAATTCATTGATTAGCTCTAGTAGTTTTCTGGTGGTATCTTTAGGATTCTTTATGTATAGTTTCATGTCATCTGCAAACAGTGACAGTCTTACTTCTTCTTTTCCGATTTGGATTATTTTTTTTTCTTCTCTGATTGCTGAGGCTAAAACTTCCAAAACTATGTTGAATAATAGTGGTGAGAGTGGGCAAACTTGTCTTGTTCTTGATCTTACAGGAAATGGTTTCAGTTTTTCACCACTGAGAACGATGTTTGCTGTGGGTTTGTCATATATGGCCTTTATTATGTTGAGGTAAGTTCCCTCTATGCTTACTTTCTGGAGGGTTTTTATCATAAATGGGTGTTGAATTTTGTCAAAAGTTTTTCTGCATCTATTGAGATGATCATATGGATTTTCTCTTTCAATTTGTTAATATGGTGTATCACATAGATTGATTTGCATATCTTGAAGAATCTTTGCATTCCTGGGATAAACCCCACTTGATCATGGTGTATGATCCTTTTAATGTGCTGTTGGATTCTGTTCACTAGCATTTTGTTGAGGATTTTTGAATCTATGTTCATCAGTAATATTGGCTTGTAGTTTTTTTTTTTTTTTTTAGTGGCATCTTTGTCTGGTTTTGGTACCAGGGTGGTAGTGGCCTCATAGAATGAGTTTGGGAGTGTTCCTCCCTCTGCTATATTTTAGAAGAGTTTGAGAAGGATAGGTGTTATCTCTTCTCTAAATGCTTGATACAATTTGCCTGTGAAGTCCTCTGGTCTTGGGCTTTTGTTTGTTGGAATATTTTTAATCACAGTCTCAATCTCAGTGCTTGTGATTGGTCTGTTTATATTTTCTATTTCTTCCTGGTTCAGTCTCAGAAGGTTGTGCATTTCTAAGAATTTGTCCATTTCTTCCAGGTTGTCCCTTTTATTGGCATAAAGTTGTTTGTAGTAATCTCTCATGATCCTTTGTATTTCTGCAGTGTCAGTTGTTACTTCTCCTTTTTCATTTCTAATTCTATTGATTTGAGTCTTCTCCCTTTTGTTCTTGATGAGTCTGGCTAATGGTTTATCAATTTTGTTTATCTTCTCAAAGAACCAGCTTTTAGTTTTACTGATCTTTGTTATTGTTTCCTTCATTTCTTTTTCATTTATTTTTGATCTGATCTTTATGATTTCTTTCCTTCTGCTAACTTTGGGGTTTTTTTGTTCTTCTTTCTCTAATTGCTTTAGGTGTAAGTCGAGGATGTTTATTTGAGATGTTTCTTGTTTCTTGAGGTAGGATTGTATTGCTATAAACTTACCTTTTAGAACTGCTTTTGCTGCACCCCATAGGTGTTGGGTCGTCGTGTTTTCATTGTCATTTGTTTCTAGGTATTTATTGATTTCCTCTTTGATATCTTCCCTGATCTCTTGGTTATTAGTAGTGTATTGTTTAGCATCCATTTGTTTGTATTTTTTACAGGTATTTTCCTGTAATTGATATATAGTCTCATAGCGTTGTGGTCAGAAAAGATACTTGATACAATTTCAGTTTTCTTAAATTTACCAAGGCTTGATTTGTGGCCCAAAATATGATCTATCCTGGAGAGTGTTCCATGAGCACGTGAGAAGAAAGTGTATTCTGTCGTTTTTGGATGGAATGTCTTATAAATATAAATTCACTCCATCTTGTTTAATGTATCATTTAAAGCTTGTGTTCCATATTTATTTTCATTTTGGATGATCTGTCCATTGGTGAAAGTGGGGTGTTAAAGTCCCTTACTATTATTGTGTTACTGTCGATTTCCCCTTTCATGGCTGTTAGCATTTGGCATATGTATTGAAGTGCTCCTTTGCTGGGTGCATCAATATTTACAACTGTTATATCTTCTTCGTGGATTGACCCCTTGATCATTATGTAGTGTCCTTCCTTTTTTTTGTAACAGTCTTTATTTTAAAGTCTATATTGACTGATATGAGTATTGCTACTCCAACTTTCTTTTGCTTTCCATTTGCATGGAATATCTTTTTCCATCCCCTCACTCTCAGTCTGTATGTGTCCCTAGGTCTGAAGTGGGTCTCTTGTAGACAGAATATATATGGATCTTGTTTTGGATCCATTCAGCCAGTCTATGTGTTTTGGTTGCAGCATTTAATCCATTTACATTTAAGGTAGTTATCAATATGTATATTTCTATTACCATTTTCTTAATTGTTTTGGGTTTGTTATTTTAGGTCTTTTCCTTCTCTTGTGTTTCCTGCCTAGAGAAGTTCCTTCAGCATTTGTTGTAAAGCTGGTTTGGTGGTGCTGAATTCTCTTAGCTTTTGCTTGTCTGTAAAGGTTTTAATTTCTCCGTTGAACCTGAATGAGATCGTTGCTGAGTAGAGTAATCTTGGTTGTAGGTTTTTTGCTTTCATCACTTTAAATATCTCCTGCCACTCCCTTCAGAGTTTCTGCTGAAAATTCAGCCCTTAACCTTATGGGGATTCCCTCGTATGCTATTTGTTGCTTTTCCCTTGCTGCTTTTAATATTTTTTTCTTTATATTTATTTTTTGATAGTTTGATTAATATGTGTCTTGGCCTGTTTCTCCTTTGATTTATCCTGTATTGGACTCTCTGCACTTCCTGGACTTGATTGACTATTATTTCCTCTCCCATATTAGGGAAGTTTTCAACTATAATCTCTTCAAATATTTTCTCAGTCCCTTTCGTTTTCTCTTCTTCTTCTGGAACCCCTATAATTCAAATGTTGGTATGCTTAATGTTGTCCCAGATGTCTCTGAGGCTGTCCTCAATTCTTTTCATTCTTTTATCTTTATTCTGTTCTGCAGCAGTTATTGCCACTATTTTATTTTCCCAGTCACTTATCCGTTCTTCTGCCTAATTTATTCTGCTATTGATTCCTTCTAGCGAATTTTTAATTTCATTTATTGTGTTGTTCATCATTGTTTGTTTGCTGTTTAGTCCTTTTAGGTACTTGTTAAACGTTTCTTGTATTTTTTCCATTCTATTACCACGATTTTGGATCGTCTTTACTATCATTACTCTGAATGCTTTTTCAGGTAGACTGCCTATTTTCTCTTCATTTGTTTGTTCTGGTGGGTTTTTACCTTGCTCCTTCATCTGTTGCATATTTCTCTCTCTTCCCATTTTTGTTTAACTTACTGTGTTTGGGGTCTCCTTTTTGCTGGCTGCAGGTTTGTAGTTCCCATTGTTTTTGGTGTCTGCCCCCAGTAGGTAAGGTTCGTTCAGTGGGTTGTGTAGGCTTCCTGGTGGAGGGGACTGGTGCTTGTTTTCTGGTGGATGAGGCTGCATCTTCTCTTTCTGGTGGGCAGGACCGTGTCCAGTGTTGTGTTTTGAGGTGCCTGTGAACTTATTATGATTTTAGGTAGCCTCTCTGCTAATGGATGGGGTTGTGTTCCTGTCTTGCTATTTGTTTGGCATGGGGTGTCCAGTACTAGATCTTGCTGGTCGTTGCATGCGCTGGGTCTTAATGTTGGGACAGAGATCTCTGGGAGCGCTCTCTCTGATTGATATTACGTGGCACCATGAAGACTCCAGTGGTCCAATGTCCTGAACTAGGCTCTCCCACATCAGAGGCTCAGGACTGACACCCGGCAAGAGCACCAAGAACCTGTCAGCCACACAGCATAGATAACTGTGGTCAGAGTATACTACAAAGCTACAGTATACAAGATAGTATGGTGCTGGCATAAAAACAGAAATATAGATCAATGGAACAGGATAGAAAGCCCAGAGATCAACCCATGCATATATGGTCACCTTATCTTTTACAAAGGAGGCAAGAATATACAAATGAGAAAAGACAGCCTCTTCAGTAAGTGGTGCTGGAAAAACTGGACAGGTGCATGTATAAGAATGAAATTAGAACACTCCCTAACACCATACACAAAAATAAACTCAAAATGAAAAAAGACCTAAATGTAAGGCCAGACACTGTAAAACTCTTAGGGAAAAAAGATAGGCAGAATACTCTATGACATAAATCACAACAAGATCCTTTTTGACCCACCTCCTAGAGAAGTGGAAATAAAAACAAAAATAAGAAATGGGACCTAAAGAAACTTAAAAGCTCTTGCACAGCAAAGGAATCCATAAACAAGACCAAAAGACAACACTCAGAATGGGAGAAAATATTTGCAAATGAAGCAATTGACAAAGGATTAATCTCAAAAATATACAAGCAGCTTATGCAGCTCAATATCAAAAAAACCAACAGCCTAATATAAAAATGGGCAGAAGACCTAAATAGACATTTCTTCCAAGAAGATATACAGATTTCTGACAAACACATGAAAGGATGCTCAGCATCACTAATCATTAGAGAAATACAAATCAAAACTACAATGAGGTATCACCTCACCCTGGTCAGAATGGCATCATCAAAAAATCTGCAATTAATGCTGGAGAGGGTGTGGAGAAAAGGAAACCCTCTTGCACTGTTGGTGGGAATGTAAATTGATACAGCCACTATGGAGAACAGTATGGAGGCTCCTTAAAAAACTAAAAATAGAACTACCATATGACCCAGCAATCCCACTACTGGGCATATACCCTGAGAATACCATAATTCAAAAAGAGTCATGTACCACATTGTTCATTGAAGCTTTATATACAATAGCCAGGACATGGAATCAACCTAGATGTCCATTGACAGATGAATGGATAAAGAAGATGTGGCACGTATATACAGTGGAATATTACTCAGCCATAAAAAGAAACAAAACTGAGTTATTTGTAGTGAGGTGGATGGACCTAGAATCTGTCATACAGAGTGAGGTAAGTCAGAAAAAGAAAAACAAATACTGTATCCTTACACATATATATGGAATCTAAAGAAAAATAAACAAGGGATTCTGAAGAACCTAGGGGCAGGACAGGAATAAAGATGCAGACGTAGAGAATGGACTTGAGGACACAGGGAGGGAGAAGGGTAAGCTGAGGCGACGTGAGAGAGTGGCATTGACATGTATACACTACCAAATGTAAAATAGATAGCTAGTGGGAAGCAGCCGCATAGCACAGGGAGATCAGCTCAGTGTTGTGTGACCACCTAGAGGTGTGGGATAGGGAGGGTGGGAGGGAGACACAAGAGAGAGGGGATATGGAGACATATGTATACGTATAGCTGATTCACTTTGTTATACAGCAGCAACTAACACACAATTTAAAGCAATTATACTCCAATAAAGATGTTTTTTTTAAAAAAGCAGATTTATCATTAAAAACTCATTCATATATTTTCACTGTTGAATTCTATCAAACATTTAAGGAATAAATAATACCAATTTATTACAGAAAAGTTTTCAGACAATAGAAGATGAGGAAAGATTTCCCAACTCATTTTATGAGCCCACTATAACCCCAATAAGAGAGGTGATAAAGACCTTAGAAAAAGAGGAGGAGAGGGGAGGGGGAGGAAAGAAGGGGATGGTGGGAGGAAAGGTGGAAAGGAGGGGAAAAGGGAAATTACAGATCAATAAAACTCGTGAACATAGATCCAAACATCCTTAACAAAAAATTAGCAAATCAAGTCCAACAGTATGCACAATGGCAATACACCTTGACCAAGTGGGGTTTATCCCTGGAATACAGCTGAAATTGACCTGGGGACTAGGAGAACAGCTTTTCTATAATACAACCAAAACTGTAAAGAAAGATCCACGTGGAGTCTGATAGGAAGGGAGGAGAAGCAATCTGGTCAAAACCCAACCTCTTGTGGGAAACACAGAAGAGGAAGGGAATATCACAGGCTTGGGAATACAAGGTTGACTTTGCATTTTAAAATTCAATGTAATTCACTATATTGATAGAATAATGAGAAAAAACATAAAAATTATTTTCATAGATAGAGAAATAGCATTTGACAAAATTCAAGACCCATTCATGATTAAAGTCCCTCAGAAAAATAGGAATAGATGTAACTTCTCCAATCTGAGGGAACTATTAGTGAAACTACAGCTTAGATTATTCATAATGATGAAATACTGAGGACTTCTCTCTTGATATCAGAAAAAAAAAGAATTTCCACTCTCACCACTTCTCTTCAAGATTGTACTGGAGGTCCTACTCATCATAATAGTGCAGTGGAAAAAAGGCATAAACTTTAAAAAGGAAGAAGTAAATCTTTCCCTGTTTGCAGATGACATAGTGCTTACATAGAAAATCCTAAATAATCTACATTTAGAAAAGCCTAGTACAACTCATAAGATTTAGCCCTGTCACAGAAAAAATGCTAATATGCAAAAATGAATCACATTTTCATATAACTGTGTTAAACAATTTGAAAATGAATTATTTTAAAAAGATAAAATTTAAAATAGCACCAAAACCGTAATACACTTAGGACTTAATTGAACATAGGAGGTTCATGAACTCTTACTAAAAATATGCAGTGTTGCTGATAGTAATAAATGAAGGACTAAAGAAATGTGGAGATGTACTATTTTATGAATTGAAAGCCTCAGTATTATTAATATGTTAATTCTTGCCAAATTGTTTTATAGATTCAACATAATTTGAATAAGAATTTCAGTCAGTTTTTGAAGATATTGTCAAGCTGATTCTAAAATTTATATGGCAATGCAAACAACCTAGAATAATTAATTTCAAAAATGGAAAAACAAAATCAAAGTTGGAGAATTTACATAATCTGATTTCAAAACTTAATCTAAAGCTAAAATAATCAAGGCAGTGTGGTAATGGTGAAAGGATATAGAGATCAATGTAATAGAAGAGAGTCCAGAATACATACATTCTCTCTCTGTCTCTCTCTGTCTCTCTCTCTCTCTTTTTTTTTTTTTTTTTTTTTTACAAAGGTGCTAAGGCAATTCAATTGGGAAAGTAAAGTCTTACCAACAAATGATTCTGGCGTTCTGGAACAACTGGATATATGTATGGGAAAATGAACCTCAACTCTTCACACTATATACAAAACTTAACTGAAAGTGGATCACAGACCTAAATATAATAACTAAAATTACAAATCATTTAAAAGAAAACATAGAAAAAAATCTTTGTGACTTTAGGGTAGGCAAAATTTTCTTAGATACAACACCAATGTATGATCTGTAGAAGAAAAAAACCTGATAATTAGGAGTTCATCAAAAAAAAATTCTCCTGTCTTTGAAAGACCCTGTTAAAATGAAAGCCACACACGTGGAAAATATATTCAAAATAGCAAATGACTTGTATCCAAAATATATAAAGAGCTCTTACAACTTAATAATAAGAAATGAAGAAACCAGAAGGAGAGATCAAAATGGCAGAGTAGGAGGACGCTGGGTTCAACTACCCTCACAAACACATCAAAACTACAACTATATATAGAGCTGAAATTGGCCTGGGGACTAGGAGAACAGCCTTTCTATAATACAACCAAAACTGTAAAGAAAGATCCACGCAGAGTCTGGTAGGAAGGGAGGAGAAGCAATCTGGTCAAAACCCAACCTCTTGTGGGAAACACAGAAGAGGAAGGGAATAGCACAGGCTTGGGGATCCTTCATGGCAAGTGAGGGGTCCAAGCCACATATTAGGCACCCCAGCCCTTGGGTCCAACATTGGGAAGATGAGCCCCCTTAGCTGGTTTGAAAACCAGTGAGGCTTACTGGAGGGCTGTAAAAATCTAAAACTCTTGTCTTGAAGTGCACTTGCACAGACTTGCTTACTCCTAGTCACAGAAGAGAGGCAGCAGATTGAAAACTACCTGGGGCTCTGGCCAGCTTGCCAGGACCACCCCAGTGCACTCTCCAGACTGTACTGTGCTCATGCTTCAGACCCAATTGCTCTGGTGCCTCTCTTGACTAAAGTGGAGGCTGTTGTTGCCAACAAAAGTGCACACACTTGGGGCAAATGGAGACAGCACAAATCCCAGCCCTCCCTCTGGCCAGGGTGGAGGCAGCCATTACCAACCATTCTTTGGTACACAAACTCAGAAAGGAATGAGGCTAGCTCCAGGACAGAGACCACCATTGCAAGAGTGTCTTAGTGCACACTTGGGAGGGGATGGGGCCAGCTCAGTGGTGTGGCACCAATGCCTCCAGTCCCAACCCAGCCTCTAACCAAGGCATGCACACTGGGGAAAGTGTCAGACCTGCACAGAAGTGCAGTCCCAAGCCCTCAGACCCTGGCCACATCCCAAACTGAGGGAGAGACTGCCATCACATGCTGGAGAAACTCAAGTCCCTCAGGGATCTTGCTCCAGACCCTTAGGCCCTGCCCCTACCCCAGATAGGACAGTGACAGCCATTGAGCATAGAGGAAGCTCTGGATTACACCTAGCTCTGGTTCTAACCCCTCCAACTCCATCCCTACCTCCCACAAAGGTTGTGGCTGCCACAACACCCCAGGGGAAGATGCAGCCTGTTCTCACTTCATCCAGCTCTCCCAAAAATGCCATTGGGCACCAGCAGACTGCATAGGGTTGCCCCTACACAAGGACACACCTTTAAGACCAGTAGAGATAACTGTTTCACCTAATTTCATATAGATACAAAAAGTTAAACAAAATGAGAACACAGAGGAATATGTTTCAAAAAAACAACAAGGGAAAAAAACTGAAAAACCCCTAATGAAACAGAGGTAAATAATTTACCTGATAGAGAGTACAAAGCAGTAGTAGTAAGAATGCCAACTGAAATGGGGAAAAGAATAGATGAACACAGTGAGAATTTTAACAAAAAAATATGTATATATAAAAGAAACAGTCACAGCTAAAGAGTACAATAACTGACATGAAAAACACACACGGAATGAATAATAGATTAAGTAATACAGAAGATCACATAAGTGATTTTGAAGATAGAAATGATAGCTGTTGGGAAGCAGCTGCATAGCACAGAGAGATCAGCTTTGTGCTTTGTGACCACCTAGAGGGGTGGGATAGGGAGGGTGGGAGGGAGGCTCAAGAGGGAGGGGATATGGGGATATATGTATATATATAGCTGATTCACTTTGTTATACAGCAGAAACTAACACAACATTGTAAAGAAATTATACTCCAATAAAGATGTAAAAAAAAATCTTAAATACGTGATTACAAAAAATAATAAAAGGAAGAATATTAAAATAAATGTATCCACATCCTTATGTATATTTCATGAATAGAAACTTTAAATGGGTTCCATTTCTGTCATTTTTAATTTCTTAATTTTATTGGAGTATAGTTGATTTACAATGTTGTGTTACTTTCTGCTGTTCAGCAAAGTTAATCAGTTATGCATATATGTATATCCACTCTTTTTAGATTATTTTCCCATATAGTTCATTACAGAATACTGAGTAGAATTCCCTGTGCTATACAGTAGATCTATATTATATATAGTAGTTTGTATATGTCAATCACAATCTCCAAATTTATCCTCCTCCCCCTTTCCCCCCTGGTAACCATAAGTTTGTTTTCTACATCTGTGACACTATTTCTATTTTGTAAATAAATTCATTTGCACCATTTTTTAGATTCCACATATAAGCGATATCTTATGATATTTGTCTTTCTCTGTCTGACTTACATCACTCAGTATGACAATCTCTAGGTCCAACCATAGCATTATTTCATTCTTTTTATAGCTAAGTAATATTCCATTGAATATATGTATCACATCTTCTTTATCCATTCCTCTGTCGATGGACGTTTAGGTTGCTTCCATGTCCTGGCTATTGTAAATAGTGCTGCAATGAACATTAGGGTGCATGTATCTTTTCGAATTATGGTTTTCTCTGGATATATGTCCAGGAGTTGGATTGCTGGATCATATGGTAGCTCTATTTTTATTTTTTTAAGGAACTTCCATACTGTTCTCCACAGTGGCTGTACCAATTTACATTCTCACAGTGTAGGAGGGTTCTCTTTCCTCCACAGCCTCTCCAGCATTTATTGTTTGTAGATTTTTTGATGATGGCCATTCTGACTGGTGTGAGGTGATATCTCATTGTAGTTTTGATTTGCATTTCTCTAATAATTAGTGACATTGAGCATCTTTTCTTTTGCTTTTTGGCCATCTGTATGTCTTTGGAGAAATGTCTATTTAGATCTGCCCATTTTTGGATTGGGTTGTTTGTTGTTTTTGATATTGAGCTGCATAAGCTGTTCATATATTTTGTTGATTAATCCCTTGCTGGTTTCTTCATTTGCAAATATTTTCTCCCATTCTGAAGACACACAGACTTAAAATGAGGGAATGGAAAAAGATATTCCATGCAAATTGAAACTAAAAGAAAGCTGGGGTAGCAATACTCATATCAGACAAAGGATACTTTAAAACAAAGTCTATTAAAGACAAAGAGGGGCATTATATTATAAGGGTATCAATATAAGAAAAGGATGTAATGTTCATAAACATACATGCACCTAGTATAGGAGCACCTACATATATAACAGAAATATCAACTGACATAAAGGGAGAAATTAACAATAATGAAATAAAAGTGGGGGACTTTAACACCCCACTTCCATCAATGAACAGATTATCCAGACAGAAAATCAGAAAGGAAACTGTGGTCTTAAATGACACATTATACCTCTTGGTCTCAAGGGATATCTACAGGACATTCAATCCAAAAGCAGCAGAATACACATCATTTTCAAGTTCACATGGAAGATTCTCCAGGATATATCACATGCTAGGCCAAAAAAGAAGTTTCAATAAATTTAAGAGGATAGAAATTATATCAAGCACTTTTTCCAAAAACAACAATATGAAACTAGAAATTAATAATGGGAAGAAAAATGGGAGAAACACAAACACGTGGAGAATAAACAACGTGCTATTAAAAACCAATGGGTCAACAAAGAAATCAAACAGGAAATCAGGAAACACATCAAGAAAAATAAAAATAGAAACACAACTTTCCAAAATCTATGGGAGATAGCAATGACAGTTGTAAGAGGGAAGTTTGTAGCGATACAGGCCTACCTCAAGACATAAGAAAAATATCAAACATTCTAACCTACCATGTAAAGGAATTAGAACAAAAAGAACAAAAAAAAAGCCTAATTTCAGCAGAAGAAAGGAAATAATAAAGATCAGAGAGAAAATAAATAAAACTGAGACAAAAGAAAAAAGAATAGAAAAGATCAATGAAACCAAGAGCTGGTTTTTTTAAAAGATGAAATTGATAAGCCTTTAGCCAGGATCATTAAGAAAAAGAGAGATGACCCAAATAAACAAATATGAAATAAAAGAGGAGAAATTACAACCAATACTACAGAAATACAAAAAGCATAAGAGAATATTATGAACAGTTATATATCAACAAATTGGACAAACTAGAAGAAATGCATAAACTCCTAGAAACATATAACCTTCTAAGGATGAACAGGAAGAAATAGATAATCTGAACAGACTGATACTAGTACTGAAATTGAATTAGTAATCAAAAAACAAACACAACAACAAAAGTCCCAAAAAACCAAAGTCCAGGACTGGACAGCTTCACAGGGGAATTCTAGCAAACATATGAAAAAGAGTTAATACCTATCCTTCTCAAACTATTCCAAAAAATTAAAAAGGAAGGAGTATTCCCAATTTTATTCGATGAGACCACCATTATCCCTGATACCAAAACCTAAGACACTACAAAAAAGCGAAAATTACTGGCCAGTATCCCTGATGAATATAGATGCAAAACTCCTCAAAAAAAATTTTAGCAAGTCAAATTCAACAGTATATAAAAAGGATCATACAATATGTTCAAGTGAGATTTATTCCAGGGATGCAAATCAATCAATGTGATCCACCACACTAACAAAAGAAAGGATAAAAACCACATGATCATCTCAATAGATGCAGAAAAAAGATTGGACAAAATTCAACACCCATTCATGATAAAAACTCTCAGCAAAGTTGGTCTAGAAGGAACATATCTCAACATAATAAAGGACAATTATGACAAACCAACAGCTAACATCAAAATCAGGAACAAGAAGAGGATGCTTACTCTTGTCATTCCTATTTAACAGAGTATTGGAAGTCCTAGCCACAGAAATGAGACAAGAAAAAAATAAAATTCATCCAAATTGGAAGGGAAAACTAAAACTGTTGTTATTTGCAGAAGACATGATACTACATGTAGAAAACCCTAAAGTCTCCACCAAAAACTCTTGGAACTAATAAAGGAACTCAGTAAAGTTGTAGGATACAAGGTTAATGTATATAAATCTGTTGCTGTTCTATACACTAATAATGAACCATTGGAAAGAGAAAGCAGGGAAAAAAATCCCATGTAAAATTGCATCACAAAGAATAAAATACCTAGGAATAAACTTAACCAAGGAGGTGGAAGACCAATACTCTGAAAACTATGAGACATTGATGAAGGAAATTGAAAATGATACAAAGAAATGGAAAGATATCCAGTGTTCATGAATTGAAAGGATTCATGTTGTTAAAATGTACATGGTGCCCAAAGTAATCTACACATTTAATGCAATCCCTATCAAAATACCCACGACACTTTTCACAGAACTAGAACAAATAATCCTCTAATTTGTTTGGAACCACAAAAGATCCAGAATAGCCAAAGTAATCTTTAGATAAAAGAAGGTTGGAAGTATTACACTCCCTGACTTCAGACTATACTACAAAGCTAAGTAATTAAAACAGTATGGTACTGGCATAAG
Source organism: Balaenoptera physalus (assembly GCF_965194825.1). Classification (NCBI taxonomy): domain Eukaryota; kingdom Metazoa; phylum Chordata; class Mammalia; order Artiodactyla; family Balaenopteridae; genus Balaenoptera; species Balaenoptera physalus. The sequence goes on along the minus strand of NC_138903.1, from coordinate 58,242,050 downwards.
AATATACACATAGATCAATGCAACAGAATAGAGAGCCCAGAAATAAACCCATGCACTTATGGTCAATTAATCTACAACAAAGGAGGCAAGAATATACAATGAGGCAAAGACAGTCTCTTTAATAAGTGGTGTTGAAGAAACTGGGCAGCTACACATAAAAGAATGAAATTAGAATGTTTTCTCATACCGTATACAAAAATAAACTCAAAATGGATTAGATACCTAAATATGTCTGGAAGCCATAAAACTCTTAGAATAAAACATAGGTAGTACACTCTTTGACATAAGTTTTAGCAATATTTTTTTGGATCTATCTCCTTAGGCAAGGGGAATAAAACCCAATAATAAACAAATGGGACCTAATTAAGCTTAAGAACTTTTGCACAGCAATGGAAACCATTGACAGAACAAAACGACAACCTACTGAATGGGAGAAGATATTTTCAAACTATATGTCTGATGAGGGGTTAATATATAAAATATATAAATAGCTCTTACATCTCGATATCTAAAAAACAAACTACATGTTTAAAAAAATGGGTAGAAGACTTGAATATTCATTTTTCCATAGAGGACACAAAGATTGCCAACAAGCACGTGAAAAGATGCTCAACTTCACTAAGCATCAGGGAAATGGAAATCAAAACCACAATGAGATATTAACTCACATCTGTCAGAATGGCTATCGTCAAAAAGACAACAAATAATAAATGTTGGTGAGGACGTTCAGAAAAGATACCCTAGTACACTCTTGTGGAAATGTAAATTTGTACAGTCACTGTGGAAAACATTATGGAGGTTCCTCAAAAATTTAAAAATAGAACTATGATAGGATCCTGCAATTCTACTTCTGGGTATATATTTGAAAAAAAAAAAACCAAAAAGACTCATTTAAAAAGATAAATGTTCATATGTTCATAGCAGCATTATTTACAATTGCCAAGATATAGAAACAAACTAATTATCCATCAACAGAAGAATGGATAAAAAAAGATGTGATTATATATATATATAATATATATATATAATATATATATATTCCATTGTGTATACACACACACACAAAATGGAATGCTACTCAGCTATTAGAAAGTTGTGATTTTATATATATATATATTCCATTGTGTATACACACACACACACAGACACACACACACACACACACACACAACGGAATGCTACTCAGCCATAAAAATGAATATAATTTTGCCATTTGTAACAACATGGATGTACTTGGAGGGCACTGTGGTAAATGAAATAAGTCAGACAGAGAAAGACAAATACGGTATGGTATCACTTATATGTGGAATCTAAAAAATAAAGCAAACTAGTCAGTATAAATAAAAAGAAACAGACCCATTAGTCAATATAACTAAAAAGAAACAGGCTCACGGATACAGAGAACAAACTTGTGGTTACCAGAGAGGAGAGGGATTACGTGATGAGCAAGATAGGGGTAGAGGATTAAGAGGTAAAAACTACTATGTATAAAATAAACAACCTACAATGATATGTTGTATAGCACAGAAAATATAGCCAATATTTTATAATAACTATAAAAGGAATATAACCTTTAAAAATTGTGAATCACTACATTGTACACCTGAAAATTATATAATATGGTACATACTCAATTAAGAAAAAATATATGAAATGCCAATAAACACTTGAAAGGATGCTCATCATCACTCTCTCAGAAAAATGCAAATTAAAACTACTAGTAGATACAGTTTACTCATTAAAATGTCTAAAATTAAAAAGACCAAGTATACCAAGTGTTGGTGATGATGTAGAGGAACTGAAACTCTTATATACTGCTGGTGGGAATTAAAATAGTATAACCACTGTGGAAAACTAGAACTTTTAAAAACTTGTTATTTTTAATAATTTTATACACTCATAAAGTTGCAAAGATAGTACTGAAGATTTCATGTACCCTTCACCCAACTTCTCCCCAGTATACAATTATCAAGGCCAAGAATTGACATTGGTATAATACTATTAACTAACCACAGACCTTATTTGAATTTCACCAGTGTTTTCCTCTTGTGTGTGTGTGTGTAATACTAGTTTTTTTTTACCACATGTATAGATTTGTTTAATTACTACCATGATGAAGAACAGAATTTTTTATCACCCCCAAAATCCTCCCTCAAGCTATCCCTTTCCCCTACTTCAATCCCTGGGAACAACTGATCTGTATTTCATCAGTGTAATTCTGTCATTTAGAGAATGTTACATAAATGTCATGAGACAGAATGTAATCTTTTGATACTAGCTTCTTTCACTCAGCATAATTCCAGTGAGATCTATCCAAATTGCATGTATCAATTGTACATTCCTTTTTACTGCTGAGTATTATTACATTGCATGGATGTACTACAGTTTATCAGTACATATTAGATATTATTATCCTTCCAGACCTTTTTCATGCGTTTACAGAGATATATATTTACATGTATGTGGCACACATAGAGATTTGTCATACAAATCCCCCTTTGATAGAACTTGCTGCTGGCAGTATATTTGACTGACAGCTCCAGCTGCAGCACCTTTGGATCCAATGCAGCATGAAAACTGAAACCATGCTTCTTCCAGGCTGCTCTAAGCCAAAGATTGCCATGATAGAGATACTAGAGGTGAGCCAGTCCTGTTTGATGTGTGATCTCTCTGACAAGTGTTGCTCAGGGACTTGCCATTGGTCTGGCCAAGACTTTCTCGTATTTTCATTCTCTCTCTCCTTTTACACTTGCCAGACCTGCATAAAGTCTGAAGGCTGTCCCTGACTATTCCTGATACATCTACCTTTATCCTTCACAGGAGTTTCCCTAAATGAATCTCTTGCACATCTAATCGTTTCTTGACATCTGCTTCTATGAGGACCTGAATGAACACAATCTACAAATATAATCTTTGGTTCTGTGGGTTTTTTAAAAAAAAAACATAAATGGTGTCATGGTGTACATATTGTTCTATAACTTGGCTTTTCAATCAAAAATATGTTTTTGAATGTTTTCCAAGTTAGTATCTCCTCCTTTTTAACTCTTGCATGATATTCCTTGCTACAGATATGCCATAGTTTATTTTGCCATTTCAGTATGATTGTTTCTAGATTTTCCCTATTACATACAATAGTGAAACCAACATTTTTGTACATGGTTCTTATACATGCTTCTTTATGAACAAATATTTCTCTTTTAGTCATTTAGAAGTGGCATTACTTCATTAAATGGTACATAAAATTTTTATTTTAATAGACACTACCTGCCTTCCAAAAAGGCCTGTATGAATTTATATTTTCATCAACAATGCATGAGAGTATTTTTTCCTACACCATCAGTATTTTATATTATCATTATTTAAAATTTTTGCCATTTTGATGGGCAAATAGGTCTCATTTTAATTAGATTAGAATTGCCAATATTATAAGTGACACTTGAGCATCATTTCATATGTTTATTGGCCATTTGGATTCCCTGTTCTGTGAATTGCTTATCTTCTTTCTCCATTTCCAAATGGATTGTTTCTCTTTTCTGTTTTGGTTTGTAAGTGTTCTTTTTATATTACAGATATTAATTCTGTGGAAATATTTTTTCCAAATCTATCACGTTTTATTTTGTTTATGTTGTTTTTTGTTGTAAAAAGTTTTTGCATTTTGATGTTGTCAGATTAAGAAATCTCTTCCTTTAAAGTTTTGTACTTTATATCTTATATAAAAAGAAGTTTTATACTCCAAATTTACAAATATTTGCTAAAATAAATAATTGTTTTCCACATTAAACTATTTAGTTAATGTGAAATTTACTTTTGTAACTAATATCAGATAGGGATCTTTCTTTTTTCCAATAATATGACCAATTGTTCCCAATCTATCTATTAAATTCAACCATCATTTCCACACTAATATGAAATACCATCTTTGTCATATATCACTTCATATCTTTATCTATGTTTATGGCTATATATCTATAGTCTGTTCCTAGGCTCCATTTTGTTCCATTGATTTGTCTCTTCTTGTGCTGATTATATTTTTTCAATAATTATAGCTTCATAACACATTTTGATATCTGGTGGGGAAATTTTTTCTTTGTTACTTTATTTTCAATAATATTTTAGCTATATAGGTGCATTTCTTCTTCAAAATAAATTTTAAAATGAGGTTTTTAATTTCTGTTTAAATGAAACATATTAGATTTCATTGAGATCCCTTTGAATTTACAGAGCAATTTTGAGAGAATGGTCACCTTTTTAATATTGAGTCTTTTTGTCTATGAAATGGACATGTCTCTCCACTTACGTTTTTTATATTCTTAAGTAATGTTTCATTGGTTTTTATTCCATGTATGTCTTACACATTTCTGGTCAGGTTTATTCCTAGATATTTTGTAGTTTTGGTTGGCATTATAATCATTATATATTTTTTCTGTCACATTTTCTGATTGGTAACTACTGATGTATGTTTATTTTATATCTGAGCTCTATTATTACACAGTGGCTGATCAGGTCTATGTTATGCAGTTTCTTAAACCCTCACATACTCCTCACATACTTGGGTGAGTGATGTTCTATCAGTCAACTGGCAGGTCAAAATCCTGACTCAGCTCCTTTTAGCCCTCTTCTGTAGTAGGCTGGATCCAATTTTCTTTCCTGTGTAAAGAAAACTGAATTTCTGTTTTTTCTGAGAATGGTCAATGGCCAATAGCATCCTCTTCCTACCCTCATTCATGTAGCACTTTACCCCCACTGGATCCCTTTAGATCCCAATGTTTATTATGTTTACATGGACGCTCACTGCCTTGGATTTTTCAGTGCTGGTCTTTTTCTGGGAAGTAGATGCCTACTGCTGCTACTGTTTTATGTTCTCTGTCTCATCCTTATCTGGTATACTCTCAGCTCATTCCATCATGCTGTATGTCTAAAGTTTTTGACACAAAATAGATGCTCTGGAAGTGTTGGTTCTCTTCATATTAAAAAATAAAGTAAAATATAATCCTAAACAGCACTCAAGTACCCAAATGAAGCAGATTTCCTAGTTTCCTGTCTTATAGGACCTCCACATTATGTGAAGAGTAATAGTGGCATTCTCTAACCCCTTGGGGGAGTCCAAAGTTTCTCTTATTTCTCTCTTTTTTTTTTTTTTACCAAAGAGACAACAGCAAAATAGACTCATTTAGGACACAAAAATATTCAGGAAATCAAGGACATATGAATTAACCAGAAACTCTTTCTTTGGGCTCAGTGTTCAGGGGCCGAACTAGCAGTTAGAGCAATAAGATCCAGAAGACCACAATCTCTGTAAGATTCTGAGGGCCTTCTGAGGGATAAGGGCATAGGACAGGCTTCTTAGCCCTGTATCTGGTCCCTGACAGCCCAATCTGATTCAGCCTGACCTTGGTGATAGGAAGCAACACTGGGGTTTGGGTCTAGACCCCTGACATGGAATAAAAACTCTATGTTGGCCTAAAGTGTCTGTCTGTCCTCTGAGCATTATGTTCTTTGGGGATTTAGTATGATGGCCTGCAGCTGTTCAAGAATCAGAGTTTTAGAGTCCCAGCCAACATCTCTTCCCATCAGAGACACAACTAGAGTCAGAGCCAGTATCTCTTCTAATTGTTGGCAGATGTGGGCAGATATTCATTTTATTTTTAGTGTTTAACTCGAAGTTCTGAAATGTGAAATGTGTTCACTGTAGCTTGGAAAGGGTCACAGATATTGAGAGCCCAGCTCTTCAGATCCCAGCCCAGTTCATAATAAGCCCCCCAACCCCACACTTACTCTTACCTGTGATTCTCCACTGCCTATGGACAGACGTTCAAGATGTTGCCTGAATCTCTGGGTAAATTCTATTCCAGGTCTCTCCATCACTGTGCTCCATATGTCCACTAACTCTTCCATTACTAACTGCTGGATATTTTGGAATCAGCTGATCATTTGGATCAACACCTGTTGCTGTTCTCTGTATTTTCTGGGTATCATGTACTCTGAAGAACTAGACTTTCTGTTAGTACCTGCCAGAGAGAGGGAGAAAGCAAAAAGAATGGACTTTGAGTTAGATTGACCTCAGTTTAATTAATTGTTCTGTTATTTCAAAAATATATATTTTATGGGTTTTGGATATGTTTACCTTATGGGAAATTTTTTAAAGTACAGAAAAGTACAAGAAAAATAGAACAAACATCTCTTTATTAATCATGCAGAATTGGCAATTAATATTTAAATAATTAATGTTACTATTTTCCATTTTATCATATTTGTTTCAAGTGTTGTCTGTTTAAAGAAGTATATTATTATAGGTAAAATTAAACCTCCCTTTCTTCCTATCCTCATTCCCATTTCACTCCCTTCCTCCCTAGAAGTAGCTGTGATCATTAGTTTAATGCATGCTTTCCTGGTTTTTTTTTTTTTTTTTTACATTTTTCTATATTTACAGCTATGTATCCATGAACAATATATGGTAATGTTTTGTGTGTGCTTTAGAAATGTACATCAATGTTATTATATTATATTATATTATATTATATTATATTATATTATATTATAGAGATAAACTGATATTGATGTGTTTTTATGTTGACTGGTTATATGTGTTTAAAAATGTATAATGCGTTTCTTATTCTATATAGTCTATCAAGTACATATACCACATCTATAAATGAACATTTAGGTTTTCTCCAAATTTTCTCTAATACAAATGTTACTGCAATAAACATCCTTGTATATGTGTCCCTCTGTACAAAAATTAGCTAGGGATTAAAGAAATACAATCACTGGGTCCTAAGGTATGTTGATTTTCAATTTTTCCATCTACAGTCAAATGGATTTCTTAAGTGATTATAGCAGTTTTCACCTCCACCAGGAGTGTATGAAAGTTTCTATTTCCTCACATTCTTGCCAACACTTAAAATGATAGTCTTTACAATTTTTTTCCATCTAATAAGTGAGAAGTAAATCTTACTGTTTTAATTTGTATTTTCCTGACCACTAATGTGGTTGAGTATTTTCTCATATGTTCATTAGACATACAGTTTTATCTTCTGTGAAGTGTTGATTCATTTCCTTTGGTGACTTATTTCACTTTTTGAAAAGTCGATGAACAGAGGAAAAAAAAATAACATGGCATAAAATGATATACAATTAAAAGTAATTCTGACTTCTCCCTCTAACCCCAGGCACCCAGTTCCCCTTTCTTGATGCAACTGTTACCAGATTTTGTGTATCCTTCCAGAGATCTATGTATTCACACACATACACAATATTTTTTTCTTTACAAATATTAACTTAATTTTACATTTTTCTATACCTTGTAATTTTAACTTAATATATCTTGAAACTCTTTCTGTGTAAGGCTGCCTTGTGTTTTTTAAATTTAATTTAATTTTTGTAAACTAATTTTTATTGGAGTATAGTTGATTTACAATGTTGTGTCAGTTTCTCCTGTAAAACAAAGTGAATTAGTTATACATATACATACATCCACCCTTTTCAAGATTCTGTTCCCATATAGGTCAATACGGAGTACTGAGTAGAGTTCCCTGTGCTGTACAGTAGGTTCTTAATAGTTATCTGTTTTATATAAAGTAGTGTGTATATGTCAATCCCAATCTCCCAATCTATCCCTCTGCCCTTTTCCCCCTTGGTAACCATAAGTTTGTTTTCTACATCTGTGACTCTATTTCTGTTTTGTAAATAGGTACGTTTGTACAATTTTTCAGACTCCACATATAAGCTATATCATATGATATTTGTCTTTCCCTGTCTGACTTTCTTCATGCAGTATGACAATCTCTAGATCCATCCATGTCTCTGCAAATGGCATTACATTGCTCTTTTTATGGCTGAGTAGTATTCCATTGTATATATGTACCACATTTCTTTATCCATTCCTCTGATGATGGACATTTAGGTTGCTTCCATGTCCTGGCTACTGTAAATAGTGTTGCAATGAACATTGGGGTGCATATATCTTTTTGAATTATGGTTTTCTCTGGGTATATGCCCAGGAGTGGAATTGCTGGATCATATGGTGGCTCTATTTTTAGTTTTTCTTTTAAGGAACCTCCATACTGTTCTCCATAGTGGCTGTGTCAATTTACATTCCCACCAAAAGTGCAAGAAGGTTCCCTTTTCTCCACACCCCCTTCAGCATTTATTGTTTTTGTAGACTTTTTGATGATGGCCATCCTGACCAGTGTGAGGTGATTCCTCATTGTAGTTTTGATTTGTATTTCTTTGATAATTAGTGATGTTGAACATCTTTTTATGTGCCTACTGGCCACTTGTATGTCTGCTTTGGGGAAATGTCTATTGAGATATTCCACCCATTTTCTGATTGGGTTGTTTGTTTTTTTGATATTGGGCTGCATGAGCTCTTTGTATATTTTGGAGATTAATCCCTTGTCAGTCACTTCATTGGCAAATATTTTCTCCCATTCTGTGGTTTGTCTTTTCATTTTGTTTATGGTTTCCTTTGTTGTGCAAAAGCTTTTAAATTTAATTAGGTCCTATTTGTTTATTTTTGTTTTTATTTGCTTTACTCTAGGAGGTGGATCAAAAAAGCCCTTGTACTTTTAGAGCTGTTGCATTGTATTTTACTGTATGCTGTGAAGGCATTTTTAACTGATTCTTCAACTAATAGATAATTTTGAGGAATGTTTATGTGATAATTAATAATGTACTTGAACACATAAAACAAAATTTCAGTAGAGATAAAAACTAAGACCTGGAATAGCCAAAGGAATCTTGAGAAAGAAAATGAGCTGGAGGAATCAGGCTTCCCTGAATTCGACTATACTACAAAGCTACAGTCCTCAAAACAGTATGGTACTGGCACAAAAACAGAAATATAGATCAATGGAACAGGATAGAAAGCCCAGAGATAAACCCATGCACCTATGGTTACCTAGTCTATGACAAAGGAGGGAAGAATATACAATGGAGAAAAGACAGCCTCTTCAATAAGTGGTGCTGGGAAAACTGGACAGCTACATGTAAAAGAATGAAATTAGAACACTCCCTAACACCATACACAAAAATAAACTCAAAATGGATTAAAGACCTAAATGTAAGACCGGACATTATAAAACTCTTAGAGGAAAACATAAGAAGAACACCCCTCAACATACATCGCAGCAAGATCTTTTATGACCCACCTCCTTGGGTAATGAAAATAAAAACAGAAAAAAATTGGACGTAATTAAACTTAAAAGCTTTTGCACAGCAAAGGAAACCATAAACAAAACAAAAAGACAATCCTCAGAATGGGAGAAAATATTTGCAAACGAAGAGGCTGACAAGGTATTAATCTCCAGAATATACAAACAGCTCATGCAGTTCAATATCAAAACAACAAGCAACCCAATCAAAAAATGGGCAGAAGATCTAAATAGACATTTATCCAAAGAAGACATACAGATGGCCAAAAGGCACATGAAAAGATGCTCAACATCACTAATTATTAGAGAAATGCAAATCAAAACTACAAGGAGGTATTACCTCACACTGGTCAGAATGGCTATCTTCAAAAAATCTACAAATGACAAATGCTGGAGAGGGTGTGGTGAAAAAGGAACATTTTTGCACTGTTAGTGGGAATGTAAATTTATACAGCCACTATGGAGAACAGCATGGAGGTTCCTTAAAAAACTAGAAATAGAACTACCACATGACCCATCAATCCCACTACTGAGCATATACCTTGAGAAACCATAATTCAAAAAGAGTCATGTACCACAATGTTCACTGCAGCACTATTTACATTAGCCAGGACATGGAAACAACCAAGGTGTCCATCAACAGATGAATGGATAAAGAAGATGTGGCACATATATACAATCGAATATTACTCAGCCATAAAACAAAACGAAATTGAGTTATTAGTAGCGAGGTGGATGGACCTAGAGTCTGTCATACAGAGTGAAGTATGTCAGAAAGAGAAAAACAAATACTGTATGCTAACACATATATATGGAATCTAAAAAAGAAAAAAAAATTGTTCTGAAGAACCTAGGGGCAGGACAGGAATAAAGATTCAGACGTAGAGAATGGACTTGAGGACACGGGGAGGGAGAAGGGTAAGCTGGGACGAAGTGAGAGAGTAGAATTGACATGTATACACTACCAAATGTAAAATAGATAGCTAGTGGGAAGCAGCTACATAGCACAGGGAGATCAGCTTGGTGCTTTGTGACCACCTAGAGGGGTGGGATAGGGAGGGTGGAAGGGAGATGCAAAAGGGAGGGGATATGGGGATATATGTATACATATAGCTGATACACTTTGTTATACAGCAGAAACTAACACAATATTGTAAAGCAATTATACTCCAATAAAGATGTTAAAAAGTAAAAGACACATGCACCCCAATGTTCATTGCAGCAGTATTTACAATAGCCAGGAAATGGAAGCAACCTAAATGTAGAAGATGTGGTACATATATACAATGGAATATTACTCAGCCATAAAAAGGAACAAAATTGAGTCATTTGTAGAGACGTGTGTGGACCAAGAGACTGTCATACAAAGTGGAGTAAGTCAGAAAGACAAAAACATATATGGTATATTAACGCATATATTTGGAATATAGAAAAATGGTACAGAAGAACCTCTTTGCAAAGCAGAAAGAAAGACACAGACGTAGAGCAAAGGTATGGACACCAAGGGGGGAATTGGGAGATTGGCATTGACATATATACACTACTATGTCTAAAATAAGTAATTAATGAGAACCTGCTGTATAGCCCAGCGAAGTCTACTCAATGCTTTGTGGTGACCTAAATGGGAAGGAAATCCAAAAATAAGGGATATATGTATATATATAGCTGATTTATTTTTCTGTACAGCAGAAAGTAACACAACATGGTAAAGCAACTATACCCCAATTAAAAAAAGAATAATGAGAACATTAGGTTAGAGAGGTTAATTAACTTATCCCACACTGCAAGCCTAGTAAGTGGTATAGAGCTGAATTTAGATAGGGCAATCTGCCTTCAATGATGATACTCACAATACCCATTCCGAGAGTTCTTAGTGTGTGTGTGTGTTTGTGTGTGCAATTATACTGAAATGTAGTTATCAAAATGTGCTATGAGGACACACAGTTTGGGGTTTAACTGATTCCGCAGGAATGGGCTCTACCACTAGAAATGCCCAAGTATAGCTAGATATACGTTCTACAGCTTCAGGGATATCTTAGCCAGGTGAAATATCTAAATTGATGCTATAATTTTATGGTTCCAATTTTAACAATTTCCTGAACAGTACCATATCTTCACACAAACATTTCTCATATTTTCATAAATCTATCATATCTCCATATAAACAATTCCCTTATATTTTCATAAATCTGCAGTCTTTCTATAGTTGAAACATTTAATAATGTACTATGTATAAAGTAAATAGATAATTGTCACCATTCATTCCCCAGTTAATATTTTTAGTAAATCCAGGTATATAAGAATAAAAAAAGAAGAAATACAAATTTTAATATAATTCAGTTTTTGACGGGTCAAGTAGACAAATGTTATTAAGGCTACAAGGCTTTGTAATTACTAATAACCAGATATTGAAATTTTTACCCCATCAATAGAGACCAAATCTTATTTTCCACCACTCTTTGAACATTCACAAAAATTTTACAAATATGAAGTTTCAAAATTTTCAGAGCAAGTCTGAAAGGTTTTGAAATAACTAACAAATTTGATTTAATTTAAATATAGAATAAGTTTACAATATTTAGTTTACCATTCATTTTTAAAAAATTTTTATTGAAGTATAGTTGATTTACAATGTTGTGTTAGTCTCTTCTGTACAGCAAAGTGAATCAGTTATACATAAACATATTCCACTCTTTTTTAGATTCTTTTCCCATATAGTAGTTTACCATTCATGAACATGTTCTATCTCTCCATTTACTTAGGTCATCTCTAGGTGATCACAGTTTTCTCTATAAGAACCATAAGTATTTCTTATACTTACTTCTAAGTACTTTATTTTTATGTTGTTATTGTGATTTTAAGTTATGTTACTCTTTTTTGTTTTTAATTTGCAATAATGGTTTTTAGGAAAGCGCTTATCTTTTACATTTTGTGGCTATATATTGAATATTTTATTAATATGATAGTTGTTCCTCTTAGAACACATCTTTATTCTTTTTGAATCTGTTTATCTCTTATTTGTTTTATTGTGATATTTTATCAGCGAAAACCTGTGGAATAATGTTGTCTATTAGTGGTGATATTGGACATCTTGGTCTTCCTGACATTAGTGGATATACTTCTAATGTTTCACCACTAAGATTTATCTTTGTTGTAGGTTTACTAGGATATTCTTTCCTGGCTTTGATGAAAATGATTTTATTATTTCAACTTTATGCTTCATATGTCCTGCAAGTTTCTTGAACGACATTTTTTCAACTTATGGAAGTTCTGTTATAATGTTAGATTGCCAAGATTTTTTTCTGTGAAATAATAGATGTGAGATTTTTATCAACCACATTTTCCACATCTGTTGAGATGATCATATGATATTTTGTCCTTTAATCTGTTATAGATAGACTTCCTCATTTTCTGTCCTTGTATTGCTGAGATAAACCTCACTTAGTTATGCTCTATTATACTCTTAATATGCTGCTGGACATAATTTGCAAATTATTTATTTAGATTTTTTTTCCATTTGTGTTACTAAGCACCAGTATAGCATATTGGTTAGAAACATGGACTCTGTAGTCAAAATACCTGAATTTGAATTATGGCTTAAGCATTTATTAGTCCTGTGATCTTGGACAAATTACTTATTTCCTTTCCTCATTTGTAAAATAGGGATAATAAGAGTATTTACTCTGTATGGTTATTAAGAAGATTAAATGTATTCATATATGTTCTAGTTATCTCTTACTGTGTAACAAATCCAATATGTATATGTCTGCATTGGTTAAAACCTATTTAAGTGCCAATTTGTGTTCCTGTTATCTTTTTTTTTAACATCTTTATTGGAGTATAACTGCTTTACAATGGTGTGTTAGATTCCGATTTATAACAAAGTGAATCAGTTATACATATACATATGTTCGCATATCTCTTCCCTCTTGCATCTCCCTCCATCCCACCCTCCCTATCCCACCCCTTTAGGTGGTCACAAACCACCCAGCTAATCTCCCTGTGCTATGTGGCTGCTTCTCACTACCTATCTATTTTACGTTTGGTAGTGTATATATGTCCATGCCACTCTCTCACTTTGTCACAGCTTACCCTTCCCCCTCCCCATATCCTCAAGTCCATGCTCTAGTAGGTCTGTGTCTTTATTCCCGTCTTACCCCTAAGTAATTCATGACCTTTTTTTTTTTTTTCTTAGACTCCATATATATGTGTTAGCATACGGTATTTGTTTTCTCTTTCTGACTTACTTCACTTTGTATGACAGATTCTAGGTCCATCCACCTCACTACAAATAACTCAATTTCGTTTCTTTTTATGGCTGAGTAATATTCCATTGTATATATGTGCCACATCTTCTTTATCCATTCATCTATTGATGGACACTTAGGTTGCTTCCATGTCCTGGCTATTGTAAATAGAGCTGCAATGAACATTTTGGTACATGACCCTTTTTGAATTATGGTTTTCTCAGGGTATATGCCCAGTAGTGGGATTGCTGGGTTGTATGGTAGTTCTATTTTTAGTTTTTTAAGGAACCTCCATACTGTTCTCTATAGTGGCTGTATCAATTTACATTCCCACCAACAGTGCAAGAGGGTTCCCTTTTCTCCACACCCTCTCCAGCATTTATTGTTTCTAGATTTTTTAATGATGGCCATTCTGACCGGTGTGAGATGATATCTCATTGTAGTTTTGATTTGCATTTCTCTAATGATTAATGATGTTGAACATTCTTTCATGTGTTTGTTGGCAATCTGTATATCTTCTTTGGAGAAATGTCTATTTAGGTCTTCTGCCCATTTTTTGATTGGGTTGTTCGTTTTTTTGTTATTGAGCTGCATGAGCTGCTTGTAAATTTTGGACATTAATCCTTTGTCAGTTGCTTCTTTGCAAATATTTTCTCCCATTTTGAGGGTTGTCTTTTGGTCTTGTTTATGGTTTCCTTTGCTGTGCAAAAGCTTTTAAGTTTCATTAGGTCCCATTTGTTTATTTTTGTTTTTATTTCCATTTCTCTAGGAGGTGGGTCAAAAAGGATTTTGCTGTGATTTATGTCATAGAGCGTTCTGCCTATGTTTCCCTCTAAGAGATTGATAGTGTCTGGCCTTACATTTAGGTCTTTAATCCATTTTGAGTTTATTTTTGTGTATGGTGTTAGGGAGTGTTATAATTTCATACTTTTACATGTACCTGTCCAGTTTTCCCAGCACCACTTATTGAGGAGGCAGTCTTTTCTCCACTGTATATGCTTGCCTCCTTCATCAAAGATAAGGTGACCATATGTGTGTGGGTTTATCTCTGGGTTTTCTATCCTGTTCCACTGATCTATATTTCTGTTTTTGTGCCAGTACCATACTGTCTTGATTACTGTAGCTTTGTAGTATAGTCTGAAGTCAGGAAGCCTGATTCCTCCAGCTCCGTTTTTTACCCTCAAAACTGCTTTGGCTATTCGGGGTCTTTTATGTTTCCATACAAATTGTGAAATGTTTTGTTCTAGTTCTGTGAAAAATGCCAGTGGTAGTTTGATAGGGATTGCACTGAATTGGTAGATTGCTTTGGGTAGTAGAGTCATTTTCACAATGTTGATTCTTCCAATCCAAGAACATGGTATATCTCTCCATCTATTTGTATCATCTTTAATTTCTTTCATTAGTGTCATAATTTTCTGCATACAGGTCTTTTGAATCCTTAGGTAGGTTTATTCCTAGATATATATTTTTTAATTAATTAATTAATTTATTTATTTATTTTTTGCTGTGTTGGGTCTTCGTTTCTGTGTGAAGGCTTTCCCTAGCTGCGGCAAGCGGGGGCCACTCTTCATCGCGGTGTGCGGGCCTCTCACTATTGTGGCCTCTCGCTGCGGAGCACAGGCTAGAGACGCACAGGCTCAGTAGTTGTGGTGCATGGGCCCAGCCACTCCATGGCATGTGGGGTTTTCCCAGACCAGGGCTCGAACCCGTGTCCCCTGCACTGGCAGGCAGACTCTCAACCACTGCGCCACCAGGGAAGCCCTATTCCTAGATATTTTATTCTTTTTGTTGCAATGGTAAATGGGAGTGTTTTCTTAATTTCACTTTCAGATTTTTCATCATTAGTGTATAAGAATGCCAGAGATTTCTATGCATTAGTTTTGTATCCTGTTACTTTACCAAATTCATTGATTAGCTCTAGTAGTTTTCTGGTAGCATCTTGAGGATTCTCTATGTATAGTATCATGTCATCTGCAAAGAGTGACAGCTTAACTTCTTCTTTTCCGATTTGGATTCCTTTTATTTCTTTTTCTTCTCTGTTTGCTGTGGTTAAAACTTCCAAAACTATGTTGAATAATAGTGGTGAGAGTGGGGGCAACCTTGTCTTGTTTCTGATCTTAGTGGAAATGGTATCAGTTTTTCACTGTTGAGGATGATGTTGGCTGTGGGTTTGTCATATATGGCCTTTATTATGTTGAGGAAAGTTCCTTCTATGCCTACTTTCTGCAGGGCTTTTATCATAAATGGGTGTTGAATTTTGTCAAAAGCTTTCTCTGCATCTATTGAGATGATCATATGGTTTTTCTCCTTCAATTTGTTAATATGATGTATCACATTGATTGATTTGCGTATATTGAAGAATCCTTGCATTCCTGGAATAAACGCCACTTGATCATGGTGTATGATGCTTTTAATGTGCTCTTGGATTCTGTTTTTTAGTATTTTTTGAGGATTTTTGCATCTATGTTCATCAGTGATATTGGCCTGTAGTTTTCTTTCTTTGTGACATCTTTGTCTGGTTTTGGTATCAGAGTGATGGTGGCTTTGCAGAATGAGTTTGGCAGTGTTCCTCCCTCTGCAATATTTCGGAAGAGTTTGAGAAGGATAGGTGTTAGCTCTTCTCTAAATGTTTGATAGAATTCGCCTGTGATGCCATCTGGTCCTGGGCTTTTGTTTGTTGGAAGATTTTTAATCACAGTTTCAATTTCAGTGCTTGTGACTGGTCTGTTCATATTTTCTATTTCTTCCTGGTTCAGTCTTGGAAGGTTGTGCATTTCTAAGAATTTGTCCATTTCTTCCAGGTTGTCCATTTTATTGGCATAGGGTTGCTTATAGTAATCTCTCATGATCCTTGGTATTTCTGCAGTGTCAGTTGTTAATTATTTTTCATTTCTAATTCTACTGATTTGAGTCTCTCCCTTTTTTTTTTTTCATGAGTCTGGCTAATGGTGTATCAATTTTGTTTATCTTCTCAAAGAACCAGCTTTTAGTTTTATTGATCTTTGCTATAATTTCCATCATTTCTTTTTCATTTATGTCTGATGTGATCTTTATGATTTCTTTCCTTCTGCTAACTTTGGGATTTTTTTGTTCTTCTTTCTCTAATTGCCTTAGGTGCTAGGATAGGTTGTTTATTTTATATGTTTCCTGTTTCTTACGGTAAGATTGTTTTGCTATAAACTTCCCTCTTAGAACTGCTTTTGCTGCACCCCATAGATTTTGAGTCATCATGTCTCCATTGTCATTTGTTTCTAGGTATTTTTTGATTTCCTCTTGGATTTCTTCCGTGTTCACTTCGTTATTAAGTAGTGTATTGTGTAGCCTCCATGTGTTTGTATTTTTTTTCAGATCTTTTCCTGTAATTGATATCTAATCTCATAGCGTTGTGGTCAGGGAAGATACTTGATACAATTTCAATTTTCTTAAATTTACGAAGGCTTGATTTGTGACCCAAGATATGATCTATCCTGGAGAATGTTCCATGAGCACTTCAGAAAAATGTGTATTCTGTTGTTTTTGGATAGAATGTCCTATAAATATCAATTAAGTCCATCTAGTTTAATGTATCATTTAAAGCTGTGTTTCCTTATTTATTTTCATTTTGTATGATCTGTCCATTGGTGAAAGTGGGGTGTTAAAGTCCCCTACTATGATTGTGTTACTGTCGATTTCCCCTTTTATGGCTGTTAGTATTTGCCTTCTGTATTGAGGTGCTCCTATGTTGGAGGCATAAATATTTACAATTGTTATATCTTCTTCTTAGATCGATCCCTTGATCATAATGTAGTTTCCTTCTTTGTCTCTTATAATAGTCTTTATTTTAAAGACTATTTTGTCTAATATGAGAATTGCTACTCCAGATTTCTTTTGATTTGCATTTGCATAGTATATCTTTTTCCATCCCCTCACTTTCAGTCTGTATGTGTCCTTAGGTCTGAAGTGGGTCTCTTGTAGACAGCATATATATAGGTCTTGTTTTTGTATCCATTCAGCCAGTCTGTGGCTTTTGGTGAGATCATTTAATCCATTTACATTTAAGGTAATTATCGATATGTATGTTCCTATTCCCATTTTCTTAATTGTTTTGGGTTTTTTATTGTAGGTCTTTTCCTTCTTTTGTGTTTCTTGCCTAGAGAAGTTCCTTTAGCTTTTTTTGTAAAGCTGTTTTGGTGGTGCTGAACTCTCTCAGCTTTTGCTTGTCTGTAATGGTTTTAATTTCTCCGTCGAATCTGAATGAGATCCTTGCTGGGTAGAGTAATGCTGGTTGTAGGTTTTTTTCCTTCGTCACTTTAAATATGTCCTGCCACTCCGTGCTGGCTTGCAGAGTTTCTCCTGAAAGATCAGCTGTTAACCTAATGGGGATTCCCTTGTGTGTTATTTGTTGTTTTTCCCTTGCTGCTTTTAATATGCTTTCTTTGTATTTAATTTTTGATAGTTTGATTAATATGTGTCTTGGCATGTTTCTCCTTGGATTTATCCTGTATGGGACTCACTGTGCTTCCTGGACTTGATTAAGTATTTCCTTTCCCATATTAGGGAAGTTTTCAACTATAATCTCTTCAAATATTTTCTCAGTCCCTTTCTTCTTCTCTTCTTCTTCTGGGACACCTATAATTCGAACGTTGGTGTATTTAATGTTGTCCCAGAAGTCTCTGAGACTGTCCTCAGTTCTTTTCATTCTTTTTTCTTTATTCTGTTGTACAGTAGTTATTTCCAATATTTTATCTTCCAGGTCACTTATCCGTTCTTCTGCCTCAGTTATTCTGTTATTGATCCCTTCTAGAGTATTTTTAATTTCATTTATTGTGTTGTTCATCGTTACTTGTTTCCTCTTTAGTTCTTCTATGTGCTTGTTAAATGTTTCTTCCATTTTGTCTATTCTATTACCAAGATTTTGGATCATCTTTACTATCATTATTCTGAATTATTTTTCAGGTAGACTGCCTATTTCCTTTTCATTTGTTAGGTCTCGTGGGTTTTTACCTTGCTCCTTCATCTGCTGTGTGTTTTTCTGTCTTCTCATTTTGCTTATCTTACTGTGTTTGGGGTCTTCTTTTTGCAGGATGCTAGTTCGTAGTTCCCGTTGTTTTTGGTGTCTGTCCCCAGTGGCTAAAGTTCGTTCAGTGGGTTGTGTATGCTTCCTGGTGGAGGGGACTAGTGCCTGTGTTCTGGTGGATGAGGCTGGATCTTGTCTTTCTGGTGGGCAGGTCCACGTCTGGTGGTGTGTTTTGGGTGTCTGTGGCCTTAGTATAATTTTAGGCAGCCTCTCTGCTAATGGATGGGGCTGTGTTCCTGTCTTGCTAGTTGTTTGGCATAGGGTGTCCAGCACTGTAGCTTGCTGGTCATTGAGTGAAGCTGGGTCTTGGTGTTTAGATGGAGATCTCTGGGAGATTTTCTCCATTTGGTATTACGTGGAGCTGGGAGGTCTCTTGTGGAACAGTGTCCTGAACTTGGCTCTCCCACCTCAGAGACACAGCCTTGATGCCTGGGTGGAGCACCAAGAGCCTTTTATGCACATGGCTCTGAATAAAAGGGAGAAAAAGTAGAAATAAAGAAAGAAAGAGGATAAAATAAAATAAAGTAAGATAAAATAAAGTTATTAAAGTAAAAAATAAAAAATAATTATTAAGAAAAAACTTTTTGAAAAAGTAAAAAAAAAAAAACCAAAACAAACAAACAAACAAAAACGGACGGACAGAATCCTAGGACAAATGGTGAAAGCAAAGCTTTACAGAGAAAATCTCACACAGATGCATACACATACACACTCACAAAAAGAGGAAAAGGGGAAAAAATAATATATCTTGCTTTCAAAGTCCACCTCCTCAATTTGGGATGATTCGTTGTCTATTCAGGTATTCCACAGATGCAGGGTACATCAAGTTGATTGTGGAGATGTAATGTGCTGCTCCTGAGACTACTGGGAGAAATTTCCCTTTCTATTCTTTGTTCACACAGCTCTCTGGGTTCAGCTTTGGATTTGTCCCTGCCTCTGCATGTAGGTCACCTGAGGGCATCTGTTCTTCGCTCAGACAGGACGGGGATAAAGGAGCAGCTGATTCAGGGGCTCTGGCTCACTCAGACTGGGGGGAGAGAGGTGTACGGATGTGGGGAGAGCCTGTAGCGGCAGAGGCCGGCTTGAAGTTGCACCAGCCTGAGGCACACCGTGCATTCTCCCGGGGAAATTGTCCCTGGATCACAATACCCTGGCAATGGTGGGCTGTACTGGCTCCCGGGAGGGGAGGTGTGGATACTGACCTGTGCTTGCACACAGGCTTCTTGGTGGTGGCAGCAGCAGCCTTAGTGTCTCATGCCCACCTCTGTGGTCCGCGCTGTTAGCCGCGGCTCGAGCCCGTCTCTGGAGCTCCTTTAAGCAGTGCTCTTAATCCCCTCTCCTCGTGCACCAGGAAACAAAGAGGGAAGAAAAAGTCTCTTGCCTCTTTGGCAGCTCCAGCCTTTCCCAGACTCCCTCCCGGCTAGCCGTGGCACACTAGCCCCCTTCAGGCTGTGTTCACGCAGCCATGCCCAGTCCTCTCCCTGGGATCCGACCTCCAAAGCCCTAGCCTCAGCTCCTAGCTCCTGCCCGCCCCGGCGGGTAAGCAGACAAGCCTCTCGGGCTGGTGAGTGCTGGTCGTCAACGATCCTCTGTGCGGGAATCTCTCCGCTTTGCCCTCCGCACCCTTGTCGCTGTGCTCTCCTTCATGGCTCCGAAGCTTCCCCCCTCCACCACCCACAGTCTCTGCCCGTGAAGGGGCTTCCTAGTGTGTGGAAACCTTTCCTCCTTCACAGGTCCCTCCCACTGGTGCAGTTCCCATCCCTATTCTTTTGTCTCTATTTTTTCTTTTTTCTTTTGTCCTACCCAGGTACGTGGGGAGTTTCTTGCCTTTTGGGAGGTCTGAGGTCTTCTGCCAGCGTTCACTGGGTATTCTATAGCAGCAGTTCCATGTGTAGAAGTATTTCTGATGTATCTGTGGGGAGGAAGGTGATCTCCACATCTTACTCTTCCGCCATCTTCCTCAACTCCTCCTGTTATCTTTTGTTGCATAACAAATCAAAAAATTTAGTGGCTTAAGAGAGTGATTATTCTTATTATGTCTTGTAATTCTCTGGGATCAGCTATGTAGTTCTCCTATATGTGGTATTGGCTGAGGTGTCAATCAGCTGGGAGCTCAGTGGGGCTGGAATGTCCAAGATGGCTCACTTGTATGACTCTCAGTTATTCTACAGCTGAGGCTATCTTTGGGAGTTCCTACATGTTATCTAACTATGTGGCTTGGGCTTCTCACAGCCTAGAGCCTGAATCTTGAAGAAGAGTTCAAAAGAGAGCATTTCAAAAGAACCAGATGAAAGCTGCAAGGCTTCTTATAACTTCGATTTTGAGGTCTCAGAATATCACTTCCACTGGAGCTCAAGATTTTCTTCCAAGCTCATGGAGGATATTGGCAGAATTTATTTCCTTTTGGTTGTGGAACTGAGTATCCATATTCTTGCTGTCAACTGGGGAGGGAAGGGTTTCTCTATACTCTTAGAGGCCACCCTCAGGCCTAGGCTATGTGGCCCTCTCATAACACGACAGCTTACTTCTTCAAAGTCAGAAGGAGAATCCTTTTTCAGTATGCTATTTCAAAGTCTTATACATAACATAATCGTGAGATTGAATATCTCATCACCTTGTCATATAGCATAACCTAAGAGTGACTATCCCATCATATTCATAGGTCCTGCCCACACTCTTGTGAAGGGCAGGTACACTAAGGACTGAGAATCTTGGAAATTTTCATTTTAGAAATTTTCCTATCACAAAGGGCAAAAGGCATGAACAGGGAAACAATGAGAAATAGAAATGGCCATTAAAGACAGGGGAAATGATAGTAATAAAATAAGTGGATTTAAAATGTTGCCATTTTTCCCTTTGTCAGATTGGTAAAGAGTTAAAAAGACTGATAACTCAGTATTGGGCAGGATGTGGGGAATTTGTTGTTTCTACATACTCTCCATGACAGTATACATCAGTACAATCTTTCATAAGGACAATTTGGAAGTTAAAATTATTATTACTTGTATTTTTATAGTTTGGTATTAATTGAGGCCCTGTTTGTAATAGGAAAACAATTGGAAAGCACCTAAGTATACAATAATGTGGGATTAGTTAATTAAATCAGATTTTCAAATAGATAGACTTTGTAACCATATTTAATTACTTAGGGAAATGTTCATTAAAAAGCAGATAAAAATGCCCAGAATTATCTCATTAAAAAACAATAAGTTTCCCATGTGCTGGTGTTAAGGGCTCCTTGGGATTGGGAGTGGTCAGACACAAGGATATTTCATTTCACATAAGATGCAACTCCTCCACACTTCTCCAACCATTCATTCTCTGAGTATAGGGTTACATGAGGTGTATGTGAAGAAGTTTGAGTGAAATGGCAGTGGTGGCATCATGCCATATAGAACCAGATATGTGTAGTTCTTTGAGGGAACTCAGAACTGTACGTGCTTTATACTTTGAGAAGCTGTGTGGAACACTAGAAAAAGTATGGGATTAGGAATAAGAAGACTTATACTCTAGTTTATTTCACTCACTTGTTATGATATCTTTGACATTTCTTTTCACCTCTGTGAGCCTCAGTTTGCCCACCTATACAATGAAAAGATTGGACTATATCCGTGTTCCTCAACCCTGACTGCACATTAGAATTACCTGGGACTTTTTAAAAATACTGATGCCTGGGGCCCCGCTCATGACCAATTAAATATGAATTTCTGGGGATAAATCTAAGAGGACTGATATTTTTGTAAAGGTTCACCTCCCTCCCACGAGATTCTGATGTTTAAGTCAGGGTTGAGAGCCATCCAACTAGCTGATTTCTACAGACCTTCCCAAGTCTGATATTTGAGATCCTATGATTCTTCGAGAGGTCAAGACCTGACATTGAGGTGGTTCTGCCAGTTCTACCCCCAAAAAAGGACACGGAAGTTACACGTGGATCATGGGATTCAATGAGAGAGCTATACAGCCAGCTCCCAAGTACTGGTGGGAGAGCAAACACTGGATAGGATGGAACTGATGTTAATAGGTGTCCTCAACTTTACCTCTCATGGATTTTCACCTCTCTCTGTGCCCAAGTTCTCTAGATTTTTCAAGATGCTAAACTTAGAAAGCTTTGGCCACTTCTGATCTCACCCCTCTCTTTAGGTCAGTTAAAGTGTGACCAAATCCTTTTCCCTTTAGCTCAGCTATAAGTGGGTTGGAATATTTTAAAAGGGATATTTAAGATGAAACAATTACAAAAGCAGAGAGGCCATGGTGTTCATGGAGAACAAGGTTTTTAGTTCTCATGTAACCACAGCACAGACTAGCTGACTCATAGCATATAAGGCATCTGGCCCCAATTCTGATTCTTTACCTCAAAATCGAAATTGATTTGTGTTGTTGCCCAAGATGTCCAGACTTTAGCCCAGGTAGGTTCAGGCAGGCTGTTATTCTAGATCTTCAGGTTATCATCCCTGATTCTCAGAGAGTTCCTTTTGTCTGAGGCATGTGACACCTTCTGGTCCTGAAGCTGCCCTGGACCCAAGACTACCCCTACACCTAGGAGACATGCTTCCCTTACCTGAGAGCTGGGTAGATGACCTCTACTGACTGGGCATCCATATCCTGCTACACTTCCTTTGGAGGGCCCAATGGACTCATTTCACAAAAGTCTGATTATATGCCTGGGACCAGATCTTTCAATGACTATCAATTTGCCTGATGTGCATTCCCTTCCCTGTGTTAAGAATCTGCTATCCCTCTGTGAAACTGGATTCCACCTGTTGATTGTAGCTGATGCTGGCCTTGTAATCAAGATAACTTTGCATGGAAAGATCCAAACGTTGGTGGGGTACCTTGAGGAGAGCTAGCCTGCCCATGGTGGTTCTAAAGCTGTCATTCAGAGAAAAGTCACAGAAAAGGCAGCACAAGGTGCATTCTGAAAAGGGTCAGCAGTCAAACCTAGGAGGTCATATTCTTTCATCAGATTCAATGAACAAGAGTGATATCACCAAGATGATGACATAGGTCATTTCTAACTTTATTGACCCTCACACACACACACAAAACCCAGCTAACAACTATTCATGGAAAAGACACCACTGAGAAAATACTAGAACATGGGGGGGAGGATGAAGCATTCCCCCTGTACCACAGAGACCAAGACAGACTACATTAAAAGAGTAAGATGAATGGCTACATGCTGACCACATTGCCCCTCCCCCAGGCCAGTGCAGCAACACACTGAGAGATCTCCTCTGAGCCTATAGTTCCTCCAGTGGGAAAATAGAGCTCAGTGTGGACATCTAGCTTACCCAAGATTGTAGGTTGCTTCCTGGTAGCCCCCACTCTGGTCTCACCCCATGGGGATTATAAGGGAAGCTGAATGACTTGACCACTAGGAATCTGATTGTGACAGAGAAGGGGGAAGGGGCTTGCGAGAAGCAGCACTTGGATCTTGGCAGACCAATCTTATACCTGCAGCAATCAAGTAGTAGTCCCAACCAGCAGTTTTTCTCATATGCAGATCCAAGACAGTGGCACAGTCTGAACATGGAACTTGGTGGCATGAAGGTCTGCCTGGTTTGGGTCTTCCCATGAAGAGCCTTGCTAGTCCTGTAGCCTGGTCTTCCCCCACTCATGCAGGATAGCCCAGTCCACTGATGAGTGTAGCTCCTGGTGCCACTCAACCAGAAAGCCTGGTTGGAACACCTGAAAATCTGGGTAACACAGCAGTACTTGAGCAGAGCTGATCATCAGCAGACCAAAATCAGTGGCCCTGTTTGGCCACAGAACTGGGGCTTGAGTAGTCTTGATTTAAGACCACAAACAAAAAGTGTTGCTGGACTTGGAGCCAAGTTTCCTGCTATGCCTAGGCAGGGAAACTAATTCATACCCTTGCCTATTGCTAAATACAGACTTCAGTCTATCCAACCAGGGCACCTAACCAAAGCACACGGGTAGCTTCATGGCTCATGCAATGGCTGTGCTTACACTTGAGTAGAGAGCATAGCCCATGGCTTTGCCCATGTGCAGAGTAAAACAAGTGGTCTTGTCTGGCCAGGGAATTCAGTGCATAGTCTTTCCTGATTTGGGGCTCCAAACAACAAGCTGTGCAGCCTTGGGGCCCAAGGCACTTCCCTGCCAGGGCAGGGAAGCTTATTCATAACCCCACCTATTACTAAGTATAATAGAGTCCCAACCACCTAGTAAGCTTAACCAGAGAACCCACGCAACCACAGAGCTCATTCTATAGGTATCTTTGGTAAGAAACCAAACCAGCAATTCTAATTTCACCCAACTCTTCTCAGCCTGCAGCACTCCCCCAAACTCAGAGCTCAGGCAGTGACCTTGCCCCAAAATAGACCCTGATAGCAAGCCCTACTTGCCCAAGAGCATTACCAGCACACACATCCAGGAGACCAAACTGAGCTAACTGGTGAAGAACTATCTCTGCCAAAGTGAACCTATAAAGTCTGGAAGAGGAGACCACTTACTCAAATGAGCAGATACCAGTCTAAGGAATCAAGGATCACAAAAATATCAAGTAAACATGACACCATAAAAGAAAACTAATGAAGCTCCAATAGCTGACCCTAAATAAATGGAGATCTATGAACTGTCAGACAAAGAACTTAGAATATATCTCAAAGTTTAGTAAACTACAAGAACACTCAGACAACCAAATCAAATTAAGGAAACAATGCATGAACAAAGCAAGAAGCCCAACAAAGAAATGGAAACCATCACACACACACACACACACACACGCACACACACACACACACACACACACACCAAAGAGAAATTGTAGCATAGAAAAATACAATGACTGAACTAAATAACTCAACAGAAAGCTTCAGAAGCACACTTGACCGTGCAGAGAAAGAATCAATGATCTAGACATAGGACATTGGAAATTATCCAGTCAGAGGAGAAAAATAAAAAAAAGATGAAAAAGAATGAAGACAGCCTATGGTATTTATGAGACACAATCAAAAGAACAATATCCACATTTATAGGAATTCCAGAAAAAGAGAAAGGGACAGAAAGTGTATTTAAAGCAGAAATGGCTGAAAATTTCCCAGACTTGGAGAGAGAAATAAACATCAAGGTTCATGAGGCCCAAAATTTCCCAAATAAACTGAACCTGAACAGAAATACACCAAGACACATTATATAATACAATTGTCAGAAGTCAAAAAGACAAAGAAAACAATTTTGAAAGCAGTAAGAGAAAAGAGAGAAGCTACATACAAGGGCACCACCATAAGACAATGGGCTGATTTCTCAACAGAAACCTTTCATGCCAGAAGATAATAGAATAATATATTCAAAATGTTGAAAGAAAAAATGTCAGCTGAGAATTCTATACCTGGCAAATCAAGCAAATGGAGAGATAAGAATTTCCTGAACAAACAAAAAGGTAAGGGAGTTCATCACCAACAGATATGCCTTACAAGAAATGCTAAAGTGAGTTCTCTGAGTGGAAGTAAAAGGGTGTTAACATCATAAAAACATAAAAAGTAGTGTAAAACTCACTGGTAATGGTAAATATATAGTCAAAGTTAGATTCTGTAATTTGGTAATGGTGGTGCATGATTTACTTACAAATCTAGTTTAAAAGTTAAAAAATAAATGTAGTAAAAATAAACATAACTACAATAATCTGTTATTGGATACAAAATAAAAATATGTAAGCTGTCATATCAATAACATAAATGTGAAGAGGAGGAGAAATAAAAGTGTAAACTTTAGGAATGCTATTAAAGTTAGGTTGTTATCAGTTTAAAATAGGGTGTTATATTTTAAAATATTTTATGTAAGCCTCATGGTAGCCATAAGGGAAACCCCTCTAGTAAGTACACAAAAGAACATGATAAAGAAGTTAAAGCCTACTGATAACAAAAGACATTAAAACACAGACAAAAGAACAGCAGGATAAAGCAAGGAAAAATGGATCTACAAAACAATTAACAAAATGGAAATAGTAAATCCTTACTTATAAAATGATTACTTTAAACACAAATGGGTTAAATTCTCCAATCAAAAGACAGAATGGCTGAATGGATTAAAGAATGATCCAGTGATATGCTGCCTACAAGAGACTCACTTTAATCTTAAAGACATATATAGACTGAGAGTGAAGGGATGGAAAAAGATACTTTAAGCAAATGGTAACCAAAAAAAAGTGGGGTAGTTATACCAGGGAAAAGAGACTTTAAACTAAAAATGGTAAAAAGAGACAAAGAAGGTCATTATATAATGATAAAGGGGTTAATCCATCAAGAAGATATAATAATTGTAAATATTTATGCACCCAGCATTGGAGCACACAGACATACAAAGCAAAAACTAACAGAACTAAAAGGAGAAATAAACAGTAACACAATAATAGTTGGGGGAGTTTAATACCCCACACTCAACAATGGATAGATCACCCAGACAAATAATCAATAAGGAAACAGTGGATTTGGACAGTACTCTAGACCAAAAGGACCTAACAGATATGTATGTAGAACATTCAATCTGACAGCAGCAGAATACACAGTCTTATCAAGCACTAATGCAAAATATTCTAGGATAGACCATATGTTAGGCCACAAAACAAGCCTTAGCAAGTTCAAAAAGATTGAAATAATACCAAATATCTTCCCTAACAATTTCTAGTTTCTAGTGTGGAACTATAAGTCAATAACTGGAAGAAAACTGGAAAATTCATGAGTACATGGAAATTAAACAACACTTTCTGGAAGAACCAATGGATCAAAGAAGAAATTAAAGGGGAAACAAAAAAGTATCTTGAGACAAACAAAAATGGAAACACAAGGTAACCAAACTTATGAGCTATAGCAAAAGCAGTTCCAGAGGGAAGTTCATAGCAATAAATGCTTACATAAAGAAACCAAAAATATCTCAAACAACCACCTTCTGTGCTTCAAGGAACTAGAAAAAGAAGTACAGCCCAAAGTAAACAGAAGGAAGGAAATAATAAAGATTAGAGCAGAATTAAATAGAGAACAAGAAAACAATAGAAAAGATTAACAAAACTAAGATTTAAAAACATGAACAAATTTGACAAGCCTTAGCTAGACTAACCAAGGAAAAAAGAGATAGAACTCAAATCAACAAAATTATAAATGAAAAAGGAGACATTATACCTAACACCACAGAAATAAAAGGGATCCTAAGAAGATACTACATCTATACACCAACAAGCTGGAAAGCCTAGAAGAAATGGAAACACTCTTAGAAACACAGTATCTACCAAGACTAAATTAGAAGAAATAGAAAAATCTGAAGAGACCAAATGTTAGTAAGGAGATTAAATCAGTAATCAAAAATTTCCCAACAAAGAAAAACCCAGGACCAGATGGCTTCACCAGTGAATTTTACCAAATTTTTAAAGAAGAATCAATGCCAATCCTCCTCAAGCTCTTCACAAAAGTTGAACAGGGAGAACACTTCCTAACTCATTTTATGAGGCTAGCATTATCCTGATACCAAAGCCAGTAAAGGGCACTACAAGAAAATAGATCTACAGGCCAATATTCATGATTAATATAGATACAACAATTCCCTATAAAATATTAGCAAATAAATTTAACTGAACATTAAAAGCATAATTCACTATGATCAAGTGGGATTATTGCTGGGATGCAAGGATGGTTCAACATGTGCAAATCAATAAATGTGATACATTGTGTACATAGAATGAAAGAAAAAATCATATGATCATCTCAATAGAAAAAAAGCATTTGACAAAATTCAATATCTGTTCATGATAAAAAAAAAATTAGATAGAGAAGGAACATACCTCAATGAAATAAAGGTCATATATCACAAGCCCACAGCTAACATCATATTCAGTGATGAAAGGTTGAAAGCTTTTCCTTTGAGATCAAGAACAAGACAAGGGTGTCCACTCTCACTACTCCTATTCAACACAGTTCTGGAAGATCTAGTCAGAGCAATCAGGCAAGAAAAAGAAATAAAAGGCATCAGAATTAGAAAGGAGGAAGTAAAATTGGCTCTATTTGCAGATGACATGATTTTTTTTTAAAGGAATTCCTTTATTTATTTATTTAATTATTTTTGGCTGTGTTGGGTCTTCGTTTCTGTGCAAGGGCTTTCTCTAGTTGTGGCAAGCGGGGGCCACTCTTCATCGTGGTGCGCAGATCTCTCACTATCGCGGCCTCTCTTGTTGCAGAGCACAAGCTCCAGACGCGCAGGCTCAGTAGTTGTGGCTCACGGGCCTAGTTGCTCCGTGGCATGTGGGATCTTCCCAGACCAGGGCTCGAACCCGTGTCCCCTGCACTGGTAGGCAGATTCTCAATCACTGTGCCACGAGGGAAGCCTGACATGATTTTATATAGAGAAATTCTAGAAGACTCCACCAAAAAACTGTTAGATCTGATCAACAAATTTAGTGAAGTTGCAGGATACAAAATTGACATACAAAAATCAGTAGTGTTTCTATACAACAAATTATTTGAGAAATAAAGAAAACAATCCATTTTCAATATTATCAAAAACAATAAAATACTTAGGAATGAACTTAACCAAAGGAGAGTTACAAGATACTGATGACAAAAATCTAAGAAGACACAAATAAGTGGAAAGGTATCCTATGTTTGTGGGTTGGAAAATTAATATTTTTTAAATGTCAATACTACCCGAAGCCATCTATAGATTCAGTTCAATGTAATCCCTATAAAGCGTCCAATGTCGTTTTTTACAGAAGTAGAAAAAACAATTCTAAAATTTAGATGGAACCACAAAAGGATCCAAATAATCAAAGCAATCTTGAAAGAGAAGAACAAAGTAAGAGGCATTACACTTCCTGATTTCAAGCTTTGTTAGAAAGCTATAGTAATCAAAACAGTATGGTACTGGCATAAAAACAAACACATAGACCAATGCAACAGATTAGAGAGCTCAGAAGTAAACCTATTCACATCTGGTCAACCAATATTTGATGGGGGAAGCCCATAATACTCAATGGAGAAAAGACAGTCTCTTCAATAATTAATGCTGGGAAAATTGGATATTCAAATGTAAAAGAATGAATCTAGACTCCATCTTATGCCACTCACTAAAATCAGCTCAAAATTGTTAAAAGACATAAATGTAATATTGGAAACCATGAACTCCTAAAGAAAACACAGGAAAAACCTCCTTGACATGGGTCTTGGCAATGATTTTTTGGAAATGATACCCAAAGTACAACCAACAAAATTAACCAACAATGTACAACCAACAAAATAAAAAACAAACTAGTGGGGCTTCAACAAACTAAAAAGCTTCTGCACAGTAAAAGAAACTAAGAGAAAAATGAAAAGACAACCTACCTACAACATGGGGAAAAAGTATTTGCAAACCATTTATCCGATAGGGGTTAATATCCAAAATATATAAAGAACACATACAACTCGATAGCCAAAAAAGCACACAATCCAGTTAAAATGTGCAAGTAGATGTTTTCCACAGAAGACATACAAATGGCCAACAGGTACATGAAAAGGTGCTCAAAATCACTAATCATTAAGGAAATGCAAATCAAATACACAATGAGATATCACCGCATGTCTGTTAGAATGGCTATCATCAAAAAGACAAGAGATAATACTAGCAAGGTTGTGAAGAAAAGGGAACACTTTGAATTGTTAGTGGGATTGTAAATTGGTACAGCAACTATGGAAATCTGTATGGAGGTTCTTCAAAAAATTAAAAATAGAACTACAATAGGATTCACCAATTCCACTTCTGGGAATATATCTAGTGGATACAAAAACACTGTACTGAAGAGCTGTCTTCATGAATTGACACATGTTCATAGAAGCATATAAGCATTATTTACCATAGTCAAGACATGGAAATTACCTAAGTGTGCATCGATGGATGAATGGATAAAGAAGTTGTGTGTGTGTGTGTATATCTATATATCTATATCTATCTATCTATCTATCTATCTATCTATCTATCTATCTATCTATCTATCTATCTATCTATATATGAATATTATTCAGACACAAAAAGGAAAGAAACCCTGCTATTTACAGCAACATGGATGGACCTTGAGGGCATCATGCTAAGTGAAATAGATCAGAGAAGGACAAATGCTGTATGATTTCACTTATACGTGGAGGCTAAAAAATGACATAGGAAAAGATATCATATTTGTGGTTGTCAGAGGCAGGGGGAAGGGGAGGGAGAATTGGAAGAAGGTGGATACAAAAGATACAAACTTCCAGTTATAAGATAAATAAGTACTAGGGATGTAATGTACTCTGTGATTACTACAGTTAACACTGCTGTATGGTATATTTGAAAGTTGTTAAGAGAGTAGGTCCTAAGAGTTCCCATCACAAGGAAAAAACATTTTATTCTTTTTCTTTTTTTTGTATTAATATGAGTTGATAGATGTTAACTAAACTTTTATTGTAATCATTTCAAAATATATGCAAGTCAAATCATTATCCTGTACACCTTAAACTTATACAGTGCTGTATGTCAATTACTATATCTTAATAAAACTGGAAAAAAATCAATGAATGAACACAGCCAAGGATTATAGGAAAAGCCAAAAGGTCAGAAGTATGGCGATTCTGTAATGAAGCCATGAACGAAGATGGCAGCAGTGAAGTAAGAGGGCAAAATAATTACCTTTAATGGGACTGCAGTAGTGACCAAGGCTCATTTTATCTTCTGCTTTGTGGGGGGGTTGGCCTTATTTAGTTTTCTTTTTCTTGGTAGGATGACCTGTTGCAGGCTGAGTTTAAAGCTTCTTCCTCATAATCTTGGTGTCTGCCTTAGAGTTCAAACGCCCTTGACTCTCCTGTCTGAGGGTCACTGACTTCCTGGTCTAGTGAGTGGTCCTGAATAATCCTACATCTTCCCTATCATTACCACCTCCCCCACACCTCTTCCTGGGACTGACTATTCAGAAGCCTAACATCAAAAGATCAAAACTGAAAAATATTTCACATTCCCAGCAACAAAATAAATAATTGGCAAAAATATGAAGAGGAGTTCACTCTCTCCTAGTTGGGAATGGAAGGCAACAGTTGTTGAGCTCTTGGCTGGGAGAGCAACGATAGCAGGACTTGACCTTGTACTTCCTCTGGAATGGAGACAGAGTAACCAACTAGTCTGAGAGGAAAGGCTAAGCACTGGATTTGGAAGGATGGAAGTCTGAATTCCATTCTTAACCTCTCTAATGACAGAGTGATTTTAAGAACATGAGATTTAGAGTTAGGCACACTTTGATGTCCTGATTTAGCAGTTTAGTAGCTGTGTGGCCTTGGGCAAATTACTTCATTTCTCAGAGCTTCAGTGTTCTTATCTGTAAAACTGAGACACTAACTGTACTCATCTTCTAGGATTGTTGTGAGGCTCAAATGAGGTAATGTACATGAAATGTCTGGCAGAGTGTGTGACTTAATAGATGGTAGTTATTATTATTGTCACTTTTTGTTGGAGTCTTGATTCCTGGGCATCAATTCCTTCAACTACAAAATGGGATAACAAGGTCCAGCCTGCCTACCTCACCAGATTGTGGTGAGAACCACAGATGAAAGCATTTACTATCTCCAGTGCACTGCTACACGTTTACATTAACCAAGTATTGTCACAGACTACTGGAATAAGTCAGCATCCAGCCATCTCTCTACATGAAGAACCAATACATAAGGATATTTTCCCCCATGTATTTTCCCTGAGAAACTGGATTCATGAATTTCTGAGTGCGGCTCTATCCAGAGGACAATTAACTGATTTGTAGAAAGTGGGGATAAATCTCCCCTTTGCAGACAATCAAAAACATTTGAGGAGAGTGAACAAGATTCTGGATGTGATGACAGCCAGCACATGGCTGAAAAAATACTACATAATGAGTTTTTTCTGTTTTCTTCTTATTTTTTATGAGAGAAGGTAAAGTAATATCAGTTATTCTGGCTTGGGTGCTAACATCTAATAGCAGGGAGTCTCTGGCTGTGTACCCAGTAGCCATATCTCTGTAGCCACAGTTCTTGGATGAGTTTCTTTTTGAATGAATGTAACTACAGAGATTCACACCAAGGAGCCTGGACATTTTAATAGAATGTAATAATGGAATTACAAAGTTGTAGCATGTCAGAGTAGGACAGACACTTAGATTAAAAAGAAACTTGTATCTCTCATCTGGGTAGATAAGCCATGGTGACATTTGAACTGATCTTTTAGTTCAGTTCCTCAAGAAGCACCTGTTGTGTCCCTACAATGTGGCAGGAATGTGCCGGAACTTGGTGTATATTTGTGAGTACGAAATATCTCTCCCCTCATGGACTTTAGTAGCCTAGTAGGGGGGACAGAGACTATAAAAGTAAATAAATGAATAAATAAAAATATACATACATAATTTGAAATACTATAAAAGATAAAGTGCTTCAGGACTTCCCTCGTGGTGTAGTGGTTAAGAACTCGCCTGCCAATGCAGGGGACACAGGTTCGAGCCCTGGTCGAGGAAGATCCCACATACCGCAGAGCAACTAAGCCTATGTGCCACAACTACTGAGCCTGCGCTCTAGAGCCCACAAGCCACAACTACTAAGCACGCGTGCCACAACTACTGCAGCCCGTGTGCCTAGAGCCTGTGCTCTGCAACAAAGAGAAGCCACCGCAATGAGAAGCCCACACACCACAACATAGTAGCCCCCGCTCGCCACAACTAGAGAAAACCCGCACACAGCAACGAAGACCCAACACAGCCAATAAATAAATAAATAAATAAATAAATTTATATTAAAAAATTTAAAAAGTGCTGAGAGAATAATGTAGTGGTGGAAGACAGGAAATTTATTAGCATTGTTTGTAGATTGTGTGTTCAGGAGAAACCTCAGAGAGGATTTAACTTTTAAGCTGAGACCTGAAAGACAAAAAGGAGTAAAACTTTTGAGAAAGAGCATCAAGAAACGGTAACAGCATGTTCAAAATTGCTAAAGCTAGGAAGAGTTCAAAGAGCTGAAGACCGGTGGAGCAGAATAAATTAGGGGGAGATATAAAATGAAGTTGGAGGGGTAAGCATGGGTTAGTTGATGAAGGACCTTGTTAGCCAAGGTGTAGAATTTGGATTTTATTCCAAGAGCAATGGGAAATCACTGTGGGGTTAAAGCAGAGGAGTAATATTTGATTTATATTTGTAAAAGTTTACTCTGCCTACAGTGTGGTAATTAAGTGGAGAGGGCAGTAAAGGAAGTAGGACCAACTAGTTCAGGCAAGAAATGATGGTAGCCTGGAATAAGGTAGTGGTGGTGGAAATGGAGCCAAGAGCATGGATATGGCATACATTTTGTAAGTAGTATCAAAAGAAATTACTCATGAAAATGAAAGCACAGAGAAGGAGAAGTCAAGAGTATTCCCAAATTGCTGCCTTGAGCAACTGATGGATAGTTGT
This sequence comes from Balaenoptera physalus, assembly GCF_965194825.1. Classification (NCBI taxonomy): domain Eukaryota; kingdom Metazoa; phylum Chordata; class Mammalia; order Artiodactyla; family Balaenopteridae; genus Balaenoptera; species Balaenoptera physalus. The sequence continues at coordinate 58,208,186 of NC_138903.1, read as the reverse complement.
ATCATTTACTGAGATTCAGAAGATAACGGAGTTTTGAGGGGGTAGTGGTAATCAAGGGATTCCTTTGGAATATATTAAGATTAATGACATTTGCAAGACTTTCAAGTGGAGGTGTCAAATAGGCGATTGGATATATAATGCCAGAAAAGAAGTATAGGCTAGAGATTTAAATATTGGTGTTGTCCACCTACAGATGGCATTTATAAGGCCATTGGATGAATGAAAGCAACTGGGAAAAACATGTAAAAAGAAAAGAAAAGAAGCCATACTAGGAAATTAAACCCTAAGGAACCCAGGGGGGAAAAGAGTCAAAAAAGATGTTGATAATGAGTGACCAGAGTGATAAAAGAGAATCCACATGAGGGGTGTTCCAAAAGTCAACTGTTTCTAAGAGGAAGGGTGTAGTCACATGTGCCAAATGCTGCTGGGAAGTGAAGTCAGATGAGGATAGTAACGTGTCCATTGAATTTGACATCATGAAAATCACTGGTGACCTTCATAAGAGTAGTATCAATAGTTGATAGAAGTGGAAATATGATTGAAGCAGCTGTAAACATCTCTTGCAAAAAGTTTGACTGACTGTGACTTAGAGCAGAGAAATGAGGTAGATAGCTAAAGAAGTATGATATCAACTTTTTTATTTCGTTTTGTTTTTAAGATGGGAGATACCAAATAATGTTATGCTGATAGGAATGATCGATGGTCAAGTAGAGTGGAAGAGGTTGATGATGCAGCAAAATGAGAGAATAACCAAAGATATGGAGTCTTTAACAAGGTGGGAGGATATGGGATCCAATGGGAATTGTAAAGGGATTGACTTTTAACACGATGGATACTTCATCCATTGGGATAAAGGGGGAAAAGGAGAAAGTAGAAGGTGGTTGTAAAATGAAGATAGATTTGCATATTTTGTAATTAGAAGATGTAGGCACTCTCATATGATTATTTCTATTTTCCCAATGAATTTGAGGCTAAATCACTTGCTAAAAGATGGAGGGGTTGGGAGGGTTGGAAGAAGACTTGAAGAGTTTATAGAAATTCACCAGAAGGAGAAGGTGGAGAAAGGAATTCCAAGGAGAGAAGAGTAGAAATTTGTTGTATTTGCTGCCCAGAAAACATTGCTTCTCCTAGTGAGAACACCCCAATTTTACTTTTGGGGGAGGATACTCCCCTCACATTGGATACAGTTTGGTGGGGCTGTCAATAAATGTTTCCTGCTCTCTTCTAGTTAAGGAATGGACAAATGACTGAAGCAAGGCAGACTGCATACAAGTTTTCTGAGTTTTGAATATTGAAGATTTGAAGCAAAGACATAAAAGAGTGGGAGCTGACTCATCACAGATGAACAGCTTTGAACTGCTCCTTCATTTTTGTGAGATATCTCATATCATTCAAGGAAATCCCTTTTTTGCTTAACTTAGAAACTGTTCCAGTAATTCAACAAACATTTATTGAGTGTCTGGTATATGCTACTCACTATTCCAAGAGCTCAAAATACAACAGTGAACAAAACAGAAAAACATATCTGCCTTTATAGAGCTTACATTCTAGTGTGCAGAGAAGACAAAAACAGTAAACTGAATCAATCAGTCAACCAAGCATGTATGCTAGAAAGTGATTATGTGCAATGAGATCACAGTAAGGGGGATTGGGAGTTCTGAGACAAGGGAACATTGTAATTTAAATAAGGTGTTTGAGATAGACCTCACTGAGTAAATGAAATTTGAGCAACAAGAAGGAGGTATGGAAGGCAGACATTTCATTTTCTAAGGGAATTGTCTGCCTTCCAGACATAGGGAATAATCCATGCAGAGGCCTTAAAGCTGCAGTATGTTTGAAGTGTCTGAGAAATAGCAAGGAGACCAGTGTGACTGAAGCAAAGTGAGCAAGGGAGAGAGAATAGGAGAGGAACAAGATCATGCAGACCCTTAAAAGCCATAGTAAGTCATTTGGATTTTCCTCTGAATAAAATGGTGATCCACTGGAGAGTTTTTAGCAGAAGAATGACTTGATTTTACTTATATATTAAAAGAATAACTCTGGCTGCTATAATGTGAAGGTTGTAGCTTACTTTTTCTGCTTACAATCAAAGAACACTAACTAATATAGAGAGAACATAAAAAGAATATTAAAGGCACAGAAATCAGAAATATCATTCTTTGTTTGGGGAACACTTCGGAGAAGTAGCAGGGGTCATATGATAGGCAATTTTGCATTTCATGGTTTTCATCTTGTAGGAAATTGGGGGCCATAGGAAGTTTTGAGTCAGGTCATAAAGTGGTTTAATTTGTATCTTTAAAGTGATGCTACTCTAGTGGATGAACTGGAGTAGGAGATCAGAGCCCAGAGCTAAGAATCTTCCTGGACTCTCTCATTTACCCCTTTGGGTGCTTCTGAAAAAATAATATTTCCATGTGCCTGGTCTCCATTTCAGCAGTTGCTACAGTCTATTCCCTCTGTGTCTTGTTCTGTGGAAATGGAGAGCAGCTGGTCCTCTTCAGCTGTATAGCCAGCCTTCAGCTCATCCAAGTACTGTGGGATGTAGGAGGAGCCTTCTAGTTGAGGTAGTAAAAGGAAATTTCAATCCCTCCTGCTTTTTATTTTTTACTTTGGGCCTTGTAACTGGATCTAACAATGGTTCTACTGTGTTTTGAGTTTCCTAAAAGAAACAATCCCTTGCCTTGGAATTGTCTGCTGGCCCCATGCACTCCAGAGGCTCTCCTCATTCAGAAGTGCATGAATCTTACACTACATATTCAGCTGTACAAGAACTGTCACATATACTTGAAGTGAAACCCATTTGGGGTGATGGGAAATTCACCCTCAGTGCTAGAAAGACCCCTTCTCCTCCCTAAGGTCTCACAAAAATCCAGGAGGTATTCATGGTATCTACAAAATGGGTGAAAACATTTCAGTCTTCAGTCCATCATTGGTGGCAAATCTTCATGCTCCAAGCTCACAAAGTCCCTATGCCAGACAGCATGTAAAACCTTACTGAGGCTGAGCATCCTTATATATAAGGTCCAGCCTTCCAGAGTGCTCCATGCCACCATTCACTTATGATGTTCTGCAACAACTGTAAAGCTCAGCCAGCGAGCAAGGTGTAGATCCTCTCTACCTAAGGGAAAACAGACTTAATCCCTTTCCTAGCCTAGGAGGATTTCTCTCTTTCTTAGTGCTTTTACTCTCCCCACACAAGTCACTTATCTCACTCCTCACTTCCCCTACCCAAATCCTTCCCCACTGCAAAGCATTTAGGATGATGAAAACCAGAAAAGTGAATTCTCTGCAGATAACTTCTTTTTGCCCAGGAACACAACTTCCTTTGACACAGGAAAGAATACATGATCATGATACTTCTTGGAGACTATTCAGACTGTAGTTAATCTTCAATATCAATTCTCCCATTTTTCCTTTATTAATAGAATCCCCAAATTTCAGCTGGGCAAATGGCTGCCCAATATAAATGATATATTTCCTAGCCTTCTTGTCAGCTGTGTGTAGATCTCAGGCCAGCAGACTGTGAGCCAAATCAATATGTGCAACCACCAGACCCTCTCTTAAAGGAAAAGAGCATTCCCCTCCTTCTTTCTCCTTCCCCCTCCTCATGGCTGAAATGTAGGTGTGATGATGGAAGCTGGAGCAATCATTGGAACCATAATATGAATACTTGGGCATTTTTAAGAATAGAAGAATAATTATATAGAAAGAGCCTGGGTCTTCAAATGTCCATAATCCAAGTGTTCAACACTATCAAGTGTCCATACGAGCCCTGGACCTCTGACCTGAATTTATAAGAAATGATTCTATTTTTAAGGCATTATATTTTCGGGGTCTCTTTGTTAAATCAACCAAATATGTATACTCACTGATACAGAATTTGGTACCAGAATTGAGGTACTGCCACAGTATTTATCATGAGTAGCGTGCATAGAGAACACAGACAGTGCAATCTAGAAAGCTACTAACCCTAGTCATACCATGGCAAAACACTTGTTAATTATATTACGACAGAGTCCTTGTAAACCAGGTCACATTCTAACAGAGCCTTTAACTGTAGTGGTACTGATTGTAAAATATCATGTTGGTATGTGTTAGTTGCTTCATGCCACTTTTTAGCAAAGTCTTGTGAAAGAGACACGCTTAAGCTGATTTAAATGGTGACTTTGAAGAAGCAGCTTCAGCAGGAGATAATCATGTGGCCCTCAAACTTGCTCAAGCCAGTCCTCTTAAAAATTTTCAGTCAGACAGTGGTAGCCAGCCCAGCACCAAATGTCAGGTTGTTTCAGATAGCTTTGAGGTAACTGACATTAAGATAAGAGGTAGGGTGTATAAACAGAATACATACGCAAATAATTAATTAGAGTAATTAGAGTTTTAAAGTGTAAAAACTATTTCTTGGATGTTGAGAAAAATTACAGATTAGGTACCTCCAAAAATTCTCTGCTCCAAAAAAGTCAATGAGAAAACTGGCAAAATTGCCAACTTCAAGTTTTCCACAACTATGGAAATTAATCAAAGGCTTGTAGCAGTCTGGGGATCATTTATTCAAGAAAAATGGATGAATCTTAGTAACAGTGAACAGTGAGCTTTGCAGCAGTTTGAGTTGGCCTATTCCCATTCCTCTCTTCCCAGCTCTGTTGTAGCCTTAAAAACTAAGAGTCTAAAATCACAGTGAAAACTATCAGGCTGGCAGCTACTGGAGGGGGCAGAATGGGGTATGTGCTCCTTCAAAGTCTCATTCCCAGAGAACTGTCATTATTTGACCTGTATGGTGGTTCTCTGGAAGATCCTACCTGAAAGGATATCTTTATTTGAACTGACACAGCTTGCCCTGTGTGAAAAGACTTTTCACTGAGGGCATCAGTCAAAAATATTTAGAGGTAATTTAACTTCACTCCTGCCTAAGGAGAGGGATAACAGTGAGGGCAAACAATAGGATAACCAAAATTCTTCAAGGAAAAGCTGGTGAATGAGATATCCATAAGGGCTTTGAAAAGCTATGACATATTCCTTGGAACTTAGAAGATCACACACATGTCTAAGGCTGTGTGCATGTACAGGGGGGTGGTGTGCATGCTTACGAAAAACACAAGAAGACCCCAATTTCTCATCCCTGGCTAACCTTGAGGTTCTGCACAAACAAGAAGTGAAGGCTAAGGCACAGCTGTCAGCTACCGGCTGATTGTTGAAGTCATATCCCAATACATACATAGATCCTCTTGGCAAAGACTTGGAGACTCATTAATTCCAGACATTTAAGAAAATCTCTGTTCAATCATTACCTGACCACTAATCTAACCAAGCAGAGACATCAATGGCCATAAGAACAAAGAATGCAGAATTAGTTCAAAAATTCACTAAGCAAAAAAACAATTAATTATCACAACAGACATCAACAAGAACAAATCCTGAGGAGGAGGAAAATCTGATTTCCAGAGTTGCCAATATTATTTAAAATGTCAGTTTTCAACAATAAATGTTATAAGACAAAGAAACAAGATAATATGACCTATGTACAGGGGGAAATTAGTAGAAACTCTTCCTGTGAAGGCCCAGATATTGAACTTATTAGCTGAAGACTTTCAATCATCTATTTTAAATATGTTAAACCAAAGAAAAATATGTCTGAAGAGTGATGTCTCACCAAATAGAGAATTTTTAGACAGATGGAAAATTTTAATTTGATAGGGATCACATTGAATCTTTAGAGTGCTTTGGGTAGTATTGCCATTTTAACAATATTAGTTCTTCAAAACCAAGAAAATGGGATATGTTTCCATTTCTTTGAATCTTCTTCAATTTCCTTCATTAATGTTTCATACTTCTCAGTATATAAGTCTTTCACCTCCTGAGTCAGGTTTATTCCTAGGTATTGTATTTTATTTTATTCTATTTTATTTTATTATTTTATTTTATTTTATTTTATGGTATGATTGTAAAAGGGATTTTTTTTTACATTCCCTTTCTGATATTTCATTGTTAGTGTAAAGGAATGCAACTGATTTCTGAATGTAAATCTTGTATCCTGATACTTTGCTGAATTCCTTTACTAGATCTAATATTTTTTGTGTGCTGTCCTCAGAGTTTTCTCTATATAGTATCATGTCATCTGCATATAGTGTCAATTTTACCTCTTCCCTTCCAATTTGTATATATTTTATTTCTTTTTCGTGTCTGATTGCTGTGGCTAGGACTTCCAATACTATGTTGAATAGAAGTGGTGAGAATGGGCATCAGTGTCTTGTTCCAGATTTTAGCAGGAAGGCTTTCAGCTTTTCACTGTTGAGCATTTTATTGGCTGTGGGTTTGTCATAAATGCTTTTATTGTGTTGAGATATGTTCCCTCTTTACCCAATTTGGTAAGAGTTTTTATCATGAAAGGATGTTGAATTTTGTCAAATGCTTTTTTGCATCTATTGAGATGATCATGTAGTTTTTGACTTTTGCTTATGTGGTATATTACATTGATTGATTTGTGTATGTTGAACCATCCTTGTGAGCTGGGGATGAATCCCACTTGGTTGTGGTGTATGACCTTTTTTATGTGTTGTTGGATTTGGCTTGCTAATATTTTGTTGAGAATTTTTGCATCTATATTCATCAAAGATATGGCCGGGAATTTTCTTTTTTGGTGGTATCTTTGTCTGGTTTTGGTATCAGGGTGACGGTGGCTTCATAAAATTTCTTTGGGAGCATTCCCTCTTCTTCAATCTTTTGGAAGAGTTTGAGAAGGATCGGTATAAGTTCTTCTTTGTATGTTCGGAAGAATTCAACTGTGAAGCCATCTGGTCCTGAACTTTCATTTGTAGGGAGTTTTTGTTTTTGTTTTTATTACAGATTCTATTTCACTTTTAGTGATCAGTTTCTTCAAATTATCTATTTCTTCTTGATTCATTTTTGGTGGGCTCTATGTTTCTAGAAAGTTTTCCATTTCTTCTAGGTTGTCAAATTTGTTGGCATATAAATGTTCATAGTGTTCATAGTCTCTTTTTTTTGTATTTCTGTGGTATCAGTTGATATTTCTCCTTTTTTCATATCTTATTTTGTTTATTTGCATTCTCTCGCTTTTCTTCTTGGTGAGCCTGGTCAAAGGTTTGTCAGTTTTGTTTACCCTTTCAAAGAACCAGCTCATGGTTTTATTGATTTTTTCTATTGTTTTTTAATCGTATTTTATTTATTTTCTCCCTGATCTTTATTATTTCCTTCCTTCTGAGGAATTTAGGTTTTTATTTGTTCTTTAGTTCTAATTCTATTAGGTGGTATGTTAGGTTGTTTATCAGAGATTTTTCTTGTTTTTGAGGAAGGCCTGTATTGCTATGAACTTCCCTCTAAGAACTGCTTTTGCTGCACCAAATAGATTTTGTATGGTTGTGTTTTCATTGTCATTAGTATCAAGGTAATTTTTAATTTCCTTTTTGATTTCCTCATTGACCCATTGGTTTTTTTTTTCAATTTTCATACATAGTTTTTTTTAACATCTTTATTGGAGTATAATTGCTTTACAATGGAGTGTTAGTTTCTGTTTATAACAAAGTGAATCAGTTATACAGATACATATGTTCCTATATCTCTTCCCTCTTGCATCTCCCTCCCTCCCACCCTCCCTATCCCACCCCTCTAGGTGGTCACAAAGCACCGAGCTGATATCCCTGTTCTATTCAGCTGCTTCCCACTAGCTATCTATTTTATGTTTGGTAGTGTATATATGTCCCTACCACTCTCTCACGTTGTCAGAGCATACCCTTCCCCCTCCCATATCCTCAAGTCCATGCTCTAGTAGGTCTGTGTCTTTATTCCCGTCTTGCCCCTAGGTTCTTCATGAACAGTTTTTTTTTTCTTAGATTCCATATATGTGTGTTAGCATATGGTATTTGTTTTTCTCTTTATGACTGAACTTCACTCTGTATGAAAGAATCTAGGTCCATCCACCTCACTACAAATAACTCAATTTCATTTATTTTTATGGCTGAGTAATATTCCATTGTATATATGTGCCATATTCTTTATCCATTCATCTGTCAATGGACACTTAGGTTGCTTCCATGTCCTGGCTATTGTAACAAGAGCTGCAATGAACATTTTGGCACATGTCACTTTTTGAATTATGGTTTTCTCAGGGTATATGCCCAGTAGTGGGATTGCTGGGTCATATGGTAGTTCTATTATTAGTTTTTTAAGGAACCTCCATACTGTTCTCCATAGTGGATGTATCAATGTACGTTCCCACCAACAGTGCAAGGGGGTTCCCTTTTCTTCACACCCTCTCCAGCATTTATTTTTATAGATTTTTTTGATGATGGCCATTCTGACTGGTGTGAGATGATATCTCATTGTAGTTTTGATTTGCATTGCTCTAATGATTAATGATGTTGAGCATTCCTTCATGTGTTTGTTGGCAATCAGTATATTTTCTTTGGAGAAATGTCTATTTAGGTCTTCTGCCCATTTTTGGATTGGGTTGTTTGATTTTTGATATTGAGCTACATGAGCTGCTTGTAAATATTGGAGATAATTCCTTTGTCAGTTGCTTCATTTGCAAATATTTTCTCCCATTTTGACGGTTCTCTTTTGGTCTTGTTTACGGTTTCCTTTGCTGTGCAAAAGATTTTAAGTTTCATTAGGTCCCATTTGTTTATTTTTGTTTTTATTTCCATTTCTCTAGGAGCTTGGTCAAAAAGGATCTTGCTGTGATTTATGTCATAGAGTGTTCTGCTTATGTTTTCCTCTAAGAGTTTGATAGTGTCTGGCCTTACATTTAGGTCTTTATTCATTTTGAGTTTATTTTTGTGTATGGTGTTAGGGAGTGTTCTAATTTCATACTTTTAAATGTAACTGTCCAGTTTTCCCAGCACCACTTATTGAAGAGGCTGTCTTTTCTCCATTGTATATTCTTCCCTCCTTTATCAAAGATAAGGTGACCATATGTGCATGGGTTTATCTCTGGGCTTTCTATCCTGTTCCATTGATCTATATTTCTGTTTTTGTGCCAGTGGCATACTGTCTTGATTACTGTAGCTTTGTAGTATAGTCTGAAGTCAGGAAGCCTGATTTCTCCAGCTCCGTTTCTTACCCTCAAAACTGCTTTGGCTATTCGGGGTCTTTTGTGTTTCCATACAAATTGTGAAATTTTTTCTTCTAGTCCTGTGAAAAATGCCAGTGGTAGTTTGATAGGGATTGCATTGAATGTGTAGATAGCTTTGGGTAGTAGAGTCATTTTCACAATGTTGATTCTTCCAATCCAAGAACATGGTATATCTCTCCATCTGTTTGTATCATCTTTAATTTCTTTCATCAGTGTTTTATAATTTTCTGCATACATGTCTTTTGTCTCCTTAGGTAGGTTTATTCTTAGATAGTGTATTCTTTTGGTTGCAATGGTAAACGGGACTGTTTTCTTAAATTCACTTTCACATTTTTCATCATTAGTGTATAAGAATGCTAGAGACGTCTGTGCATTAATTTTGTATCCTGCTACTTTACCAAAGTCATTAATTAGCTCTAGTAGTTTTCTGGTAGCATCTTTAGGATTCTTTCTATATAGTATCATGTCATCTGCAAACAGTGACAGCTTTAATTCTTCTTTTCTGATTTGGATTCCTTTTATTTCTTTTTCTTCTCTGATTGCTGTGGCTAAAATTTCCAAAACTATGTTGAATAATAGTGGTGAGATTAGGCAAACTTGTCTTGTTCCTGATCTTAGTGGAAAGGGTTTCAGTTTTTCACCATTGAGAACAATGTTGTCTGTGTGTTTGTCATATATGGGCTTTATTATGTTGCGGAAAGTTCCTTCTATGCCTACTTTCTGGAAGGTTTTTATCATACATTGGTGTTGAATTTTGTCAAAAGCTTTCTCTGCATCTATTGAGATAATCATATGGTTTTTCTACTTCAATTTGTTAATATGGTGTATCACATTGATTGATTTGTGTATGTTGAAGAATCTTTGCATTCCTGGAATAAACCCCACTTGATCATAGTGTATGATCCTTTTAATGTGCTGTTGTATTCTCTTTGCTTATTTTGTTGGGGATTCTTGCATCTATGTTCGTCAGTGATATTGGCCTGTAGTTTTCTTTCTTTGTGACATCCTTGTCTGGCTTTGTTATCAGGGTGATGGTGGCCTCGTAGAATGAGTTTGGGAGAGTTCCTCCCTCTGGTAGATTTTGGAAGCGTTTGAGAAAGATAGGTGTTAACTCTTCTCTAAATATTTGACAGAATTCACCTGTGAAGCCATCTGTTTCTGAGCTTTTGTTTGTTGGAAGATTTTTAATCACAGTTTCAATTTCAGTGCTGGTCATTGGTCTGTTCATATTTTGTATTTCTTCCTGGTTCAGTCTCGGAAGGTTGTGCATTTCTACGAATTTGCCCATTTCTTCCAGGTTGTCCATTTTATTGGCATAGAGTTGCTTGTAGTAATCTCTCATGATCCTTTGTATTTCTGCAGTGTCCGTTGTTACTTCTTTTTCATTTCTAACTCTATTGATTTGAGTCTTCTCCCTTTTTTTCTTGATGAGTCTGGCTAATGGTCTATCAATTTTGTTTACCTTCTCTAAGAGTCAGCTTTTAGTTTTATTGATCTTGGCTATTGTTTCCTTCATTTCTTTGTTATTTATTTCTGATCTGATCTGTATGATTTCTTTGCTCCTGCTAACTTTGGGGTTTTTTCTTCTTCTTTCTCTCATTGCTTTAGGTGTAAGGTTAGGTTGTTTATTTGAGATGTTTTTTAAGGTAGCACTGTATTGCTACAAACTTCCCTCTTAAACTGCTTTTGCTGCATCCCATATGCTTTGGGTCGTCGTGTTTTCATTGTCATTTGTTTCTAGGTATTTTTTGATTTCCTCTTTGATTTCTTCAGTGACCTCTTGGTTATTAAGTAGTGTATTGTTTAGCCTCTATGTGTTTGTATTTTTTACAGATTTTTTACTGTAATTGATATCTAGTCTCATAGCATTGTGGTCGGAAAAGATACTTGATACGATTTAAATTTTCTTAAATTTACCAAGGCTTGATTTGTGACCCTAGATATGATCTGTCCTGGAGAATATTCCATGAGCACTGGAGAAGAATGTGTATTCTGCTGTTTATGGATGGAATGTCCTGTAAATATCAATTAAGTCCACCTTGTTTAATGTATCATTTAAAGCTGTGTTTCCTTATTAATTTTCATTTTGTATGATCTGTCCATTGGTGAAATTGGAGTGTTAAAGGCCCCTACTATGACTGTGTAACTGTCGATTTCCCCTTTTATGGCTGTTAGTATTTGATTTATGTATTGAGGTGTTCCTATGTTGGATGCATAAATATTTACAATTGTTATATCTTCTTCTTGCATTGATCCTTTGATCATTATGTAGTGTCCTCCTTTGTCTCCGGTAGTAGTCTTTATTTTAACGTCTATTTTGTCTGATATGAGAATTGCTACTCCAGCTTTCTTTTGATTTCCATTTGCATGGAATATCTTTTTCCATCCCCTCACTTTCAGTCTATATGTGTCCCTAGGTCTGAAGTGGATCTCTTGTAGATAGCATATATATGGGTCTTGTTTTTTTATCCACTCAGCCAGTCTATGTCTTTTGGGTTGAGCATTTCATCCACTTACATTTAAGGTAATTATTGATATGAATGTTCCTATTCCCATTTTCTTAAATGTTTTGTGTTTGTTATTGTAGGTGTTTTCCTTCTCTTGTGTTTCTTGCCTAGAGAAGTTCCTTTAGCATTTGTTGTAAAGCTGGTTTGGTGGTGCTGAACTCTCTCAGCTTTTGCTTGTCTGTAAAGCTTTTAATTTCTCCATCAAATCTGAATGAGATCCTTGCTGGATAGAGTAATCTTGGTTGTAGGTTTTTCTCCTTCATCACTTTAAATATGTCCTGACCCTCCCTTCTGGCTTGCAGAGTTTCTGCTGAAAGATCAGCTGTTAACCTTATGGGGATTCCCTTGTGTGTCATTTGTTGTTTTTCCCTTGCTGATTTTAATATGTTCTCTTTGTATTTAATTTTTGATAGTTTCATTAATATGTGTCTTGGCGTGTTTCTCCCTGGATTTATCCTGTATGGGACTCTTTGTGCTTCCTGGACTTGATTAACTATTTCCTTTCCCATATTAGGGAAATTTTCAACTATAATCTCTTCAAATATTTTCTCAGTCCCTTTCATTTTCTCTTCTTCTGGGACCCCTATAATTCGAATGTTGGTGTGTTTAATGTTGTCCCAGAAGTCTCTGAGACTGCCCTCAATTCTTTTCATTCTTTTTTGTTTATTCTGCTCTGTAATAGTTTTTTCCACTATTTTATCTTCCAGGTCACTTATCCATACTTCTGCCTCAGTTATTCTGCTATTGATCCCTTCTAGATAATTTTAAATTTCATTTATTGTGTTGTTCATCACTGTTTGTTTGCTCTTTAGTTTTACTACATCCTTTTTAAGCCTTTCTTGTATTTTCTCTATTCTATTTCCAGGATTTTGGATCATCTTTACTATCATTATTCTGAATTCTTTTTCAGGTAGACTGCCTATTTCCTCTTCATTTGTTAGATCTGGTGGGTTTTTACCTTGCTCCTTCAACTGCTGTGTGTTTTTCTGTCTTCTCATTTTGCTTAACTTACTGTGTCTGTGGTCTCCTTTTTGCAGGCTGCAGGTTTGTAGTTCCTGTTGTTTTTTGGTGTCTGTCCCCAGTGGTTAAGTTTGGTTCAGTGGGTTGTGTAGGGTTCCTGCTGGAGGGGACTAGTGCCTGTGTTCTGGTGGATGAGGCTGGATCTTGTCTTTCTGTTAGGCAGGTCCACGTCTGGTGGTGTGTTTTAGGGTGTCTGTGGCCTTATTATGATTTTAGGCAGCCTCTGTGCTAATGGGTCGGGTTGTGTTCCTGTCTTGCTAGTTGTTTGGCATAGGGTGTCCAGCACTGTAGCTTGCTGGTTGTTGAGTGAAGCTGGGTCTTGGCATTGAGATGGAGATCTCTGGGAGATTTTCACTGTTTCATATTACGTGGAGCTGGGAGGTCTCTTGTGGACCAATGTCCTGAACTTGGCTCTCCCACCTCAGAGGCACAGCCCTGATGCCTGGCTGGAGCACCAAGAACCTTTCATCCACATGGCTCAGAATAAAAGTGAGAAAAATTAGAAAGAGAGAAAGAAAGAAAGAAAGAAGATAAAATATAATAAAATAAAATAATTAAAAAGAAAAATTAAAAAACAATTATGAAGAAAAAATTTTTAAAAAGTAAAAAAAAAAAAAACAAAGGACAAAGAGAACCCTAGGACAAACAGTAAAAGCAAAGCTATACAGAGAAAATCACATGCAGAAGCATACACACACACACTCACAAAAAGAGAAAAAGGTAAACACATATATATATCTTTGTTCCCAAAATCCACCTCCTCAATTTGGGATGATTCGTTGTCCCTTCAGGTATTCCACAGATGCAAGGTACATCAAGTTGTTTGTGGAGAATTAATCGTCTGCTCCTGATGCTGCTGGGAGAAATTTCCCTTTCTCTTCTTTGTTCGCACAGCTCTCTGGGTTCAGCTTTGGATTTGGATCCGCCTCTGCATGTAGGTTGCCTGAGGGCGTATGTTCTTTGCTCTGACATGGCGGGGTTAAAGGAGCAGCTGATTCGGTAACTCTGTCTCACTCAGGCCGGTGGGAGGGAGGGGTATGGATGTGGGGTGAGCCTGCGGTGGCAGAGGCCAGCGTGACGTTGCACCAGCCTGAGGCGTGCCGTGTGTTCTCTGGGGGAAGTTGTCCCTGGATCACGGGACCCTGGCAGTGGCGTGCTGCACAGGCTACCAGGAGAGGAGGTGTGGATAATGACCTGTGCTTGCACACAGGCTTTTTGGTGGTGGCAGCAGCAGGCTTAGCATCCCATACCCGTCTCTGAGGTCCGCGCTGATAGCCGCGGCTCGTGCCTGTCTCTGGAGCTCCTTTAAGCGGCACTGTTAATCTCCTCTCCTCACACACCAGGAAACAAAGACGCAAGAAAAAGTCTCTTGCCTCTTCGGCAGCTCCAGTCATTTTCCCCGACTCCCTCCCGGCTAGCTGTAGTGCACTAGCCCCTTCAGGCTATGTTCATGCAGCCAATCCCAGTCCTCTCCCTGGGATCCGACCTCCGAAGCTGGAGCCTCAGCTCCCTGCCCCTGTCTGTCCCGGTGGGTGAGCAGACAAGCCTCTTGGGCTGGTGAGTGCTGCTTGGCACCAATCCTCTGTGCGAGAATCTCTCCGCTTTGCCCTCTGCACCCGTTATGCTGAGCTCTCCTCTGTGGCTCTGAAGCTCCCCCACTCTGCCACCCACAGTCTCTGCCCTTGAAGGGACTTCTAGTGTGTGGAAACCTTTCCTCCTTCACGGCTCCCTCCAGCTGGTGCAGGTTCCATCCCTATTCTTTTGTTTCTGTTTTTTTCTTTTTTCTTTTGCCCTACCCAGGTACGTGGGGAGTTTCTTGCCTTTTGGGAGGTCTGAGGTCTTCTGCCAGCGTTCAGTAGGTGTTCTGTAGGAGCTGTTCCACATGTAGATGTGTTTCTGATGTATTTGTGGAGAGGAAGCTGATCTCCGCGTCTTACATTTCCACCATCTTGAAGCTCCTCCAACCCATTGTTTTTTTAATAGCATATTGTTTAGTCTCCATGTAATTGTTTTTTTCTCAATTATTTTCCTGTGCTTGATTTCTAGTTTCAAGACTTTGTGGTCAGAGAAGATGCTTGAAATAATTTCTATACTGTTAAATTTGTTGAGGTTACTTTTGTGCCCTAGAATGTGGTAAATCGTTGAGAATGTTCCATGGGCACTTGAATAGAATGTGTATTCTGTTTTCTTTCTTTTGGATGTAATGTCCTGAAAATATCAGTTAAGCCTAACTGTTCTATTGTACTATTTAGAATCTCTATTGCCTTATTGATTTTCTGTCTAGAATATCTGTCCATTGATGTGAGTGGGGTGTTATAGTCTCCTACTATAATTGTATTCTCATCAATTTTTCCTTGTATGTCTGTTAGTATTTGTTTTATGTATTTAGGTTTTCCAATATTAGGTGCATATATGTTGATGAGTGTTAAATCCTCCCTTGTATTGATTCTTTTACCGTTATATAGTGTCCTTCTGTATCAACTACAACAAATAATCCAAAAATTTATATGGAATCATAAAAGACCCAGATTTGCCAAAGCAATCCTGTGGAAAAGAACAAAGCAGGAGGCATAACTCTCCCAGACTTCAGACAATACTACAAAGCTACAGAAATCAAACGAGTGTGGTATTGGTACAAAAACAGACATATGGATCAATGGAACAGAATAGAGAGCCCAGTAATAAACCCACACACCTTAGGTTAATTAATCTTAGACAAAGGAGGCAAGAATATAAAATGGGAAAAGACACTCTCTTCAGCAGTTGGTGCTGGGAAAGTTGGACAGCTGTATGTAAATCAATGAAATTAGAACACACCCTTACATCATGCACAAAAATAAACTCAAAATATCTTAAAGACTTAAACATAAGACAAGACACCATGATACTCCTAGAAGAGAGCAGAGGAAAAACATTCTCAGGCATAAATCATTCCAAGGTTTTCTTAGGTCAGTCTCCCAAGGCAATAGAAATAAAAACAAAAATAAACAAATGGGACCTAATCAAACTTACAACATTTTACACAGCAAAGGAAACCATACAAAATGAAAAGATAACCTATGGAATGGGAGAAAATATTTGCAAATGATGCAACCAATCAGAGCTTAATCTCCAAAATATACAAACAGCTCATACAATTCAACAACAACAACAACAAAAATGAACAACCAAATTGAAAATTGGGCAGAAGACCTTAAGAGACATCCCTCCAAAGAAGATATACAGATAGCCAGTAGGCACATGAAAAGATTCTTAACACCATTAATTATTAGAAAATGCAAATCAAAACTACAATGAGATACCACCTCAAAGCAGTTAGAATGTCCATCATTAAAAAGTATACAAATAATAAATGCTGGAGAGAGTGTGGAAAAAAGGGAACCCTCCTATACTGTTGGTGAGAATGTAAGCTGGTGCAGCCACTATGGAAATGAGTATGGAGGTTCCTCAGAAAACTAAAAATAGAGTTACCATATGATCCAGCAATCCCACTTCTGGGCATATACCCAGACAAAACTATATTTCAAAGACATGAATCTTCAAAAAAATACATGCACCCCTATGTTCATAGCAACACTATTTACAATAGCCAAGACATGGATCTAAATTTAGATCCCAGGGATCTAAATTTTCATTGACAGATGAATGGATGAAGATGTGGTACATATATACAATGGAATACTACTCAGCCATAAGAAGAACAAAATAATGCCATTTGAAGCATCATGGATGCTACTAGAGATTTTCATACTAAGTGAAGTGAGTCAGGAAGAGAAAGACATATATCATATGATATCACTTATATGTGGAACCTAAAATATGGCACAAATGAACCTATCTACAAAACATAAACAAACTCACAGACATGGAGAACAGACTTGTGGTTGCCAAGGGGGAGGGGGAGAGGGAGAGGGATGGACTGGGAGTTTGGGGTTAGTAGTTGCACACTATTACATTTAGAATGGATAAACAACAAGGTTCTACTGTATAGCACAGGAAACTATATCCAATCTCCTGGGATAAAACATAATGGAAAAGAATATTAAAAAAGAATGTAAAAAAAAGCAGATGTAAAATTTTAAATGAACAAAATAAAAATTATGAAGCTGAAAAATACAATAAATGAAATGGAAAAATCACTGGAGGGGCTCAGTAGCAGATTAGCTCTTTGAGGTGGCAGCAAAAGAATCAGTGAACTTGAAGGTATTTTGTTTGGTTTGAAATTATCCAGTCTGAGAAGCAAAAATAAAAGGGAATGAAAGAAAGTGAACAGAGCTTAAGGGACTTATGGGACATCATCAAATATACCAACATCCATATAATGGGAGTCCCAGATGGAGAGAAGGGACAAAAGGGGGCAGAAAGAATACTGGCCAAAATTTCCCAAATTTGATTAAAAACATTAATCTACACATCTAGGAAACTCACTGAATCCTTATAAGACAAACTAAAAGAGTTCCACACATAGATACAAAATAAACTATCAAAAGTCAAAGACAAAGAATGAATTTTGAAAACAACAGGAAAGAAGCAACTCGTCACATACAAGGGATCCTTGATAAGATTAACAACTGTTTTTTCATCAGAAACTATGGAGGCCAGAAGGATGTGGAATGACCTGTTCAAAATGCTGAAAAAAAAATTGTCAATTCTATATCCAGCATAGCTATACTTCAAAAATCAAGGAGAAATAAGGACATTCCCAGATAAACAAAAACTGAGAAAATTCATTGCTGATAAACCTGCCCTATAAGAAAAACTAGAGGGAGTCCTTCAGGCTGAAATTAAAGGACACTAAAGAGTACCTCAAATCCATATGAAGAAATAAGGAGGAATGGTAAAGGTAACTACATTAATAAATATAAATTTACTATAAATGGTTTTTTTGGTAATTCTTTTTTTCCTCCTGTCTCATTTAAAAGACAACTACATAAAGTAATAATTATAAATCTGTGTTTATGGGCATACAATGTATAAAGGTATAATTTTATGACCATACCACCACAAAGAGGAGGGAGATAATAGTGATATAAGTTTTTGAATGAATTGTATTGCAAAAGGATTCACATCCTGGCTTGCAAAAACCCATTATCATTTAATATCTGAATCAACTATGGGTTCCAGAACTGAATCAGGGGGATGACTACAAATGCTGAATAATCCAGAAGAAGGAATACTCTCCAACACCCACTTCAGAACTTACACAGGTAATAATGAACATCGAAGAACCAGAGACTGCAGAGAACAATAGACCAAAGTGTCACTCTCAAGAAATAGCCAGGAACCTCCAGGCTAAACTACAAACTTACTTACACTGCCTTGGCAGGGAAGTTTTCCAGTTCCTGCCCACTGAGACTTGATAATTTCTTTGTACCAGTGACTACTGTGTGTTTCTCATTCTTCCCTTTTCCAAATGAAAAGTGTTATTAAGAGGTAGATAATATATATCATAGTTTATAGATCACTAGACTTTATGAAGATGCACTCAAATCTGATGGAGAGGACTGTGTATCATCCAGAGTTTCTGAACTTTGAGCCATATTTAGCAACTGGGGGAAACTTTGGCTTGTCTTCCCTAGGAGAGGGTGATTGTGCTCTCTGTTTTGAAAGAAGAATTTGGGTGTTCAAGTCAAAGGAAAGTATCCCTAAAGAATTTTAGTTGCTTCCCCATTATCCATCTCCCTCTCATGATCTCCCATTTTCCATGGTTGGAATGCAGACATGATGGCAGGAACTGGAGCAGTCATCTAGGACTATAAGATGAAAGTCATGGTTTTTAAAATTGACAGAGAACAAGGTACAAGAAGCTTGGGTACCTGTCACTGTCAAATCCCTATACCTATGATGTCCTGGTATAAATATAAGTAGTGTATCATGTGAGAGATAAATAAATATCTATCTCATTTAAGCCATTGTATTTTGAGGTTCTTTCTGTTAGTCAATCATGCATTCTAAATAATACAGTGTATGTGTGTATGAGGAGTGCAGTTTGGAATCAAGTGGTGAGGGAAATTATACAGTGAACACAAAACACAAAGTAATATCTCAGTCAATCATCCTGCCACAATCCTCCACAGAGTAGGAGATGTACTGAGTTCTGACAAGTCTCTGAGGAGGTTTCCTCTAATGGCTCTTCTCTTTTTTCTGGGATCAAAATGGTTTATTTACCAATTGTTTATCCAGAGTAGGAGTAGAATTGTGGTTTTATTTTATTTTATTTTTTTTTTAAATTCACGTTCTTTTATTTATTTATTTATTTATTTATTTATGACTGTGTTGAGTCTTCGTTTCTGTGCGAGGGCCCTCTCTAGTTGTGGCAAGTGGGGATCACTCTTCACCGCGATGCGCGGGCCTCTCACCATCACGGCCTCTCTTGCTGCGGAGCACAGGCTCCAGATGCGCAGGCTCAGCAATTGTGGCTCACGGGCCCAGCTGCTCCGTGGCATGTGGGATCCTCCCAGACCAGGGCTCGAACCCGTGTCCCCTGCATTGGCAGGCAGATTCTCAACCACTGCGCCACCAGGGAAGCCCCCTGTGGTTTTATTTTGTGCAGTGAGTTTTGGCAATTGGACTTGGAAATTTTAAAGAGGAACCCCACTGTCATCTCCTTTCCTCTGCTCCTCCTTTAGACTGGGTCCTACAGGACTCAAAGAGATTAAGTTATTTGCTGAAGTTACACATCTAGGGAGACACAGAAGCAGAATTGGAACTCAGGTCTGCCTGATTCCAAATTCTTTTCTCTTAGACTCTATGCTTTCCTAACTTGTGACTGCATTCCACCACTCACTGACAGACTTCCTGGATGGGGGGGCAGCTCTTTCTAAGTAGTGGGCACTGCCTTGCTGGGCTGTCTGCCTGATTGAATCTCAACTGAACCATGACTATGTCTCACCCCTCTACCACTGTGTTTGGCTTGCCTGACTGCACATCTGGAATTGGCCTCTTTTTTCTTAGCAGGTGGGAATCATGTTAGGTACCTATTCCCTCTTCTGCATTGTTGCAAGAAGACATCATGCCTTGCATTCTGATATCAAGCAACCCTTACATTCTCATATGCCCCAAGCTGTCTGGGCATAGAGGTACAAGCAGTGCTTATCTTATAGAAACATATGTAGATTGATATGAAGGGTATAAGGAAGGTCTTCTGCTGTGACATATCAGCTCCCCTTGCTTCTCAGACTGAAGTACAGAATTATCCTGTGAATGTACGATTCCTTTGGTTTAACAATATTATTTTCTTACATATTGTTTTAAAGTAAATATCTTAATAAACTAACATTGAGTATGTCTTATGTGCCAAGCCCTGTGCTTAGGACATTACTTGTGTTATCCATATAGCAGTCCTCTTGTAGCCAGGATTGGTGATTGCTTCTACACTAGCAATTCCCTCCTCCTCTTTGCTGTCAGATCCCTAATGGACTCAGTGGTAAGTTCTGATTTGTCTACATTAAAAGTGGTGTCAGTGAGTGGTTTAAAGATGGGCCTGTAACCCAATTTTGAAACAGGACGAGTCTTCTCAGAAGCATAAGGGAAAGTATAGCTCCTTTTCTTTTGCTAGATCAGGGTTTCTGAACAGCTGGGTTAACCAATGACATTTGAGACTAGATAATTCTTTGTTGTTGGGAGCTGTCCTGTGTGTTAGAGGAGGTTTAGCAGCATTCATAGCCTCTAACTTCTAGATGCCAGTAGCAAACCCCCTGATTTGTAACAATTAAATAATGTCTCCAAGCATTGTCAAATGTCTCTTGGGGGGCAGAGTTATCACTGTGTGAGAGCCAATCTGCTGTATGTTATTGGCTCTAAATATGATGCCTGAAAGTGTGGCATCAATTTGATTACTGAAGGGAGTCAACCTAAAGAAGAGCTGACACACTGAGAATGTGATAGTAGAAAGGTGGAAAGAACCTGGGATCTTGTATTTGTAAAGCCACTGAAATACCAACCTTTGAGTTGCCTTACCTAGGACTTCTTGCTATGAAAAATTGTACAGTCCTTACTATTTGCATCAGTTGGGTTAAGATTTTATGGTTAATTGCAGATATTCCCCTCATCTTCCTCTTTAAGTTCTCTCTCTCCAATAGAATATTTCTGAACAAAAGAATTATTAAAGAATACAAATTTTGACTGAAAAAAATTTAGGGGAGATGAAGGAATGAGTTTATATGACACACACCTCAGCAAAGGAATTCAAAATTGCCAAAAATGACAATGTTTAATATCTCAAATTCATCTTTTCTCTACTTAGCCATAAAGTTCTCTGACATCTCCCTCCTTTTTTTCTTTTACCAACATAGTGTTCAGTGTTCACATGCTCCTTTCTTATGTAATATGCAAAGAAGTTCTGCTCTACCCTAAACTTGAATACTTTCCTCATCTCAATGCTCAGAAAAAAATACTCTTGAGGTTAAATAGACCCATCATCCTCAGATGGATAGAACATTTATTTCACTTCAGCATACACCCAGGGGGCTCAGATAATGGGTAGAACAGTTTGGAAGGGAAGTGTTGAAGGGAAAAGCAAATTCTCATGGGTAGAGGGGTTGATGGACAGGCTTCCAGTCTGTCTCAAAACTCTCTATTCTAGTTTTCCATTTCTTTTCCCACATGGTTTATTGAAAAATAGGACAAGAGATTGAGACTCAGGAGATGTTACAGTTCCAGGTCCATCACCACGTCATTGTTTGCCTTTAGGAAAGCTAACTGACTGTTCTGAGTCTCAGTTTCACCACTTGTAAGATTATCTGAATAATTGATAAGGACTGTAGCACTGATATTCTGTCATCTTATAATGCAAGATGTCTAGTTCCTACACGAGCTATAGGGCAAGATATAGTTCTGTAATTTGAAAGAAGGAGAGAGAGAGCAAGAACTAGAAGAAAAGAGTGAGGAAGGAGATGGAACTTAGCAACAGGCTGAGGAGTTGAGAAGGATACATACAGAGCAGCAAATAAAACCTCTTTGGAGAAAACCAAGCTAACATATCCTTGGGATTCCAAAAAGGCCTACTACCAGAAGACCAGCTCAAGGCATTTGTCAGGACTGAAAATGCAGCTGAAGTGCTCATGAATTATTTGGTCTCCACTTCCATCAGCAGGGCTTTTTACATTGCTGAACCATTGTCTGTGATTGAGGCAACATAAAGTATAACGATCATTATGAAGGTAATGCTTGAATACAGGACCCTGGGTAGTGTGCTGGTGAGAGTTCTACTGCCCAGGCTGTTTATATAATTACTCTAGAACCCTTGAAAGACCCCAAGGGGGCCCCATGACTCTATCGTTTTTCTCTTAGCATATTCACTTCATTCGATTATTCCTTAGCATCAGTTGGCTTTTAATAAGCTGCATTTGTCACTTTGCCATTATGCAATTCAGTGGTTGTAGTGGAAATGAGAACATTTACATCCTAGCACTGAATATTTTTGGAAATGGATGGGGACTGAATTAGAGCTTAGGGATAGAGGCAGAGAAAGAAGAAAGGTGTTAGAAAGGATTGGGACCTGGGCTTGACGCTGCCATTGAATCTCTGAGGAACTTTGGCTGGTCAAGATCTTCCCCTCCTTGAGTCCCAGTTACCTTAACAATAAAATGGGAGTGCTGGCCTGGACCAGTAGACATGAAAATGTACTCCTAAGATCCTGTAGTTCTGTGGAGTACTTCAGGGAACACCTGGAATAAATATGTCTATGTATATCTGTGTGTTTATATTCTTTGTGAAACTTCATTTTTTTTAAAAAAAATAATTTTCTTCTTTAAAAGTTAGAAAACCAGTAAGCCAGATAAGAATTTTGGCTGCTTTGACATTCTAGAATTATCATGTTTTAGCACTGAGCCTCATCTCTCTCTCCCAGAATCCACCTAGCCATAGAAAAGTATAATTAATGGAAGGGGCGGTAGTGGTGAAAGAAAGAGAGTTTATACAATACACTGGATTATGTTGTAATTAGGGAGAAAACATTTCTAAATTCAAGACAGAAGAAAATTAAAAGGAAGAAGGAGACGTTGGAGACAAGGGTAGATTTCTATAACTGTGCATAATATGTTGTTAGATTATCTATTAAGCTATCACAATGAACTAGGAAGCCTCTTTCTTTTTACCACCAGTGTCCTCCCTACCTTTCTTCTTTCTGATAGAGCTTGACTACTTGAGAAAAATTCCTTTAGAGGTACTCTATAAGGCTATCCCATTTTTAAAATTTTCTTTTTGTTCTAACTGGAAAAAAAAGTTTTTTCTTATAAAAACTAATTCGGAGAGGAGAAGATGGCAGAAGAGTAAGACGCGGAGATCACCTTCCTCCCCACAGATACATCAGAAATACATCTACACGTGGAACTGCTCCTATAGAAC
The DNA here is from genome assembly GCF_965194825.1 of Balaenoptera physalus. NCBI lineage: Eukaryota > Metazoa > Chordata > Mammalia > Artiodactyla > Balaenopteridae > Balaenoptera > Balaenoptera physalus. The sequence continues at coordinate 58,185,227 of NC_138903.1, read as the reverse complement.
ACCCACTGAATGCTGGCAGAAGACGTCAGACCTCCCAAAAGGCAAGAAACTCCCCACGTACCTGGGTAGGGCAAAAGAGAAAAGAAACAACAGAGACAAAAGAATAAGGATGGGACCTGCATCAGTGGGAGGGAGCTGTGAAGGAGGAAAGGTTTCCATACATTAGGAAGCCCCTTCACGGGCGGAGACTGTGGGTGGCAGAGGGGGGAGCTTCGGCGCCATGGAGGAGAGCGCAGCAACAAGGGTGCGAAGGGCAAAGTGGAGAGATTCCCGCACAGAGGATCTGTGCTGACCAGCACTCACCAGCCCGAGAGGCTTGTCTGCTCACCCGCCGGGGTGGGCAGGGGCTGAGAGCTGAGGCTTGGGCTTCAGTCGGATTGTAGGGAGAGGACTGGGGTTGGCGGCATGAGCATAGCCTGAAGGGGTTAGCGCATCACAGCTAGCCGGGAGGGAGTCCAGGAAAAGGTCTGGAGTGGAGGAACAGGCAAGAGACTTTTTCTTGCCTCTTTGTTTCCTGGTGTGCGAGGAGAGGGGATTCAGAGTGCTGGCTAAATGAGCTCCAGAGACAGGCGTGAGCCACGGCTATCAGCATTGACCACACAGACGGACATGAAACGCTAAGGCTGCTGCTGCCACCACCAAGAAGCCTGTGTGCAAGCACAGGTCACTCTCCACACCGCCCCTCCTGGGAGCCTGTGCAGCCCACCACTGCCAGGGTCCCGTGATCCAGGGACAACTTCCTCGGGAGAACGCGTGGCATGCCTCAGGCTGGTAACACCAGCTTCTGCTGCCGCAGGCTTGCCCCGCATCTGTACCCCTCCCTCGCCCTGGCCTGAGTGAACCAGAGCCCCTGAATCAGCTAGTCCTTTAACCCCGTCCTGTCTGAGCAAAGAACAGATGCCCTCAGGCGACCTACACACAGAGGCGGGGCAAAATCCAAAGATAAACCCCGGGAGCTGTATGAACAAAGAAGAGAAAGGGAAATTTCTCCCAGCAGCCTCAGAAGCAGTGGATTAAAGCTCCACAAACAACTAGATGTACCTGCATCTGTGGAATACCTGAATAGACAACGAATTATCCCAAATTGAGGAGGTGGACTTTGGGAGCAAGATATATTATTTTCTCCCCTTTTCCTCTTTTTGTGGGTGTGTATGTGTATGCTTCTGTGTGAGATTTTGCCTGTATAGCTTTGCTTTCACCATTTGTCCTAGGGTTCTGTCCGTCCATTTTTTTTTAACTTAAACATTTTTTTTCTTTTGTTCTTAATAATTATGTTTTATTTTCTATTTTAATAACTTTATTTTATTTTATCTTTATTTTATTTTATTTTATCCTCTTTCTTTTTTTCTTTCTATTTTTTCTCCCTTTTATTCTGAGCCGTGTGGATGAAAGGCTCTTGGTGCTCCAGCCAGGCATCAGGGCTGTGCCTCTGAGGTGGGAGAGCCAAGTTCAGGACACTGGTCCACAAGAGACCTCCCAGCTCCACGTAATACCAAATGGAGAAAATCTCCCAGAGATCTCCATCTAAACACCAAGACCCAGCTTCACTCAACGACCAGCAAGCTACAGTGCTGGACACCCTATGACAAACAACTAGCAAGACAGGAACACAACCCCATCCATTAGCACAGAGGCTGCCTAAAATCATAATAAGGCCACAGACACCCCAAAACACACCACCAGACGAGGACGTGCCCACCAGAAAGACAAGATCCAGGCTCATCCACCAGAACAAAGGCACTAGCCCCTGCACCAGGAAGCCTACACAACCCACTGAACCAATCTTAGCCACTGGGGACAGATACCAAAAACAACAGAAACTAGGAACCTGCAGCCTGTGAAAAGGAGACCCCAAACACAGTAAGATAAGCAAAATGAGACGACAGAAAAACACACAGCAGATGAAGGAGCAAGGTAAAAACACACCAGAACTAACAAATGAAGAGGAAATAGGCAGTCTACCTGAAAAAGAATTCAGAATAATGAGAGTAAAGATGATCCAAAATCTTCGAAACAGAATAGAAAAAATGGAAGAAACATTTAACAAGGACGTAGAAGAACTAAGAGGAACCAAGCAATGATGAAAAACAAAATAAATGAAATTAAAAATACTCTAGAAGGGATCAATAGCAGAATAACTGAGGCAGAAGAACGGATAAGTGACCTCGAAGATAAAATAGTGGAAATAACTACTGCAGAGCAGAATAAAGAAAAAAGAATGAAAAGAACTGAGGACAGTCTCAGAGACCTCAGGGACAACATTAAACACACCAACATTCGAATTATAGGGGTCCCAGAAGAAGAAGAGAAAAAGAAAGGGACTGAGAAAATATTTGAAGAGATTATAGTTGAAAACTTCCCTAATATGGGAAAGGGAATAGTTAATCAAGTCCAGGAAACACAAAGAGTCCCATACAGGATAAATCCAAGGAGAAATACGCCAAGACACATATTAATCAAACGATCAAAAATTAAATATAAAGAAAACATATTAAAAGCAGCAAGGGAAAAACAACAAATAACACACAAGGGAATCCCCATAAGGTCAACAGCTGATCTTTCAGCAGAAACTCTGCAAGCCAGAAAGGAGTGGCAGAACATATTTAAAGTGATGAAGAAGAAAAACCTACAACCAAGATTACTCTACCCAGCAAGGATCTCATTCAGATTTGATGAAGAAATTAAAAGCTTTACTGACAAACAAAAGCTGAGAGAGTTCAGCACCACCAAACCAGCTTTACAACAAATGATAAAGGAACCTTTCTAGTCAAGAAATAAAAGAGAATGAAAACACCTACAATAACAAACCCAAAACATTTAAGAAAATGGGAATAGGAACATACATATCGATAATTACCTTAAACGTAAATGGATTAAATGCTCCCACCAAAAGACACAGACTGGCTGAATGGATACAAAAACAAGACCTGTATATCTGCTGTCTACAAGAGACCCACTTCAGACCTAGGGACGCATACAGACTGAAAGTGAGGGGATGGAAAAAGATATTCCATGCAAATGGAAATCAAAAGAAACCTGGAGTAGCTATACTTATATCAGATAAAATAGACTTTAAAATAAAGAATGTTACAGGAGACAAGGAAGGACACTACATAATGATCAAGGGATCAATCCAAGAAGAAGATATAAGAATTATAAATATATATGCACCTAACATAGGAGCACCTCAATACATAAGGCAACTGCTAACAGCCATAAAAGAGGAAATCGACAGTAACACAATAATAGTGGGGGACTTTAACACCTCACTTACACCAATGGACAGATCATCCAAAATGAAAATAAATAAGGACACAGAAGCTTTAAATGACACAATAGACCAGATAGATTTAATTGATATTTATAGGACATTCCATCCAAAAACAGCAGATTACACTTTCTTCTCAAGTGCGCACAGAACATTCTCCAGGATAGATCACATCTTGGGTCACAAATCAAGCTTTGGTAAATTTAAGAAAATTGAAATCGTATCAAGTATCTTTTCCCACCACAACATTATGAGACTAGATATCAATTACAGGAAAACATCTGTACAACATACAAACACATTGAGGCTACACAATACACTACTTAATAACCAAGTGATCACTGAAGAAATCAAAGGGGAAATCAAAAAATACTTAGAAACACATGACAATGGAGACACGACGACCCAAAATCTATGGGATGCAGCAAAAGCAGTTCTAAGAGGGAAGTTTATAGCAATACAAGCCTACCTCAATAAACGGGAAACATCTTGAATAAAAAACCTAACCTTGCACCTAAAGCAATTAGAGAAAGAAGAACAAAAAATCCCAAAGTTAGCAGAAGGAAAGAAATCATAAAGATCAGATTAGAAATAAATGAAAAAGAAATGAAGGAAACAATAGCAAACATCAATAAAACTAAAAGCTGGTTCTTTGAGAAGATAAACAAAATTGATAAACCATTAGCCAGACTCATCAAGAAAAAAAGGGAAAAGACTCAAATCAATAGAATTAGGAATGAAGAAGGAGAAGTAACAACAGACACTGCAGAAATACAAACGATCATGAGCGATTACTACAAGCAACTCTATGCCAATAAAATGGACAACCTGGAAGAAATGTACAAATTCTTAGAAGTGCACAACCTGCCGAGACTGAACCAGGAAGAAATAGAAAATATGAACAGTCCAATCACAAGCACTGAAATTGAAACTGTGATTAAAAATCTTCCAACAAACAAAAGTCCAGGAACAGATGGCTTCACAGGCAAATTCTATCAAACATTTAGAGAAGAGCTAACACCTATCCTTCTCAAACTCTTCCAAAATATAGCAGAGGGAGGAACACTCCCCAACTCATTCTACGAGGCCACCATCACCCTGATACCAAAACCAGACAAAGATGTCACAAAGAAAGAAAATTACAGGCCAATGTCACTTATGAACATAGATGCAAAATTCCTCAACAAAATACTAGCAAACAGAATCCAACAGCACATTAAAAGGATCATACACCATAAAAAAGTGGGTTTATGCCAGGAATGCAAGGATTCTTCAATATACGCAAATCAATCAACGTGATACACCATATTAACAAATTGAAGGAGAAAAACCATATGATCATCTCAATCGATGCAGAGAAAGCTTTTGACAAAATTCAACACCCATTTATGATAAAAGCCCTGCAGAAAGTAGGCATAGAGGGAAATTTCCTCAACATAATAAAGGCCATATATGACAAACCCACAGCCAACCTTGTCCTCAATGGTGAAAAACTGAAACCATTTCCACTAAGATCAGGAACAAGACAAGGTTGCCCACTCTCACCACTATTATTCAACATAGTCTTGGAAGTTTTAGCCACAGCAATCAGAGAAGAAAAAGAAATAAAAGGAATCCAAATTGGAAAACAGGAAGTAAAGCTGTCACTGTTTGCAGGTGACATGATACTATACATAGAGAATCCTAAAGATGCTACCTGAAAACTACTAGAGCTAATCAATGAATTTGGTAAAGTAGCAGGATACAAAATTAATGCACAGAAATCTCTTGCATTCCTATACACTAATGATGAAAAATCTGAAAGTGAAATTAAGAAAACACTCCCATTTACCATTGCAAGAAAAAGCATAAAATATCTAGGAATAAACCTACCTAAAGAGACAAAAGATCTGTATGCAGAAAATTATAAGACACTGATTAAAGAACTTAAATATGATACAAGTAGATGGAGAGATATACCATGTTCTTGGATTGGAAGAATCAACATTGTGAAAATGACTCTACTACCCAAAGCAATCTAGATTCAATGCAATCCCTATCAAACTACCACTGGCATTTTTCACAGAACTAGAACAAAAAAAAATCACAATTTGTATGGAAACACAAAAGATCCTGAATAGCCAAAGCAATCTTGAGAACGAAAAATGGAGCTGGAGGAAACAGGCTTCCTGACTTCAGGCTATACTGCAAAGTTACAGTAATCAAGACAGTATGGTACTGGCACAAAAACAGAAACATAGATCAATGGAACAGGATAGAAAGCCCAGAGATAATCCCACACACATATGGTCACCTTATCTTTGATAAAGTAGGCAAGAATATACAGTGGAGCAAAGACTGCCTCCTCAATAAGTGGTACTGGGAAAACTGGACAGGTACATGTAAAAGTATGAAACTAGAACTCTCCCTAACACCATACACAAAAATAAACTCAAAATGGATTAAAGACCTAAATGTAAGGCCAGACACTATCAAACTCTTAGAGGAAAACATAGGCAGAACACTCTATGACATAAGTCACAGCAAGATCCTTTTTGACCCAGCACCTAGAGAAATGGAAATAAAAACACAAATAAACAAATGGGACCTAATGAAACTTAAAAGCTTTTGCACAGCAAAGGAAACCATAATCAAGACCAAAAGACAACCCTCAGAATGGGGGGAAACGTTTTCAAATGAAGCAACTGACAAATGATTAATCTCCAAAATTTACAACAGCTCATGCAGCTCAATAACAAAAAAACAACGCAATCCAAAAACGGGCAGAAGACCTAAATAGACATTTCTCCAAAGAAGATATACAGGTTGCCAACAAACACATGAAAGAATGCTCAACATCATTAATCATTAGAGCAATGCAAATCAAAACTACAATGAGATATCATCTCACACCGGTCAGAATGGCCATCATCAAAAAATCTAGAAACAATAAATGCTGGAGAGGGTGTGGAGAAATGGGAACCCTCTTACACTGTTGGTGGGTATGTAAATTGATACAGCCACTATGGAGAACAGTATGGAGGTTCCTTAAAAAACTAAAAATAGAACTACCATACAACCCAGCAATCCCACTACTTGGCATATACCCTGAGAAAACCATAATTCAAAAAGAGTCATGTACCAAAATGTTCATTGCAGCTCTATTTACAATAGCCAGGACATGGAAGCAACCTATGTGTCCATCATTGGATGAATGGATAAAGAAGATGTGGCACATATATACAATGGAATATTACTCAGCCATAAAAAGAAATGAAATGGAGTTATTTGTAATTAGGTGGATGGAGTTAGAGTCTGTCATACAGAGTGAAGTAAGTCAGAAAGAGAAAAACAAATACAGTATGCTAACACATATATATGGAATCTAAGGGGAAAAAAATGGTCATGAAGAACTTAGTGGCAAGACGGGAATAAAGACACAGACCTACTAGAGAATGGACTTGAGGATATGGGGAGGGGGAAGGGTAAGATGTGACAAAGTGAGAGAGTTGCATGGACATATATACACTATCAAACGTAAAATAGATAGATAGCTAGTGGGAAGCAACCGCATAGCACAGGGAGATCAGCTCGGTGCTTTGTGACCACCTAGAGGGGTGGGATAGGGAGGGTGGGAGGGAGGGAGATGCAAGAGGGAAGAGATATGGGAACATATGTATATGTATAACTGATTCACTTTGTTATAAAGCAGAAACTAACAAACACACCATTGTTAAGCAATTAAAAAAAAATAAAAAGAAACTAATTTGGAGAAGTGATGTCAGCAGCAATGGCAAGACCTGGGAAATTCAGAGCTTGTCCTTTCACAGAAACAGTGGAAAAACTGTCATAATCAGCTTATTGGCTGAAACCTAGTAGGAATTCTTTGTGATATTTTACCTTACACTTTCTATATCACTCCTTCCCTGATTTGGTGGCAGCTTGAAGATGGCATCCTGCATTTCTGATGTTGCTTCTTGGTACCAGAGGGAGCAAAGCCAAGCTTATTCTCAAAGAACTGTAGTTCCTTGTTTTGATGTGTTTGGTGACTCCCTGAAAGACTAATGCAAAGGTCTTACCTTTATTTCACCTGACTTGAAGTCTCTTGGGTTGATAAACACAAAAGTTGTTTGCCAAAAATATTTAGACAAATGAATCAGCCATTGCTGCTTGGAACAAAGATATCAATTGGGGCAAAGAGTAGACACACCAGAAGCCTGAGAGGAAATATGGGGAGTGGGATGCTATGGGGAATAAGGGCTTTGGAAGCTTCCACATATCCCTGAGTATCTAGAAGTCCACATGCATGTCCAGGCCAGGGCATACACTCAAAAAATGCCTAAGAAAGCCATAAGTTTTTTGTTTTGTTTTTGTTTTTTTACCTCTGTATGACCTCCAACCTCTGGACAAATGGGAAATGAAGGTGAAAGCAGTGTTGTAAACAACCAAGCTGAATGTTGAGGCAACCCATGCCTTACAACACATTTAGAGCCCAGCCACAAAACCCGGGAGGTTTTATTTTACTTCAGTCCTTTAAGAAAATCTTTGTCAATTCACTTGCTGACTACTAAGCTAATAGAACAGTAACCTAGTGATCACAGAAGAGAATGAATATAGTAGAAAAAAATGTAGAAAAGTCACTAAACAAACAACTACAATCTACAACAAACAACAACAACAAACCCTGGGAAGGGGGAGAACACCATGTTTTTCCACATCATGATATTCAAAATGTCCTGTTTCAAACAAAAACTTAGGAGGCCTGCAAAGAAATAAGAAAGTGCAGCTCATTAACAGAAAAAAAGAAATTAATAGAAATTATCCCTGAAGAGGCCCAGACATAACACTTAATAGATAGACTTTAAATCAGTTATCTTAAATAGGCCCAAAGAGCTACAGAAAACCATGTACAAAGAAAATAAAGGAAACCAGGAGAATGATGTCTCATGTCTCACCAAATAGATAATATAAAAAAAGACATATAAATTATAAAAAGGAAGCAAATAGATATTCTGGAGCTAAAAGTAAAATAACTGAAATAAAAATTTTACTAGAATGGTTAAACAGCAAACAGAAGATAGAATCAATAAACTTGAATTTAACTCAATTGAAGTTATCTAGTCTGAGGAGCAGAAAGAAAAACTAATTAAGAAAAATGAACAAAGCCTGAGGGACCTGTGAGACACCATCAAGCGTACCAACATATACAGGATGGGAATTCCAAAAGAGATAGAGAGAAAGGGGAAGAAACAATATTTGGAGAAATAGTGATGCCCAAACTGAACCTCCCAAATTTGATTAAAAACATTAATCTACATTTCCAAGAAGCTCAATCATCTCAATGCAGGATAAATTCAAAGAAATTCACTCTGAGACACATTATAATCAAATTGTTGACAGTCAATGACTAAGAGAGAATCTTGAAAGCAGCAAGAAAAAGTTGACTCATCACATACAAATGGTCCTCAGTAAGATTAACAGCTGGTGTTTCATTATAAACAATGGAGGCTAGAGGGAAAACATAGGAAATATTTCAAGTGCTGAATGAAAAGGCTGTCAGCCAAGAATAGTACATCTTGAAAAACTGTCCTTCAAAAATGAAGGAGAAATTTAGATAATTCTGATAAACAAAAGCTGAGGGACTTTATCACTAGTAGGAATGCATTACGAAACATGCTAAAGGTAGTCTTTCTGGCTAAAATGAAAGAATGCCATACAAAGAAATGCAGAACACCAATATATAACAGCAAACATCAGTGTAATTTTTATTTTAAACTCTTTTTTCTATATTATTTAAAAGAAGGTACATTAAAACAATAATTATAAATATGTTAGTTGGCACACAATTATAAAGATGTAATTTGTGATGATAATAACAGCACAAAAGAGGAGGGATAGAGCTGAAAAGTAGCAGAGATTTTGTGTACCAATAAAACTACATTGTTATAAATTTAAGATGTTAATTCTAATCGCTGGAGTAACCACAAAAGTAACTAAGAAATATATAGAAAAGGATTTCAGAAAGGAATTGAAATGATACACTATGAAAAACCAACTGAATTACAAAAGAAAGCAGTAATGGGGAAACGGGAGAACCAAAAATATGAGGTGTACAGAAAATAAACCAAAATGGCAGAAATCAGTCCCTTAATAATTACTTTAAACTGTAAATGGATTAAACTCTTAATTTAAAAGGCAAACACTGGAAAAATGGATTTAGGAAAACATGACCCAAGTATATGTGGTCTAAAGAAACTCACTTTAGATCTGAAGAAACAGAGAAGTTTAAGGTGAAAGGATGGAAAAGATATTCTATGCAAATAGTAACTAAAGGAGAGCTGAGGTAGGTATACTAATATCTGACAAAATAGACATTAAGTAAAAAAATGTTACAGGAGACAAAAAAAAAGAAATTATATGCCAACAAAAAGTTCAATACATCATGAAAATATAACAATTATAAACATACACACAACAAAAAAACTCCTAAGTATGGACAGAATTAAAAGAAGAAATAGAGAATTTTACAGCAGTAGTTGGAATCTTCAATACCCCACTCTCAATAATGGATAGAAACTATAGAGAGGAGATAAATAAGGAAGTATAGAAACTATAGAGAGAAGATAAATAAGGAAGTAGTGGACTTTGAGCAACATTATGAACCAACTAGACCTAACAGATATATATAGAACATTCTAATAAAAAACCAGCAGAATACACATTTTTCTCAAGTGCACATGGAACATTTATCAGGATAAAATGTATGTTAAGCTATAAAACTGGCCTAAAATTTTCAAAGATTGATGTCATACCAAGTATCCTTTATGACCAAAATGGTATGAAACTGAAAGTGAGTAAGAAAGAAGGCTGGAAAATCGGAAGGAAAACTGGAAAATTTATAAACATGTGAAAACTAAACAACACACTCTCCAAAAATCAGTGGGTTGAAGGAGAAATCAAATGAGAAAGAAGAAAATATCTTGAGACAAATGAAAATGAAAATGTAGAATATCAAAAATTATGAGATGCAGCAAAAGCAGTATTAAAAAAGAAGTTTATGGCAGTAAATGCCTACAATAAAAAAATGAAGAAAGATCTCAAATAAACAATCTAACTTTACATATAGAAAAAGAAGAACAAACTAATCAGAATGAAGAAAATTACAATGATTAGAGCAGGAATAAATGAAATAGAGAGTGGAAAAACAATAGAAAATTCAACAAAAAATGAGTGTTTCTAAAATAAAAAATGAACACATCTTAAGCTAAACCAGGAAAAAAGAAGACTCAGATAAATAAAATCAAATTTGAAAGATGAGATTTTAAATTACAGCTGATTCTACAAAAATAAAAAGGATTATAACAGATTACTACCAATAAATTGGATAACCTAGAAAGATGGACAAATTCCTAGAAACATAAATCTACCAAGATTGAATCATGAAGAAATAGAAAACTTGAACAGATCTATAACTAGTAAGGAGATTGAATCAGTAATCAAAACTTCCCAACAGTGCAAAGCCCAGGACCAGATGGCTTCACTGTGAATTCTAACAAACAGAGAAGAATTAAAGCTAATCCTTCTCAAACTCTTCCAAAAAGTTAAAGAGGAGGGAACACTTCCAAGCCTGTTTTATGAAGTCAGTATTACCCTGATATAAAGCCAAGCAAAAATACTATGAAAAAAGAAAGCTATAGGCCATTCCTTATGAATCTGGTGCAAAAATCCCCAGCAAAACTCAAGCAATCCAAATTCAACAACACACTAAATGGATCATATACCATGGCCAAGTGGGATTTATCCCTGGGATACAAGGATGATTTAGCATATAAAAACCAAAGTAATGTGATCTACAACATTAACAGGATGAAGGATAAAATAAATCTAGAGATCTGTGTTATAAAAATGTGCATATTAACAAAATGTACTGTACACTTAAAAATTTGTTAAGATGGTAGATCTTGCATTATGTGTTTTTTATGACAACAATTAAAAATACTTTACAACAAGGAATTGGAAGAAAAATAAGTGACTCAATCAAACAAGATTCCTTTAATCTTAAAAGTTTTACAATTATACAAGTAAGAATTGTATTATTTTTAAATGAATGAGCCATGTTCTTATCAAAATTATTTAAAAACTCTACTACATATCAGTTTCATTATATAAATTTAAACTTCTCTGGATGAAATCAAATGAAAGTGTTAAAAGAACATGACTACGGAAAAAATAAACCTAAAGGAATTAGAGAACTGCCAAGGTAGCCAGAACTTGAGCATATAAGATCCTGGAGAGATAGAGAAGAATTAAGTGTGACACACAGAGAAATAAATCTGACATTTATATCTCCTCTTTTCCTCTTAAGGCTACTTTGTAACAGGCACAAATTTGAGAGGTTGAAAAGCTCATCAGAAAGCACAACTAAGAGTTTGAGAAGATGGACTAGAGCTTCAACTGTCTCACAGAGCTGGGGAGACAAAATTTTACCTCAAAACCTATTAAGTTTGAGAGGAGACAACCTGAGGGGACAGGAATGAGGAGCTCAACAACTGGGAATGCCCCTGGAAGAAGCCCGGAGCACCATAGAAGCAAAGCAGCATTGTTAAGTGATGTGCAAAGGGTGGGGCCGCCATCACAACCTCTCTCCCCACAAACCAGCCCCTGCTTCCACAGTTACTGGGGGTGGCTTCTGCCAGAGAGAGTGCACATGCCCCAGTTGTTGCTGCTTTATCCTCCTCCAGCCTGAGTGAGCACGTGTGCTCCAGTTGGTAGCCGCCTCCTGCCAGCCCCTGCCTCTGCAGGCACTGGGAGGGGCTCCCAGTCAAGTGAGTGTGCATGCCCTTCCTGTCCCACCAGATGAGCCAGAGTGCCCCCTGTTGCTGCCTTTGCCCCCTCTCGCCTAGGCTGGGAGTTCATGCCTGAGGATGGCCCACACACAGAGGTGGGGCCCAAACCAAAGCTGAACCCCAGGAGCAGTGTAACTAATGAAGAAGAACTGAAGTCACTCCTTGCAGCTGCACAAGCCACAGATTAAACACTCGCAATTGGCTTGGTAAACGCAGCACCTGCAGAACATCTGAATGAACAATGAGTGCTCCTGCAACTGAGACGGGTTTAGCTTTAATAGATGTAGACTTTGTGGGCATGTACACGAGGGAGTTTGGCCATTTCAGAGTCTGAGCTACCCCCACAGTGCCCACATCAGGTACAGAGACCTACCTAGAGGTTTTGGATGGTCTCCTGGGGAGGCAGCATTTGGCTGTAGTTCACCATGGGGGCAAGGATACTGGTAGTGGAGGCTCCAGGGGCATTTTTTGTAGGTGGTGTTGTTTATTTTTTATTTTATTTTCTTAAAAAAAATTTAATATATTTTTTATTTTTCTATATTTTTGAAATTTTATTTTGATTTTGAATTTTTTGGGTTTTGTTTTGGGGTTTTTTATTTTTGTTGCTGTTTTTGTTTGCTTTTTGTTTCTTTGATTTTTTAAATTTGATTTTTGTTTCTTGCTAGTTTTGTTTCTATTGTTGGTTATGATTTTGTGTTTGGTTGTTTTCTTGTTTTGTTTCTTTCTTTTATTTTTATTGTTTGTCTCTGTTTTTGTTTTTCTGTTTGTTTTGTGTTGTCTTGTTTCCTTTTTTCTTCTGCCTGTGCTGTGCACCTTGTGAGGTCATGGTTCTGTGGCTGGGGGTCAAGCCCAAGCCCCCATGGTGGGAGAACAGAGTCCCAGACCCAGGGAATATTAATTGGCATGAGCTCACCCAGAGGTCCTCATCTCAGCCTCAAGACCTGGCTCCACCCAACTGCCTGCAAGTTCCAAGGCTGAACTCCTCATGGCAAACAAACAGCAAGACAAGAACACAGGCCCACCCATCAGCTGATGGGCTGCCTAAAGTCATACTAAGCTCACAGACACCCCAAAACACATCCCCCAAGGTGGCCCTGCCCATCAGAGGGATGAGACTCAGCTCCATCTATGAGAGGGCAGGCACCAGTCCCTCCCACCAGGACGCCTACACAAATCCCTGGACCAACCTCACCCATTGGGGGCAGACATCAGTGGCAAGAGGAACTTTGACCCTACAGCCTGTGGAAAGAGACCACAAACACAGTAAGTTAGACAAAATGAGATGACAGAGAAATATGTTGGAGACAAAGCAGCAAGGTGAAAACCCACAAGACCAAATAAATGAAGAGGAGATAGGCAATCTACCTGAAAAAGAATTCGGAGTAATGATAGTAAAATTGATCCAGGATCTCAGAAATAGAATGGAGGCACAGATTGAGAAGATACAAGAAATGGTTAACAAGGACCTGGAAGAACTAAAGAACAAACAATCAGTGATGAACAACACAATAACTCCAGTGAAAAATACAGTAGAAGGAATCAAGAGGGGAATAACTGAAGCAGAAGAATGGATAAGTGAGATGGAAAATAGAATGGTGGAAATAACTGTCACAGAGCAGAATAAAGAAAAAAGAATGAAAAAAATGAGGACAGTCTCAGAGACTTCTGGGACAACATTAAATGCACCAACATTCAAATTAAAGGGATCCCAGAAGAAGAGAAAGAGAAAGGGACTGAGAATATATTTGAAGAGATTTTGCTGAGTCACTCGATGCTTCTGGGTGGCAGGTCCTCCTTTGAAAGAACTTGGTGGCAGATCTCCAAGTCCAGCAAAGATAGCCTCATCCACCAGAGGGCAGACAGCAGAAGCAAGAACAATCCTGCAACCTGCAGGACAAAAACCACAATCACAGAAAGTCAGACAGAATGAAAAGGCACAAGATTATGCCACAGATGAAGGAAAAAGATAAAGCTACAGAAAAACAATTAAATGAAGTGGAGATAGGCAAACTTCCAGAAAAAGAATTCAGAATAATGATAGCGAAGGTGATCTAGGATGTCAGAAAAAATGAAGGGAAAGATTGAGAAAGTGGCAGGAAATATTTAACAAAGACCTAGAAGAACTAAAGAACAAACAAACAGAGATGAACAATACAATAACTGAAATGAAAAATATACTAGAAGGAATCAATAGCAGAATAACTGAAGCAGAAGAACGGATAAGTGACCTGGAAGACAGAATGGTGGAAATCACTGCTGCGGAACAGAAAAAAGAAAAAAGAATCTAAAGAAATGAAGACAGCCTAAGAGACTTCTGGGACAATGTTAAATGCAGCAATATTCACAATTTAGGGGTCCCAGGAGGAGAAGAGAGAGAGAAAGGACCTGAGAAAGATTTGAAAAGATAATAGCTGAAAACTTCCCTAAAATGGGAAAGGAAACAGTCAACCAAGTCCAGGAAGTGCAGAGAGTCCCAGGCAGGAGAAACCCAAGGAGGAACATGCCGAGACACATAGTAATCAAACTAACAAAAATTAAATACAAAGAAAAAATGTTAAAAGCAACAAGAGAAAAATGACAAATAACATAAAAGGGAACTTCCGTCAGGTTATCAGCTGTTTTCTCAGAAGAAATTCTGCAAGCCAGAAGGCACAATATATTGAAAGTGAAGATAGGGAATAACCTACAACCAAGAATAATCTACCCAGCTAGGCTCTCATACATATTTGATGGAGAAATCAAAAGCTTTACAGGCAAACAAAAGCTAAAAGAATTCAGCACCACCAGATCAGATTTGCAACAAATGCTAAAGGAACTCCTTTAGGAGGGAAAGAGACTAGAAACTTAAAAAACTTGTACATATATAGGCTGTTATTTCAAAACCTCATGGGAACAGCAAACCCCAAAACTACAATAGATACACATGCACAAAAGAAAAAGCAAGCCAAACACAACACTAAAGATGGTCATCAAGCCACAAGAGAAGAGAACAAAAGAGGAGGGGGAAAAAAAAGACCTTACAAAAACAAACCAAAAACAATTAAGAAAATGGCAATAGGAATATACATGTAGATAATTAACTTAAATGTAAATGGATTAAATGTGCCAACCAAAAGACATAGACTGGCTGAGTGGATACAAAAAAAAAAAAAAAAGAAAAGTGTATATATTCTGTCTACAAGAGACCCACATCAGACCCAGGGAAACAAACTAACTGAAAGTGAGGGGATGGAAGAAGGTATTCCACACAAATGGAAATTGGAGTAGCAATACTCATATCAAGAAAAATAGACTTTAAAATACAGACTTTTACCAGAGACAAAGAAGGACACTATATAATGATCAAGGGATCAATCCAAGAAAAAGATATAAAAATTGTAAATATATATGCACCCAACACAGGAGCACCTGAATATATAAGGCAGATACTAAAAGCTATAAAGGGAGAAATTGGCAGTAACAAAATAATAGTGGGGGACTTTAACACCCCACTTTTTTCAATGGACAGGTCATCCAGACAGAAAATCAATAAGGACACAGAGGAATTAAATGACACATTAGACCATATGGACTTAACTGATATTTATAGAGCATTCCATCCAAAAGCAGCAGAATACACATTCTTCTCAAGTCAACACGGAACATTCTCCAGGATTGACCACATGCTGGGCCACAAGGCGAACCTCAGTAAATTTAAGAAAATTGAAATCACATGAAGCATCTTTTCTGATCACAATGCTATGAGATTAGAAATAAACTATAAGAAAAAAACTATAAAAAAACAAACACGTGGAGGCTAAACAATATGCTACTAAACGACCAATAAATCACTGAAGAAACAAAAGAGGAAATAAAAAAATACCTAGAGAAAAATGAAGATGAAAGCAAAATGATCCAAAAGCTATGGGGTGCAGCAAAAGCAGTTCCAAGAGGAAAGTTTGTAGCAATACAGTCTTACCTCAGGAAACAAGAAAAATCTCAAATAAAAAACCTAACATTACACCTAAATCAACTAGAGAAAGAAGAACAAGCAAAACCTAAAGTTAGTAGAAGGAAAGAAATCATAAAGATCAGAGCAAATCAATCTCTATAAATGAAATAGAGACAAAGAAAACAATAGCAAAGATCAATGAAACTAAAAGCTGGCTCATTGATAAGATAAACACAGTTGATAAACATATAGCCAGACTTATCAAGAAAGAAAGGGAGAGGACTCAAATCAATAAAATGAGAAACAAAAAAGAAGTTACAACTGACACCACAGAAGTACAAACGATCATAAGACACTACTACAAGCAAATATATGCCCCAAAAATGAAAAACCTGGAAGAAACAGACAAATTCTTAGAAAGGTACAGCCTTCCAAGACTGAACTAGGAAGAAATAGAAAATATGAACAGACCAATCACAAGCACTGAAAATGAAACTGTGATTAAAAATTTCGCAACAAGGGGCTTCCCTGGTGGTGCAGTGGTTGAGAATCTGCCTGCCAATGCAGGGGACACGGGTTCGAGCCCCGGTCTGGGAAGATCCCACATGCTGTGGAGCAACTGGACCCGTGAGCCACAACTACTGAGCCTGCGCGTCTGGAGCCTGTGCTCCACAACAAGAGAGGCCGCGACAGTGAGAGACCCATGCACCGCGATGAAAAGTGGCCCCCACTCGCCACAACTAGCGAAAGCCCTCGCACAGAAACGAAGACCCAACACAGCCAAAAAAATAATAAATAAATAAAAATATTTTAAAAATCTCCCAACAATAAAAGTCCAAGACCAGATGGCTTCATAGGCAAATTCTATCAAACATTTAAAGAAGATTTAACACCTACCTTCTGAAACTTTCCCAAAAAATTACAAAGGAAGGAAAACTCCCAATCTCATTCAATGAGGCCACCATCACCCTGATACCAAAACCAGACAAAGATATCACAAAAAAGCAAATTACATGCCAATATCACTGATGAACATAGATGCAAAGATCCTCAACAAAATACTAGCAAACCTAATCCATCAACACATTAAAAGGATCATACACCATGAACAAGGGGGATTTATCCTAGGAGTGTAAAGACTTTTCAGTATCTGCAAATCAAACAGTGTAATACATCACATCAACAAACTGAAGAATAAAAACCATATGATCATCTCAATAGATGCAGAAAATGCTTTTGACAAAATTCAGCACCCATTTATGATAAAAAAAACTCTCCAGAAAGTGGGCATAGAGGGAACATACCTCAACATAATAAAAGGCATATATGACAAACCTGTAGCTAACATCACACTCAATGGTGAAAAGCTGAAAGCATTTCCTATAAGACAAGGATGTCCACTTTAGCAACTTTTATATAACATAGTTTTGGAAGTCCTAGCTATGGCAATCAGAGAAGAAAAAGAAATAAAAGGAATCAAAATTGGAAAAGAAGTAAAACTGTCATGGTTTACAGATGGCATGATACTATACACAGAAGATCCTAAAGACACTACCTGAAAACGACTAGAGCTTATCAGTGAATTTGGTAAAGTTGCAGGTTACAAAATTGTTACACAGAAATCTGTTGCATTGCTATACACTAACAACCAAAGATAAGAAAGAGAAATTCGAAAAACAATCCCATTTACCATCACATCAAAAAGAATAAAATACTTAGGAATAGACCCACCTAAAGAGACAAAAGACTTGTACTCCCAAAAAGGTAAGACACTGATGAAAGAAATCAACAAAGACACAAACAGATGGAAAGATATACCATGTTCGTGGATAGGAAGAATCAATAATGTCAAAATGACTATACTACCCAGGCAATTTACAGATTCAATACAATCCCTATCAAATTACCAATGGCATTTTTCACAGAACTAGAATAAAAAATCTTAAGATTTGTATGGAGACACAAAGGACAATGAATAG
This sequence comes from Balaenoptera physalus, assembly GCF_965194825.1. Classification (NCBI taxonomy): domain Eukaryota; kingdom Metazoa; phylum Chordata; class Mammalia; order Artiodactyla; family Balaenopteridae; genus Balaenoptera; species Balaenoptera physalus. The sequence goes on along the minus strand of NC_138903.1, from coordinate 58,167,224 downwards.
TCAAAACAGTCTTGAGAAAGAAAAACGGAGCTGGAGGAATCAGGCTCCCTGACTTCAGACTATACTACAAAGCTACAGTCATCAAAACAGTATATTAATGGCAAAAAAATAGAAATATAGATCAATGGAACAGGATAGTAAGCCCAGAAATAAACCTATGCACCTATGGTCAAATAGGCAAGACTACAAAAATCATGGAAAGACAGTCTTTTCAATAAATGGTGCTGGGAAAAATGGACAGCTGCATGTAAAAAAATGAAAATATATCATTCTATAACCCCATACACAAAAATAAGCTCAAAATGGATTAAAGACCTAAATGTGAGACTGGACACTATAAAACGCTTAGAGGAAAACATAGGCAGAAAACTCTCTGACATAAACCACAGCAATATCCGTTTTGATCCATCTCCCAGAATAATGGAAATAAAAAGAAAAATAAACAAATGGTACCTAATTAAACTCAAAAGCTTTTGCACAGCAGAGGAAACAAAACAAAACAAAACAAAAATCAAAAAGACAAACCACAGATTGGGAGAAAATATTTGCAAATTATGTGACTGACAAAGGATTAGTCTCCAAAATTTACTAACAGCTCATGTGGTTTAGTATCATCAAAACAAACATCCCATTAAAAAATGGGCAGAAGACCTAAATAGACATTTCTCCAAAGAAGACATACAAATGGACAAGAGACACATGAAAAGATGTTCAACATAGCTAATTATTAGAGAAGTGCAAATTAAAACTACAATGAGATATCACCTCACACCAGTCAAATGGCTATCATCAAAATATCCACAAACAATAAATGCTGGAGAGGATGTGGAGACAAGGGAACCCTACTACACTGTTGGTGGGAATGTAAATTGGTGTACCTACTATGGAGAACCATGTGGAGTTTCCTTAAAAACCTAAAAATAGAGTTAACATATGATCCTTCAATCCCACTCCTGGGCATATATCCAGAGAAAACCATAATTCAAAAATATCCATGCACCCCAATGTTCATTGCAGCACTATTTACAATAGCCAGAACATGGACGTAACCTAAATGTCCATCAACAGAAGAATGGATAAAGAAGATATGGTACATATATACACTGGAATATTACTCAGCCATTGAAAAGAATTAAATAATGCCATTTGCAGCAACATGGAAGGACATAGAGATTCTCATACTGAATGAAGTAAGTCAGAGAAAGAAAGAGAAATATCATATGATATTCCTTATATGCAGAATGTAAAAAGAAATGATACAAATGAACTTATTTACAAAACAGAAACAGATTCACAGACATAGAGAATGAACTTATGTTTACCAGGGTGGAAGCATAGAGGGAAGGGATACTTAGGGAGTTTGGGATCAACATGTACACACTGCTATATTTAAAATAGATAACCAACAAGGACTGTATAGCACAGGGAAGTCTGCTCAATGTTATGTGGCAGCCTTGATGGGAGAGAAGTTTGGGGAAGAATAGATACATGTATATGTATGCCTGACTTTCTTTGCTGTGCAACTGAAACTTTCATAACTTTGTTAATTGGCTATACTCCAATATAAAATAAAAAGTTAAAAAAGAAAGCCAGTCAATTTTGAAAAATATTTTTCCAGAGAACTACTTTATCTAAATTTTAAAATTTATTAGCTTCAATTATTAGTAAAATACTGCATTTGTTTTAAAAAATTGGTAAACCTATAGCCAGACTCATTAAGAAAAAAAGGGAGAGGACATAAGTCAATAAAATTAGAAATGAAAAAGGAGAAGTTACAACAGACATCATGGAAATACAAAGGATCATGAGACTACTACAAGCAACTATATGCCAATAAAATGGAAAACCTAGAAGAAAAGACAAATTCTTAGAAAGGTACAGCATTCCAAGACTGAACCAGGGAGTAATAGAAAATATGAACAGACCAATCACAAGTACTGAAATTGAAACTGTGATGAAAAATCTTCCAACAAACAAAAGTCAAGGACCAGATGGCTTCACAGGAGAATTCTATCAAACATTTAGAGAAGAGTTAACACCTACACTTCTGAAACTCTTTCAAAAAATTGCAGAGGAAGGAACACTCCCAATCTCATTCGATGAGGACAACATCACCCTGATACCAAAACCAGACAATGATATCACAAAATGAGAAAACTACAGGCCAATATCCCTGATGAACACAGACAGGAAAATCCTCAACAAAATATTAGCAAACCTAAGCAAACAACACATTAAAAGGATCATACACCATGACCAAGTGGGATTTATCCCAGGGGCGCAAGGATTTTTCAATATCTGCAAATCAGTTAGTTTGATACACCACATCAACAAATTGAAAAATAAAAACGATATGATCATCTCCATAGATGTAGAAAAAGCTTTTGACAAAATTCAAGAACAATTTATGATAAAAACTCTCCAGAAAGTGGGCTTAGAGAGAACCTACTTCAACATAATAAAGGCCATATATGAGAAACACACAGCAAACATCATTCTTAATGGTGAAATACTGAAAACATTTCCTGTAAGATCAGGAACATGACAAGATGCTACCAGATAACAACTAGAGCTCATCAATGAATTTGGTAATGTTGCAGGATATGAAATTAATACACAGAAATCTCTTGCATTCCTATATATTAACAATGAAAGATCAGAAATAGAAATCAAGGAAATAATCCGATTTACCATCACATCAAAAAGAATAAAATACCTAGGAATAATCCGACCTAAGGAGGCAAAAGTCCTGTTCTCAGAAAAATATAAGATCCTGATTTTAAAAATGAAAGATGACACAAAGAGATGGAGAGATATACCACGTTTTTGGATTGGAAGAATCGATATTGTGAAAATGACTATACTACTCAAAGCAATCTACAAATTCAATGCAATCCCTATCAAATTACCAATGACATTTTTCGAGGAATTAGAGCAAAAAATTTTACAATTCGTATGGAAACACAGAAGACCAGGAATACCCAAAGCAATCCTGAGAAAGAAAAACAGAGCTGGAAGAGTCAGACTCTCTGACTTCAGACTATGCTACAAAGCTACAGCCATCAAAACAGTATGGTGCTTGCACAGAAACAGAAATATAGATCAATGGAACAGGATAGAAAGCCCAGAGATAAACCCACACACGTATGGTCACCTAATCTATGACAAAGGAGGCAAGGCTATACAATGGAGAAAAGAAAACCTCTTCAATTAGTGGTGCTGGGAAAACTGGACAGCTACATGTGAAACAATGAAATTAGAACACTCCTTAACACCATACACAAAAATAAACTCAAAACAGATTAAGGACCTAAATGTAAGGCCGAATACTATCAAACTCCTATAGGAAAATATAGGCAGAACACACGATGACATAAATCACAGCAAGATCTTTTTCGATCCACCTCCTAGGGTAATGAAAATAGAAAGAAAAATAAACAAATGGGACCTAGTTAAACTTAAAAGCTTTTGCAATGTAAAGGACACCAGAAAGAAACGAAAGGACAACCCTCAAAATGGTAGAAAATATTTGCTAATGAACTGACCAAAAAGGGATTAATCTCCAAAATATACAAACTGCTCATGCAGCTCAATATCAAAAAATCCCACAATCCACTCAAAAAATGGGTGGAATATCTCAACAGACATTTCTCCAAAGAAGACATTCAGATGGTTAAAAAGGACATAAAAAGATGCTTAATATCACTAATTATTAGAGAAATGCAAATCAAACCTCACCCCAGTCAGAGTGGCTGTCATCAAAAAATCTACAAGCCATAAATGCTGGTGAGGGTGTGGAGAAATGGAAACCCTCCTACACTGTTGGTGGGAATGAAAATTGGTACAACCAATATGGAGAACAGCACATAGCTCCCTTAGAAATTAAAAATAGAGCTACTGTATGATCCAGCAATCACACTCCTGGGCATATACCCAGAGAAAACCATAATTCAAAAAGCAACATGCACCCCAACGTTCATTGCAGCACTATTTACAATAGCCAGGGAATGGACGCCACTTAAATGTTCATTGAAAGAGGAATGGGTAAAGAAGTTGTGGTACATATATACAATGGAATATTAGCCATAAAAAGAACTAAAAAATGCCATTTGCAGCAACAAGGCTGCACCTAGATATTGTCATACTGAGTGAAGTGAGTCAGACAGAGAAAGACAGATATCATAAGATTTTGCTTACATATGGAATCTAAAAAATATTGTACAAATGAACTTATCTACAAAACAGAAATAGAGTTACAGATGTTGAAAATAAACTTGTGGTTACCAGGATGTAAGGTAGGGGACGGATAAATGGGAAGATTGGGATTGAAATATACACACTACTATATATAAAACAGATAACTAATAAGGACCTACTGTATTGCACAGGGAACTCTACTCAATACTCTGTAGTGGCCTGTATGGGAAAAGAATCTTAAAAACGTGGATTTTATATATTTGTATTTGTATAACAGATTCACTTTGCTGTACACTTGATACTAACACAACATTGTAAATCAACTACACTCCAACAAAATTAAAAAAAAGTTGGTATATTCAAACACAAATATCACCGTCATTACATTAAACGTAAATGAGTTAAATATTCCACTTAAAAGACAAAAATTGTCAGGCTACCTTAAAAATTAAGTGAATAATGCTTATAAGAAATGCACCTTAAATATAAAATATAGAAATGTTGTGATAAAAAGCTAATATTGTTAGCACTACAAAAGGGAAAGGAAAATCTACCATCATAATAGAAAATGTTAAGATAATTCTTTATTTGTGTGTATGTGTGTCCATTTCCTCTAGGTTATCCAATTTGTTGGCCCATAACTGCTCATAATATTCTCTTATGATTTTTTTGTATCTCTGTTGTATCAGTTGTTATTTCTCCTCTTTCATTTCTTATTTTGTTTATTTAGGTGCAAAAGATTTTAAGTTTAATTAGTTCTCTCTCTTTTTCTCTTTTTCTGCTTTGAGATAGTCAAAACTATATTGCTACTGTTTATGTCAATGAGTGTTCTGCCTATGTTGTCTTCTAGGATTTTTATAGCTTCCATTATTACATTTAGGATTTTAAACCATTTTGAGTTTATTTTTGTACATGAGGTAAGGGAATGTTGTAATCTCATTGTTTTACATCTGGCTGTCCAGTTTTCCCAGCACCATTTGTTGAAGAGACTGTCTTTTCTCCATCCTGTATTCTTCCCTACTCTGTTGTAGATTAATTGAAAATGGATAGGTACATGGGTTTATTTCTGGGCTCTCTATTCTTCTCCTTTGATCTATGTGTCTGTTTTTGTGCCAGTATCATGCTCTTTTGATTAATATAGCTTTGTAGTCCATTCTGACATCTGGGAGGGTTATACCTCCAGCTTCGTTTTCTTTCAAGATTGCTTTGAAAATTTGGGGCCTTTTGGGGTTCCATATGAATTTTAGGACTATTTGCTTTGGTTCTTTGAAAAATGCCATGGGTATTTTGATAGGAATTGCATTAAATATATGGAGAATACTTTGGGTAGTATGGCCATTTTAACAATATTAACTCTTCCAATCAAAGAGCTTAAGTTATCATTCCATTTCTCTGAATTATCTTCAATTTCCTTCATCACTGTTCTGTAGTTTTCAGAGTAGAGGTTTTTTATATCCTTGGTTAAGTTTATTCTTAGATATTTTATTCTTTTTGATGCAATTTTCAATTAGATTTTTTAACATTCTCTTTCTGATATTTCATTATTCATATGTAGAAACGACAGATTTCTGTATATTAATCTTGCATACTAGAACCTTGCTGAATTCATTAATTAATTCTAATAGTTTTTGGGTGGATACTTTAAGGTTCTCTATACAAGTATCATGTCATCTGCAAATAGTGACAGTTTTACCTCTTCCTTTCCAATCTGAAGAATTTTCTTTCTCTTGTCTGTTTGTTGTGGCTAATACTTCCAATACTATGTTAAATCAAAGTGGCAAGAGTGTATATCCTTGTCTTGTTTCTGAATTTAGAAGGAAGACTTTCAGTTTTTCACAATTGAGTATGAGGTTGGCTGTGGGTTTGTCATAAATGGCCTTTTTATATTGAGGAAAGTTCCCTATATACCAACTTTGATGAGAGTTTTCTTCATGAATAGATGTTGAATTTTGTCAAAGGCATTTTCTGTATCTACTGAGATTATCATGTGATTTTAATCATTCTTTTTGTTAATGGGGTGTATCACAATGATTGATTTGCAAATGTTGAACCATTCTTGTAACACTGGAATAAATCCAACTTGTTCATGGTGTATGATCATTTTTACATATTGTTGGATTCTGTTTGCTAATATTTTGTTGAGTATTTTTGCATCTATATTTCTAAAAGTTAGTCAACTGTGATTATTTTTTGTAGTGTCTTTTTCAGGTTTTGGTATCAGGGTAATGGTGGTCTCATAGAATGAATTTGGGAGTGTTCCCTCCTCTTCAATTTTTTGGAATAGCCTGAGAAGCATCAGCATTATTTCTTCTTTATGTGTTTGGTAAAATTCTGTTCAGTCCTGGACTTTTGTTTGCTGAGATTTTTTTTTTATTACCAATTAAATTCACTTCACTGTTGGTATGTTTGAATTGTCTATTTCTTCTTGACTCAGACTTGGCAGGCTACATGTTTCTAGAAATGTATCCATTTCCTCTAGGTTGTCCAATTTTTTGGCACTTAACTGCTCACAATATTCTCTCAGGATTTTTTGTATCTCTACTGTATCAGTTGTTATTTCTCCTCTTTAATTTCTTATTTTGCTTATTTAGGTCCTCTCTCTTTTCTTCTCATTAAGCCTGGTGAAAGGTTTATCAATTTTGCTTATCTTTTTATTTTATTTTTTATTTTTTTAAACACCTTTATTGGAGTATAAGTGCTTTACAATGATGTGTTATTTTCTGCTTTATAACAAAGGGAATAAGCTACACATATACATATATCCCCATATCTCCTCACTCTTGCATTTCCCTCCCACCCTCCCTATCCCACCCTTCTAGGTGGTCACGAAGCAATGAGCTGATCTCCCTGTGCTAGGCAGCTGCTTCCTACTAGCTATCTATTATAAATCTGGTAGTATATATAAGTCCATGCCACTCTCTCTCTTTGTTCTAGCTTACACTTCCCCCTCCCTGTATCCTCAAGTCCATTCTCTATGTCTGCATCTTTATTCCTGTCCTGCTGTTAGGTTTCTCAGAACCATTTTTTTTTAGATTCCATATATATGTGTTAGCATATGGTATTTGTTTTTCTCTTTCTGACTTACTTCACTCTGTAGGACAGACTCAAGGTCCATCCACCTCACTACAAATAACTCCAATTTCGTTTCTTTTTATGGCTAATATTCCATTGTATATATGTGCCACATCTTCTTTATCCATTCATCTGTCGATGGACACTTAGGTTGCTTCCATGTCCTGGCTATTGTAAACAGAGCTGCAATGAAATTTCTGGTACATGACTCTTTGAATTATGGTTTTCTCAGGGTATATGCCCATTACTGGGATTGCTGGGTCATATGGTAGTTCTATGATTAGATTTTTAAGGATCCTCCATATTGTTCTCCATAGTTGTTGTATCAGTTTACATTCCCCCCAACAGTGCAGGAGGGATCCCTTTTCTCCACACCCTCTCCAGCATTTACTGTTTGTAGATTTTTTGATGATGGCCATTCTGACTGGTGTGAGGTGATACATCACTCTAGATTTGATTTGCATTTCTCTAATGATTAGCGATGATGAGCACCCTTTCATGTGTGTGTTGGCAATGTGCATATCTTCTTTGGAAAAATGTCTATTTAGGTCTTCTGCCCATTTTTGGATTGGGTTGTTTGTTATTTTGATAGTGAGCTGCATGAGCTGCTTGTAAATTTTGGAGATTAATCCTTTGTCAGTTGCTTCATTTGCAAATATTTTCTCCCATTCTGAGGGTTGTCTTTTGGTCTTGTTTATAGTTTCCTTTGCTGTGCAAAAGCTCTTACGTTTCATAAGGTCCCATTTTAAAATTTTTGTTCTTATTTCCATTTCTCTAGGAGGTGGGTCAAAAAGGATCTTATTGTTATTTATGTCGTAGAGTGTTCTGCCTAAGTTTTCCTCTAAGAGTTTGATAGTGTCTGGCCTTACATTTACTTCTTTAATCTATTTTGAGTTTATATTTGTGTATGGTGTTAGGGAGTGTTCTAATTTCATTCTTTTACATGTAGCTGTCCAGTTTTCCCAGCACCACTTATTGAAGAGGCTGTGTTTTCTCCATTGTATATACTTGCATCGTTTATTAAAAATAAGGTGACCATATGTGTGTGGGTTTATCTCTGGGCTTTCTATCCTGTTCCATTGATCTATATTTCTGTTTTTGTGCCAGTACCATACTGTCTTGATTACTGTAGCTTTGTAGTAGAGTCTGAAGTCCGGGAGCCTGAATCTTCCATCTCCATTTTGCTTTCTCAAGATTGCTTTGGCTATTCGGGGTCTTTTGTGTTTCCATACAAATTGTGACATTTTTTGTTCTAGTTCTGTGAAAAATTCCATTGGTAGATTGACAGGGATTGCACTGGATCTGTAGATTGCTTTGGGTAGTATAGTCATTTTCACAATGTTGATTCTCCCAATCCAAGGACATGGTTTATCTCTCGATCTGTTTGTACCATCCTTAATTTCTTTCATCAGTGACTTATAGTTTTCTGCATACAGGTCTTCTGTCTCTTTAAGCAGGTTTATTCCTAGGTATTTTAGTCTTTTTGTTGCAATGGTAAATGTGAGTGTTTCCTTAATTTCTCTTTCAGATTTTTCATCATTAGTGTATAGGAATGCAAGAGATTTCTGTGCATTAACTTTGTATCCTGCTGCTTTAACAAATTCATTGATTAGCTTTGGTAGTTGTGTGGTAGCATCTTTAGGATTCTCTATGTATAGTATCTTGTCATCTGCAAACAGTGACAGCTTTACTTCTTCTTTTCCGATTTGGATTCCTTTTATTTATTTTTCTTCTCTGATTGCTGTGGCTAAATATTCCAAAAGTATGTTGAATTATACACGTGAGAGTGGGTAACATTGTCTCCTTGCTGATCTTAGAGGAAATGGTTTGTTTTTCACCATTGAGAACGATGTTGGCTGTGGGTTTGTCATATATGGCCTTTATTATGTTGAGGTAAGTTCCCTCTATGCTTACTTTCTGGAGGGTTTTTATCATAAACCAGTGTTGAGTTTTGTCAAAAGCCTTTTCTGCATCTATTGAGATGATCATATGGTTTTTATCCTTCAAGTTGTTAATATGGTTTATCACTTTGATTGATTTGCATATATTGAAGAATCCTTGCGTTCTTGGGATTAACCCCACTTGATCATGGTGTATGATCCTTTTAATGTGTTTTTGGATTCTGTTTGCTAATATTTTTTGAAGATTTTTGCATCTGTGTTCATCAGTGATATTGACCTGTAGTTTTCTTTCTTTGTGACATCATTGTCTGGTTTTGGGTTCAGGGTGATGGTGGCCTCATAGAATAAGTTTGGGAGTGTTCCTCCCTCTGCTATATTTTGGAATAGTTTGAGAAGGATAGGTGTTAGCTCTTCTCTACATATTTGATAGAATTCGCCTGGGAAGCCATCTGGTCCTGGGCTTTTGTTTGTTGGAAGATTTTTAATCACAATCTCAATTTCAGTGCTTGTTATTGGTCTGTTTATATTTTCTATTTCTTCCTGGTTCAGCCTCAGAAGGTTCTTCTTTTCTAAGAATTTGTCCACTTTTTCATGTTTGTCCATTTTATTGGCATATAGCTGCTTGTAGTAATCTCTCATGATCATTTGTATTTCTGCAGTATCAGTTGGTACTTCTCCTTTTTCATTTCTAATTCTATTGAGTAGAGTCTTCCCCCTTTTTTTCTTGATGAGTCTGGTTTATCAATTTTGTTTATCTTCTCAAAGAACTAGTTTTTAGTTTTATTGATCTTTTCTATTGTTTCCTTCAATTCTTTTTCATTTATTTCTGATCTAATCTTTATGATTACTTTCTTTCTGCTAACGTTGGGGATTTTTTGTTCTTCTTTCTCTAATTGCTTTAGGTGTAAGGTTAGGTTGTTTATTTGAGATGTTTCTTGTTTCTTGAGGTAGGATTGTATTTCTATAAATTTCCATCTTAGAACTGCATTTGCTGTGTCCCATAGGTTTTGGATCGTCATGTGTTCATGGTCATTTGTTTCTAGGTATTTTTTGATTTCCTCTTTGATTTCTCAGTGATTTCTTGGTATTTAGTAGTATATTGTTTAGCCTCCATGTCTTTGTATGTTTTACAGATTTTTTCCTGTAATTGATATCTAGTCTCATAGCATTGTGTTCGGAAAAGATACTTGATACAATTTCAATTTTCTTAAATTTACCAAGGCTTGATTTGTGCCCAAGGATATGATCTATCCTGGAGGATGTTCCATGAGCACTTGAGAAGAAAATATAATCTGTTGTTTTTGGATGGAATGTCCCATCAATATCAATTAAATACATCTTGTTTAATATATCATTTAAAGCCTGTTTTTCCTTATTCTTTATTTTATTTTGGATGATCTGTCCATTGGTGAAAGTGGGGTGTTACAGTCCCCTACTATGGTTGTGTTACTGTCTATTTCCTCTTTTATGGCTGTTAGCATTTGCCTTATGTATTGACGTGCATATGTTGGGTGCATAAATATTCACAATGGTTATATCTTGTCCTTGGATTGATCCCTTGATCATTATGTAGAGTCCTTCTTTGTCTCTTGTAATTGTCTTTATTTTAAAATCTATTTTGTCTGATATGAGAATTGCTACTCCAGCTTTCTTTTGATTTCCATTTGCATGGAATATCTTTTTCCATCCCCTCACTTTCAGTCTGTATGTGTCCCTAGATCTGAAGTGGGTCTCTTGTAGGCAACATATATATGGGTCTTGTTTTTGTATCCATTCAGCCAGTCTATGTCTTTTGGTTGGAGCATTTAATCTATTTACGTTTAAAATAGTTATCAATATGTATGTTCCTATTACCATTTTCTTAATTGTTTTGTGTTTGTTATTGTACGTCTTTTCCTTTTCTTGTGTTTCCTGCCTAGAGAAGTTCCTTTAGCACTTGTTGTAAAGCTGGTTTGGTGGTGCTGATTTCTCTTAACTTTTGATTTCTGTAAAGGTTTTAATCTCTCCATCGAATCTGAATGTGATTCTTGCTGTGTATAGTAATCTTGATTGTAGATTTTTCCCTTTCATCACTTTAAATATGTCCTGCCCCTCCCTTCTGTCTTGAAGAGTTTCTTCTTAAAGATCAGCTGTTATCCTTATGGGGATTCCCTTGTATGTTATTTGTTGTTTTTTCCTTGCTGCTTTTAATATTTTTACTTTGTGTTTAATTTTTGATATTTTGATTAATATGTGTCTTAGCGTGCTTCTCCTTGGATTTATCCTGTATGGGACTCTCTTTGCTTCCTGGAATTGACTATTTCCTTTCCCATATTAGGGAAATTTTCTTCTATAATCTCTTCAAATATTTTCTCAGTCCCTCTCTTTTTCTCTTCTTCTACTGGGACCCCTATCATTCAAATGTTGGTGCATTTAATGTCCCAGAGGTCTCTGAGACTGTCGTCAATTCTTTTCATTCTTTTTTCTTTATTCTGCTCTGCAGTAGTTATTTCCACTATTTTATCTTCCAGGTCACTTATCTGTTCTTCTGCCTCAGTTACTCTGCTATTGATTCCTTCTAGAGAATTTTTAATTTCATTTATTTGTTGTTTATCATGGTTTGTTTGCTCTTTAGGTCCTCTGGGTCCTTGTTAAACATTTCTTGTATTTTCTCCACTCTATTTCCAAGATTTTGTATTAACTTTTCTATCATTATTCTGAATTCTTTTTCAGGTAGACTGCCCATTTCTTCTTCACTTGTTTGTTCTGGTGGGTTTTTACCTTACTCCTTCATCTGCTGTGTGTTTCTCTGTCTTCTCATTTTGCTTAACTTACTGTGTTTTGGGGTATCCTTTTAGCAGGCTCCAGATTCGTAGTTCCCGTTTTTTTTGTATCTGGCCCCAGTGGCTAAGTTTGGTTCAGTAAGTTGTGTTGGCTTCCTGGTGGAGGGGACTGGTGCCTGTGTTCTTGTGGATGAGGCTGGCTCTTGTCTTTCTGGTTAGCAGGACCTCATCTGGTGGTGTGTTTTGGGGTGTCTGTGACCTTATTATGATTTTAGGCAGCCTCTCTGCTAATTGGTGTGGTTGTGTTCCTGTCTTGCTAATTGCTTGGCATAGGGTGTCCAGCACTGTAGCTTGCTTGTCGTTGAGTGGAGCTGGGTGTTAGTGTTGAGATAGAGATCTCTGGGAGAGCTTTCGCTATTTGATATTATGTGGAGCTGGGAGGTGTCTGGTGGACCAGTGTCCTGCACTTGGTTCTCCCACCTCAGAGGCACAGACCTGACACCTGGCCAGAGCACCAAGACCCTGTCAGCCACACAGCTCAGACGAAAAGTGTGAAAGAAAGACCAAAATGAATAAAGAAAGAAAAGAAAAGAAAAGAAAAAAGCCATTAAAATCCGAAATTTAAAAAAATTATTAAAAATTAAAAAAATTAAATAGTAGTTAAAAAAAGGAAAAAAAAGAAAAGAAAGCAAAAAAGAGGAGAGCAACCAAACCAAAAAACAAATCCATCAATGATAACAAGTTGTAAGAACTATACTAAAAACAAACAAACAAACAAAACTGACAGACAGGATCACCAAGACCCTGTCAGCCACAAGGCTGAGGTCACACAGAAGGTAGTTATCGGAGCTCAGATCCCAGCCCTGTTAGCAGACTTCACTGGAATTCTACCTCCTCACCAAGGGCAACCCTGGGAGCCTGAAACTGAAAGCAGGTATCATCAGGAGCACTGTGCATGACTAGTCTGATTAGCTTTGTAAATAACTAGCTCTTGATTTCATTGATCTTTTCTAATTTTTTTTTAATCTCTATTTTATTCATGTACTCCCTGATCTTTATTATTTCCTTCCTTCTGCTGACTTTGTTCTTCTTTTTCTAATTCTTTTAGGCAGTAGATTTGTTTGTTCATTTGAGATTTTTGTTATTTCTTGAGTAAGCTTTATCACTATGAAATTCCCTGTTAGAAATGCTTTTGCTGCATCTCATACATTTTGGAAAATTGTGTTTCCATTTTTCATTTTTCTCGAAGTTTTTTTTGATTTCCTCATTGATTTAATCATTTACCCATTGACTTTTTTAAAAAAAATAACATGTAGGTTAGTCTCTATGTGTTTGTTCTTTTCTAGTTTTTCTTTCTCTATTTGATTTCTAGTTTCATACTCTTTTGGTCAGAAAAAAAATGCTTGATATAATTTCTATTCTCTTAAATTTGTTAAAGCTTGTTATGTGACATATTATGTGATCTATCCTGGAATACACTCCATGTGTACTTGAAAAGGATGCATATTTTCCTGTATTTGGATGCAATGTCCTGTAGATACCAATTCAGTCCAATCAGTCTACTGTTTCATTTAAGACCACTATTGCCTTATTGATTTTCTGTCTCAATGTCCTTATTAATTTTATGTTCACTGATGTCAGTGGAGTGTAAAATTTCCCTACCATTATTGTGTTATTGTCAGCTTCTCCCTTTATGTCTATTAGTATTTGCTTTATACATTTAGATGCTCCTGTATTGGGTGTGTATATATTAATAAGTGTAATATCCTCTTCTTATACTGATCCTGCTACTATTATATAATGCTCCATTTGTCTTTTGTGATAGCCTTTGTTTTAAAGTCTATTTTGTCTTTTATGAGTATTGCTACCCCTGCTTTACTGTCATTTCTGTTTTCATGGAATATCTTTTTCTATCCCCTCACTTCCAGTCTGTGTGTTTCTTTAGCTCTGAACTGAGTCTCTTGTAAGCAGCATTTTGAAGGGTCTTGTTATTTTTATCCAATCAGCCACCCTATGTCTTTTGATTGAATCCTTTAGTCCATTGACATTTAAAGTAATTATTGATATGTATGTACTTACTGTCATTTTATTACTTGTTTTCCAGTTGTTTTTGTAGTTCTTCTCTGTTCATTATTTCTTCTTCTTTTTTTTCCCATTATGGTTTCATTGTTTTCCTTAGTAGTATGATTGGGTACCTTTCATTTTAGCTTTTTGTGCATCTATTTTCAGTTTTTTACTTGTGGTTACCATGGGGTTCAAATATGTTGAACCATAATTATATGTACTTGATTTAAACTGGTAGTCATTTAAATTCAAACACATTCTAAAAGATCTACATTGTTTACCCCCTCCCCCACATTTTGTGGTTTTGATGTCATATTCTTCATGCTTATCCTTTGACTGCTTATTGCAGTTATATTTGCTTTTACAATTTTTTGCCTTTTAATCTATGTATTGGTTTATTTAAGTGACCTCCAATCTTTGCTATATATTTGCCTTTCCTATTGGAATTTTCCTTTTCCTATATATTTTTACCTATTTTCCAATTAGAGACGATCCTTTAATATTTCTTTTAGGGTAGATGTACCCTAACACACCACTCCCTTATGGCCTGCAAAGTTTCTGCAGAGAAATCAGCTGATAGACTCATGGGGATTCCCTTGTATTTGACTGTTTTTCTCTTGCTGATTTTAGAATTCTCTCTTTAACTTTTGCCATTTAAATTATGACATGTTTTGGATAACTTTATCCTTCTTTAGGTTTGAGAAGTTTTCAGCCATAATTACTTCAAATACATTTTCAACACTCTTTTCTCTCTCTTTCCTTCTGGAACCCTTAAAATGTGAATGTTAACAAGTTTGTTGTTATCTGAAAGATCTCTTATATTGCACTCCTTTTTAAAATTTGTTTTTATGTCTGCTGTTCTGATGTGTTATTCTGTGTCATGTAGTCAGCTATTCATTGCTTTTAGAGTGCTTTTGATCTCAGATATTGAATTATCTATTTTTGATTGGACCTTCTTTATATTTGCTAGTTCCTTGTTAAAATGATCTTTGTTTAGATCAATTCTCTTCCCTAATTCAGTTAGTATTTTTATTACCAACTTTTTGAATTCTTTGTCTGGTAAATTATTTATTTCTGTTTCATTATTAATTTTTTTAGGGTTTTTATCTTGCTCTCTCAATTGAGAGCCTTTTAATTTTACTTAACTTTCTCCATCTCTGAATTTAAGTGAAACACTTACCTATTGTGGTCTTGAATGGATATTCTTATGTGGGAGCTTCCCTACATAGACTGCATATACCCATTGCCTTTGGTGAGAGGGCTGGATTTGATGTAGTCACCAGTCACATCTTTCCTCAAGGTGTGATGGCTGCTTTCACCTTGGTAGAGAGTGTGGCTAGTGATGGGACAGCTAGAGCCTTCACAGGGTGAGGTGGGGCTTCCTCTCTGCTCAGTGTCTGTGACCACCATGTCAGTGGCAAGATCTACTACCAAGTTGCTCGAGCATAAGCTCTGAGGGTCAGGCTCAAGCTGCCTCTGTTCCTTTTAAGTGTGTTTCCTTCTTCCCACACTGGGGCCTTTGACATAAAGGAGGGGAGTGTTGAAGCAAGTGGGGCTCATTCACTTACTCAGGTCCAATGCTCTGCCTGTGTAGGCATTTGTGGCTCTACTCAGAAGCAGCCCATTGTTGCATCTTTCCCCCTTTTGTGGCTGTCCCAGACACAGTGTTAGGCTGTGGCATGGAGTGAGTGGGGTTGAATCATTTGCTCTACTTGGGCTGGGGCACACAGCTAGGTGGTGACAGGAAATTCAGCAATAGTGTTGCTGTCAGAATTCTGGACTGTTCCTGGGGAACAACTTGAATAAGCACCAAAAAAGGCCACGACTGCCTTACCTGGGCTAAGCCCCAGGGCCTCCAGGTCACCTGTGCATCCTTAGGTCAAGTCTTTTCCCAGGTTCCAACCTCTCTAAATCCAGTGTCAAGCTCAAACTGGGGAGCACAGTGAGGTGGTCATGGGAAAATATGAAAGGCAAAACATAATGTTTGTAGAAGAAAATGTAAGAAAATATCATCATGATTTCTTTATAGGACACAAATGCTAGGCATAAAAATTGGTATATTGGACCACATTGCAATTATAAATGCAATTACTACATTAAGAAGAGGGTAAAAATCAAGATACACAGTGGGAGAAGATATTAGCAACAAATATATTGTTGACAATGATATATTTAGAATATATAAAAATCTATAATTCAATAAGGAAAAAAAAATAGCCCAATAGAAAAATAGGCAAAAGGCTTAAAGAACTTCAGAAAAGATAATATTTCAGTGGCCAATAAACATACAAAAACTGTTCAATTTCCTTAGTCATTAAGGAACTTCCTTCATTAAGGAAGTTCAAATTGAAACTACAAAGAGTTCTCTGACCATAATAAAGTCAAGCTAGATATCATAACAGAAAGACAATAGTAAAATCACCAAACACTTGTAAATTAACAGCACACTTATAAATAAATGATCCATAAGTCAAACAGGAAGTCTTAAAGGAAATTTAAATGAATACTTAGAACTGAGTGAAAATGAAAATAAAACATATCAAAAATTGTGGCAGGCAGCTAATGCAGTGCTGAGAGGGAAATGTATGATACCAAATGTTTACACTGGAAAAGAAGAAAAGTATCAAATCAATAACTTAAATCCCTACCTAAAGGAACTTGAAAAAAAGACCAAAATAAAAACAAATCTAGCAGAAGAAAAGAAATAAAAATGAGAATAAAAATCAATAAAATAAAGGTGATATCACCATCATGGCAGCATAAGACATCACTCCTTTCATTCTCCTTCCCTTTTAACACCTAAAATTCTCCATGTTCCATGAACAGTTGTGCCTCTGTAGGAGTTATAATATCACTCCCACATGTGCATCAGATAATATGCAGACAGATCTCAGTATGGGTTGTGGAACCAGCAGGGGATTGTGAACCAGTTCCACCCCTCTCACTGCAGTCGGGGAAAACCTGTAGAGTACTGACTTGGGCTAATACCCACCTACAAGTGAGCCTTTGTAGAAGTCCAGGTTTCCTGAGAAATTTGAACACTCCACTGGAGCAAAAAATATGAGTTTGGATGCATTGGGCAGGGTAAGAGGAACTTTGCCCCCAAGGTGGCACAGTGTGAGGCTGGACAAGCCAGTAACTACTATACTTTGGAGGAAAGATAGAATGGAGAGTGAGTGCCTGGCTGTCCCAACAGTGTAGGACATTGTGAGAGAAACCCATTTCTCTGCCACAGCACCCAGAGTATTGAGGTGAGACTTCCATTACTGGAAGGATGGAGGATATCCAGAAAGAGGAAGACAAGAATATGGGGGCATTAATGAGATGCCATTCCTGCTGACTGAGTTTAGGACTTGAGGAGGTAGCCCACCCATGAGCCACTGGTTAAACCTCACTTGAAGATTCCCGCACCTGGCCAGTGGTCACCCTAACGCTCAGAGAGTTAAATCCACACCTTCCCCCACTCTGCAACGAGTTTTTGTGCAAGTGCAGCCTCTGGTAGACAAAGAGTGCATGCAGAAAATAGACCAGGGTCTGTGGGTAAGGGAGAAACCACAAACTTGAGTGGTAGTGTCACCTTCTGAAAACAAAAAATAGGTCACAGCCACCCTGGTGAACTGTAAGGTTGAGAGAAGTCATGCAATATTAAGAATTCTGCTGCAAGAATGAACAAGAAGTGTGAAACAGATATATCCACACAGTCAGAGAAATCCCCAGAACCAATGAAAAGTATCTCCCACCTGAAGGCAACTAGTAAAGAGTGGAGGATGTGGCTGCAATGTTAATTGCAAAATCAGAAATGTAAAACACTAAGGAGCATGTAGAATGAAGGAAACATAAAAAAATACCAATAATCCTCCAGTAACTGAACTCAAAGACACAGAATCCTGTAATTTACCCAATAAAGAATTCAAAATAATTGTTTTGAGGAAACTCAGTAAGATACAAGAAAATACATAAAGACAGATCAACAAACTCAAGAAAAAATACATGAACAAAATGAGATATTTAACAAAGAGATAGAATTCATAAAACAGAGTAAACAGAAATTCTGGAGCTGAAGAATTCAATGAATGAAAAGAAAAACCCTGCAATAGAGAGCATTAGAAACAGAATAGACCAAGCAGAAGATAGAATCTATGATCTAGAGGACAGGAACTTTGAGATAACCCAGTCAGGAGAGAACAAAGAAAAAAAGAATGAGACGAAACCATACATGATTTATGGGACATCATCAAATGAAAAAATATCACAATCACTGGAGCACCAGAAAGAAAATAGAGGGAAAGGGGGGCGGAATTTTTATTGAAAAAATAGTAGTGAGAACCTCCCAAACCTGGGGAGAGGCTTGGACATCCCAGTTTATGAAGCAAATAGATATCACCCCATTATCAGAATTTAAAATAACCTCTCCAAGTAGAGCCACAGATGTAGAAAAAAGCCTTATGGTTACCAGGGAATAAGGGCAGGGAGGGATAAATTGGGAGATTGGGATTGACATGTACATACTACTATGCATAAAATAGATAACTAATAAGGACCTACTATACAGCACAGGGAACTCTACTCAATACTCTGTAATGGCCTATACAGGAAAAGAAACTAACACAACATTGTAAATCAACTATACTTCAATAAATTTGTTTTAAATCGTATAAAAACCCAAAAAACAAAATAACCTCTCCAAGACACATTATAATGAAACTGTCAAAATGCAAAGATGAAAAGAGTATCCTAAAAGCAGCATTAAAAAATATTGTAACCTACAAAGGACACAACAAGAAAACTTTAGACCAATGTCCCTGGTGAATATAGATGCAAAAATTCTCAACAAAATATTGTCAAAATGAATTCAACAACACATTACAACACAGAAACAAACTCACAGATATAGAAAACAAATTTGTGGTTACAAAAGCAGAGATGGAAGGGGAGAGAAGCAAATCAGGGGTATGGGATTAACAGATATAACTATTATGTATAAAATAGATAAGCAACAAGGATATACTGTGTAGCACAGGGAATTATAGTCATTACTTTGTAATAACCTATAATGGAGTATAATCTGCAAAAATACTGGATCACTATGCAGTACATCTGAAACTAATATAATATTGTAAATCAACTATACTTCAATTAAGAAACCACATTAAAAGAATCATACAGTATGATCAGTGGGATTTAACCCTGGGTTGCAATTATGGTCCAAAATAAGCAAATCAATAATGTGATACATCACATTAATGGAATAAGTAATAAAAATTATATGATCACCTCAACAGATAAAGAAAAATTATTTGACAAAATGCAGCAACTTTTTGTGATAAAAACCTTCAACAATTTGTTACTTCTAGGAATACACCGCAACATAATAAAGGTATGTGTGCCAAACTCACGGCCAACATTATATACATGATGAAAATTTGAAAGCTGTTCCTCTGATATTAGGAACAAGACAAGGAAGCCTACTATTACAATCCTTATTCAACATAGTACTGGAAGTCTTAGCTAGAGCAATGAGGCAAGATAAAGAAATAAAATACATCCAAATCATAAAGGAAGAGGTAAAATGTTTGTTATTTGCAGATGATATAGTCTTATATACAGAAAATCCTGAAGACTCAACAAAAAAAACTGTTGGAACTAATTAATAAATTCAGTAAAGTTGCAGGATATAAAATTAACATGCAGAAATCAGTTGCATTTCTATGCACTAACAACAAAATATCTGGAAAGAAACAAAGAAAACTATATCATTCACAATAGCATCAAAAACAGTAATATACTTAGGAATAAATTTAACCAAGGAAGTGAAAGATCTGTACAATAAAATCTACTGATGAAAGAAACTGAAAAAAATACAAACATGTTGAAAGATACCCTTGTTCATGGCTCAAAATAATTAATATTAATATCACTTTCCTGATTTCAAACTATACTACAAAGCCTTAGTAATTAAAACAGTATGGTACTGGCATAAAAATAGACACGTTGTAGAATGGAGTGGAATATAGAGCCCAGAAACAACTTCCACACACGCATATAAGGTCAACTAATATTTGAAAAAGGGAGCCAAGAATACTCAATGGGAAAGGATAGTTTCCTCAATATATGGTGTTGGGAAAACTGGATAATCACACGCAAAAATGTGAAATTGATCCCTTATCTTATGCCATTCACAAAAAATGACTTGAAATGGATTACGGACTTAACCATAAGCTATGTTACCAAAAACTTAGGAAAACGTTGGAAAGAAGCTCCTTGACATTGGTCTTGGCAATGATTTTTTTGTACATGACACCAAAAGCATTATCAACAAAAACAAAAATCAACAAGTGGGACTACATCAAAAGCTTCTGCCAATAAAAGAATCAATCACCAAAATGAAAAGGCAACCTGCAGAATGGGAGAGAATATTTGCAAACCATATATTAGTTGAGGGGTCAATATAAAAGTATATGCAATATACTCATACAACTCCATAACTACAACAACAAAACAAACAATCCAATTTAAAAATGGACAGAGAAACTGATTAGACATTTTTCCAAAGAATATATTCAAATGGTCAAAAGGTACACCAAAAGATGTTCAACATCACTAATTATCAAGGAAATGCAAATCAAAACCAAAATGAGATATCACCTCACACCTGTCAGAATGGTTATAATAAAGAAAAAAGTGATAACAGGTGTTGGCAAGGATGTGCAGAGAAGGGAACCATTGTGCACTGTTGATGGGAATGTAAATTGGTTCAGCCACTACAGAAAACAGTATGAAGGTTCTTCAAATAAAAACACAAGTACCATATCACGCAGCAATCCCAATTCTTAGCATATATCCAAAGGAAAAAAAACCAGATATTAAAAGTATATCTGCACTCGAATGTTTATTGCACCTTTAGTCACAATAGCCAAGATATGGAAAAAACCTGTTTCCATCAATGGATGAATGGATAAAGAAGATGTGGTATTTATTTATACAATGAAATATTATTCATCTATGAGAAAGAAGGGATTCCTGCCATTTTGATGACATTTATGGAACTAAAGGGGATTATGTAAGTGAGATAAGTCAGAGAAAGACAAATACTGTGTAATATCACTTATATGTGGAATCTAAAAAAAAAAAAACCTTGTAAAGACAGAGAGTAAAATAATGCTTACCAAGGGCTGGAGAGTGAGCCAATTGGGTGGGAGATGTTACAAACTTACATTTAGAAGATGAATAAGTTCTGAAGATCTAATGCACAGCATAGTGTTTATAATCAACAATACTGTATTGTATACTTCAAAGTTGCTAAAAAACAACATCTTAAATGTTGTGACCACAAAAAAAGAAGATAATTATGTGATGTAATAGAGGTGTTAACTAATGCTACAGTGGTAATCATACTGCAATATATGAATGTATCAAATCAAAATATTGTATACCTAAACTTACACAATTATCAAATAAATAAATAAATAACTAAACCTCCCAAACTCTAGCCTAGACCTACTGCCACTTGTATTTTTAAAACAGTTCTATTGAGCTATTATTGATATTTTAAAAACTGGACATTTTTAATATATACAACGTGACAAATTTGGAGATATGTATACTCCATGAAACCATCATCACAAAGCAATAAATATATCCTTAACCTCCAAAAATGTAAGAAATCAATTCAGTAAGAAATGCGAAAACTATAGAGAAAATCAGTGAAACAAAAAGGTGCTTCTCTGAAAAGATCAATAAAATTGACAAACATCTAGTGAAACTGACAAAGAAAAAAAGAAAGAAGACACAAGTTATGAATATCAAGAATGAAACAAGGCATATAACTACATATTGCTCTCATTAAAGTGAAAAAAAGGGAGTACGAGAAAAACTCTATGCATATAAATTCAACAACTTAGATGAATGGGCCAATTTCTCATAATCCACAAGTTACCAATACTCATCTAATATGAAAGAGATAAGCTGAATAGTCCCCCTGAATTTGATTCCAAAATTTAAAAGAATGTGAAAAAAGTAGTCTTCAGGTTCAAATGGTTTCATTATACCAAACATTTAGAGAGGAATTTGTACCAATTCTACATGGAATGTGGAAGGCATTGTTTTTGCCTTCTTGGATTTTAGAGCAAATCATGGAAAATAAATAATAAACAAATAATTATAAGTATAATGAGTATTAGGAATTCTCTATACACTCCCATAATACCTTGTACTTCTAAATACTCATCCATAAGAAGGATCAAACCTTTTCTGGGT
The DNA here is from genome assembly GCF_965194825.1 of Balaenoptera physalus. Taxonomy (NCBI): domain Eukaryota; kingdom Metazoa; phylum Chordata; class Mammalia; order Artiodactyla; family Balaenopteridae; genus Balaenoptera; species Balaenoptera physalus. The sequence continues at coordinate 58,144,972 of NC_138903.1, read as the reverse complement.
AGGTATGGGAGCATCATGGGACTAGGGAGTAAGTATAGGGAAGGTTTTCCTAAGGAATGACATGTAAATTGGTTTCTTAAGGATGAGTAGGAGTTAATCAGGTAAAGAACAATGAGAGAATATTCAGATGATAAATAATGTCACATTTACAGCTGTGAGACAGAAGAGGGCATGGTATGTTCAGGGAATTGAGAGAGGTCTAATGTGGCTGGAATTGAAACAGGGAGAATGCAAGTAGATATAGATAAAGCTGGGAAGCTAAATTTGACCTTGTGGTCCAGTTAAGGATTTGGGGACATTAGCCAAGGTGCACTTGGAAGCCATTGAAGCAGGGAAGAGAAACAATCAAATGTTCATTTTAAAAAGATCACTTTACTAACGTGTGGAGAAGGATTACAGGGGCATGAGAACACTTATAAGGAGATTGGCTAAAAGATTATTTCATTAGGCCAGACTAGGGGTGATAATGGACTGGCCTAGATTCATAACTGAATGTATGGAGGGAGGAAGATGGAATAAAAATATTTTGGAGCTAGAATAAGAGGATTTCCTGATAGACTGTCTGTAGAGGGTGATGGAGAAGGAGGAAGACAGGAAGACGTCTACATTCCTCTCTTTGCCTGAGAGGGTGGTGTTGCTATCAACTAGAACGTTCCCAGTATATGTAAAATGCCTGACACAGCACCTGATATGTAGGAGGTGCTCTGGAAATGTGAGTTCCCTTATCCTTTAGTAATAACATAAACAAAACCAAACCTAAACCCTAGCTCTCTCATTCATTGGACAGCAATTGCTTCACTGAAGGGAACCTTGGGAGACAATCAGCCTCTGAGGCTTTCTCTTCATCCTACTTAATTTCCACTGGTCTTATGAGAACTACCCCTGAGTATACTGAATACTTGATCTGGGATGAGATCTGGGAGAGCCTTTCCACAGGAAGAGGGTTGTCCTGAAGCAGGTGGTAAGTTAACAACCATGCTATGATGAGACCTTTAGGGACTTATGGAATACTCTGACATTTGCATAACTTTAGACTTAGGTCAAAGGAAGAGGCCCCAGGACACAGTCTTGATTGTCCCTATGATCTCATCAGCAAGAAGGTCCCTATGCTTGGTGAGAGATATTTTGCCAGAGGCTTACTCTAAACTAGGGTAAACCACCATCCCTTTCCTCTTGGACTGCTGCCCCCACGCAGAGAGAGAAATGACTTGGAAGGGATCCAGAGTAGAGAAAGCTGAGGGAGGAATGCATGAAGAATGGCTGCCTGGAAAGAAAGATGAAATCAGGGAACACAGTGGCCTGCCCGAGAGGCAGAGAAGGAAGCTGGGTAACAGAATAAACAGACTTCAAGGAGAACAAGGGCGAGAGTAAACACAGATGGGGAAGAAAAATAACTTATCTCTAGAGATCATTATTGCCTGGTCTAAGTTGGAACCCTGAGAGGCAAAGTCAAAAGGGAGCTATGAATCCTACGGACAAGCATTTTCTTTTGTGTGAGAGATATATTCGTTATCTGCGTGACCTTGGAAACATTCCTTCCCCTCTCTAGACTTCAGGTTGCCTAACAATAACATGACAGATTGGAACTAGAATACTTCTGAACTCTGGAAGCATATGATGTTAGATAAAGAATCAAGTGGGCCATATAGGATAAATGAAGTGACTTAGTTATTAGAGAGTTGTCTCTGGCAGTGGAGAGAGTGAAGGGTAGACGGGTGCAGAAGACTGAGACTCCTTTCAAAGATACCATGCATAAAGCACATGCCAAATTCTGGCAAGTAAATGTAAGGCTTACTTGGGCACCCACCAGTAGATGCCTTGATTTCCTGAGTACAACCCAAGCCTGGAGTTTGACTCTGGCCATAGAGAGCCTGTCCTGATGCCTTGTAACACATTTATCATCTCTGTCTGGTTTGGAAGCTTTGTTTACTTAAATGATGGCTAATGTCCTCATTAGAAAGATACACACAAAAAAGATAATTTTGTAATTCTATGTATAAATTCTAGACAAACAAAATGGAAAACATAAGTCTAATACATCGCTTTAATGACTTTAATAACATCACTTAATTAGGAGAGGTACAGGATCTGTGGGTGGGAGCTTGATAAAATAGATTTGAGTTTAATATAAGAGAGAACAGTGTAGCTGCCTCTGGGTGAGGATGGGGACCATCACCACAGGTGACCACAGAATATTTTGGAAGGTAAACTTATACCTTTCATAGTACTTATTCTCTGTTCATGTTATATATATTAGGCAGTTTTAAGTTGTAATGAAAATGAGTACCTGGATTGGCTTAGGTCAGATCTTGTTATGTAGAGGTGCCTTGGGGGATATGGAGGTCATGGTGAGATAGAAATGTGTGACCTCAGGGAGAATGAGAATACTGACACCATCATTCAAAATATAACCACAGTTCCAATGACTCAGATAACTGATCCCTCTAAAGAATATCACCATTTCTCCTTAGGGTCTTCTCTTTGTTAGACTTCCATCTTTAGACTTCCAAAGTGAGGAAGAGGCTCCGATTGGCTTGATTTGTCATCGGGAATCACATAGGATTTATCATATAGGTTTCTGAGTTCGTCAAACTGCATTTTTTTGTTTGTTTTTTATTTTTATTGGAATATAGTTGATTTACAATGTTGTGTTAGTTTCAGGTGTACAGCAAAGCGAATCTGTTATATATATACATATACCCACTCTTTTTAAGATTCTTTTCCCATATAGGCCATTACAGAGCATTGAGTAGAGTTCCCTGTGCTATACAGTGGGTCCTTATTAGTTACCTATTTTATATATAGTAGTGTGTATATGTCAATCCCAATCTTCCAATTTATCCCTCCCCTCCCCCTTACCCCCTGGTAACCATAAGTTTGTTTTCTACATCCATGACTCTATTTCTGTTTTGTAGATAATTTCATCTGTACCTTTTTTTATTTAAAGATTCCACATAGGCTTCCCTGGTGGCGCAGTGGTTGAGAGTCTGCCTGCCAATGCAGGGGGCACGGGTTCGAGCCCTGGTCTGGGAGGATCCCGCGTGCCGCGGAGCAGCTGGGCCCGTGAGCCACAGCTGCTGGGCCTGAGCGTCTGGAGCCTCTGCTCTGCAGCGGGAGGGGCCGCGATGGTGAGAGGCCCGCGCACCGCGGTGAGGAGTGGCCCCCGCTCGCCGCAACTGGAGGAAGCCCTCGCACAGAAGCGAAGACCCAGCACAGCCAAAAATAAAAATAATAAATAAAGTAAAATGTATTCTGGACCACATAATTCCTAAAAAAAAAAAAAAAAAAAAAAAAAAGATTCCACATATAAGCGATATCATATGGTATTTGTCTTTCTCTTTCTGACTTACTTCATACTCAGTATGACAATCTGTAGGTCCATCCATATTGCTGCAAATGGCATTATTTCATTCTTTTTTATGGCTGAGTAATATTCCATTGTATACATGTACCACTTCTTTATCCATTCCTCTGTTGATGGACATTTAGGTTGCTTCCATGTCCTGGCATAAATAGTGCTGCAATGAATATTGGGGTGCATGTATCTTTTCAAATTATGGTTTTCTCTGGTTATATGTCCAGGAGTGGGATTGCTGGATCATATAGTAGCTCTATTTTTAGTTTTTTAAGGAATCTCCATACTGTTCTCCATGGTAGCTGTACCTAGTTACATTCCCACCAAGAGTGTAAGAGGGTTCCCTTTTCTCCACACCCTCTCCAGCATTTATTGTTTGTAGATTTTTTGATGATGGCCACTCTGACCCGTGTGAGGTGATACCTCCTTGTAGTTTTGATTTGCATTTGTCTAATAATTAGTGATGTTGAGCATCTTTTCATGTACTTTTTAACCATCTGTATGTCTTTTTTGGAGAAATGCCTATTTAAGTCTTCCACCCATTTTTTGATTGGGTTTTTGTTTTTTTGATATTGAGCTGCATGAGCTATTTGTATATTTTGGAGATTAATCCCTTGTCAGTTGTTTCATTTGCAAATATTTTCTCTAATTCTGAAGATTGTCTTTTCATTTTGTTTATGGTTTCCTTTACTGTACAAAAGCTTTTAAGTTTTTTAGGTCCCATTTGTTTATTTTTGTTTTAATTTTCATTATTCTAGGAGGTGGATCAAAAAAACATCTTGCTGCGATTTACATCAAAGAACGTTTTGCCTATGTTTTTCTCTAAGAGTTTTACAGTATCCATCTTACATTTAGGTTTTTAATCCATTTTGAGTTTATTTTTGTGTATGGTGTTAGGGAGTGTTCTAATTTCATTCTTTTACATGTAGCTGTCCAGTTTTCCCAGCATCACTTATGAAGATACTGTCTTTTCTCCATTGTATATTCTTGCCTACTTTGTCATAGATTAGGTGACCATAGGTGTGTGGGTTTATATCTGGACTTTCTACCCTGTTCCATTGATCTATATTTTTGTTTTTGTATCAGTGTACGTCATACAGCATTTGGATCAGAGGGATATTGAGGCTCAAGGGTATCTTCAGGAGGTCCACAGACTCCCTAAAATATTTGGTAAAGTATAATCAATGTGCAGTTTTCTCAGGAGGAAAGAATTTCATTATCCCCAATTGGTCAAGAAACCCTCTTTAAGATTTTTTTTGGATTTTGCATAGATCCCTGATTCAATTACTTGTGGCCATGATATCAGCATCCCATATCACATGGCATGACAGTTTTATACAGAAACAACTGCCTAAGGCTGCTTGTCCAGAAGGAGTCAGTGTAAGAAGCAAGCATGTAGAGCTTCCTATATTATACATCTGCTAAACAGGTTACTGTCGAATCTTCAAATTCTAAACTTATAAATCTTCATCATCATCATCATCATCAACAATAACAACAATATAACATCTTTATTGCTATTTATTGAGTATTTACTATGGAACAAAAACACTGACACCTTCTGAAACAAGTGTTATTGATTTTCATTGTATGTGTAAGGAAACAGGCTTGAAGAAGTTAAATAAATTACTCTAGGTCACATAGCTAAGGCATTAGTAGAGCTAATATTTGAATGTATGCAGTTTCTGACTTCAGAGCTAGATCTCTTAACTGCTAAATTGTAAATGTCTACAATACATGATCGTTTATAGACATAACAGCTTCTATTGAAAACAACACTATCAATCAAAATAACAGCTCATTAAATTGAAACGAGGTCTGCCCAAGAACCTGAGGTGAAATACTGGCCACCTTCTAACACCCAGGACAGCTCCCTGATGAAAGATAATCCAGTGGGTTCATTGTCTGGGAAAATACACCATTTTTATGAAGATCTTAAAATGTGTGCAACATTTGTTCAGCAAATATATTTCTAGGAATATTTTTAGGCAAGTATTAAGGATGGACACAAGACTTGGCTGTGGTGGCCCTTCCTAAATTTATATTTTAAATTATTATTTTTAAAAAATTTGATACATTAAAATTTACTTTTTTGGTGTGTAGATCTATGAAACTTTGCAATCACTTGCACAATTGGGATGTTAAAGTTCTTTGAAAAAATTATTTTGTGTTGCAACTTTGTAGTTCAGCCTTCTGTTCACCTCCAACCCAAGAAAACCATATCTACAGTTTTGCCTTTTCCAGAATGTTATATAAATGGAATTATACAATATGTAGTCTTTTGTGTATGACTCCTTTTGTTTAGCATAATTCATTTCAGATTAATCTACATTTTGAATGTTTTATTGCTGAGTATTGCCACATTTTATGAAATTACCAGTTTGTTTATCCATCATCACCAGGTAAATTGCATTTGGATTTTGTCAAGTTTTGGTGATTACAAATAAAACTACTATAAATATCGACTGTACAGTTATTTTGCAAATATAAGTTTTCATTTCTCTTAGGTACATGCATAAGAGTAGAATTACTGAGTTATATGGTGAGAATATGTTTAATATTATAAGAAACAACAGTTTCCCTAACAGTTGGCTCTAGCAATTTGCATTCCAACCAGCAATGTATGAGAGTTCCAGTTGCTCTTACTTCTCCTCAGCACATAGTATTGTTGCTTTTAAAAAAAATCTTTCACTATTCTCATAGTTGTATAGTGGTGCCTCACTGTGATTTTAGTTGAATTTCTCTAATGAACAATGATGTTAATATCTTGTTTTCAACAGTGAAGAAATTCAGGTGTGAAACTGTAAACTTTAATATTGGCAGGTCTTTTGAACAGTTTTATTGACATATAATTCACATACAAAATACTGCACATATTTAAAGTATACAATTTAATGTGTGTGAACCTGTGAATATATAGATCTTTATCTTTCACCAACTTTAGGCAGATTTTGGACATAATTTCTTCAAAATTTTTTCCTGCACCAGTACCTTTTTCTCCCCTTCTGGAACTCAAGCAACCTGAATGCTATACCTTCGGATTTTATTCCATACACTTCTGAACCCCAGTTTACTTTTAAATGTTTTTCTCTCTGTTCTGCAGATTGGATAATTTTTATTGACTGTTTCCTCTGCCATCTCTATAATGATATTGATCCCATCCAATGAATCATTTCATAAAGTTTGATACATTCATATATTGCAATATGATTGCCATTGTAAAGATAATTAGCATCTTTATCATAGTACATAATTATCTTTTCTTTGTATTTATTTTTATTGGAATATTGTTGCTTTACACTGCTGTGTCAGTTTCTGCTATACAGCAAAGGGAATCAGCTATATGTATACATATATCCCATAATTTTTGGATTTCCTTCCCATGTAGGTCACCGCAGAGCACTGAGTAGAGCTCCTACTAATGAGGAGGTTCTCATTAGTATCTATTTTATACATAGTAGCATATATATGTCAATCCCAATCTCCCAATTCATCCCACCTCCCCTTTCCCCCTTAGTATCCATACATCTGTTGTCTACGTCTATGTCTCTATTTCTGCTTTGCAAGTAAAATCATCTCTACCATTTTTCTAGATTCCACATATATGTGTTAATCTACGATATTTGTTTTTCTCTTTCTGACTTGCTTCACTATGTATGACAGTCTCTAGGTCCATCCACGTCTCTGCAAATGGCACAATTTCGTTCCATTTTATGGCTAAGTAATAGTCCATTGTATATATGTACCACATCTTCTTTATCCGTTCTTCTGTTGATGGACATTTAGGTTGCTTCCATGTCATGGTTATTACAAATAGTGCTGCAATGAACATTGGGGTGCATGTGTCTTTTGAAGTATGGAATTCTTTGGGTATATGCCCAGTAGTGGGATTGCTGGGTCATATTGTAGTTCTTTTTTTAGTTTTTTAAGGAACCTCCATACTGTTCTCCATAGTGGATGTATCCATTTACATTCCCACCAACAGTACAAGAGGAATCCCTTTTCTCCACACCCTCTCCAGCATTTATTGTTTGTAGACTTTAATGATGGCCATTCTAACCGGTTTGAGGTGATACCTCCTTATAGTTTTGATTTGCATTACTCTAATAATTAGTGATGCTGAGCATCTTTTCATGTGCATTATGGCCATCTGTATGTCTTCTTTGGAGAAATGTCTACTTAGCTCTTCCACCCATTTTTTGATTGGGTTGTTTGGGGTTTTTTTGATATTGAGGTGCATGAGTTTTTTGTGTACTTTGAAGATTAATCCCTTGTCTGGTACAAATATTTTCTCCCATTCTGAGGATTGCCTTTTAATTTTGTTTATGGTTTCCTTTGCATTGCAAAAGGTTTTAAGTTTAATTAGGTCCCATTTGTTTATTTTTGTTTTTATTTTCATTACTTTAGGAGGTGGGTCAAAAAAGATCTTGCTGCAATTTATGTCATAGAGTGTTCTGCCTATGTTTTCCTCTAAGGGTTTTATAGTGTCTGGCCTTACGTTTAGGTCTGTAATCCATTTTGAGCTTATTTTTGTGTATGGTGTTAGGGAGTGTTCTAAATTCATTCTTTAATTGTAGCAGTCCAGTTTTCCCAGCACCACTTATTTAAGAGGCTGTCTTTTCTCCATCATATATTCTTGCCTCTTTGTCATAGATTAGGTGACCATAGGAGCATGGGTTTATCTCTGGGCCTTCTATCCTGTTACATTGATCTATATTTCTATTTTTGTGACTACTGTAGCTCTGTAGTATAGTCTTGATTACTGTAGCTTTGTAGTATAGTCTGAAATCAGGGAGTCTGATTCCTCCAACTCTATTTTTCGTTCTCAAGATTGCTTTGGCTATTCAGGGTCTTTTGTGTTTCCATATAAATTGTATGATTTTTTGTTCTAGTTCTGTGAAAAATGCCATTGGTAACTTTATAGGGATTGCATTTAATCTGTAGATTGCTTTTGGTAGTATAGTCATTTTCACAATATTGATTCTTCCTGTCCAAGAACATGGTATATCTCTCCGTCTGCTTGTGTCATCTTTGATTTCTTTCAACAGTATCTTATAGTTTTCTGTATACAGGTCTTTTGCCTCCTTAGGTAGGTTTATTCCTAGGTATTTTACTCTTTTAGCTTCAATGGTAAATGGAATTGTTTTCTTAATTTCTCTTTCTGATATTTTGTTGTTAGTGTATAGGAATGCAAGAGATTTCTGTGTATTTTGTATCCTGCAACTTTACTAAATTCAGTGATTAACTCTAGTAGTTTTCTGGTGGCATCTTTAGGATTTTCTATGTATAGTATCATGTCATCTGAAAACAGTGACAGTTTTACTTCTTCTTTTCCAAATTGGATTCTTTTATTTCTTTTTCTTCTCTGATTGTGGTGGCTGGTAGTTTCAAAACTATATTGAATAATAGTGGTGAGAGTGGGCACCCTTGTCTTGTTCCTGATTTAGAGGAAATGCTTTCAGTTTTTCAACATTGAGACTGATGTTTGCTGTGGGTTTGTCATATATGGCCTTTATTATGTTGAGGTAGGTTCTCTGTATGCCCACTTTATGGAGAGTTTTTATTATAAATTGGTGTTGAATTTTGTCAAAAGCTTTTTCTGCATCTATTGAGATGATCGTATGGTTTTCATTCCTCAGTTTGTTAATATGGTGTATCACATTGATTGATTTGTATATATTGAAGAATCCTTGCATCCCTGGGACAAATCCTACTTGATCATGGTGTATGATCATTTTAATATGTTGTTGGATTCAGTTTGCTATTATTTTGTTGAGGATTTTTGTGTCTATGTTCATCAGTGATATTGGCCTGTAATTTTCTTGTTTTGTGATATCAAGGGGGATGGTGGCCTCATAGAATGAGCTTGAGGGTGTTTCTTTCCCTGCAATTTTTTGGAAGAGTTTGAGAAGGATATGTGTTAGCTCTTTTCTACATATTTGGTAGAATTTTCCTGTGAAGCCAGCTGGTTCTGGACTTTTGTTTGTTGGCAGATTTTTAATCACAGTTTAAATTTTATTACTTGAGATTGGTCTGTTCATATTTTCTATTTCTTCCTGGTTCAGTCTTGGAAGATTCTGCTTTTCTAAGAATTTGTCCATGTCCTCCAGGTTTTCCATTTTATTGGCATATAGTTCCTTGTGGTAGTCTCTTATGATCCTTTGTTTTCTATGGTGTCAGTTGTAACTTCTCCTTTTTCATTTCTAATTTTATTGATTTAAATCCTTTCCATTTTTTTCTTGATAAGTCTGGCTAAATGTTTATCAATTTTGTTTATCTTCTCAAAGAACCAGCTTTTAGTTTCATTGATCTTTGCTATTTCATTTATTTCTGCTCTGATCTGGATAATTTCTTTCATTCTACTAACTTTGGGTTTTGATTGTTCTTCTTTCTCTAGTAGTTTTGGGTATAAGATTAGGTTGTTTATTTGAGGTTTTTCTTCCTTCCTGAGGTAAGTTTGTATTACTATAAGCTTCCTTCTTAGAACTGCTTTTGCTGCATCCCATAGGTTTTCCGTCATTGTGTTTTCATGGTCATTTTTTTCTAGGTAGTTTTTGGTTTCCGCTTTGACTTCTTCAGTGATCTCTTGGATATTTAGTAGCATACAGTTTAGCCTCCATGTGTTTGTGTTTTTTAGTTTTGTTTTTTTCCTGTAACTGATTTCTTATCTCATAGCATTGTGGGCAGAAAAGATGCTTGGTATGATTTCAGTTTTCTTAAATTTACCGAGGCTTGTTCTGTGATCCAAGATGTGATCTATCCTTGGAATGTTCTGTGTGCACTGGAGAAGTGTATTCTGCTGTTTTCAGAGGAAATGTCCTATAAATATCCATGAAGTCCATCTTGTTTAATGTGTCATTTAAGGCTTGTGTTTCCTTATTAATATTCTGTCTGGATGATCTAGCCATTGGTGTAAGTGGAGTGTTAAAGTCTCTCACTGTTATTGTGTTAGTGTCAATTTCCCCTATTATGGCTGTTAACATTTGCCTTATGTATTGAGTTGCTCCTATGTTGGGTGCATAAATATTTCTAAATGTTTTATCTTCTTCTTGGATTGACCCCTTGATCATTATGTAGTGTCCTTCCTTTTCTTTTGTAACAGCCTTTATTTTAAAGTCGATATTGACTGATATGAGTATTGCTACTCCAGCTTTCTTTTTTTGTTTATTTGCATGGAATATCTTTTTCCATCCCCTCATTTTCAGTCTGTATGTGTCTCTAGGTCTGAAGTGGGTCTCTTGTTAACAACATATATACGGGTCTTGTTTTTGTATCAATTCAGCCAGTCTATGTCTTTTGGTTGGAACATTTAATCTATTTACATTTAAGGTAATTATTGACATGTATGTTCCTATTGCTGTTTTCTTAATTCTGATCAGCTTGTTATTGTAGGTCTTTTTCTTCCCTTCCTCTTTTTTTCCTCTTCTATATTGTTTCCTACCTTTAGCATTTGTTCTAGAGCTGGTTTAGTGGTGCCTAATTCTCTTAGCTTTTGCTTGTGTGTAAAGCTTTTGATTTCTCCATGAAATCTGAATGAGATCCTGCTGGGTAGAGTAATCTTTGATTTAGATTTTTCCCTTCCATCACTTTAAGCATATCTTGCCACTCCCTTCTGACCTGCAGAATTTCTGCTGAAAAATCACCTTATAACATTATGGGATTCCCTTGTATGCTATTTGTTGCTTTTCCCTTGCTGCTTTTAATATTTTTTCTTTGCATTTAATTCTGTTAGTTTGATTAATATGTGTCTCTGCGTGTTTTTCCTCGAGTTTATCCTGTAAGAGACTCTCTGTGCTTCCTGGAATTGGGTGGCTATTTCCTTTCTCTTGTTTTGGAAGTTTTCCACTATAATCTCTTCAAATATTTTCTCGTACCTTTTCTCTTTCTCTTCTTCTTCTGGGACCCTATACTTTGAAATCTGGTGTGTTTACTGTTGTCCCAGAGGTCTCTGAGACTTTCCTCATTTCTTTTCAATCTTTTTTCTTTATTCTGCTCCATGGCACTTATTTCCACCATTCTATCTTCCATCTTACTTATCCATTCTTCTGCCTCAGTTATTCTGCTCTTGATTACTTCTAGTGTATTTTTCATTGGAGTTATTTTGTTCATCACTGATTGTTTGTTCTTTAGTTCTTCTAGGTCCTTGTTAAACATTTCTTGTATCTTCTCAGTCTGTGCCTCCATTCTATTTCTGAAATGTTGGATCATCTTTGCTATCATTACTCTGCATTCTTTTTCAGGTAGATTGCCTATTTCCTCTTCATTTATTTGGTCTTGTGGGTTTTTACCTTGCTGCTTTATCTCCAGCATATTTCTCTGTCATCTCATTTTGTCTAACTTACTGTGTTTATGGTCTCCTTTCTGCAGGCTGCAGGGTCATAGTTCCTCTTGACTCTGATGTCTGCCCCCTGGTGGGTGAGGTTGGTCCAGAGGCTTGTGTAGGCTTCCTGGAGGGAGTGACTGGTACCTGTGCTCTGGTGGATGGAGCTGAATCTTTTTTCTCTGATGGGCAGGGCAATGTCAAGTGGTGTGTTATGGGGTGTCTGAGAGCTTAGTATGAGTTTAGGTAGCCTTTCTGCTGATGGGTGGGTCTGTGTTCCTGCCTTGCTGTTTGTTTGACGTGAGGTGTCCAGTACTGGAATCTGCAGCCAGTTGGGTGGAGATGGGTATGGGGGTCAAGATGGATACCTCTGTGAGAGCAAATGCTGATTAATATTCCCTGGGCCCAGGAATTCTCTGGTGGTCCAGCATTCTGGACTTGGTGCACCCACCCTTGATGCCAAGGCCCAACCCCTGGCCAGGGGACCAAGAGCCTACAAGCTGTGCAGCATGGCCAGATAAAAGTAAGATAAGAAAAAAAGGGGAAAAAAAGAAGTAAAAGAAAAAAAAGGAAAAAAGAAAAAATAGAAGAAAGCAAACAAAGCCCAAGACAAATAGCAAAAACAAAATCAAACAGCAGAACAACCACACCAAACACATTAAAAAATGAAAAAAGAAAACAAACAGACAAAGCAAACCCAAGACAAATGGTAAAAACAAAACCAAACAAACAGAAACAAAGAAACAGACAAAAAATACAAAAAACAAATGATCAAACAAAAGAATTCAAAAATGAAAACAATCAATAAAAACTAAATAAAAATAAACAAACAAAAAAAATAAGCAGAAAGTTCTTCTCTGGTGGTGCAGTGGTTAAGAATCTGCCTGCTAATGCAGGGGACAAGGTTTTCAGCCCAGGTCTGGGAAGATCCCACACGCCACGGAGCAACTAAGCCCATACATCACAACTACTGAACCTGTGCTCTAGAGCCTGTGAGCCAAAACTACTGAGCCCACATGCCACAACTACTGAAGCCCACGTGCCTAGAGCCTATGCTCCAAACAAGAAAAGCCACCACAATGAGAAGCCTGTGCACCACAACAAAGAGTAGCCTCCACTCGCCGCAAATAGAGAAAGCACATGCACAGCAAACAAGACCCAACACAGCAAAAAATAAATAAATAAAATAAATTTATAAGAAAAATAAATAAATAAAAAATAAAGTTAGATTAAAAAAATAAAGAGAAAGCAAACTAAAAGAGCAAAGAAATCATAAAACACACAAAGATGATCAAAGAAAAACCAAGAAAAAATTACAAAACAACAAAAAAGTAGAAAAATTAAGAAATATATAAAAAACAAAAAAATAATAAAACAAAAACAACAACTGAACAAAGCGTAACAAACTAATAGAGAATAATAGTAATAAGAGTATTTACCTGAGGTCTCTGCTGTCAGAGTCCTTGCTCCCACAGTGAGCCACAGGCAACCCCCACCTCCCCACAAGGCCCTCCAATATTTCTAGATAAGTTTGCGGACTCGCTTTTGGCACTGTGGGGCAGCTCAGACTCTCACCTGGCCCAATTTCCACGTGTACTTGCCTGCAAAGTCTACTGATGTTAAAGCTAGACTGGTCTCAGTTGTGGGAATACTTGTTGTCTATTCAGATATTCCACAGACGCAGGATTTACCAAGTGGATGGTGGGGATTTAATCCATGGTTTGTGCAAATGCATGGAGAGATTTCTGTTCCTCTTCCTTAGTTGGACTGCCCCTGGGGCTTAGCTTTGGTTTTGGCCCCACCTCTGAGTGTGCGCCACCATCAGGTGTCTGCTCCCCACCCAGGAAAGAAGGAGCAAAAGCAGCAGCTGATTGGAGCACACCTCCTCACTCAGGCTGTTTGTATATTTTGGAGATTAATCCCTTTGTCTGTTGTTTCATTTGCAAATATTTTCTCCCATTCGGACGGTTGTCTTTTCGTCTTGTTTATGGTTTCCTTTCCTGTGCAAAAGCTTTTAAGTTTCATTAGGTCTCATTTGTTTATTTTTCTTAAGTTATTTTTTATTTATTTATTTTAATCAGTCATCAATTTTATACAGATCAGTGTATACATGTCAATCCCAATAGCCCAATTCAGCACACCACCATCCCCACCCCACCGTGGTTTTCCCCCCTTGGTGTCAATACGTTTGTTCTCTACATCTGTGTCTCAACTTCTGCCCTGCAAACCGATTCATCTGTACCATTTGTCTGGTTGCACATACATGCATTAATATACGATATTTGTTTTTCTCTTTCTGACTTACTTTACTCTGTATGACAGTCTCTAGATCTATCCACGTCTCAACAAATGACTCAATTTCCTTTCTTTTTATGGCTGAGTAATATTCCATTGTATATATGTACCACAACTTCTTTATCCATTCGTCTGTCGATGGGCATTTAGCTTGCTTCCATGACCTGGCTGTTGTTAATAGTGCTGCAATGAACATTGTGGTGCATGTGTCTTTTTGAATTACGGTTTTCTCTGGGTATATGCCCAGTAGTGGGATTGCTGGATCATATGATAATTCTATTTTTAGTTTTTTAAGGAACCTCCATATTATTCTCCATAGTGGTTGTTTCAATTTACATTACCACCAACAGTGCAAGAGGGTTCCCTTTTCTCCACACCCTCTCCAGCATTTGTTGTTTGTAGATTTTCTTATGATGCCCATTCTAACTGGTGTGAGGTGATACCTAATTGTAGTTTTGATATGCATTTCTCTAATGATTAATGATGTTGAGCATCCTTTCATGTGTTAGTTGGCAATCTGTATATCTTCTTTGGATAAATGTCTATTTAGGTATTCTGGACATTTTTGAATTAGGTTGTTTTTTTTCTGATATTGAGCTGCTCGTAAATTTTGGAGATTAATCCTTTGTCAGTTGCTTCATCTGCAAATATTTTCTCCCATTCTGAGGGTTGTCTTTTGGTCTTGTTTATGGTTTCCTTTGCTGTGCAAAAGCGTTTAAGTTTCATTAGGTCCCATTTGTTTATTTTTGTTTTTATTTCTATGTCTCTAGGAGGTGGGTCAAAAAAGGATTTTGCTGTGATTTATGTCATAGAGTGTCCTGTCTATGTTTTCCTCTAAGAGTTTTATAGTGTCTGGCCATACATTTAGTTTTTTAATCTAGTTTGAGTTTATTTTTGTGTATGGTGTTAGGGAGTGTTCTAATTTCATTCTTTTACATGTAGCTGTCCAGTTTTCCCAGCTCCACTTATTGAAGAGCCTGTCTTTTCTCCATTGTATATTCTTGCCTCCTTTATCAAAGGTAAGGTGACCACAAGTGTGTGGGTTTATCTCTGGGCTTTCTATCCTGTTCCATTGATCTATATTTCTGTTTTTGTACCAGTACCATACTGTCTTCATTACTGTAGTTTTGTACAATAGTCTGAAGTCAGGGAGCCTGATTCCTCCAGCTCCATTTTTCTTTCTCAAGATTGTTTTGGCTATTCGGGGTCTTTTGTGTTTCCATACAAATTGTGAAATTTTTTGTTCTTGTTCTGTGAAAAATGCCCTTGGTAGTTTGATAGGGATTGCATTGAATCTGTAGATTGCTTTGTGTAGTATAGTCATTTTCAAAATGTTGATTCTTCCAATCCAAGAACATGGTATATCTCTCCATCTGTCTGTATCATCTTTAATTTCTTTCAGCAGTGTCTTATAGTTTTCTGCATACAGGACTTTTGTCTCCTTAGGTAGGTTTATTCCTAGATATTTTATTCTTTTTGTTGCAATGGTAAATGGGAGTGTTTTCTTAATTTCTCTTTCAGATTTTTCATCATTAATCTATAGGAATGCAAGAGATTTCTGTGCATTAACTTTGTATCCTGCTACATTACCAAATTCATTGATTAGTTCTAGTAGTTTTCTGGTAGCATCTTTAGGATTCTCTATGTATAGTATCATGTCATCTGCAAAGAGTGACAGCTCTCCTTCTTCTTTTCAGGTTTGGATTCCTTTTATTTCTTTTTTTTGTTGTTGTTCTTCTTTCTCTAGTTCCTTTATGTGTAAGGCTAGATTGTTTACTTGAGATTTTTCTTGTTTCTTGATGTAGGCTTGTATAGCTATAAACTTACCTCTTAGAACTGCTTTTGCTGCATCCCATAGGTTTTGGATCGTCGTGTTTTCATTGTCATTTGTTTCTAGGTATTTTTTGATTTCTTCTTTGATTTCTTCAGTGATCTCTTGGTTGTTTAGTAACATATTGTTTAGCCTCCATGTGTTTGTGTTTTTTACGTTTTTTTCCCTGTAATTCATTTCTAATCTCATAGCGTTGTGGTCCAAAAAGATGCTTGATATGATTTCAATTTTCTTAAATTTACTGAGGCTTGATTTGTGACCCAAGATGTGATCTATCCTGGAGAATGTTCCGTGCGCACTTGAGAAGAAAGTGTAATCTGCTGTTTTTGGATGGAATGTCCTATATATATCAATTAAATCTATCTGGTCTGTTGTGTCATTTAAAGCTTCTGTGTCCTTATTTATTTTCATTTTGGATGATCTGTCCATTGGTGTAAGTGAGGTGTTAAAGTCCCCCACTATTATTGTGTTACTGTCGATTTCCTCTTTCATAGCTGTTAGCAGTTGCCTTATGTATTGAGGTGCCCCTATGTTGGGTGCATATATATTTATAATTGTTTTATCTTCTTCTTGGATTGATCCCTTGATCATTATGAAGTGTCCTTCCTTGTCTCTTGTAACATTCTTTATTTTAAAGTCTATTTTATGTGATATGATTATAGCTACTCCAGCTTTCTTTTGATTTCCATTTGCATGGAATATCTTTTTCCATCCCCTCACTTTCAGTCTGTATGTGTCCCTAGGTCTGAAGTGGGTCTCTTGTAGACAGCATATTTGTGTGTCTTGTTTTTGTATCCATTCAGCAAGCCTGTGTCTTTTGGTAGGAGCATTTATTCCATTCACATTTAAGGTAATTATCGATATGTATGTTCCTATGACCATTTTCTTAATTGTTTTGGGTTTGTTTTTGTAGGTCCTTTTCTTCTCTTGTGTTTCCCACTTAGAGAAGTTCCTTTAGCATTTGTTGTAGAGCTGGTTTGGTGGTGCTGAATTCTCTTAGCTTTTGCTTGTCTGTAAAGCTTTTGATTTCTCCATCAAATCTGAATGAGATCCTTGCTGGGTAGAGTAATCTTGGTTGTAGGTTCTTCCCTTTCATCACTTTCAGTATATCATGCCACTCCCTTCTGGCTTGTAGAGTTTCTGCTGAGAAATCAGCTGTTATCATTATGGGAGTTCCCTTGTATGTTATTTGTCATTTTTCCCTTGCTGCTTTCAATAATTTTTCTTTGTCTTTAATTTTTGCCAATCTGATTACTATGTGTCTCAGCATGTTTCTCCTTGGGTTTATCCTGTATGGGACTTGTTGGGCTTCCTGGACTTGGGTGGCTATTTCCTTTCCCATGTTAGGAAATTTTTTGACTATAATCTCTTCAAATATTTTCTCTGGTCCTTTCTCTCTCTCTTCTCCTTCTGGAACCCCTATAATGCGAATGTTTTTGCGTTTAATGTTATCCCAGTTGTCTCTTAGGCTGTCTTCATTTCTTTTCATTCTTTTTTCTTTAGTCTGTTCCGCAGCAGTGAATTCCACCATTCTGTCTTCCAGGTCACTTATCCATTCTTCTGCCTCAGTTATTCTGCTATTGATTCCTTCTAGTATTGTTTTCATTTCAGTTATTGTATTTTTCATCTCTGTTTGTTTGTACTTTAATTCTTCTAGGTCTTTGTTAAACATTTCTTGCATCTTCTCGATCTTTGCCTCCATTCTAATTCCGAGGTCCTGTATCGTCTTCACCATCATTATTCTGAATCCTTTTTCTGGAAGGTTGCCTATCTCCACTTCATTTATTTGTTTTTCTGGGGTTTTATCTTGTTCCTTCATCTGGTATATAGCTCTCTGCCTTTTCATCTTGTCTGTCTTTCTCTGAATGTGGTTTTTGTTCCACAGGCTGCAGGATTGTAGTTTTTCTTGCTTCTGCTGTCTGCCCTCTGGTGGTTGCGGCTATCTAAGAGGCTTGATGGGAGGCCCTGATGGTGGGTAGAGCTGACTGTTGCTGTGGTGGTCAGAGCTCAGTAAAACCTTAATCCACTTGACTGTTGATGGGTGGGTCTGGGTTTCCTCCCTGTTGGTTGTTTTGCCTGAGGCAACCCAACACTGGAGCCTACCTGGGCTCTTTGGTGGGGCTAATAACAGACTCTGAGAGGGCACATGCCAAGGAGTACTTCCCAGAACTTCTGCTGCCAGCGTCCCCATCCCCATGGTGAAACAGAGCCACCCTCTCCCTCTGCAGGAGTCCCTCCAACACTAGCAGGTAGGTCTGGCCCAGTCTCCCCCAGGGTCACCACTCCTTCCCCTGGGTCCTGATGCGCACACTATTTTGTGTGTGCCCTCCAAGAGTGGGGTCTCTGTTTCCCCCAGTTCAGTCAAAGTCCCGCAATCAATTCCCACTAGGCTTCAAAGTCTGATTCTTTATGAATTCCTCCTCCCGTTGCCAGGCTCCCAGGGTGGGAAGCCCGACTTGGGGCTCAGAACCTTCACTCCAGTGGGTGGACTTCTGTGATATAAGTGTTCGCCAGTCTGTGAGTCACCCACCCACCAGTTATGGGATTTGATTTTACTCTGATTGCGCCCCTCCTACTGTCTCATTGTGGCTTCTCCTTTGTCTTTGGATGCGGGGTATCCTTTCTGGTGCGTTCCAGTGTCTTCCTGTCGATGACCGTCCAGCAGCTAGTTGTGATTCCGGTGTTCTCGCAAGAGGGAGTGAGAGCACGTCCTTCTACTCCGCCATCTTGGTTCCTCCCATCTCCTTTTATTTCTTTTTCTTCTCTGATTGCTGTGGCTAAACCTTCCAATACTATGTTGAATAATAGTGGTGAGAGTGGGCAACCTTGTCTTGTTCTTGATCTTAGAGGAAATGGTTTCAGTTTTTCACCATTTAGAACAATGTTGGCTGTGAGTTTGTCATATATGGCCTTTATTATATTGAGGTAAGTTCCCTCTATGTCTACTTTCTGGAGGGTTTTTATCATAAATGGGTGTTGAAATTTGTTGAAAGCTTTTTCTGCATCTATTGAGATGATCACATGGATTTTATCCTTCAGTTTGTGAATATGGTTTATCACATTGATTCATTTGCGTATATTGAAGAATCCTTGCATTCCTGGGATAAACCCCACTTGATCATGGTGTATGATCCTTTTAATGTGCTGTTGGCTTCTGTTTGCTAGTGTTGTGTTGAGGAGTTTTGCATCTATGTTCATCAGTTGTATTGACCTGTAGTTTTCTTTCTTTGTGACATATTTGTCTCTTTTGGGTATCAGTGTGATGGTAGTCTCATAGAATTTAGTTTGGGTGTGTTCCTCCATCTGCAATATTTTGGAAGAGTTTAAGAAGGATAGGTCTTAGCTTTTCTTTAAATGTTTGATAGAATTCGCCTGTGAAGCCATCTGGTCCTGGGCTTTTGTTTGTTGGAAGATTTTTAATCACCATTTCAATTTCAGTGCTTGTGAGTCATCTGTTTATATTTTCTTTTTCTTCCTGGTTCAGTCTCAGAAGGTTGTGCTTTTCGAAGAATTTGTCCATTTCTTCCAGGTTTTCCATTTTATTGGCATATAGTTGCTTGTAGTAATGTGTCATGATCCATTGTATTTCTGCAGTGTCAATTGTCACTTCTCCTTTTTCATTTCTAATTCTATTGATCTGAGTCTTCTCCCTTTTCTCTTGATGAGGCTGGTTAATGGTTTATCAATTTTGTTTATCTTCTCAAAGTACCAGCTTTTAGTTTTATTGATCTTGGCTATTGTTTCCTTCATTTCTTTTACAGTTATTTCTGATCTGATCTTTATGATTTCTTTCCTTCCCAAAAAACTTTGGTTTTTTTTTTTGTTTTTGTTCTTCTTTCTCTAATTGCTTTAGGTGTAAGGTTAGGTTGTTTACTTGAGGTGTTTCTTGTTTCTTGAGGTAGGATTGTATTGCTATAAACTTCCCTCTTAGAGGTGTTTTGGCTGCATCCCATAGGTTTTGGGTAATTGTGTTTTCATTGTCATTTGTTTCTAGGTACTTTTTGATTTCCACTTTGATTTCTTCAGTGATCTCTTGGTTATTAAGTAGTGTATTGTTTAGCCTCCATGTGTTTGTATTTTTACAGATTTTTTCCTGTAATTGATATGTAGTCTCATAGCATTGAGGTCAGAATAGATACTTGATATGATTTCAATTTTCTTATATTTCCCAAAGTTTTCATTTGTGACCCAAGATGTGCTGTATGCTGGAGAATGTTCCATGAGCACTTGATAAGAAAGTGTATTCTGTTGTTTTTGGTTGGAATGTCCTTTAAATATTAATTAAGTCCATCTTGTTTAATGTATCCTTTAAAGCTTGTGTTTCCTTATTTATTTTCATTTTGATTGATCTGTCCATTGGTGAAAGTGGGGTGTTAAAGTCCCCTACTATGATTGTGTTACTGTCAATTTCCCCTTTTATGGCTGTTAGTATTTGCCTTATGTATCGAGGTGCTCCTTGTTGGGTGCATAAATATTTACAATTGTTATATCTCCTTCTTGGATTGAACCCTTGATCATTATGTAGTGTCCTTCTTTGTCTATAGTAATAGTCTTTATTTTAAAATCTATTTTGTCTGATATGAGAATTGCTACTCCAGCTTTCTTTTGATTTCCATTTGCATGGAATATCTTTTTCATCTCCTCACTTTCAGTCTGTATGTGTCCCTAGGTCTGAAGTGTGTCTCTTATAGACAGCATATACACAGGTCTTTTTTTTGTATCCATGCAGTCATTCTATGTCTTTTGGTTGGAGCATTTAAACCATTTACATTTAAGGTAGTTATCGATATGTATGTTCTTATTACCATTTTCTTAATTGTTTTGTGTTTGTTATTGTACATCTTTTCCTTCTCTTGTGTTTCCTGCCAAGAAAAGTTCCTCTAGCATTTGTTGTGAAGCTAGTTTGGTGGTGCTGAATTCTCTTAGCTTCTGCTTGTCTGTATAGGATTTAATTTCTCTGTCGAATCTGAATTAAATCCTGCTGGGTAGAGTAATCTTGGTTGTGGGTTGTTCTCCTTCATCACTTTAAATATGTCCTGCCACTCCCTTCTGGCTTGCAGAGTTTCTGCTGAAAGATTAGCTGTTAACCTTATGGGGATTCCCTTTTATGTTATTTATTGTTTTTCCATTGCTGCTTTTAATATTTTTTCTTTGTATTTAATTATTTTGAGTTTGATTAATATGTGTCTTGGCATGTTTCTCCTTGGATTTATCCTGTATGGGACTCTCTGTGCTTCCTGGACTTGATTGAATATTTCATTTCCCATATTAGGGAAGTTTTCCACGATAATCTCTTCAAATATTTTCTCAGTCCCTTTCTTTTTCTCTTCTTCTTCTGGGACCCCTAAAAGTCGAATGTTGGTGCATTTACAGTTTTCCCAGAGGTCTCTGAGACTGTCCTCAATTCTTTTCATTCTGTTTCTTTATTCTGCTCTGTGTAGTTGTTTCCTCTGTTTTATCTTCCAGGACACTTATCCGTTCTTCTGCCTCAGTTTTTCTGCTATTGATTCCTTCTAGAGAATTTTTAATATCATTTATTGTGTTGTTCATCATGGTTTGTTTGCTCTTTAGTTCTTCTGGGTCCTTGTTAAATGTTTATTTTATTTTCTCCTTTCTATTTCCAAGATTTTGGATCATCTTTACTCTCATTATTCTGAATTTTTTTCCCGGTAGACTGCCTATTTCCTCGTCATTTGTTTGTTCTGGTGGGTTTTTACCTTGCTCCTTCATTTTGCTGTGTGTTTCTCTGTCTTCTCATTTTGCTTAACTTACTGTGTTTGAGGTCTCCTTTGCACAGGCTGCAGGTTCGTAGTTCCCTTTGTGTTTGTTTTTTGCCTCCAGTGGCTAAGGTTTGTTCAGTGGGTTGTGTAGGCTTCCTGTTGGAGGGGAGCTGTGTCTTAGCATTGAGATGAAGATCTCTGGGAGAACTTTTGCCATTTGATATTACGTGGAGGTGGGAAGTCTCTGGTGGACCAATGTCCTGAGCTCGGCTCTCCCACCTCAGAGGCACAGGCCTGATACTGGCTGGAGCACCAAGACCCTGTCAGCCACACGGCTCAGAAGAAAGGCGAGAAAAAAAGAAAGAATGAAAAATAAAGTTATTAAAATAAAAAATTAAAAAATTATTAAAAATAAAAGAAAATTAAAAAGAAGGAAAAAAAATAGGACAGACAGAACCCTGGGACAAATGGTAAAAGCAAAGCTATACAGACCATATAACAAAAAGAAGCATACACATACACACTCACAAAAAGGGAAAAAGGAAAAAAAATATATAAAAAGAAGAGAGCAACCAAATCAATAAACAAATCTACCAATGATATTAAATTCTTAGTACTAAACTAAGATAAAAATAAAGCCAGAAACAAATTTTATGCAGAAAGCAAACGCCAAGTCTACAGTTGCTCCCAAATTCAACTGCCTCAATTTTGGGATGATTCGTTGTCTATTCAGGTATTCCAGTGATGCAGGCTACATCAAGTTGATTGTGAAAATTTAATCTGCTGCTTCTGAGGCTGCTAGGAGAGATTTCCCTTTCTCTTCTTTGTTCACACAGCTCCTGGAGTCAGCTTTGGATTTGTTCCCACCTCTGCATGTAGGTCTCCTGAGGGCTTCTGTTCTTCACTCAGACAGGACGGAGTTAAAGTAGCAGCTGATTAGGGGGTTCTGGCTCACCCAGGCCAGGGGTAGGAAGGGGTACGGAAAGCGGGGTGAGCCTGCGATGGCAGAGGCCAGCGTGATGTTGCAACAGCCTGAGGTCCGCCGTGTGTTCTCCTGGGAAAGTTATCCCTGGATCACAGGACCCTGCCAGTGGCGGGCTGCACAGGCTCCCCAGAGCGGAGGTGTGGATAGTGACCTGTGCTTGCTCACAGGCTTCTTGGTGGCTGCAGCAGCAGCCTTAGCGTTTCATGCCCATCTCTGGTGTCCATTCTGATAGCCGCAGCTCGCACCCATCTTTGGAGCTCGTTTAGGCGATGTTCTGAATCCCCTCTCCTCGTGCACCCCAAAACAGTTGTCTCTTGTCTCTTAGGCAGGTCCAGAGTTTTTCCCGGATTCCCTCCTGGTTAGCTGTGGCACACTAGACCCCTTCAGCCTGTCTTCACCCAGCCAACCCCAGTGCTCTCCGTGGGATCTGACCTTTGATGCCGGAGCCTCAGCTCTCAGCCCCCACCTGCCCCAGCGGGTGAGCAGACAAGCCTCTCAGGCTGGTGAGTACTGGTTAGCAATGATCCTCTGGGTGGGAATCTCTCTGTTTTGCTCTTTGCACCCCCTGTTGCTGTGCTCTCCTCCATGGCTCTGAAGCTTCCCGTCCCTGCCAGACCCTGGCTCCGCCAGTGAAGGGGCTTCCTAGTGTGTGGAAACTTTTCCTTCTTCACAGCTCCCTCCCAGAGGTGCAGGTCCCATCCCTATTCTTTTGTCTCTGTTTTTTTCTTTTGCCCTACCCAGGTAGGTGGGGAGTTTCTAGCCTTTTGGGAAGTCTGAGGTCTTCTGCCAGCATTCAATAGGTGTTCTGTAGGAATTGTTCCACATGTAGATGTATTTCTGATGTATTTGTGGGGAGGAAGGTGATCTCCACGTCTTACTCCTCTGCCATCTTGAAGGTCTCTCAGGTTTCTTCACTTTTAAAAGATCCTACTACTTTCGCCTCTTCTCACTGAATTATTTCTATATTTCTATCTTCCAAGTCACTAATTCTTTCTTCCATCTGGTTTCTTCTATTACTGAATTGCTCTGTTACATTCTTCTCATTCATCAAATCCTTCTGTTCCAGAAATTCTGTTTGGTTTTTTTTATAATTTCAATCTTTTTCATAAGGAATTCCCTCTCTTCATCAATTTTATTCCTGAGTTCATTGAATTGTGTTCTGAGGTTTCTTGTACTTCACTGAATTTCTTCATAATAGCTATTTTGAATTTTTTATCCTGTTAGATCCAATATTCTGTGCCTTTGAGTTCAGTTGTTGGATAATTATCATTTTCTTTCTTTGGTACCATATTTTCTTTATGTTTTTAATGTTTGTAGGTATGCACTTTGGATTTAGCATTTGAAATAACAGATAACTCCTTAATTACATTTTTGATACCTTCTTTTGTTCTTACAATTCAACAGCCTGCCTATTAGGAATCTTTCTTTTGTATTACAGAAGGTGGCATTATAGCTCATGTTTGTGATTTCTCTCTTGCCCATGGATCTTGCCTATTACCTGAGTTCTTCTGTGTCTACCAGAGCTTACACTCATGAGTGCACTCAGGAGCATTATAAGGGCCTGCACAGTGGGGAGAGGTGTGGATTTAGCTCTTGAGATTTTCATGGTGCCCATAGGCCTGGTGGAGGCATCCTTGAGTGGGGTACTCCCAGAGTTTTCTGAGCAGAGTTCCTGCTGAAGTCCTGAAACAAACGTCAAGAAACATATTCCTTTAATGCCCTTTGATATTTTTATCTGCTGCCTTCCCTTTCTCCTCACTCGCCCCAGTCATGGAGACCCCTCCTCAGCATCTCAACCAGCTTCTGGAGTGAAATGGGTTACTTCAGTTACAACCTGCACAACTGGGAGAGCTGGGCAGTCACTTACCATTTTCACTTTCCACCTCTTCCATGGGAGAGTTCACCACTTTCCACCTCCTCTGCCGAAGAGGTTGATGCTGATGTTGCCAAAAGCCCAGCCTCTTAAAGTGTCATCCTGGGGAGGGGGGCTGCCTCGGTGTGTTCCTCTCTCTCCCCTGCATCCAAACTTGTCTCTAACCCATTGTGGTAGTGTGCTGGAAACTCTCTTCAAGCAGGCTGGACTTCCACAAATTCTCTCTTGCCCATGGATAGCTGCTCAGTTTTGTACCCTCTAGGTTCTTTTATCCCCCCCCCATACCCAATTGCCTTAAGTGAGAATGAGGCAGATATATGGACTCCCTTGGATTTACAGTCTAGTTATACTCTAGTTATTAAGATGGTCTTTCTTTCAGAGTTTTATCCACTCATGGCACCATACAGATATGTACATCTGAGGCCATCCTCAGAGGAAAACATTAAGAGAAAAAGATGTAACAAATAAAAGAAATTTGTATAGACATTCTTTGGACCACAGGGTCCCCTTTTCCTTTTTCTTCAACAAGGAAGATGAGTTTTCTCTTGTGGTTTTAGGTAACTGTACCACTGCTGCTGCAGTACAACTCCGTGACTGAAGCTACTCTTGATTCAGGGCCTGGAGAGAAACAGAGAAAAAAAAATGAATAAAAACGAGGCTTACCGGAACACTATCTGGCTCAGGATGGTCTTCTTTCCCAATTCTATTGACAGCAAGACATGTTTCTTTCAGAGTTTTTGCTTTCCCTGCCTGCTGTGCAGTTCTGCACTAGGACTACCCTAAGGACAAAGCGAAGAAATGAAAAAGGGGGAAAACCCCAGTAAACTCACTCCCATAGGGATCATTCTTCTGGGTTTGATTTCCTCATGAATCTGCCCACTATTGTTAACTTTTCAAAGTCTTCAGATAGTCGCTTTTTGTATTTTTGTCCAGAGATTTTGGTTGAAATCGTAGGTGAGATAGACTGTTTTGGGCCCACCAGAAATTTTCTTAGGATGATTTTTAATTGAAATTTTCAATTAATTGTAGATTTACATGCAATTGTAAGAAACAATACAGAAAGATCCCTTGTGCACTTTGCCTAGTTTCCCCCAATGGTGATATTTTGCAAAACTAGATATATTGGTCTATAATATTAGAACAAGGATACTGGCATTGATACAATCTATAGATCTTATTCAGATTTCCCCAGATGTTCACTCATTTGTGTGTGTGTGTCTGAGTGTGTACATTAAGTTCTATAATATTATGTCAACTGTATAGATTCCTGTATCCATAGCACAGCCAAGTTACTGATCCAGTTCCAATTATTCATCACATTGCCCTTTTATAACCAGACCTACCATCCTCCTGGCTCCCTCCTCCATTCCAAACCCCTGGAAACTACTAATCTGTCCTACATTTCTAAAATTTTATTTCAAAAACATTATTTAAATGGAATCATACAGTATGTAACCTTTTCTGATTGACCTTTTTTCACTCAGCATAATTCCTTGGAGATTCATCCAAGTGATTGCATGTATAAATAATTTGTTCCAACTTATTGCTGAGTAGTACTGCACAATACATATTTACCATGGATTCTTTAATCACTCACCAGTTGAGGCACATCTGGGCTGATTCCAGTTTTAGGTTATTACAAATAAATCTATGCTATGGTCATTAGTGTATAGGCTTCTGTGGGAACATAAGTTTACTTTTTATTTTCTGGTATAAATGCCTAGGCGTCCAATTGCTGGGTCAAGTGATGGTTGCATTTTAGTTTTTAAGAAACTGTCAAACTATTTTCCAGAGTGGCTGTAACACCTTACAGTCCAATCAAAATTGTATGAGTGGTTGACACATCTGTGTCTGCATTTGGTGTTGTAAATATTTTTTATTTTAGCCATTCTGGTGCATGTATGGTGACATGTCATTGTGGTTTTAATTTGCATTTCCCTGACTGAAAATGATATTGAACATCTTTTCATCTGCTTATTTGCCATCTGTATATCTTTGGTAAAATTTCTCTTCATATCTTTTCCCCATTTTCTAATTGGATGTCTTTTTCATTGTTCAGCTTTTTAAAAGAGTTTCTTTGAGATAATTCACATATCATACAATTTACCCACATAAAGTATGTAATTCAACGGGTTTTCTTATATTCACAGACATGTACAACCATCATCACATTCAAATTTAGAATATTTTCATCAATTAAGAAAAAAATCTTATATTCTTTAACTATTTCCTCCTATTCATCTTCCTATTCACCTGCCTTACCTCACTTAGCTCTAAGCAGACACTAATCTACTTTCTGAGATACTACCTTTTTTGCTTCATCGTAGCTTTAAAAAAAAAATTTTTTTTTTTTGGCCGGCCTCGCTGCATGGTGAGGCGGCATGAGTGATTGTAGTTCTATTGAACTAAGTGACCCTTGCAATGGAAGCATGGGGTCTTAACCGCCAAGGAAGTCCAATACTAATCTACTTTCTGTCTCTATATATTTCTCTATTGTGGAATTCCTATGAATGGAATTACGTAGTATGTGGTCTTTTGTGATTGACTTTTTTCTTTAAGGAAAATCTCTAGCAAAACTTTGTTTGAATGCCTGTTTGTCTGATATTAGTATATCCACTTCAGTTTTCCTGTTGTTGTGGTTTTCATGATATATATTTTTCAATCCTTTTAGTTTCCATCTATCTGTGTTTTTGAATCAAAAGTATGTCTCCTATAGACAACATATAGTTGGATCATGTTTTTATCTACCTTTTGGTTAAGACAGAGTGAATACTCATCCTTCTCAAGCTATTCCAAAAAATTGAAGAGGAGGGAACACTCCCAAATTTTTATTATGAGGCCACCATTACCCTGATACCAAAACCAGACAAAGACACTACCAAAAAAAAATTTGCAGACCAATATCCCTGATGAACATAGATGCAAAAATCTTCAACAAAATACTAGGAAACTAAATTTAACAATATATATTAAAAGGATCATGATCAAGTGGGATGTGTTCCAAGGATCAAGGATGGTTCAATATCCACAAATCAATCCATGTGATACACCACATCAACAAAAGGAAGAATAAATATAACATGATCACCTCAATAGAGGCAGAAAAGGCATTTGACAAAATTCAACATCCATTCATGATAATAACACTCAATAAAGTTGATATAGAGGGAACATATCTCATCATAACAAAGTCCATATATGACAAACCCATAGCTAACATCATACTCAATGGTGACAAGCTGAAAGCTTTTCCTCTAAAATCAGGAACAAGACAAAGATGTCCACTCTCACCACTTCTATTTAACATAGTACTTGAGGTTTTTAGCCACAGCAATCAGACAAAAAAAAGAAATGAAAGGTATCCAAATTGGAAGGGAAGAAGTAAAACTGTGTCACTATTGGCAGATGACATGATACTATATATAGAAAACCCTAAAATCTCGACTAAAAATCTATTAGAACTAATAAATGAATTCACTAAAGTTGAAGGATACAAAATTAATATATAGAAAGTTGCTTTTCTATACACTAATAATGAACTATCAGAAAGAGAATATGAAAAAACAAATCCATTTAAAATCCTACCCAAAAGAATAAAATACCTAGGAGTAAATTTAACAAAGGAGGTGAAAGACCTGTATTCTGAAAATAAGACATTGATGAAGGAAACTGAAAATGATACAAAGAAATGGAATAATGCCCCATGTTCATGGATTGCAAGAATGAAAATTGTTAAAATTTCCATACTAAACAAGCAATCTACATATGTAATGAAATCCTTATCAAAATACCCATGACATTTTTCACTGAACTAGAATAAATAATCCTAAAATTTATATGGAACCACAAAAGACCCTGAATTTCCAAAGCAATCTTGAGAAAAAGAACAAAGCTGGAGGTATCATACTCCCTGACTTCAGACTATATTACAAACCTATAGTAATCAAACCAGTATGGTACTGGAACAAAAACAGACTTATAGGTCAATGGAACAGAATACAAAGCCCAGAAATAAACCTACCCATTTATGGTCAATTAGTCTATGACAAAAGAGGCAGGAATATACATTGGGGAAAAGACAGTCTGTTTAATAAGTGGTTCTGGGAAAACTGGACAGCTACACATAGAAGAATGAAATTAGAACATTTTCTCACACCATATGAAAAATAAATTCAAAATGGATTAAAGACCCAATTATAAAACTGCAAGTCATAAAACTCCTAGAGGAAAACATAGACAGAACACTCTTTGACTTAAATTATAGCAATAATTTTTTAAGTCTCTCTCCTAAGGCAAAGGAAACCAAAGCAAAAATAAACAAATGGGACTTAATTTAAATTAAAAGTTTTTGCACAGCAAAGGAAACCTTAGACAAAACAATAAGACAATCTACTGACTGGGAGAAAATATCTGCAAATTATATAACCTATAGGGGTTAATATATAAACAGCTCATAAAGCTCAATATCAAAAAACAAACAACACAATCAAAAAATGGACAAAAGATCTGAATAGACGTTTTTCCAAAGAAGACATACTGATGACCAACAGGCACATGAAAAGATGCTCAACATTGCTAATCATCAGGGAAATGCAAATCAAAACCACAATGACATATCACCTCACAACGGTCAGAATGGCTATCATCAAAATGTTCACGAGGGCTTCCCTGGTGGCGCAGTGGTTGAGAGTCTGCCTGCTAGTGCAGGGGACACGGGTTCGAGCCCTGGTCTGGGAGGATCCCACATGCCGTGGAGCAGCTGGGCCCGTGAGCCACAACTACTGAGCCTGTGCGTCTGGAGCCTGTGCCCCGCAACGGGAGGGGCCGCGGTAGTTAAAGGCCCGCGCACCGCGATGAAGAGCGGTCCCCGCACCGCGATGAAGAGTGGCCCCCACTTGCCGCAACTAGAGAAAGCCCTCGCACGAACCGAAGATCCAACACAGCCAAAAATAAATAAATAAATAAAGTAGCTATAAAATAATTAGCACTGTCAATTGACTGACTCTTCAACTGATGCAATTGCACAGTGTTTTAAAAAAAAAAAAAAAAAAATAAAAAAAAAAAAAAAAAAAAAAAAAAAAAAAAAATGTTCACGAATATCAAATCCTAGTGAGGACATAGAAAAAAGGGAACCCTAGTACACTGTTGGTGGGAATGTAAATTGGTTGAGCCACTATGGAAAACAGTATGGTTGTTCTTCAAAAAAGTAAAAATAGATCTACCATATCATCCAATTCCACTCCTAGGTACATAATCTAAAGAAAATGAAAACATTAATTTGAAAAGATGCGTGCACCCCAATGTTCATAGTAGCATTATTTACAATAACCAAGACATGGAAGCAACTAAAATGTCCATCAACACATGAATGGATAAAGAAGGTGTGGCATATATATATATATATATATATATATATATATATATATATGTATATATATGAATATTACTCAGCAGTAAAAAAAAGAAGAATACAATTTTGCCATTTACAACCTTGTGATGGAACTGGAAGGCATTATACCTAGTAATATGTCAGACAGAAAAAGACAAATACTGTGTTATCACTTATAAGTGTAATCTAAAAAATGGAACAAATGAATAAATAAAACAAAAACAGTCTCACAGATATAGAGAACAAACTAGTAGTTATCAGTAGGGTGAGGGAAGGGTGGAGAGGCAAGATAGGGGTAGAGGATCAAGAGGTACAAACTACTCTATACAAAATACATAAAATACAGGGACTTCCCTGGTGGTGCAGTGGTTAAGAATCCACCTGCCAATGCAGGGGACATGGGTTCAAGTTCTGGTCCGAGACGATCCCACATGCCATGGAGCAACAAAGCCCATGGACCACAACTACTGTGCCTGCACTTTAGAGCCTGCGAGCCACAACTACTGAGCCTGCGCGGCAGAACTACTGAAGCCCACTTGCCTAGAGTGCATGTTCCACAGCAAGAGAAGCCACCACAATGAGAAGCCCGTGCACTGCAACCAAAAGTAGTCCACACTCGCCGCAACTAGAGAAAGCCCACGCACAGCAATGAAGATCCAATGCAGCCCAAAATAAATAAATAAATAAATAAATTTATTAAATAAATAAGCTACAAAGATATATTGTATAGCACAGGGAATATAGCCAATATTTTATATTAACTTTAAATGGAGTATAATCTATAAAAGTATTGAATTACCTTCTTGTACACCTAAACTAATATAATATTGTAAATCAAGTATACTTCAATAAAAATGTATATAATTTATATATAATTTTATATAATACAATATATAATATACAGTATATAATTTTAGACAGCTATATATGTAACAACAACTACATATGATATATATATATATAATTTTAAACAATTGCTGTTTAAATGAATTAAGAGAAAAAATGAATAAAATATGCATTAATAGTGTCTACTACAATTACATAAGTGCACCTACAGCCATCTTCTTTTGGTTCATTTAAATTTAAATCACCAAATTATCATCTGAGGTAATTTCTTTTCAGCCTGAAAAGTTTTTTAGTGTTTCTTGTAAGGCAAATCTAGCAATGAGTTTTCTCAATTTTTATTTATCTGTAAAGTCTTTCTTTTGCCTTAATTTTTTAATATTAATTTTGCTGTATGTAGGATTCTTGCTTGACAATGTTTTTCCTTGAGCAGTTTGAATATGTTATCCTACTGCCCTTTGGCCCCCACTGTTTATGCTGAGACAACAGCTCTTAATCTTATTGGGGATCCTTTGTAAGAGACATATCATTTTTCTCTTTCAGTTTTCAAGATTTCCTTATTGCTGATTTTCAGCATTTTACTATCATGTGTCTGTTTATGAGTCTCTTTGAATTTACCCTACTTGGACTTCATTGAGCTTCCTGGATATGTGTGTTACCATTTTAAAAATAAATTTGATGGATTGGGATATTGGGATTGACATATACACACTATTGATACTACGTATAAAATAGATAATTAATGAGAGCCTACTGTATAGCACAGGGAATTCTACTCAATGCTCTATGGTGACCTAAAAGGGAAGGAAGTCCAAAAAAGAGGGGATTTATGTATATGTATAGCTGATTCACTTTGCTGTACAGTAGAAACTAACATAATATTGTAAAGAAACTATACTCTAATAATTTTTTTTTTAATTTGAGAAGTTTTCAGCTAGTATTCCTTTGGATAATTTTCTTCAACTTATTTCTCACTTCTCCTTCTGGTATCCCCATTATGTACATGTTAACGTTCTCAATGTTGTCTTACATTTCTTTGAAGCTCTGTTAGTTTCTTCATTCTTTTTTTTCTCTGTTCTTTAGCTTGCATAATCTCTGTCAGTTTGTGTTCAATTTGCTAATTCTTTATTCTGCCAGTCAAATCTGTTGTTGAGCCCCTCTAGTAATAATTTTACTTCAGTTATTGTACTTTTCAAGTCCAAAATTTACCTTTGGTTCTTTCTATTTTTTCCTTTTTTCTTTAAAAGAAAAAAATTTTTTAATTGGAGTATAGTTGCTTTACAATGTTGTGTTAGTTTCTGCTGTATAGCAAAGTGAATCAGCTATACGTATGCATATATCCCCTCCTTTGTGGATTTCCTTCCCATTTAGGTCACCACAGAACACTGAGTCGAGTTCCCTGTCCTATACAGTAGGTTCTCATTAGTTACCTATTTTATACATAGTAGCGTATATATGTCAATCCCAAATTACCAATTCATCCTACCCCCCTTTCCCCCCTCTATGTCCATATATTTGTTCCCTACGTCTGTGTCTCTATTTCTGCTTTGCAAATAGGTTCATCTCTACCATTTTTCTAGATTACACATATATGCATTAATATATTATATTGTTTTTCTCTTTCTGACTTACTTCACTCTGTATGACCGTCTATAGGTCCATCCATGTCTCTGCAAATGGCACAATTTCATTCCTTCTTATGGCTGAGTTATAATTCCATTGTATATGTGTAACATTTGGTTTTTTGTAGAAATTTGGTTCTTTTTAAAACTTTTAAAAAATTCTTCTATCTATTTATGATCTTTTTATTGAAGTATAGTTGATTTACAATGTTGTGTTAATTTCTGCTGTACAGCAAATTGACTAGTTTTACACATATACACATTATTTTTAAAATATCCTTTTCCATTATGGTCTATCTCAGGAGATTGGATATAGTTCCCTGTGCCATACAGTAGGACCTTGTTGTTTACCCATTCTAATTGTAATACTTTGCATCTACCAACCCCAAATTCCCAGTCCAGCCCTCTCCCTCCCCCACTCCCCTTTGGCAACCGCAAGTCTGATCTCTATGTCTGTGAGTCTGTTTGTTTTGTAGATAGGTTCATTTGTGCCATATTTTAGATTCCACATATAAGTGATATCATATGGTATTTATCTTTTTCTGACTTAATTCACTTAGTATGAAAATCTCTAGTAGCATCCATGTTGCTGCAAATGGCATTATTTTGTTCTTTTTTATGGCTGAGTAGTATTCCATTCTATATATGTACCACATCCTCTTTATTCATTCATCTGTTGATGGACATTTAGGTTGTTTCCATGTTTTAGCTATTGTGAATAGTGCTGCTATGAACATAGAGGTGCACGTATCTTTTTGAATTATAGTTTTGTCCAGGTATATGTCCAGGAGTGGGGTTGCTGGATCATATGGTAATTCTATTTTTAGTTTTCTGAGGAACATCCATACTGTTTTCTATAGTGGCTGCACCAACTTACATTCCCACCAACAGTGTAGGAGCGTTCCCTTTTTTCTGCACCCTCTCCAGCATTTTTTATTTGTAGATTTTATAATGATGACCATTCTGACCAGTGTGAGGTTGTACCTCATTGTAGTTTTGATTTGCATTTCTCTAATAATTAGTGATGTTGAGCATCTTTTCATGTGCCTACTGGCCATCTGTATGACTTCTTTGGAGAAATGTCTATTAAGGTCTTCTGCCCATTTTTTGATTGGATTGTTCATTTTTTGTTGTTGTTGTTGAGTTGTATGAGCTGTTTGTATATTTTGGAGATTAAGCCTTTGTCGGTGGCATCATTTGCAAATATTTTCTCCCATTCTGTAGGTTGTCTTTTCATTTTGTTTATGGTTTCCTTTGCTGTGCAAAAGCTTGTAAGTTTGATTAGGTCCCATTTGTTTATTTTTGTTTTTATTTCTATTACCTTGGGAGACTGAACTAAGAAAACATTGGTACGATTTATGTCAGAGAATATTTTTTCCTCTGCTCTTTTCTAGGAGTTTTATGGTGTCATGTCTTATATTTAAGTCTTTAAGCCATTTTGAGTTTATTTTTGTGCATGTTGTGAAGGTGTGTTCTAACTTCATTGATTTACATGCAGCTGTCCAATTTCCCACAACCACTTTCTGAAAAGACTGTCTTTTCCCCATTTTATGTTCTTGCCTCCTTTGTTGAACATTAATTGACTGTAGTTGTATGGATTTATTTCTGGGCTCTCTATTGTGTTCCATTGATCTATATTTCTGTTTTTGGACAAATACTACACTGTTTTGATTACTGTAGCTTTGTAGAATTGTCTGAAGTCTGGGAGAGTTATGCTTCCTGCTTTGTTTTTGTTCCTCAGAATTGCTTTGGCAATTCTGGGTCTTTATGGTTCCATATAACTATTTGGATTATTTGTTCTAGTTCTGCAAAAAAATGTCTTGGATAATTTGATAGGAATTGCATTAGATCTGTAGATTGCTTTGGGTATTATTGCCATTTTAACATCATTAATTCTTACAATCCAAGAGCATGGGATATCTTTCCATTTCTTTTAATCCTCTTTAATTTCCTTTATTAATGTTTTATAGTTCTCAGCATATAAGTTGTTCACCTCCTTGGTCAGGTTTATTCCTAGGTTTTTTTTTTTTGGTACAATTTTAAAAAATATTATTTTCTTTGTTTGTTTATTTGTTTTGTTTTTGTTTTTTACATCCCCTTTCTGATATTTTATTTTAGTGTAAAGAAATGTAAAGAAATCAATTTCTGAATGTTAATCTTGTATCCTGCTATTTTGCTGAATTCATTTATTAGATCTAGTAGTTTTTGTGTGTTGTCCTTAGGGTTTTCTCTATATAGTATCATGTCATCTGCATATAGTAACAATTTTACCTCTTCCCTTCCAATTTGGATACTTTTATTTCTTTTTCTTGTCTGATTGCTGTGGTTAGAAGTTCCAATACTATGTTGAATAGAAGTGATGAGAGTGGGCACCTGTTTCTTGTTTCAGATTTTAGTGGGAAGGCTTTCAGCTTTTCACCATTGAGTATTATATTGGCCGTGGGTTTGTCATAATAGCTTTTATTATCTTGAGATATGTTCCCTCTATACCCACTTTGGTAAGAGATTTTATCATGAATGGATGTTGCATTTTGTCAAATGCTTTTTCTGCATCTACTGAGATGATCATGTGGATTTTTACTTTTCTTTTGTTAATGTGGTGCATTACATTGATTGATTTCCATATGTTGAACCATCCTTGTGAGCTTAACATGAATCCCACTTGGTCATGGTGTATGATCTTTTTTATGTGTTTTTGGATTTGGCTTGTTAATATTTTGTTGAGAATTTTTGCATCTATTTTCATCAAAGATATTGGCCTGTAATTTTCTTTTTTGGTGGTATCTTTGCCTGATTTTAGTATCAGGTTAATGATGGCTTCATCAAATGTCCTTGGGAGTGTTCCCTCCTCTTCAATCTTTTGGAAGAGTTTGAGGAGAATTTGTATAAATTCTTCTTTTTATGAACTTAAAAAAACCCTGTAAAACCATCTGGTCCTGGACTTTTGTCTGTAGGGAGTTTTTTAAATTACAGATTCTATTTCAATTCTAGTGATTGGTTTGTTCGAATTATCTGTTTCTTCTTGATTCAGTCTTGGTGGGCTGTATGTTTCTAGGAAGTTGTCCATTTCTTCTAGGTTGTCAAATTTGTTGGCATATAATTATTCATAGTATTATCTTATGTTTTTTTTAAATTTCTGCAGTATTTGTTGAGATTTCTCCTCTTTCAACTTTTATTTTGTTTATTTGGGTTCTCTCTCTTTTCTTCTTGGTGGGCCTGGCCAGAGGTTTGTCACCTTTGTTTACCCTTTCAAAGAACCAGCTCTGGGTTTTATTGATTTTTTTCCTATGTTTTTTTAAATGTCTATTTTAGTTATTTCCTCCTTGATCTTTATTATTTCCTTCCTTCTGCTGACTTTAGGTTTTGTTTTTTCTTTTTTTTCTAATTTATTTTTTATCATTTTTATCAATATTTTCTCCATACCTTCCTCTACTTCTTTAATCAACTTTTTCTTTGTTTCTGTGAACACGTTTATAATGGCTACTTTAAAAATATTTTCTTCTTAAATCTTACATCTGGGCACTCTAACAGGTAGTTTCTGTTGCTTTCTTTTTCTCTGGTCACACTTTCCCATTTCTTTGTATTCTTTGTAATATTGTTTTGTTGGAAACTAGAAATTTTATATAATATATTGTAGCAATTCTGTGTACTGGTCCTCCTACCCATGGGGCTTGTTATTATTATTAACTTGTTTAGTGAGTGGCTGGGTTATTTTAGTGAAGTCTACTACCCTCCAACTTTTCACAGTTTTAAATCTCTGATATTCCTCAGTGAGATGAAACTTGAGTATGTCCACAGTCACCAGGGGATGATAGTGGTAATGGTAGAGCTCTCTTCCACTCTTTCTCTGATAACATCCAGCAGTTAAGGTCCACTAATTGGTCCTTTATTGCTCTATTGTTTACATAATGTGGTGGAGCATAAAATTCATCTAGAAACTAATAATAAAATTGTGCTCCTTTTATGGAAAGGTTTCAGTGGTCATTATTTGATATTTGTTCTGACATCAGCAGAGCTCCTCCCAGATCTCTTATTTCCTAGTTTTCTCCTCCAAGTTAGCCAGTCTACATTTTAGATTGTATCTTCATTAGATATATGAATTTCCTCTCAATTTCCTTTACCACAACTTCACTGGGTTTGAGAATACTCTTAGATTTAAACTTTTCCATACTCTCATGAATGAAGTCAGCTACTTTAGGAAGGGATTAGGAGCTGTCAGTTTTATGTCCTACTTCTCCACCCAGGCAAAAACTCTGAGCTAGGACTCTAGAGCTCCCACAATGGCAAGCATCTCTATGAGTGACAATCCTATTCTAGGAGCTGAGTGGCCAGTGGTGGTGAGGAGGCTGGGCAGTAGCCTGAAGACCTCTCATCTTATTCCTCTTAGTGTTGAACCAACATCTCACATGCTGCAGTGAAGGCTATTGGTGCCTCAGTATACTCAACATGTCACACTCAACGTATAGACTCCATTTCACATGTAGAGGTTTGGCATAAGAAGGAACCCCCACCTCTAGACTGAACACCACTGGTATTTAGCCTCAACAACAATCATCTGGGGGCAATGTGAGAAATGCTGTTTCCTGAAGTCCTGTTCCTCCAGGGAAGAATGCCCTCCTACTGGTAGCTGGGGAAAGAGGGATACCTGTGTTCTTAGCTGCAGCTGTTTGGGGTGGAGTCTTCACCTTATTAATCTGGTAGCAGGATGGGAATGGGAATGTGTGATCTTGGTTCAAACAGACTCTTGACTTTCGTATTTAATTTTTATATATCTTCTTGAATAGATATTGCTTCATCTGCTGTTTGCCCTTGAGACCATTTCCAGAGTCTTTAAATGGTTGTTTTTAAATAATGCTCACAAGTTTCTCTGGGGACTTGGTCAGTTCTGTCATGGCAAAAGTAATTCTATCGTTGAATATATATATATATATATATATATATATATATATATATATATATATATATATCAAGTCAAAAAACTCATTGCTTAACTTTAGATTCCAAAGATTTTCTCCTATTTTTTCCTAAAATTTTTAATGTTTACGTTTTATATTTAAGTTGATGATAAAGTTTGATTAATTTTTGTATAAGGTGTGAGTTTAGGCCAAAGTTCCTTCTTTTTTGTCCATGAATATCCAACTGCTCCAGCACCATTTGTTGAAAGAGCTCTTCTTCTTCCATTGAATTGTTTTACACCTTTTAAAAAACTCAGTTGAACATATTTGTGGGGTCTATTTCTGGTCTCTTTATTATGTTCCACTGATCTTGTGTCTATCCCACATACAGTACCACAGTCTTGATTACTGTAGCTATATAGGAAGACTTCATATCTGATAAAATTATTACTCTCACTTTGTAACTCTTTTGCAAAATTGTTTTAGCTATTCTAGTTTCTTTGCCTTTTATCCACATTTTATAAAAACCTTTTCTGTATATACAGAAAATCTTGCTGGGATTTTTACAGGAATTGTATTAAACATGTATATCAGTTTGGGGAGAACTGACATCTTTACTATGCTGTTTCTTCCAACCCATGAACATGGTTTTCTTTCCACTTATTTAGGTTTTCTTTGATTTCTTTTATCAGCATTTTGTAATTTTCAGAATATGGATCCTATAAACTGGAGAAGAAAGGAAACTGTTTAAATATCCAATAATAGGGAATTGTTTAAATAAATATGGGACATATTTACAATGAGATACCCTGTAGCCAGTTCAACTGACAATGTAGAAATGTAGTTGACATAGATATTCATTGTTAAATATCAGAATGCCATTCATCTTTTTTTGTTTCTCCAGATTTATGACAAATGGGAAACATACACAAAGATCACTAGCCAAATGGGAAATAAGTGCTCATTTTATTCATTTGGGCAAGATTATTATAACCCTCAATGTAGAGCTATGATTTAGGGAAAGTAGTGCAGGTTTGAATCTGAACTGTGACATTTTCCCTCTCTTGAATCTGCAAAAATTGGCTTGGGTACATTTACTCAGCCAGTTCTATGGATGAGGGTGAAAGTCTGCCACATACTTCAATTGCAGGCAGAAAAGAGTTAGGAGGACAGCTAAACGGCAGGCTCTGGACTCTTACCTAGTGCCCTATCTTATAGAGACAGGATGTGGAGGAAGGTCAGAAGTACCTAGACACAGGAAATGAAAGGAAAGAGGGATAGTTTTTAAGTATGGTAACATTGCTGATGTATCACCTATCTATCTATCTATCTATCTATCTATCTATCTATCTATCTATCCCAATTTTTAAAATTAACAACTACTCTAATGGGAAGGAACAAACAGGGAGTTAGTGAGATTTTGAAGAAATGGGTAATAAGTCCCTCTCTAGCATGGACCTGTATGGTGAGAAAGAACAGAGGTCTCCTGCATTTTAAATCCGCAACATGAAAAGAGTGGCATACATTTTCCACCTCTGCACAACATTCACGATGCATTGTGACGTGAAAGAAGTAGATTTCAAAATAGTCTGTGTGGCATGATTGTATTTTTTAAAAATTAAAGCACAATAAACATAGATAAATGTGCATAGAAAAATGTTCAGAAAGGTAGATAGCTCTCAATTTTAACAATAGTTATCTCTAAGCAGTGAAATTCTAATTGATTTTTTCTATTTTTATGTTGTTTACATTGTCCTATTGTTGTACAGTGAACTTGTATAATTTTTAAAAATTAAATTGTTTCAAAATTCTTAAGTCTGTATGATGGTACAATGGAGGCCCAAAGGAATCTTTCAGAAATAGAAAGGCCCCTGGATACTAGCTAATCCACCTCTTTATGGTCTAATGTGGAAGCTAAGGCCCAAAGGGGAGAAGAGACATTTGAATCAATCCTGATCCTTCATGACCCTGCACTGGAAGAATAGACAGCCTCTCCTCCTCCTCAGAGGCAACAGAGAGTTAAATTACTACCCAAAATTCACAAAGCTAGTGGGAGGCACATTCAGGATCTGAAACCAGCCAGAACACCCTCCTCCAGACATTTAGCTCTGAACAATCATGAGGCTTTCTAGCTTATGTATCAGGTAATGAGCTTGCCAAGACTAGGTTGTTCTTTATTTCACTTACAGAGTCACCTTATTAGAAATCTCTTCCTTTGGGTATCTGAGTGAGACACATTATCAATCACTTGTTATGAATTATTAAATAATATAAAAGTGATATAAAATAAGCCAGCCTGAAAACCAGCAGGAACTGCTTCCCTTCTGAGCATACTGGAAGCAGGAGCTTTCATCTTCTCTCATCATACATGCAGAGCAAACCAGTCATTTTCCCACTGCTCTCTACTTCCTCCTCACCAAGTTTCTCTTGGGAACTTGAAATTTGAGCATCTTAGGCATTGACTCAAGGGAAGGAAGAAAGCGAACGAGAACAGGAAGATTTCCTTTGAGGGCACCTAGCATGACAGCGTGGTACAGTGGTGAGAGTACCAGTTTTGGGGCACACAAACTGAGTTCAAATCCCACCACTGTCAAGTATTAGAGTAGAACCTCAACTAGGTCCTTCCATCTTTTAAGTCTCAGTGTTCCCTCATCTAGGAAAATGGTATATAGTGGGTTTCAATGATGCACTTTCTCACTTACTTCCATCTCGTTAGTTTCTGTTTTGAATACGTCTTCCTTGTCTTCTTCCAAGAATCTGGCACTGGAAATGTTGCCCTTTTCTTGGAGTGTGGGCCTACTCAAGCATTCTCATGCCTCTTGAGCCCCAATCCAGTGCTTTGGGGTTTTCAAACAGCAAATGCAAAGCAGATTTCTGCTGCATACTCACATACTGCAGAGCTTTGCGTGACTCCAGCAGTTCAGACAGAATGCTCCTAATGGAGTGGACTGGAGGGTGGGGCTTGTCACCAATCACTGAAAGCTTCATCCACTGGAGACCAGATGGGCTCTAAGGCCGCCAGCTCCTTGGCCCTGGATATAGGGGCTTGTCAGGGGAAAGCTGATCCCACTGTGGGTGTAAGCTACCCTGATCCAGAGGCCCATGGCAGAGCAGAAAGAACATTAGAGTGGGAATTACATAGTTGTACAATGTGGCCTTGCACAAGTCATAACCCCTCTCTGGAACATAGTTTTTTCATTTTGAAAATGGGGATAATAGCCTCTGATCCGTTTATTTCACAGGGAAGGATTAAAATAAATCATAAGCATGCGAGCCTTAAAAACTTTACTGCTCTATTTACACATGTGTTATTATTATTATTGCTTAATCTACATACCCACCTCTGGAATTTCGAGTTAGTAGAGACTAAGACCAGGAGAATCAGTTAAACCAGGGTCTAAGCCCTCCTGGGAAATATAGTGAAGGCGACTTTGTAACTGATAATAAACATTAGACTCTGGCACAAAAAGAGAGGACAACAAATGAGCCAATTTAGGCATGGGGGCAACAATTGCTCCAGGAGGGTAGAATGTCCATCCTGAGGAAGTACAAAAACTCAAACAAAGTACCTAATCTTAGAACCACGGGTTACTCATTTTGTGAAAGATGTTTGGGACATAACAAAGCATGCTGCCCTGTCTCTAAAGAGCTTATTTTGACAGGTTTCTGAAAAGAAAACTTGAATGCCTTTTGGGGGCCTCCAAATAACTGTGGTCTCATAAATAGGGACTTTCCCAAGGTTAGCCTTGTGAACTAAGTCCGTTCAGGGAAACATCCTTCTGAGGAGCAGCTGAGCAGATTCTGTTTTTCAGAATCAGCCTTGGAGCTTGAAAACAGAATGAGAAAACAACATAAATAGGCCCCAAAGAATCTGAAGGAAGAAAACTTATAAAACAGCCTTATAGCAAGGACCCAAGAGTATATGACCCAGTTCAGAGAGATTTTGAGGAAATAAGAACATTTAGGTCATAGGCCAGAGTCCAGTAAAGGCAAGCCAGAGGCAGGGATGGGATGTTTAAACTCCTAGAAAACTGAACCAAACTTAGGCTAGAAACCTAGAGTTGTCTTTTCTTGTTTCCTTTCTCTTCTCCAAAGTCCCAGTATCACAGTTCTCTGACTCGACCTTCAGCCTTGCATTCCCCACAGGCCTTGTCTCCTGAAGGTTCCTGTAAGACAGTGCTGTTTAAATGCTCCTATCTAGGCTGAGCCAGCAACACTAGCAGTTTTCTCCTTCCCTTGCCTAATCCTCAGTTACCTTCCACAAAGCTTCTGTATGTACCCTCTCAGGCTCAGTTGATTTCTGAAGGCTACATTCCTGTACTCTATTTTTAATAGTTCTGCTTTTGTCTTGATCCCCATTTACCACCTCACTGCTTCATATTCAGATTCTCCCTTTCTATCCAGTCCCAGAGTGACACATAGATAACATTTCATGGAAAATCAATTAGTTTTGACTGCTTGGAACACCATGTTGGGAAGTATTATGTGGCTCTATCTGGGCTTGGGGGGAGAGTACTATGACTGATTAATACAGTATATCATAAGAGAGTGGATTGATGGGGAATTGTTTATGACAGTATATGGTCTGTATATTTGTTGGCTGGGATGAGCCACTTTGGATAAATGTTTTGAGAGCACATTTGGCTTTAATTTTGGTTTATTTGAGATACTGACTTTTAGATCAATTCCAAGCTTCACCCTCAGCCTTACTTGTCCCACTCACTTTGGGACAGCCTGTAAGAAAGTATTCTTGAATACTGACTATGCTCTCAGGACTCCATAATGTAGTCAGTACTAGGACTTTGGGCTTCTGTCTAGGAGACAGAAGTTGGGAGAACAGGGAGGAAGTGCAGGATGCAGACAATAGGAAAGTTCAACCACTCTGTATTTTCTGGCTTGTGTGTGCCCAGTCCAGTGTCAGGACATGACTGATAGGATAAAGAGAACACAAAGATGCTGCCTTATGCAAACTCTTGGTCTACATGCCTGGGCTCAAATACCTGTTGGGCCATTATCAGAGCTCATCATTCCAGCAATACATTTTTTTTCTTTATCAGCATCTTAGAGGGAAGGAAACTCCTAAGAAATAATTTATTTTACATTTTTCACAATCAAGCCTGACAATCCCTCCCCAATTTTCAAATAAGCACTTCATATTCCTCAGGAAAATCCTTTTATTCCCCAAGTGTCCAGAAAAAGATATGGATTTCTTCTTGCCCTGTCCATTATGGCCCTCCCCATGGAGCCCTGATAGCTATGTAAATTAAACATTGTATTTACCTGTGAATAACAGAAAACAGTGTTTTTTATTATGGGTTTTATTTTTCTCACATAGTGATAAGTCCATTGTAGGTGACTCCTTGATGTTCTGAGAAATCTAATATGCTTCCGGTCTTCCACTCAGCCTGGACTGCCACGTTGGGTTGTGACAATTTTCACTCTCCTCTGATGCCCAGTGAAGTGGTAAGTGAAAGCTGAAATTGACCCTGACTTTGTGTGGAGGTATTACCTTTTTCTCTTTCTCACAAACGTGCTATATGGTTTGGCCATGGTTAGCCATATCATCTCAAGACAATAAAATGGCTACTCTACTTCCTGTATCATATACATTTAAAGATAAGAAGAAATGAAAAGGCAGAGAGTGAAAGAAGTATACAATATGAGTCATCCTGACTTAGCATTTCTAGAAGCCCGATCTGGAGCCTTGCATCTCAATGACCTGAACTCTATTACAAGCCCACTCCTAATTGCATACAAGGCTGGGAAATCTATGTCTTTTTTCAACTGGAATAACTATCACACAAGAACTCAGAGTGTTCTTACTAAGAAGGAAAGGTTGAATAATGCACAGATAGAATGTATTTTTCACAATAATCATGAGTCAATAATTTTAAAAAAATTGGGGAGAGTTACTATGTGCCAGATACTGTTCTACACAATGAGGATACAGCAGTGACTAGGACAAGAATGTTCTC
This sequence comes from Balaenoptera physalus, assembly GCF_965194825.1. Taxonomy (NCBI): domain Eukaryota; kingdom Metazoa; phylum Chordata; class Mammalia; order Artiodactyla; family Balaenopteridae; genus Balaenoptera; species Balaenoptera physalus. The sequence continues at coordinate 58,101,869 of NC_138903.1, read as the reverse complement.
TATTTTAGGCAACTCACCTAAGCTCTATGAACCTAACTTTTCTTACTTAAGAGTGATGATAATACCTAACTTGCATGATTGTTGTAAATATTAGAGATACAATAGACAAAAGGCCTAACACATAGCATATGCTCAACAAACTATAGTCATATATATGTATACATATATATAAACAATGAATAAATTGTCTTAGTACCATTTGTTCAGTAATCTATACATTCCCTATTGATATGGAAACTGCCTAATTCCACACTAAATCACAATATATTATCTTTTTTCCCCAGTTTTATTGAGATGTAATTGACATATAACATTGCATTAAGTTTAAGGTGTACAACATAATGATTTGATAAATGAATATATAGCAAAATGATAACCACAATAACTTTGGTTAACATTTATTATCTCACATAGATAAAATTTTTTTCTTGTGATGAGAACTTTTAATATCTACTCTTAGAAATTTCCAAATATACAATGCAGCATTGTTGACTATAGCCACGATGCTGCGTATATCCCTGTAACTTTATCTCATAACTGTAATGTGTGCATTTTCACTTCCTTCAGCCATTTTCCTCACCCCCATCCCCAACTCTGGCAACCATCAATCGGTTCTCTGTTTCTATGCGTTTAGGTTTTTTAGTCCCATATATAAGTGAGATCATGCAAAATTTGTCTTTGTTTGACTTATTTCACTTAGCATAATGCCTTCAAGATTCCTCATGTTATCACAAGTGGCAAGATTTCCTTCTTTTTATGGCTGAATAATCTTTCATTCTCTATATATACAACACATTTTCTTTATCCATTCATCTGTCAATGGACACTTAGGTTATTTCCATGTCTTGGCTACAGTAAATAATATGGCAATAAACATGGGGGTGCAAATATCTCAAGATAGTGATTTTATTTCCTTCAAATATATACCCAGAAGTGGAATTGCTGTATCATATGATAGCTCTATTTTTAATTTTTGAGAAACCTCTATATTTTTTTTCCACTGTGGATATACCAATTTATGGTCCTACCAACAGTGCCGTATAGTTTTTTCTGCATCCTCGCCAACACTTGTTATCTCTTGTTATTTTTGATAATAGCCATTCTAACAGGTGTGAGGTGATATTTCATTGTAGTTTTGATTTTCATTTTCCTGATACTTAGTGATGTTGAGTACCTTTTCATGTACCTCTTGGCAATTTGAATACCTTATTTGGAGAAATGACTATTCAGGCCCTAGGCCCATTATTGAATAGATGATGATGATGATGATGATGATGATGATGATGATGATTTTGCTATTATATGAATTCCATATGAATTTTGGATATTAACCCCTATCACATATTTGGCTTGCAAATATTTCTCCCATTCCATAGGTTGCCTCCTCATTCTGTTGATTGTTTCTTTTGCTGTGCAAAAAAAAAAAGAAAAAGCTTTTCACTTTGATGTAGCCATGCTTATTTATTTTTGCTTTTATTGCTTGTGCTTTAGGTGTCATATGCAAAAAATCACTGCCAAGACCAATGTCAAGGATATTTTCCCCTATTTTTTTCTAGGAGTTCTATAATTTAATGTTGTACATATAAGTCCTTAATCCATTTTGGGATAATTTTTAAGTGGTGTAAACTAGTTTCATTCATTCATGTTTAAATATCCAATTTTCTCTAGACCATTTATTGAAGAAGTCATCTTCTGCATTAAATATTATTGGATTCCTTGTCAAATATTAGTTGAACATATATGCATGGGTTTATTTCTGGGCTCTTGATTCTTTTCCATTGTTATATGTGCTTATGCCAATACTATATTTTTAAAATTACTATAGCTTTGTAATATAGTTTAAAATTAGGAAGCGTGATGCTTCCTGCTTTGTTCTTCTTTTCAGGATTGATTTGACTGTTCAGGATCTTCTGTGGTTCCATACAAATTGTAGGATTGTTTTTTCTATTTCTATAAATATTTCACTGGAATCTTGATAGGGATTCCATTGAATCTGTAGATGACTTTGGGTAACATAGATATTTTAACAACATTAATTCTCAAAGCCATGAATATGAGACATCTTTTGCTTCAGTTGTGTCTTATTCAATTTCTTTCATCAATGTCTTATAGTTTTCAGTGTAGAGATCTTTCACCTCCATGGTTAAATTTATTCCTAAATATGTTTATTGTTTTTGATGCTATTGCAAATGGGATTGTTTTCTTTATTTCTTTTTCTGATATTTCCTGTTAATGTAAAGAAACACTACTGATTTTTTATGTTGATTTTATGTCCTGCAACTTTACTGAAATTCATTGATTATATCTGAAAGTTTTTTGGTGGAATCTTTAAAATTTTCTGTATATAAAATAGTGTCATCTTCAAACAAAGACAATTTTACTTCTTCCTTTGTGATTCAGATGTCTCTTATTTCATTTTCTTGTCTAATTGCTCTGGCTAGGACATCCAGTACTATGTGGAATAGGAGTGGTGAGAGTAGGCACCCATGTCTTATTCCTGAACTTTTAAAAATAAAAGTTTTCAATCTTTCATCTTAAGTATGATGTTAACTTCGGGTTTGCATTATATGATCTTCATATGTTGAGGTAATTCCTTTTTTTAATAGAACTATAGTTGATTTACAATATTATGTTATTTCAGATGTAAAGAAAAATGATTCAATTATATATATATATATACATATATATTTTTCAGATTATTTTCCATTATAGGTTATTACAAGAAATTGAATATAATTCCCTGTGCTATACAGTAAAACTTTGTTGCATATCTATTTCATGTATAGTAGTTTGTATCTCTTAATCCCATACTCCTCATTTGTCCCTCCCCCAATTCCCTTTCCCCTTGATAACCATAAGTTTTTTTCCTACGTTTGTGAGTCTGTTTTTGTTTTGCATATACATTCATATGTATTATTTTTTAGATACCATATATAAGTGATATCATATATTTCTCTTTCTCTGTCTGACTTACTTCATTAAGTATAATATTGTCTATGTCAATCCATGATGCTGAAAATGGCAATATTTCATTCTTTTTTATGGTTGAGTAATATTCCATTGTATATATATACCACATGTTAAACCAATCATCTCTTGATGGGCACTTGGGTTGTTTCCTTGTCTTGGCTATTGTAAATAGTGCTGCTATGAATATTGGGGTGCATGTATCTTTTCATTTAGAGATTTTATTTTCTTTCCAAATATATACCCAGGAATGGGATTGCTCAATCATATAGTAGCTCTATTTTTAGTTTTAAGGAACCTCCATACCTTTTTCAAAAGTAGCTGCACCAATTTACATTTCCAGCAACAGTGGACAAAGGCTCCCTTTACAACATCTCCAGCATTTATTAGTTGTAGATTTTCTGATGATAGCCATTCTGACAGGTGTGAAGTGATACCTCATTGTGGTTTTGAGTTCCATTTCTCTAATAATTAGCAATTCTGAGCATGTTTTCCTGTGCTTGTTGGCCACCTGTATGTCTTCTTTGGAAAAATGTCTATGTAGGTCTTCTGCACATTTTTTGATTGGGTTGATCTCTTTTCTTTGATAATGAGTTGTATGAGCTGTTTATATATTTTTGATATTAATTTCTTGTCAATAGCATAAATTGCAAATATTTTCTCCCATTCCATAGGTTGTCTTTTCATTTTGTTGATGGTTTCCTTTGCTGTGCAAAAGCTTGTAAGTTTGATTAGGTCCCATTTGTTTATTTTTGCTTTTATTTCTTTTGCCTTGGGAGACTGAGCTAAGAAAATGTTGCTGTGATTTATGTCAGAAAATATTTTGCCTATGTTCTCTTTTGGAAGTTTTATGGTGTCATGTCTTATATTTAGGTCTTTAAACCATTTTGAGGTTATTTTTGTATATGGTGTGAAGGAGTGTTCTAATTTCATTGATATACATGTAGCTGTCCTGCTTTCCCAACACCACTTGTTGAAGAGAACTATCTTTTCTCCATTGTATATTCTTGCCTCCTTTGTCATAGATTAATTGACCATGAGTGTGTGGATTTGTTTCTGGGCTCTCTATTGTGTTTCATTGATCTATACGTCTGTTTTTGTGCCAATACCATGCTGTTTTGATTACTGTAGCACTGTAGTATTGTCTGAAGTCTGGGAGGGTTATGCCTCCAGCTTTGTTCTTTTCCCTCAGAAGAGCTTAGGCAATTCTGGGTCTTTTGTTGTTCCATATAAATTTTAGGATTATCTTTTCTAGTTTTGTGAAAAATGTCATGGGAAATTGATAGGGATTGCATTAAATCTGTAGGTTGCTTTGTATGGTATTGCCATTATAACAATACTAATTCTTACAACCCAAGAACATGGGATATCTTTTCATTTCTTTAAATCATCTTCACTTTCCTTGATCCATGTTTATAGCTTTCAGTGGATAGGTCTTTCACCTCCTTGGTTAAGTTTATTCCTAGGTATTTTATTTTTTTGTCATGATCTTAAACAGGATATTTTCTTTCCTTTCTGATATTTCACTTTTAATGTGAAGAAATGCAGCATATTTCTGTGTATTAATCTTGTATCCTGTTACCTTGTCGAATTCACTTATTAGTTCTAATAATTTTGTGTGGATCCTTAGGGTTCTCTGTATAGTATATCATATCATCTTCAAATGGTGACAGTTTTAATTCTTTCTTTCCAATGTGGATACATTTTATTTTTTTTTCTTGTTTGCCTGCTGTGGCTAGGACTTCCAATACTATGTTGAATAGACGTGGTGAGACTGGGCATCCTTGTCTTGTTCCTGAATTTAGCAGAAAGGCTTTCATCTTTTCACCATTGAGTATTATGTTGGCTGTGGGTTTGTCATATGTGACCTTTATTATGTTGAGATATGTTCCCTCTATACCCACTTTGGTGAGAGTTTTTGTAACAAATGGATGCTGAATTGTGTCAAATGCATTCCTGCATCTATTGAAATGATCGTGTGATTTTCGTCTTTCCTCTTATTAATGTGGTGTACCACATTGATTGATTTGCATATGTTGAATCATCTTTATGACACTGGAGTGAATCCCACTTGATCATGGTGTATGATCCTTATTACGTATTGTTGAATTCAGCTTGCTGGTATTTTTGCATCTATATTCATCAAAGATATTGGCCTGTAATTTTCTTTTTTGCAGTGTCTTTGTCTGGTTTTGGTATCAGGTTGATGGTGGCTTCACAGAATGAACTTGAGAGTGTTCTCATCTCTTCAATTTTTGGAATAGTTTGAACAGGATAGGTATAAGTTCTTTTTTGTGTGTTTGGTTGAATTCCCCAGTGAAGTTATCTTGTCCTGGACTTTTGTTTGGAGGGAGTTTTAAAATTACAGACTCTATTTTGCTTCTAGTAATTGATCTGTTTCAATTATCTGTTTCTTATTTACTCAGTCTTGATAGGTTGTATATTTCTAGAAACTTGTCCATTTCTTCTAGGTTGTCCAATTTGTTGGCATATAACCGTTTATAGTATTCTCTTATGATTTTTTGTATTCTGTGGTATCGGTTGGTTGTTATTTCTCCTCTTTCATTTCTTATTTTATTTATTTGGGTCTTCTCACTTTTCTTCTTGGTGAACCTAGCTAGAGGTTTGCCAATTTTGTTTATCTTTGCAAAAACCCAGCTCTTCTTTATATTGATCTTTACTGTTTTATCTCTATTTTATTTATTTCCTCTCTGATCTTTATTATTTCCTTCCTTCTGATGACTTTGGGTTTTGTTTGTTCTACTTTTCCATATTTCTTTAGGTAGTAGGTTAGGTTGTTTATTTGAGATTTTTCTTCTTTTTGAGGTAGGTCTGTATGGCTATAAACTTTTATCTTAGAACTGCTTATGCTGTATCCCATAGATTTTATAAGGTTGTGTTTTCATTTTCGTTTGTGTTGAGATATTTTCTGATTTCTTCTTTGATTTCATCATTGACCCATTGCTTTCTAATAGTATGCTGTTTTGTCTCCATGTGTTCATTCTTTTCCCATTTTTCTTTCTGTGGCTTATTTCTAGTTTCATACCATTGTGTCCAGAAAAAATGCTTGAAGTAATTTCTGTCCTCTTAAATTTGTTAAGGCTTTTTTTTGTGTGACCTAGTTTGTGGTCTATCCTGAAGAACATCCCATGTGCTCTTGAAAACATTGTGTATTCTGGGTTTTTTTCAGATATAGTGTCCGGTAGGTATCAATGAAGTCAAACTGGTCTATTGAGTCAGTTAGGACCTCTGTTGCCTTATTGATTTTCTGTCTGCATGATCTTTTCATTGATGTCAGTGGATTGTTAAAATCTCCAGATATTATTGTCCATTTCTCCCTTTAGATCTGTTAGTGTTTGTTTTATACATTTAGGTGTTCCTATTTTGGGTGTATTATTTGGGTATTAATGAGTGTAATATCTTCTCCTTGTATTGATCTATTTACCATTATATAATGCCTGTCTTTTTCTTCCTTTATGGCATTTGTTTTAAAGTCTATTTTGTCTGATATGAGTATTGCTACCTCCACTTTTTTGTCCATTCTATTTGCATGAAATACCTTTTTCCATTCCCTCACTTTCAGTCTGTGTGTGTCTTTCTCCTTGAAGCGAGTCTCTTGTAAGCAGCATATTGTAGATTCTTTTTTTTTTATCCAATCTGCCACTCTGTATCTTTTGATCAGAGCAGTTAGTTCATTGACATTTCAAGTAATTATTGATAGGTATGTACTTATTGCCATTTTAATCTTTGTTTTCTAGTTGTTTTTGTAGTTCTTCTTTGTTCATTTCTTCTTCTTTTTGTTTTTCCCTGTATGGTTTGTTGATTTTCTTTTGTAGTATGCTTGAGTTCCTTTCTTTTTGATTTTTGTGAATCTATTTTATGTCTGTGATTCATGGTTACCATGGAGTTCAAGTATATTAACCCATAACTATATCTACTTGCTTTAAACTGATAGTCATACAAATTTAAACACATTCTAAATGATCTATATTTTTATACTCTGCTCTCTCATATTTTGTGATCTTGATGTCATATTTCATTTTCATGCTTATCTTTTGCTGTTAATTGTAATTATAATCACTTTTACAATTTTTTTATTTTTTTAAGTCTATGTACTGGCTTTTAAAGTGATCTTCAATCTTTTTATATATTTGCCTTTCCTATTGTGATTTTCCCTTTCCTATAGATTCCTTCTTCTTTTCTATTTAGAGAAGACCCTTCAATATATCTTGTAGGGTAGGTTTAGTATTGCCGAATTCTTTTAGTTTTTGCTTGTCTGAAAAATTCTTTATCTCTCCTTCTATTCTAAATTATAATCTTGCTGGGTAGAGTATCCTAGGTTGCAGGTTTTTCCCTTTAATGATTTGAATATATCATGCCACTCCCTTCTGGACTGAAAATTTTTGACAGAGAAATCAGCTGATAGCCTATGGGGATTCCCTCGTAACTGACTCTTTTTGTTTTTCTCTTGCTGCCTTTAGAATCCTCTCTTTAACTTTTGCCATTTTAATTATGATATATCTTGGTGTAGGTCTTTTTTGCTTCATCTTGTTTGGTACCCTCTGTGCTTCCTGTACCTGGATATCTGTTTCCCACTTTAGGTTTTTGAAGTTTTCAGCCATAATGTCTTCAAATACATTTTGATCCCCTTCTCTCTCTCTTATCCTCCTGTAAACCCTATTATGCATAGGTTGGTATGCTTTATATTATCCCATAGCTCTCATATGCTGCTTTCATTTTTTTTTTTCATTTGTCTTTCTGTCTACTGTTCTGGTTGGGTGATTTCCATTTTTCTATCTTTCAGACCACTTATTCATTCTGTGCCATTAATCTGCTATTCAGTGTTTCTAGATTGGTTTTTATCTCAGCAATTGAATTGTCTATTTTTTATTGGTTCATCTTTATAATTTCTAATTCCTTGTTACAGTAATCTATATTTCTATCAATAATCATTCTTAATTAAGTTAACATTTTTAATACCTCATTTTTGAACTCAGAGTCTAGGAGAATGGTGAGGTCTGTTTCATTATTTTTTTCTTTCAGGGATTTCTTTTGTCCTTGTAATTGGGAGTAGTTCCTCTGCCTTTTCCATTTTACTTAAATTTCTCTGTCTCTATGATTTTACGAACAACAGTTATCTACTGTGGTCTTAAAGGGGTGTTTTTGTGTTAGGGTGTCCCTGTGTATACTGTGCATGTCCAATGTTTTTGGCTTGAGATCTTGCTCTGATATGGATGTCAACCATGTCTTTCCTCAGAGTGTGCTGGCAGTTATCCCATTGATAGGGAGTGTGGTTGGTGTTGTAGTATCTAGACCTGTACTGGATATGAGGTGGGGCTGCTTCTTTGTTCCATGACTGTCACCAACATGTCAGGGGTGGGTCTGCTCCAAAGTTGTTGGAGTAGAAGTCTTGAAGGTCGTGTTTGATCAGGCTTCATTGCCCTTGAGTGTGTGCCCTGCCCCAAAGATGTGATTGCTGAAGCAAGTGAGGCCTGTGGGGTCACAACAAACCTACACACCACCTGTGTAGTAGTCCACATTTCTGCTCAGAAGCAGCTCAAGGTTATATCCTTTTCTCTCTTTTATTCTTCCCAGATCTAGTGCAAGGCTGTGGTGTGGAGTAGGCTGGGGCTGGGAGTCAGGGTATTGTACCTGCAGGAATTGAGGTGGCTGTGTTTCTGTCTGAGATCTGGGCTGCCTCTTGGCAGACTTCTCCCAGGACCTGTCTGTCCCAGATCTAGCACTATGCTGCAGTGTAGAGTGGGCAGAGTTGGGGCACTCTCGCTGGGAAATGGACCACTGCATATGCCTGGCTGAGGGCTGTCTGCCCAAGATTTAGCATTTAGATGCCACGTGTTCTTGTAGTGCTGCCTGCTGTGAGTGTTAACATTATCTCCTGTGGCTAAACCCTCTGCCACCATGTGTGTGCTGGTAATGGGCACTGCAACTCCACCTGGATCACACCCCAGGCCTTCTGGACTGTCCTGCATAGATAGATCAAGTTCTCTCCTATGGCCTGTCTGCCTGATATTCAGCTCGTAGCCTCTGCATATTCTTGTGGTGCCACCCAGTGCACACAGTGACAATGGTTTATGCAGCTCCTTCTGGATCACACCCCAGGTGACCCAGTCTGTCTCTGTGTAGCTAGACAGAACCTTTACCCTGATCTCATGCCAGGCTGTGGTGTGGAATGAGCGGGTCCAGGATGTTAGTCTCTTCATATTGGGAAGTGCAGCAAGGCAGAAGGTGTCAGTGCAAGGCTCTCTCTGTCCTGATTGTTAGCATGTCAGCATGCGTGTACTCTTCAAGAGTAGATTCTAGGCTTCTTCAGCCCTTATCTCTGTCTCAGCAGATTTTCCAGCAGGCTAAGGGGCATGTCTTCTCCATGCAGGACCCCAGGATTGGAATTTCCAGATTATGAGTTGATCTGCTCACTCCCCGGGGTGAGGCTCCACCTGTGTGGACCTTCTCTCCCTTACAGATCCCTCCCAGGGGCACAGGTCCTGACTGATTCCTTTTTGTCCGTCTTACCCTGTTATGTGGCGATCTTTTTTGCAGTGTTGGTTGTATAGGAGCTCTTCTGCCAGTTTCCACTTAGTTTTCTGTGAGAATTTTCCATAAGTAGATGTATTTTTGATGTGTTTGTGGGGGGAGGTGAGCTCCACATTCTCCTACTCTACCATCTTGATCCCCCCTAAGGTAATTATTTTTAAACCGAGTTTGTTGAGAGATTTTTTTAAAATTATGAATGAATGTTGAATTTTGTCAAATGGTCTTTCTGCATCTATTGAAATGATAATTTGATTTTTATCTTTTATTCTATAAATGTGATATATCACATTTATTGCTTTGGTTATGTTGAACCATCTTTGTATCCTAGGTATGAATACCACTTGATCAAGCAGTATGACCCTTTTAATGTGCTGTTGAATTCAGTTTATTAGTATTTTGTTGTTGATTTTTTACATCTATATTATCAGGGATATTAGCATACCTTTCTCATATTGTCTTATCTGCTTTGGTATAAGGGTAATGCTGGCCTTGTAAAATAAGTTTTGGAGAATTTTCTCATTTTCAATATTTTGGAAGAGTTTAAGAAGAACTGGCATTAATTTTTATTTAAATGTCTGTTAAAATTCACAAGTGAAACCACCTGTTCCTGAGGTTTTCTATGTTGGGAGGTTTTTGTTTACTGATTCAATATTATTACTCTTTGTTGGCCTGTTTAGAGTTTTAATCTCCTTACTCATTACTGTTCTGTTCAGAGATTTTATTTCTTCACTAATCAGTTTTGGAATCTTGCATGTTTCCAGGAATTTATCCATTTCTTCTAGGTTTTCCATTTTGCTGGCACATAATTTTCCAAAGTAATTTCTTATGATTCTTTGAATTTCTGTGTTTTCAGTTGTAATAACTCTTCTTTCATTTCTGCTTTTATTTATTAAATTGCTCTCTTTTTCTTAGTCTAGCTAAAGGTTTTCAAATTCGTTTATCTCTTCAAAAAAAAAAAGCCTTTACTTTTGGTGATGTTTAGTATTGTTTTCCTTCTCTATTTTATTTACTTCTGCCCTAATTTTGTTATTTTATTACTTCTGCTAGCTCTGGGCTAAGTTCCTTATTTTTCTAGTTCTTGAAGGTAAGTTAGATTGTTTATTTGAAATCTTTCTTTTTTCTTGATGTATGCAATTATTGCTATAAAATTTCCTCTTCCAGTATCTCCTGGAGGCGAGCTTGTACACACCTCTTGTGCCTTGTTTTTTATACCTGATGCTCTGGTTTTTGTGTCTGCCACCTAATGGAAGTCCCCTGTTTGCTGCTCTGGTGACCAGCAGGGCTAGTTTGTGGGTCCCATGGGAATACAGCAAATGGAGAGGCAGTTCTTGTCTGGCTACCACCCACAGGGCACAACACAAACAGCAGAGTGAAACACAACATTGTTTTTCTGTGAAAGAGACATATTTGCTGGCCCTGGAGTTTTGACCTGAATGGAAGGCTACTGGTTTGGCATACATCTAGGGACCTACTAAGGTGCTTTCTGGGGACAGAGGCCAGTGGATGCCATCTTTGCTTATCTCTCTTCCTTGCTTCAAGTCACTGGTATCTTCCAGAAAGGAACTTCTAAATTTATCTGCCACCCCAATTTTTGCAGCTCCTGCCCAGGGGACAACTCTATATCTTCTGGATCTGGTGACCAGCAGGGATTATGCTCACAGTCCCACAGCACTGTGCATATTTCCGTACTTTAAAAGCAGCTGCCTGGGGGTCTGGATTCCAGTCTGCCTGAATCTCAGTGCTGACTCAGATCCTCCCTATTGGGACATTGACTGGTCTTGGCACACCCTAAACTACTGACAGCCACTAAAAATAAAGTAGTCTGCTTGTATAATCATGAAGGTTTGAGGGATAACACAAGGCTTGGGCAGGGTTGAACAATAACGTTCATCTCCAACATGAAGCCACTCCTTCAAGACTGGGAGCAGTGGCTGTTTTATTCAATTCATGGAAACCAAGACAGAAGGTCAAGGAAAAAGGAGAAACAGACGGATGTGTTCCAAACTAAAAATAAATATAAAACCTCAGAAAAATAACTTGATGAAAGATAGGTAATTTACCTGACTAAGAGTTTAAAATAATGGTCATAAAGATGTTACTGAGCTCAGGAAGAAAAATGGATGAACAAAGTGAGAATTTCAACAGAGATAGAAGATATAAGAAAATACCAAGTAGAAGTCACAGAGCTGAAGAATATAATAACTGAACTTAAAAATACAATAGAGGGGTTCAACAGCTGACCAGATGAAGCAGAAGAAAGAATCAGTTAACTCCAAGACAGGGCAGTACTCACCCAATCAGAGTAGCAAAAAGAAGCAAGAATGAATAGAGCTTAAGGGGCTTGTGGGACAACATCAAGTGGACCAACATTCCCATTATATGGGTCCTAGAATGAGACGAGAGAGAGAAAGAGGCAGAAAACTTATTTGGAGAAATAATGGCTGAAAACTTTCTTAACATGAGGAAAGAAACAGATATACAGATCCAGGAAGCCCAGAGAGTTCCAAATAAGATGAAAACAGAGACCGCCACACATATTATAATTAAAGTGTCAAAAGTTAAAGACAAGGAGATAATCTTAAAAGCAGCAAGAGAAAAACAACTTGTTATGTACCAGTGAACTCCCATAAGACTATCAGCAGATTTTTCAACAGAAACTTTACAGTCCAGAAGAGAGTGTCACAATATATTCAAAGTGCTGAAAGAAAAAAAAAACTACCAATAAAGAATATTCAACTTGGCAAAGTTGACATTCAAAATTGAAGGAGAGATGAAAAGTTTTCCAGACAAGCAAAAGGTAATTGAGTTTATTATTACTTATGAGCTGGCCTTAAAGGAAATTTTAAAGGGACTTCTTTAAGCTGTAAAGAAAGGGCATTAATTAGTAGCAGGAAAACATATGAAAGTATAAATCTTACTTGTAAATGTAAATACATAGTAAAATTCAGAATAATCTAATGTAAAGGTGGTGGGTTAATCACTTATAAAAGTAGTATAAAGATTAAAAGAAAAAAGTAGTAAAAATAACTGTAAGTACAATAATTTTTAAGCAATACACAAGATAAAAATATGTAAATTGTGATATCAAAAACATGACATTGGGGGAAGTAAAAATGTAGATTTTAAAAATGAATTTAAACTCAAATTGATATCAACTGTGAAAAAAATTATATAAATATAAGTTGTTGTATGTAAACCTCATTGTAATCACAAAGCAAAAACCTATAGTATCTATAACAAAGAGAAAGGAATCTAAGAATTGCCACTACAGAAAATCATCAAATCACAAAGGAAGAGAACAAGAGAAGAAGAAATGAACAGAGGAACTACAAACAAGCCAGAAAACAATTAATAAAATTAAAATAAGTACATAACTATCAATAATTACTTTAAATATAAATGGACTAAATTCTCCAATCAAAAGACAAAGAGTGGCTTAATGGACTTAAAAAATTAAACCCATCTGTATAATGCTTACAAGAGACTCACTTCACTTATAAGGACATAAACATGCTGAAAGTGAAGGGATGGAAAAAGATATTCCATGCAAATGAAAACTAAAGAAAGCTGGCATAGTTATACTTAGAGGAAATAGACTTTAAGATAAAGACTGTAATGAGAGACAAAGAAGGTCATTACATAGTGATTAAGAGGTCAATTCAACAAGAAGATATATCATTTCCAAATATTTACACACTCAACATAGGAGCTCCTAAATATATAAAGCAGATATTAACATACATAAAGGGAGAAGTAGACAACAAAACAGTAAGAGTAAGGAACATTAATACCCCACTAAAGAAAACATCAATAAAATAAAAAGACAACCTACTGAATGGGAGAAATTATTTGCAAATCATATATCTGATAAGGGGTTATTATCCAAAATATAAAAAGAGATCAGTTCAATAGCAAACAAACTGATTAAAAATTGGGCATAGGATCTGAATAGATTCAAAGAAGACATACAGATGGCCAACAGGTACATGAAAAGGTAAACAACATCACTAATCATCAGGGAAATGTAAATCAAAAGCACAATGAAATATCCCCTCATAACTGTTGGAATAGCTATTATTCACTTTATTGTACAACATAAACTAACACAGTATTGTGAAGCAATTATACTCAAATAAAGATCTATTTAAAAAAAAGACAGGAAGTAAGTATTGGTGAGACTGTGGAGAATATGGAATCCTTATGCACTGTTGATGGAAATTTAATTAGTGTATTCACTATGGAAAATAGTATGGAGATTTCTCAGAAAAATTAGAAATAGTACTATTATATGATTGAAAAGATATATACAGCCCCATGTTCACTGAAGCATTATTTACAATGGCAAAGACATGGAAGCAACCTCAGTGTCCACTGATGGGTGAAAGGATACTGAAAATGGGGAATATATATATATATATATAAAATCAGCCTTTAAAATGAAGGAAATCTTGCCATTTATGAAGATCCTTGAGGGCATTATGCTAATGCTAAGTGAAATAAGTCAGAGAAAGAGAGAAATACCATATGATCTCACTTACATGTGAAATCTTAAAAAAAAACATCTCACAGATACAGAGAAAAAATTGGTGGGGTTGCCAAAGATGGGGGATCAGAGGTGGGGGAAATGGGTGAAGGTGGTGAAAAGGTACAAACTTTCACTTATGAAATAAATAAGTCATGGTTATGTAATGTGCTGCATGGGGATTATAGTTAATAATACTGAATTGTATATGTGAAGGTTGCTAAAATTGTGAATCTTAAAAGTTCTCATCACAAGAAAAAATTGTAACTATGCATGGTGATGGATGTTAACTATACTTATTGTGGTGAACAATTTGAAATATATACAAATATTGAATCATTATGCTGTATACCTGGAACTAATGTAATGTTATGTGTCAAATGTATATCAATAACAAAAGAGTAAATAGAAATAAAACCCACTTCCTGTTAGAACTGCTTTTGCTGTATACCATAAGTTGTGGCATGTTTTGTTTCCATTTTCATTTCATTCAAGATATTTTAAAATTTCCCTTTTGATTTATTTGATCCATTGGTTAGTTTGGATGTGTTTAATTTCCTCATATTTGAGAATTTTCCTGCTTTTTTCCTGTTACTGTTTCTAGTTTAATACTACTGTAGTCAGAAAAGATTCTTGGTATGATTCCAATCTTGTTAAATTTGCTCAGTATTGTTTTGTGGCCTAATATATGATCCATCATAGAAAATGTTCTACGTGCACTTGAGAAGAATGTGTATTCTGGTGTTTTTGGGGTGGACTATTCTGTATGTCTGTTGGGTTCATTGGCTCTATAACGTTGTTGAAATCAGTTGTTTTCTTATTGATTCACTGTCTAGATTATCTATTCATTGCTGAGAGTGGGGTATTAAAGTATTGTATTTCTTCTTATTTCTATTTATAGTTCTTTTAATATTTGCTTTATATATTTATGTGCTGTGATGTTGGATGCATAGATATTTCCAACATATTTTCTTATTGATAATTGACCTCTTTATCATTATATAATGACCTTCCCTTTTGACCATTTTTAGCTTAAAAACTATTTTATCTGATATAAATATAGCTACCCCTGCTTTCTTTTGGTTGCTATTTGCATGTAATATCTTTTCCCATTCCTTCAATCTCAGTCTATATGTGTCTTTAAAACTAAAATGTCTCTTGGTAGGCAATATATCATTGGCTACTGGGTTTTTTAAAAAGCAATTCAGCCATCCCATGTCTTTTAATTTGATATATTAATCCATTTAATTTAAACTAATTATTGATAGGTAATGACTTACTATTGCCATGTTATTTATTGCTTTCTGACTCTTTGTAGATCCTTTATTCCTTCTTTCCTACCTTCTTTTTTTTTAATGATCAATACCTTTATTGATGGAATGAACAGTTCATTGTATACTTAAAATATGATTCAAATAATCACAACTTTTCAGTACATGTATAATGCATTTAGGAAGACAAGACTACATGGTACAGTTAGAGTAAAAAGAAGAAAGCAAGCTTCTAGTTGTGGCCAGTGTCTGATGTTAGATGAGCCTCAGGCCAGGAGGAAAGGTCCAGAGTTGGTGAAAGAGAGGTGCCAAAGAAAATATGAGCTGTGAGGTGTAAGTAAGACTTCATTGCTTTGTTTTACAGCATGGTTGAGCTGGAAGGTAAAGGCGGTGTATGTATGTCTCAGTATCTTAGACAAAATAATCTATTATAGTGCCCTTGTTGATTAATGAAGAGCTGTTGGGTAGATACAGGGCAGGTTAGATTGATTTTCAGCTAGTCAAACAATCATTTCCCCAAAGCCTTGGTAATGGGTAAATTCCAACATTTTTAAAATTAACTTTTATTGGCGTATAGGTGCTTTACAATGTTGTGTTAGTTTCTTGCTGTATGGCAAAGTGAATCTGTCATACGTAAACATATATCCACTCTTTTTTAATTTTAAAATACATTTATTTATTTATTTTTGGCTGCATTGCATCTTTGTTGCTGCACGCAAGGTTTCTCTAGTTGTGGTGAGCAGGGGCTACTCTTTGCTGTGGTGCACAGGCTTCTCATTGCAGTGGCTTCTCTTGTTGCTGAGCATGGGCTCTAGGTGCCTGGGTTTCAGTAGTTGTGGCACACGGGCCCAGTAGTTGTGGCTCGTGAGCTCTAGAGCACAGGCTCTGTAGTTGTGGCACACGGGCTTAGTTGCTCCACGGCATGTGGGATCTTCCCAGACCAGGGCTCGAACCCGTGTCCCTTGCATTGGCAGGCAGATTCTTAACTACAGTGCCACCAGGGAAGTCCTATCCATTCTTTTTTAGATTTCCTTCTGATTTAGGTCACCACAGAGCATTGAGTAGAGTTCCCTGTGCTATACAGTAGGTTCTCATTAGTTATCTGTTTTATACATAGTAGTGTATATATGTCAGTCCCAATCTCCCAATTCATCCCATCCCCCCTTTTCCCCTTGGTCACCATAAGTTTATTTTCTACATCTGTGACGCTATTTCTGCTTTGCAAATAAGTTCATCTCTACCATTTTTCCAGAATCCACGTATAAGCAATATTATACAACATTTGTTTTTCTCTTTCTGACTTACTTCACTATGAATGACAGTTTCTAGGTTTATCCACATCTTGGCAAATGACACAGTTTTGTTCCTTTTTATGGCTAATATTACATTATATATATGTACCACATCTTCTTTATCCTTTCCTCTGTTGATGGACATTTAGGTTGTTTCCATATCCTGGTTATTGTAAATAGTGCTGAAATGAATATTGGGGTGCATGCATCCTTTTGAATTATGGTTTTCTCCTGATATATGCCTAGGAGTGGGATTACTGGGTCATATAGTAACTCTATCATTAATTTTTTAGGAACCTCCATACTGTTCTCCATAGTGGCTGTACCAAATTACATTCCCACCAACAGTGTAGGAGGGTTCCCTTTTCTCCACACCCTCACCAGAATGTATTGTTTGTAGAATTTTTGATGATGGCCATTCTGACTGGTGTGAGGTGATACCTCACTGTAGTTTTGATTTGCGTTTCTCTAAAAATTAGTGATGTTGACCATCTTTTCATGTTTTTGTTGGCAATCTGTATATCTTCTTTGGAGAAATGTCTATTTAGGTCTTCTGCCCATTTTCTGATTGGGTTGTTCATTTTTTTGATATTGAGCTGCATGTGCTGTTTGTATATTTTGGAGATTAATCCTTTGTTGGTTTCTTCATTTGCATATATTTTCTCCCATTCTGTGGGTTGTCTTTTCATTTTGTTTATGGTTTCCTTTGATGTGAAAAAGCTTTAAAGTTTAATTAGGTCCCTTTGGTTTATCTTTGTTTTTATTTTCATTACTCTAAGAGGTGAGTGAAAAAAGATTTTGCTGTGATTTATGTCAAGGAGTATTCTTCCTATGTTTTCCTGTCAGAGTTTTATAGAGTCTGGTCTTAGATTTTGGTATTTAATCCATTTTGAGTTTATTTTCATGTATGGTGTTAGAAGGTGTTCTAATTTCATTCTTTTACATGTAATTGTCCAGTTTTCCCAGCACCACTTACTGAAAAGACAGTCTTTCCTCCTTTGTATATTCTTGCCTACTATGTCATAGATTAGGTGGACATAGGTACTTGGGTTTATCTCTGCACTCTCTAGTTCGATTGATCTGCATTTGTGTTTTTGTGCCAGTATCATACTGTTTTTTATTACTGTAACTTTGTAGTATAGTCTGAATTCAGGGATCCTGATTCCTATAGCTCCTTTCCTCTTTCTTAAGATTGCTTTTGCTATTCAGGGTCTTTTGTGTTTCCACACAAATTGTAAAATTTTTTGTTCTAATTCTGTGCAAAATGCCCTTAGTAATTTTATAGGGATTGCAGTGAATCTGTATGTTGCTTTGGGTAATATAGTCATTTTCACAGTATTGATACTTCCAATCCAAGAACACAGTATATCTCTCCAATTGTTGGTGTTATTTTTGATTTCTTTCATCAGTGTCCTATAGTTTTCTGAGAAAAGGTCTTTTGACTCTTTAGGTACGTTTATTCTTAGGTATTTTATTCTTTTTGATGTGATGGTAAATGGGATTGTTTCCTTCATCTCTCTTTCTGATCTTTCATTTTTAGTGTATAGGAAAGCAAGAGATTTCTGTGTATTAATTTTGTATCCTGCAAGTTTACCAAATTCATTGATGAGCTCTAGTAGTTTTCTCATAACATCCTTAGGATTCTCTATGTATATAATCATGTCATCTGCAAACAATGACAGTTTTACTTATCTTTTCCAATTTGGTTTCCTTTTATTTATTTTTCTTCTCTGATAGCCATGGCTAGGACTTCCAAAACTATTTTGAATAAAGTGGCGGGAGTGGACATCCTTGTGTTGCTCCTGATCTTAGAAGAAATGCTTTCAGGTTTTCAACATTTAGTATGCTGTTACCTGTAGGTTTGTCATATATGGCCTTATTATGTTGAGGTAGTTTCCCTCTAAGCCCATTTTCTGGAGAGTTTTTATCATAAATTGGTGTTGAACTTTGTCAAATGCTTTTTCTGCATCTACTAGGATGATCATATGGTTTTTATTCTTCAATTTGTTAATGTGGTGTATCACATTGATTGATTTGCATATATTGAAGAATCCTTGCATCTCTGGGATAAATCCCACATGATCATGTTGTATGATCCTTTTAAAGTTTTGTTGGATTCGGGTTGCTGTGTTGAGGATTTTTGCATCTATGTTCATCAGTGATATTGGCCTGTAATTTTATTTTTTATGATATCTTTGATTTTGATGTCAGGCTGATGGTGGCTTCCTAGAATGAGCTGGAGAGCGTTTTTTCCTCTACAGTTTTTTTGGAAGAGTTTCAGAAATGTAGGTGTAAACACTTCTCTAAATGTTTGATAGAATTTGCCTGTGAAGTCATCTGGTCCTGGACTTTTGTTTGTTGGAAGATTTTTCATCACAGTTTCAATCTCATTACTTGTGATTGGTATGTTCATATTTTCTACTTTTTCCTGGTTCAGTCTTGGAAGGTTGTATATTTCTAAGAATTTGTCCATTTCATCTAGGTTATATATTTTATTGGCATATAGTTGCTTGTAGTTATCTCTTATGATCCTTTGCATTTCTGTGGTGTCAATTGTAACTTCTTTTTCATTTCTAATTTTATTGATTTGAATCTTTTCCCCTTTTATCTTGAAGAGGCTGGCTAAAAGTTTATCAATTTTGTTTATCTTCTCAAAGAACCAGCTTTTAATTTTATTGATCTTTGCTATTTTTTTCTTCATCTCTATTTCATTTATTTCTGCTCTGATCTTTATGATTTCTTTACTTCTACTAACTTTGGGTTTTGACTTTTCTTCTTTCTCTAGTTGCTTTAGGTGCAAGGATAGGTTATTTATTTGATATTTCTCTTGTTTCTTGAGGTAGGATTGTATTGATATAAACTTCCCTCTTAGAACTGCTTTTGCTGCATCCCATAGGTTTTTGATTATCGTGTTTGTTGTCATTTGTCTCTAGGTATTCTTTGATTTCTTCTTTGATTTCTTCAGGATCCATTGGTTGTTTAGTAGCATATTGTTTAGGCTACACAGGTCTGTGTTTTTTATAGTTTTTTTCTTGTAATAATTGATTTCTAATCTCATAGCTTGTGGTCGGAAAAGATGCTTGATATAATTTCAATTTTCTTCAATTTACTGGGGCTTGATTTGTGACCCAAGATGTGATGTATCCTGGAGAATGTTCTGTGTGCACTTGACAAGAAAGTGTAATCTGCTGTTTTTGGATGGAATGTCCTATAAACATCAATGAAGTCCATTGTGTTTAATGTATCATTTAAAGCTTGTGTTTCCTTTTTTATTTTCATTTTGGATGATCTGTCCATTGGTGGAAGTGGGGTGTTAAAGTCCCCTACTATGATTGTGTTCTGATGTCGGCCCCCTAGTGGGTGAGGTTGGTCCAGGGGCTTGTGTAAGCTTCCTGGTGGGAGGGACTGGTGCCTTCCCTCTGGTAGATGGAGCTGAGTCTTGTCCTTCTGATGGGCAGGGCCACAACATGCAGTGTGTTTTCAGGTGTCTCTGAGCTTAATATGACTAGTCAGCCTGTTGGCTGATAGGTGGGGCTGTATTCCTGTCTTGCTGTGTGTTTGACCTGAGGCATTTAGCACTGGAGTTTTCAGGCAGTTGCATGGAGCCGAGACTTCGTGCTGAGATGGTGACCTCCAGGTGAGCTCACACTGATTAATATTCCCTGGGGCTTAGTCAGCACTCTCACCCTGGTGGCTCACATTCAACCCCCTGCCAGGGAACCAAGACCACACAAGCCATGCAGCATGGCCAAAAAAAAGAAGATAGGAAAAGAAAATAAACAAACAAAACTCAAGACAAATAACAAAAAGTATCAAACAAAACAAACAAACAATACCCAAGATAAATAATAAAAACAAAACCAAACAAAACCAAAAACAAACTAAAAACACACAAACAACAACAAAACAAATGAATAAAAATCAAATTAAGTAAGAAAACATCCAAACAAACAGAATAACCCCCAAACCAAAACAAACAATAAAAGCAAAGCAAAAACCAAAAACACAAAATAAAAGAAATACAGAAAGCAAGCTGAAAAGAAAAGCAAAGAAACAGAAAACAAACACACAAAATTGACCAAAAAAGATGAAGACAAAACAAAACAGAAGAAAACCAAAATAAGCAAAAGAAAAAACAAACAAAAAACCAGAAGAAAAGAAAAATTATCGAAAAACAAAAGCAGAAACCAAGCAGACAAGCAAAAAAATCCCCAGAACAATAAAAAGTAAAATAAAATAAAAAATGGAAAAATAAAAATTTAAAAAATTTAAAAAATAAAATAAGAAATTAAAAAAAAATTTCCTGGGGCCTCCTTTATCAGGTTCCTTGCCCCCATGGTGAGTCACAGCCAATCCCTGCCTCCTCTGGAGGTTCTCCACTACCTCTAGGTATGTTTCTGGACCCACTGTGGGCACTGTGGTGGCAGTTCAGACTCTGTCCTGGCCCAATTCCCACATATACTTGCCATCAAAGTACACAGCTGCTAAAGCTAGACCAGTCTCAGTTGTGGGATCACTCATTGTCCTTTCAGGTATTCTGCAGTTGCTTGGTTTCCAGGTGATAGGGGGTGAAGGCAGGGCTGACTGTGTCACGCTTGCTCACTTAGGTGGGAGAGGCAAGCAGCAGCAACAGACTCAGGGGCACATGCTCACTCAGGCAGGGGAGGGACAAGGCTTTCGTGGCTGGGTCACACATGTTCGCTCTGATGGGATCCCCCTATAGTGCCCATGGTGGCAGAGGCTGTCAGGAGTTTGCAACAGACTGGGGCAAGCTTGCTTTGGTAGGAGTCCCTTCCAGTGCCCACGGAGGCAGGGGCTGGCGTGTGGGGAGAGAGTCTGTGATGGCAGCCCTGCCCCCTGTGTGCCACTCCACAATGGCACCTCGTTTCTGAGGCAGACCATGCTTCTTCTAGGAGTATTCCATCTGTGGAGCTTCTCACTCCCGTCCCCTCAGGCCATCTCCACATACCCAACAGCAGTCCTCTCCCTGGGTCTGCTCTTCTAGTGCCACACTTTATCACCCAGCCCCCACCAGCATTGGTAGAACCCCCAGGAGGCCCTGGCAGAGGTGGTGCACAGGACTGCTGGTGTCTGTGCAGCCAAAGGAGGCCTTGGCTTGAGGGGGGTGGCGAGCCTGCTCAGATGGGCTCCCATCCCAGTGCCCATGGAAGCAGGGGCCAGTGTGTAGGGAAGGGGGTTGCAATGGTGGTCCCACCCCTTATGTGTCACTCAACAATTGCTCCTTGCTTCTATGGTGGCCCGGGCTTCCTCCACAATCTTTCCCAATTGTGGAGCTCCCACTCTCTTCCCTTCAGGCTGTCTCCTCACAGCCAATAGCTGGCCCCTCCCTGGATCCACTCTCCAAACTCCACTTTCCAGCACGCAGTCCCCCTCCACACCAGGAGACACACAACTCAGGCTGGGGTGCGAAGGGCTGTGACACAGGCCATGTACGTAGGTCTTACTCTGTCTTGCCTTTCACAGACTTGTTACTGTGTTCCTTTCTGATTCCCTGAAGGTCGCTCTCAGTCCCAGCTGATCTCTCCATTGTGAGCAGGTGTCTTTGAGTGCGGGAACCTCTTCTATCCTTCAACTCCATCCCCAGGGGTGATGGTCCTTCCCGTTTCCTCTTTTCTTTTTTTCTTTCATTATCCTACCTGGTTGCATGGGGATTTTTCTTGTCCATATAGGTGTCCAAGATCCTCCACTAGTGTTCAGCAGGTGCTCTGTGAGAACTGTTCCATTTGTAGATGTATTCTTGATGTACTTGTGAGGGGAGGCAAACTCCACATCCTCCTATTCTGCCATCTTGACCCCTCCTCTTGTTTCTTCTTTGTTATTTGATGACAATTACTAGCAGGATGCTTTGATTCCTTTATCATAATCTTTTGTATATCCTCTACACATTTTTCCATTTTGGTTACCATGAGGCTTACATAAAATATATTGATAACATCCTGGTAACTGATAACTTCAGTTGCACCCAGAAACTTTGTACTATAACTTCTCTCCCTTAACATTTTGTTATTAACATCACTATTTATATATTTTCTATATTGTGTATCCACTATCAAATTACTGTCTTTATAGTTATTTTTAATACATTTGCTTTTTTAACTTTAAATCTAGAGTTGTAAGTGAATTATGCACTACCTTTGACATATTAGACAATCTGAATTTGTATATTTACTATCATCAGTGAGTTTTATACATATACTTATATGTTTTTTATGGTATTAATTATAATCCTTTTATTTTCCTTTGAAGAATTCCCTTTAGCATTTCTTGATAAGTTAGATCTAGTGGTGATGAACTCCCTCAGCTTTTGGGTTATTTTTGGCTGGGGGGCATTTTTATCTTTCCTTCATGTCTGAAGGACAGTTTTGCTAAGTATAGTAATCATCACTGACAGGTATTTTCCCTTTAATATTTTGAACATATAATTCCCCACTCTCCTTGCCTGCAAAGTTTCTGTTGATGAATTCCCTTATAGTTTTATGGGAGGTTTCTTATATGTGTTGAGTCAATTTTCTCTTGCTGCTTTCAATATTCTCTTTTTTTTCTTTTATTATGGAAAATTTAATTATGTTTATCAGTATATCCCTTTTCAGGTTCAACCTATTTGGGGTCCTCTGGGTCTCATGAATCTGATCCACTTCTCTGCCCATGTGTGGGAACTTTTTAACCATTATTGCTTTAAATATATTTTCTGTTCTTCTCTGTCTTTCTTCTCCTTCTAGGATTCTATAATGTTTATATTTTTTTCTTTTGATCATGCTTTATGAATACTGCAGGCTTTTTTCACTCTTTTTCATTTTTTAATTTCATTTTTCCAATTTCAAATGACATATCTTCTGGTTCATTGAATCTTTTTTTTACTTGGTTGAGTCTGCTCTTGAAGCTCTCTAATTCTTCAGCTCAGTTATTGTATTCTACACCTCTAGGATTTGTTTCTTTCTGATGGTTTCCATTTCTTTGTTCATTAATTTTTTCCTAATTTTGTTTAGTTGTCTATATGTTCTTGTAGTTCACTAAACTCTTTTTTTTAATTAATTAATTAATTTATTTATTTATTTTTGGCTGTGTTGGGTCTTGGTTTCTGTGCGAGGGCTTTCTCCAGTTGCGGCAAGCAGGGGCCACTCTTCATCGCGGTGCATGGGCCTCTCACTCTCGCAGGCTCTCCCGTTGTGGAGCACAGGCTCCAGACGCGCAGGCTCAGTAGTTGTGGCTCACGGGCTTAGTTGCTCCATGGCATGTGGGATCTTCCCAGACCAGGGCTCGAACCCGTGACCCCTGCATTGCCAGGCAGATTCTTAACCACTGCGCCATCAGGGAAGCCCACTAAACTCTTTTTAGAGGATTTTTTTCTGAATTCTTTGTCAGATATTACATGGATTTTATTTATTTAGGGTCAGTTATTGGTGCTTTATCAGTTTTCTGTGGTGGTGTTGTGTTTATCTGATTTTTTGTGATACTTCATTTCTTGCATCAATATCTGTGCGTTTGAGTAAACAATCTCTTCTTCAAGACATTACTTTGGCAGTGACTCTCCTTCATCAGTCAGTTCACCTTAGGGTTCTGGATAATTCAGCTGGTAGCATCTTTGGGTAGGTGGGGCTTGCCTTTGTCTCTATTTTAGCAAGACCACTGCCTGAGCTCTGAGGTCAGGGAGGTGCTACTGGCTGGGAACATTTGGATAGAACTACTGCCTTGGTTCCCTGCTCAAACATTGTTGTAAAATGGGCTCCATAGTTGCCTGGATTCTCTGGTCAAGCTTCTTAGTTAGGAGGCACTGGATGCTATACTCAGCAGTTAAGCAGGGATATAAATTTGCTTCCTTTCCTGGCAGTGTGGTAGAACTGGTTCCATAGCTATTATGGCTCAATGGCTGGATTCCATACTCCCTGTCCAGATGGACCTATCAGCTCAGCTCTGCAGATGGACAATGCCACTATTTGGGGTCTCTGCCCAGGTTCCATTTAACTGTAGGATGGGCTACACAGCTTCCTAGGTGTTCTGGTTTGACTTCCTGGTTAGGCAGGGCTATAAGCTATATTTACCCATAGGTAGCACTTCAAATTTGCTCCCCAGATTGGGTATGGTCATAGGACAAGTTACACGGCTGGTATAACTTGTTGGATGGGGATATGAATCATGCAGAACTTCTTACTCAGCTCCCTGGACAGTAACAGGCCACTGATCTGGCTGTGCAGGTGAACAGAGCTGCCAGCTGGGCTCTCTACTTGGACACTGCCATAAGCAGGGCTGGAGCATGGGCCACACAGCCTCTCTGGTGCTCTAACTAGGCCGCCTGGCTAAGCTGGATTGTAGGCTATATTCAGCTGTAGATGGGACTTTCAATTCACTTCCTTGCTGGGGCAAGGCCACAGAACAGGCTCCCCAGTCAGTGTGACTCATTGGTTGGTGATCTGAATCAGGCAGAACTGTCACCAAGCTCCCTGGCCACGCAGGGCCACTGGCTTGTCTCTGCAGATAGGCAGAACCACTGGCTAGGGTTCCTATTTAAGCATCTTGGTAAGTGGGGCTATAGGATAGGCTATGAAGGTTCCCATATGGTTTGATTAGGCTTCTTGTTTGGGCAAGGCTAAAGGTAGTATTCAGCAATAGGCAGGGCTATGAATTTGCTACCCATGTCTGGCAGGGCAGTAGAGCAAGCTCCAAGGCCTGTAGGGCTTATTGGATGGGGACCTGAATTAAGCAGAATTGTACACTGAACTCTTTAGCCAGATGGGTTCATCAGTGGGTCTCTGCAGATAGAAAGACTGATGGCTGGGATCGCCATTCTGGTCCCCCTCTGAGTAAGAATGTGGTCTGCCAAAATCCAAGCACTGGTTGATGTAAATCCTGAAGCCCTTCTCTATCCCCGTTGGATCTCCACTAGTCAAGTTCTACAGATGCCCCCTGATCCCTGTGAAGTGAGACCCAAGTGGGCCTCCTGGGAAGCATCCCACAATACTGTGGGAGCTAGAGGTCAACCTGAGGCTCTTTTATCCCACTGGAGAAATTGTAGGCCTGTGGGGTGCTGTCAGTGTGGTGTTGTCCTGGCTTAGGCGAGGAATATTGTGGTTAAAGTGTAGCTATTTGTCTTACTATTTTAATGTGGTATTTCTCAGTCTCTGTGGTCCAGGGAGAGTTCTTCTTCTTCACCCTCATGCTCTGGGATTTTCACAATGATGTCTTGTCTATGAATGGTTGCTCGTTATTCTTCTTGTGAAAAGGACTGAAGTTGGCAATGATCTATGTTGTCATGATGATGACATCACTCTTCAACAATATATTCTTTAATTTTACCTTGGGTTTTTATTCTACCCCTTTGAGATTGTACTAGTACCATACAATCTTAATACATCACATTACAATATGTTTTAATATCTGAAACTGCAGTAATCAAAATACTATGAGACTGGCACAGAAACCAGACACATAGATCAATGCAACAGAATAGAGACCACAGAAATAAACCAACACACATATGGTCAATTACTCTATGACAAAGAAGGCAAGAAAATACAATGGGGAAAAAATAGTTTCTTCAATAAGTGGTGCTGGAAAACTGGACAGCTATATGTAAAAGAATGAAATTAGAACATTCTCTAACACCATACACAAAAATAAACTCAAAATGGATCAAAGACATAAATGTAAGGCTGGACACTATAAAACTCTTAAAGGAAAACATAGGCAGTATACTCTTTGTCATAGTTCTTAAAAATATCTTTTTGGATCTGTCTCCTCAGGCAAGGGACACAAAAGCAAAAATAAACAATTTGGAACTAATCAAACTTAAAAGCTTTTGCACAGCAAATGAAACCATCAATAAAATTAAAAGGCAATCTTTTGAAGGGAAGAAGATATTTACAAATGATATTCCTGATATGGAGTTAATATCCAAAATATTCAAAGAACTCATACAACTCTATATTAAACAAACAATCTAATTTAAAAATAGGCTGAGGACCTGCATAGGTATTTTTCCAGAGAATACATGCAGATGGACAGCAGGCACAGGAACTGATGAGCAACATCACTAATCATCAGGGAGATGCAAATCAAGAGCACAATGAGGTATCACCTCACACCTTTCAGAATGGCTATTGATAAAAAGACAAGAAATAACATGTGTTGCTGAGGATGTGGAGAAAGGGGACCCTAGTACACTGTTGGTTGCAATGTAAATTGGTGTATCCACTATGGGATACATTATGGGGGTTTCTCAAAAAATGAAAAATAGAGCTACCATATGATCCAACAGTTTGACTTCTGGATATATATACAAAGAAACTGAAAACACTAATTCCAAAAGATATATGCACCTCAGTGTTCATAGCAGCACTATTTACAATAGCCAAGATGTGGAAGCAATCTATTTGCCCATCAACAGACAAGTGGATATATATACAATGGACTATTACTTAGCCATAAAAAAAGAACGAAATGTTTTTAGCAACAACATATATGGACCTGGAGAGTATTATCCTTAGTGAATTAAGTCAGACATAGAAAGGCAAATGCTGTATGTTTTCACTTATATGTGGAATCTAAAAAATAAAACAAATGAACCAATATAACAAAAAGGAAACTAACAGATACAGAGAACAAACTAGAGTTTACCTGTGGGGAGAGGGATGGGGGAAAGGGCAGGACAAGGAAGGGAATATAGAGGCACAAACTACTAGGTATAAAATAAATAAGATACAAGGATGTATTCTACAGCACAAGGAATATAAACAATTTTTATAATAACTATATAAAATATCTATAAAATATCGAGTCACTATGTTGTACAACTGAAACAAATATAACATTGTAAGTCAACTATACTTTATTAAAAATTAAAAATAAGTAAAGTGATAAGTAGTAGGAACAATTTTTTCATTTTCTTAAAAGCAGTTTTGCTATTAAATATAATTTTACTATCATTTTTAGTTTAAGGTTTTGTTTTAGGTATTGGTGTTTTTAGTATTTTTATACCCATTTATCAGATTATGTAAATTTGTTCCTAATCCTAGTCTACAAATACATTTTCTTTTGTTTTATTATTTTATGAGTGAGACTTGAACTTTATACAAAGCTTTTCCTACAGCTAAATTGTTTCCAGACTTTATTGAGATGCTATTTAATTTTTTTTTTCTAATCTGTTAATGTGACAAATACTATTAACTGATATCTAACAATAAATCAACCCTCTTCTCCCAGATAAATCTAAACTGATCATTATGATCGTTTCTTACACTTTGCTGAATTTGATTTGCAAATATTTTGTTTAGTATTTTTGCATGTATACTCATTAGTGATATTGGCCTGCAATTTTATTTTGCATACCATCTTTTTCATGTTTTGGAATTGCGGCCATCCAAACCATAATATTATTAGAGAGATATGAAGTGCTATTTCTACTCACAACAACACTTCTCACCCCAAATGTATGGGTTTTCTGCATTAATCAATTATCCAGTTCTCAGCAGATAAAAACGGAGTGTCCTACAAGTCAATTAAATTCTGATATTAACTTGTAGTTAGTGCAGATTCCACAGTTTAAGGGTTCAGTTCCACAAGACTGTGTCCATACCATACGCCCCAAGCTTCAGATTCCAATTGCAAGTAGTGAGTTTCTAGATTATTCACATGTCTACAAATTGGTGTTCCCACAACTACCTGCTCAGGTTTGGTAATTTGCTAGAAAAGGCTCTCAGAACTCAGGGAAAGCAGTTTACTGTTACTGGTTGCTTATGAAAGATACATCTCAGGACAACCAAATGGAATATATGATTAGGGCAAGTTATGGGAATGAGCACAGAACTTCCATGCCCTTTCGGGGCATGTTACCCTCCCAGCACCTCAATGTGATCACCAACCCAAAAGCTCATCAAATCGTGTTGTTCAAGAGTTTCTGTGGTGCTTAATCTCCAGCCCCTCTTCTGCTTCCTGGAGGTTGGCAGGTTGGGTTAAAATTTCCAATCCTCTAATCACCTGGTCTTTCTGATGACCAGCCCCATTTTGAAGCCATCTAGGGGCTCCACACTAAGTCACCTTATTAACATCAGATGTGATTGAAAGGGGATCATTATGAAAAACAATAGATATTCCTATCACTCAGAAAATTCCAAGGGTTTAGGAGACATATGCCAGGAACTAGGATAAAAACCAAATGTATTTCTTATTATACCACAAGAATACAGTTGTTTAAAATTATACTTATTTGTTCTCCAAATAAGAACAAGTACAGCATTTGTCTTCATTAGAACGCTCTAGGAAAATTGTCAGGATCTAGGGTTTCTTTGTGGGAATAGTTTGAATGACAGATTCAATTTCCCTAATGGTTATAACAACATTTGGATATTCTGTTTCTAGTTGATTCCATTTCAGTAAGTTATATTTTTTAACATCTTTATTGGAGTATAATTACTTTACAATGTTGTCTTAGTTTCTGCTGTATAACAATGTGCATCAGCTATACGTATACATATATCCCCATATCTCCTCCCTCTTGGGTCTCCCTCCCACCCTCCCTATCCCACCCCTTCAGGTGGTCACAAAGCACTGAGCTGATCTCCCTGTGTGATGCAGCTGCTTCCCACCTGCAATCTATTTTACATTTGGTAGTGTATATATGTCAATGCCACTCTCTCACTTTGTCCCAGCTTACCCTCCGCCAGCCCCGTGTCTTCCAGTCCATTCTCTATGTCTGTGTCTTTATTCCTGTCCTGCCCCTAGGTTTATCAGAATATTTTTTTCTTAGATTCCATATATGTGTGTTAGCATACAGTAATTGTTTTTCTCTTTCTGACTTACTTCACTCTGTATGACAGACTCTAGGTCCATCCACCTCACAACAAATAACTCAATTTTGTTACTTTTTATGGCTGAGTAATATTCCATTGTGTATATGTACTACATCTTCTTTATCCATTCATCTGTTGATGGACACTTAGGTTGCTTCCAAGTCCAGGCTATTGTAAATAGTGCTGCAATGAACATTGTAGTACGTGACTCTTTTTGAATTATGGTTTTCTCAGGGTATGTGCCCAGTAGTGGGATTGCTGGGTCATATGGTAGTTTTATTTCATTTTATTTTTTTTTAAGAGAGAAAGAAAATTTTATTGCAATTTTTTTTTCAGGATTGCTGGTAAAGATGATAGTAGCAAAGTCTTACTAACGCAGAACACTTCAGTGTTTATGATATATATTTCATTTTCTTAATATCTTTATTGGAGTATAATTGCTTTACAACTGTGTGTTACTTTCTGTTTTATAACATAGTGAATCAGCTATACATTTACATATATCCCCATAAGTCCTCCCTCTTCGTCTCCTTCCCACATTCCCTATACCAACTCTCTAGGTGGTCACAAAAAATAGAGCTGATCTCCCTGTGCTATGCAGTTGCTTCCCACTAGCTATCTATTTTACATTTGGTAGTATATATAAGTCCATGCCACTCTCTCACTTCGTCCCACCATACACTTTCCCCTCCTCATGTCCTCAAGTCCATTCTCTACGTCTGTGTCTTTATTCCTATCCTGTCCCTAGGTTCTTCATAACCATTTTTTGGTTTTTATAGATTCCGTATATATGTGTTAGCATAAAGTATTTCCTTTTCTTTATCTGACTAACTTCACTCTGTATGACAGACTCTAGGTCCATCCACCTCACTACAAATAACTCAATTTCGTTTTGTCTTATGGCTGAGTAATATTCCATTGCATATACGTGCCACATCTTCTTTATCCATTGATCTGTTGATGGACACTTAGGTTGCTTCCATGTCCTGGCTATTGTAAATAGAGCTGCAGTGAACATTGTGGTGCATGACTCTTTTTGAATTATGGTTTTCTCAGGGTATAGGCCCAGTAGTGGGATTGCTGGGTCATATGGTCATTCTATTTTTAGTTCTTTAAGGAACCTCCATACTGTTCTCCATAGTGGCTGTATCAATTTACATTCCCACCAACAGTGCAAGAGGGTTCCCTTTCCTCCACACCCTCTCCAGCATTTATTGTTTGTAGAAATTTCAACTTAGGTCTTCTGCACATTTTTGGATTGTGTTGTTCGTTTTTCTGATATTGAGCTGCATGACCTGCTTGTAAATTTTGGAGATTAATCCTTTGTCAGTTGCTCCCTTTGCAAATATTTTCTCCCAATCTGAGGGTTGTCTTTTCGTCTTGTTTATGGTTTCATTTGCCGTGCAAAAGCTTTTAAGTTTCATTAGATGCCATTTGTTTATTTTTGTATTTATTCCCATTTCTCTAGGAAGTGGGTGAAAAAGGATCTTGCTGGGATTTATGTCATAGGGTGTTCTGCCTACGTTTTCCTCTAAGAGTTTTATAGTGTCTGGCCTTACATTTAGGTCTTTAATCCATTTTTGAGTTTATTTTTGTGTATGGTGTTAGGGAGTGTTCTAATTTCATTCTTTTACATGTAGCTGTCCAGTTTTCCCAGCACCACTTATTGAAGAGGCTGTCTTTTCTCCATTGTATATTCTTGCCTCCTTTACCAAAAATAAGATGACCATAGGTGCGTGGGTTTATCTCTGGAGTTTCTAACCTGTTCCATTGATGTATATTTCTGTTTTGTGCCAGTACCATACTGTCTTGATTACTGCAGCTTTGGAGTATACTCTGAAGCCAGGGAGCCTGATTCTTCCAGCTCCATTTTGCTTTCTCAAGATTGCTTTGGCTATTGGGGTCTTTTGTGTTTCCATACAAATTGTGAAATTTTTTGTTCTAGTTCTGTGAAAAATGCCATTGGTAGTTTGATAGGGATTGCACTGAATCTGTAGATTGCTTTGTGTTGTATAGTCATTTTCACAATGTTGATTCTCCCAATCCAAGAACATGGTATATCTCTCCATCTGTTTGTATCATCTTTAATTTTTTTCATCAGTGTCGTATAGTTTTCTGCATACAGGTCTTTTGTCTCCTTTGGTAGGTTTATTCCTAGGTAGTTTATTCTTTTTGTTGCAATGGTAAATGTGAGTGTTTCCTTAATTTCTCTTTCAGATTTTTCATCATTAGTGTATAGGAATGCAACAGATTTCTGTGCGTTAATTTTGTATCCTGCTACCTTACCAAACTCATTGATTAGCTCTAGTAGTTTTCTGGTAATGTCTTTAGGATTCTCTAAGTATAGGATCATGTCATCTGCAAACAGTGACAGCTTTACTTCTTTTTTTCAAGTTGGATTCTGTTTATTTCTTTTTCTTCTCTGATTGCTGTGACTAAAACTTCCAAAGCTATGTTGAATAATATTGGTGATAGTGGGCAATCTTGTCTTGTTCCTGATCTTAGTGGAAATGTTTTCAGTTTTCACCATTGAGAAGGATGTTGGCTCTGAGTTTGTCATACATGGCTTTTATTATGTTGAGGAAAGTTCCCTCTATGCCTACTTTCTGGAGGGTTTTTAATCATAAATGGGTGTTGAATTTTGTCAAAAGCTTTTTCTGCTCTATTGAGATGATCATATGGTTTTTCTCCTTCAGTTTGTTAATAAGGTGTATCACATTGATTGATTTGCGAATATTAGAGAATCCTTTCATTACTGGGATAAACCCTACTTCGTCATGGTGTATGATCATTTTAATATGTTGTTGGATTCTGTTTGCTATTGTTGTGTTGTGGATTTTTGCATCTATGGTCATCAGTGTTATCGTCCTGTAGTTTTCATAGTGACATCTTTGTCTGGTATTGGTATCAGAGTGTCATTAGCCTCATAGAATGAGTTTGGGAGTGTTCCTCCTTTTTCTATACTTTGGAAGAGTTTGAGAAGGTAAGGTGTTAACGCTTCTCTAAATGTTTGATAGAATTCACCTGTGAAACCATCTGGTCCTGGGCTTTTGTTTCTTGGAA
This sequence comes from Balaenoptera physalus, assembly GCF_965194825.1. NCBI lineage: Eukaryota > Metazoa > Chordata > Mammalia > Artiodactyla > Balaenopteridae > Balaenoptera > Balaenoptera physalus. The sequence continues at coordinate 58,069,399 of NC_138903.1, read as the reverse complement.
TATTTTTAATCACAGTCTCAATTTCAGTACTTGTCATTGGTCTGTTTATATTTTCTATTTCTTCCTGTTTCAGTCTCAGAAGGTTGTGCTTTTCTAAAAATTTGTCCATTTCTTCTGGTTTTCCATTTTATTGGCATATAGTTGCTTGTAGTCATCTGTCATGATCCTTTGTATTTCTGCAATGTCAGTTGTTACTTCTCCTTTTTCATTTCTAATTCTGTTGATTTGAGTCTTCTCCCTTTTTTTCTTGATGAGTCAGGCTAATGGTTTATCAATTTTGTTTATTTTCTCAAATAACCAGCTTTTAGTTTTATTGATCTTTGCTATTGTTTCCTTCATTTCTTTTTCATTTATTTCTTATCTGATCTTTATGATTTCCTTCCTTATGCAAACTTTGGTTTTTTTGTTCTTCTTGGTCTAATTGCTTTAGGTGTACGATTAGGTTGTTTATTTGAGGTGTTTCTATTTTCTTGAGGTAGGATTGTATTGCTATAAACTTTCCTCTTAGAGCTGCTTTTGCTGTATCCCATAGGTTTTGGGTCGTTTAGTTTTCATTGTTATTTGTTTCTAGGTAATTTTTGATTCCTCTTTGATTTCTTCAGTGATCTTTTGGTTATTAAGTAGTGTATTGTTTAGCCTCCACGTGTTTGTACTTTTTAAAGGGTTTTTTTTTCCTGTGGTTGATACCTAATATCATAGTGTTGTGGTCGGAAAAGATACTTGATACGATTTCAATTTTCTTAAATTTTCCAAGGCTTTATTTGTGACCCAAGATATGATCTATCCTGGAGAATGTTCCATGAGCACTTGAGAATAAAGTGTATTCTATTGTTTTTGGATGGAATGTCCTATAAATATCAATTAAGTCCACTGTGTTTAATGTAAAACTTGTGTTTCCTTATTTATTTTCATTTTGGATGATCTGTCCATTGGTGAAAGTGGGGTGTTAAATTCGCCTACTATGATTGTGTTACTGTTGATTTCCCCTTTTATGGCTGTTAGTATTTACCTTATGTACTGATGTGCTCCTATGTTGTGTGCATAAAAAATTACAGTTGTTATATTTTGTTCTTGGATTGATCCCTTGAACATTATGTAGTGTTGTTCTTTGTCTCTTGCCTTTATTTTAAAGCCTATTTTGTCTGATATGAGAATTGCTACACCAGCTTTCTTTTAATTTACATTTGCATGGAATATCCTTTTCCACCCCCTCCCTTTCAGACAGTATGTGTCCCTAGGTCTGAAGTGGGCCTCTTGTAGACAACATATATACAGGTTTTGTTTTTGTATCCATTCAACCAGTGTATGTGTTTTGGTTGGAGCATTTAATCCATTTACATTTAAGGTAATTATCAATACGTATGTTTCTATTACCATTTTCTTAATTGTTTTGGGTTTGTTATTGTAGGTCTTTTTCTTCTCTTGTGTTTCTTGCCTAGAGAAGTTCCTTTAGCATTTGTTGTAAAGCTGGTTTGGTGGTGCTGAATTCTGTTGGCTTTTGCTTGTCTGTAACGGTTTTAATTTCTCCATCGAATCTGAATGAGATCCTTGCTGGGTAGAGTAATCTTGGTTGTAGGTTTTTCCTTTTCATCACTTTAAATATGTCCTGCCACGCCCTTCTGGTTTGCAGAGTTTCTGCTGAAAGTTCAGCTGTTAACCTTATGGGGATTCCCTTTTATGTGATTTATTATTTTTCCCTTGCTGCTTTTAATATGTTTTCTTTGTATTTTATTTTTTATATTTTGATTAACATGTGTCTTGGCATGTTTCTCCTTGGATTTATCCTGTGCGGGACTCTCTGCTCTTCCTGGACTTGATTGAATATTTCATTTCCCATATTAGAAAAGTTTTCAACTGTAATCTCTTCAAATGTTTTCTCAGTCCGTTTCTTTTTCTCTTCTTCTTCGGAAACCCCTATCATTCGAATGTTGGTGCATTTAATGTTGTCCCAGACGTCTCTGAGACTGTTCTCAATTCTTTTCATCCTTTTCACTTTTTTCTGCTCTGCAGTAGTTATTTCCACTATTTTATCTTCCACGTCATGTATCCGTTTTCCTGCCTCAGTTATTCTGCTATTGATCCCCTCTAGAGAATTTTTAATTTCATTTATTGTGTTGTTCATCATGGTTTTGTTTGCTTTTTATTTCTTCTGGGTCCTTGTTAAACGTTTTTTGTATTTCTTCATTCTATTTCCAAGATTCTGGATCTTCTTTACTATCATTACTCTGAATTCTTTTTCAGGTAGACTGCCTATTTCCTCTTCATTTGTTTGATCTGGTGGGTTTTTACCTTGCTCCTTCATCTTCTGTGTGTTTCTCTGTCTTCTCATTTTGCTTAACTTACTGTGTATGGGGTCTCCTTTTCTCAGGCTGCACGTTCGTAGTTCCCATCGTTTTTGGTGTCTGCCCCCGGTGGCTATGGTTGGTTCAGTGAGTTGTGTAGGCTTCCTGGTGGAAGGGACTGGTGCCTGTGTTCTGGTGGATGAGGATGGATCTTGTTTTTCTGATGGACATGTCCGCATCTGATGGTGTGTTTTGGGGTGTCTGTGCCCTTATATTGATTTCAGGCAGCCTCTCTGCTAATGGGTGGGGTTGTGTTCCTGTCTTGCTAGTTGTTTGGCATAGTGTGTCCAGCACTGTATCTTGCTGGTCGTTGATATGTGCTGGGACTCAGCATTGAGATGAAATCTCTGGGAGAGCTTTCATTGTTTGATATTACATGGAGCTGGGAGGTCTGTGTTGGACAAATATCTTGATGTCGGCTCTCCCACATCAGAGGCACAGGCCTGACACCAGGCTGGAACAGCAAGAAGCTGTCAGCCACACAGCTCAGAAGAAAAGGGAGACATAAATAAATAAATAAATAAATAAAGTTATTAAAATAAAAAATAATTATTACAAATTGAAAAAAAATTCAAAGTAATAAATAAACAAGAAAGAAAAAATGGACAGACAGATCCCCAGGAAAAATGGTAAAAGCAAAACTCTACAGACAAAATCACACAAAGGAGCATACACATACACACTCACAAAAGAGAAAAAGGAAAAAAATATATATATCATTGCTCCCAAATTCCACTGCCTCAGTTTTGGGATGATTCATCATGTATTCAGGTCTTCCACAGGCTCAGGATACATCAAGTTGATTGTGGAGATTCAATTCACTGCTCCTGAATTTGCTGGGAGAAATTTCTCTTTCTCTTCTCTGTTCGCACAGCTTCTGGGTTTCAGCTTTGGATTTGTCCTTGCCTCTGCGTGTAGGTCACCTGAGGGCCTCTGTTCATGGCTCAGAAAGGACTGGGTTAAAGTAACAGCTGATTAGGGGGCTCTGGCTCACTCAGGCCGGGGGGAGGAATGGGTACAGATTGCGGGGCGAGCCTGCAGCGGCAGAAGCTGGCGTGACCTTGCAATAGCCTGAGGCTTGCCTTGTGTTCTCCTGGGGAAATTGTCGCTGTATCACGAGACCCTGGCAGTGGCCGGCTGCACAAGTTCCTGGGAGGGGAGGTATGGATAGTGACCTGTGCTTGCACACAGGCTTCTTTGTGGCTGCAACAGCAACCTTAGCGTTTCATGCCTGTATCTGGTGTCTGCACTGTTAGCTGCGGCTTGCATCCAACCCTGGAGCTCATTTAGGCGGTGCTCTAAATCCCCTCTCCTCACACACCCCAAAACAATGGTCTCTTGCCTCTTAGGCAGGTGCAGACTTTTTCTTGGACTCCCTTCCTGCTAGCTGTGATGTACTAGCCCCCTTCAGGCTGTGTTCATGCAGCCAACCCCAGTCCTCTCCCTGGGATCTGATCTCCGAAGCCTGAGCCTCAGCTCCCAGCCCCCACCCACCCCAGTAGGTGAGCAGACAATTCTCTCGGGCTGGTGAATGCTGATTGGCACTGATTCTCTGTGTGGAAATCTGTCCACTTTGCCCTCTGCACCCCTGTTACTGTGCTCTCCTCCATGGCTGTGAAGCTTCCCCCCACCACCCCCATCTCCACCAGTGAAGGGGCTTCCTAGTGTGTGGAAATTTCTCCTCCTTCACAGCTCCCTCCCAGTGGTGCAGATCCCATCCCTATTTTTTGTCTCTGTTTTTTTCTTTTTTCTTTTTCCCTAGCCAGTTATGGGAGTTTCTTGCCTTTTGGGAATTCTGAAGTCTTCTGCCAGTGTTCAGTAGATGTTCTGTAGGAGTTGTTCCACATGTAGATGTATTTCCGATGTATTGTGGGGAGGAAGGTGATCTCCACGTCTTACTCCTCTGCCATCTTGAAGGTCTCCAGTAGTTTTATTTTTAGTTTTTAAGGAACCTCCATACTGTTCTCCATAGTGGGTGTATCAATTTACATTCCCACCAGCATTGCAAGCGGGTTCCCTTTTCTCCACACCCTCTCCAGCTTTTATTGTTTATAGATTTTTTGATGATGGCCATTCTGACCAGTGTGAGGTGATACCTCATTATAGTTTTTATTTGCATTTCTGTATTGATTAGTGATGTTGAGCATCCCTTCATGTGTTTGTTGGCAATCTGTATATCTTCTTTGGAGAAATGTCTATTTAGGTCTTCTGCCCATTTTTGGATTGGGTTTGCATTTTTGATATTGAGCTTCATGAGCTTTTGTATATTTTGGAGATTAATCCTTTGTCATTTACTTCTTTTGCAACAATTTTCTCCCATTCTGAGGGTTGTCTTTTGGTCTTGTTTATGGTTTCCTTTGTTGTGCAAAAGCTTTTAAGTTTCATTAGGTCTCATGTATTTATTTTTGATTTTATTTCCATTACTCTAGGAGGCAAGTCAAAAAGGATCTTGCTGTTATTTATGTGAAAGTGTGTTCTTCCTATTTTTTCCTCTAAAGTTTTATAGTGTCTGGGCTTACATTTAGGTCTTTAATCCATTTGGAATTTATTTTTGTGTATGGTGTTAGGAAGTGTTCTAATTTCATTCTTTTACATGTAACTGTCCAGTTTTCCCAGCAACACTTATTGAACAGGATGCCTTCCCTCTATTGTGTAGTCTTGCCTCCTTTATCAAAGATAAGGGGACCATATGTGCATGGGTTTATCCGTGGGCTTTCTTTCCTGTTCCATTGATTGATATTTCTCTTTTTGTGGCAGTACCATACTGTCTTGATGACTGTAGCTTTGTAGTATAGTCTGAAGTCAGGGAGCCTGATTCCTTCAGCTCCGTTTTTCTTTCTCAAGATTGCTTTGGCTCTTCGGGGTCTTTTGTGTTTCCATACAAATTGTAAAAATTTTTGTTCTAGTTCTGTGAAAAATGCCATTGGTAGCTTGATAGGGATTGCACTGAATCTGTAGATTGCTTTGTGTTGTATAGTCATTTTCACAATGTTGATTCTCCCAATCCAAGAACATCGTATATCTCTCCATTTGTTTATATCATTTTTAATTTCTCTCATCAGTGTTTTATTGTTTTCTGCATACAGGTCTTTTGTCTCCTCAGGTAGGTTTATTCCTAGGTATTTTATTCTTTTCGTTGCAATATTAAATGGGAGTGTTTCCTTAATTTCTCATTCAGATTTTTCACCGTCAGTGTATAGGAATGCAAAAGATTTCTGTACATTAATTTTGTTTCCTTCTACTTTACCAAATGCATTGATTAGTTCTAGTAATTTTCTGGTGGCATCTTTAGGATTCTCTATGTATAGTGTCATGTGATCTGTAAACAGTGACCGCTTTATTTCTTTTCTGATTTGGATTCCTTTTATTTCTTTTTCTTCTCTTATTGCTATACCTAAAAGTTCCAAAACAATGTTGAACAACGGTGGTGAGAGTGGGAATCCTTTTCTTGTTCATGATTTTAGAGGAAATGTTTTCATTTGTTCACCATTGAGAGTTATGTTGACGGTGGGTTTGTTATATATGGCCTTTATTGTGTTGAGGTAAGTTCCCTGTATGCTTACTTTCTGAGAGTGCTTATCATAAATGGGTGTTGAATTATGTCAAAATTCTTTCTGCATCTAGTGAGATAATCATATGGTTTTTATCTCTCACTTTGTTAATATGGTGTATCACATTGGTTGATTTGCGTATATTGAAGAATCCTTGCATTCCTGGGACAAACCCTACTTAATCATGATGTATGACCCTTATAATGTGCTGTTGGATTCAGCTTGCTAGTATTTCATTGTGGATTTTTGCATCCATGTTCATCAGTGATATAGGCCTGTAGTTTTCTTTCTTTGTGACATTTTTGTCTGGTTTTGGTATCAGAGTGATGGTGGCCTCATCGAATGTGTTTGGGTGTGTTCCTCCCTCTGCTATATTTGGAAGTGTTAGAGAAGGATAGGTGTTAGCTCTTCTCTACATGTTTGATAGAATTCTCCTGTGAAGCCATCTGGTCCTTGGCTTTTGCTTGTTGGAAGATTTTTGTTTTCAACATCTTTATTGCAGTATATTTGCTTTACAATGGTGTGTTTGTTTCTGCTTAGTAACAAACTGAATCAGTTATACATATACATATGTTCCCATATCTCTTCCCTCTTGCATCCCCCTCTCTCCCACCCTCCCTATCCCACCCCTCTAGGTGGTCACAAAGCACCGAGCTGATCTCCCTGTGCTATGCGGTTGCTTCCCACTAGCTATCTATTTTAATTTTCATAGTGTATATATGTCCATGCCACTCTCTCAATTTGTCACAGTTTACCCATCCCCCTCCCCATATCCTCAAGTCCATTCTCAAGTAGGTCTGTCTCTTAATTCCCGTCTTGCCACTAGGTTCTGCATGACCGTTTTTTTTTTCCATTACGTTCCATATATATGTGTTAGCATACTGTATTTGTTTTTCTCTTTCTGACTTACTTCACTCTATGTGACAGACTCTAACTCCATCCACCTCACTACAACTAAATCAATTTTGTTACTTTTTATGGCTGAGTAATATTCCATTGTATATATGTGCCACATCTTCTTTATCCATTCATCCAATGATGGACACGTAGGTTGCTTCCATGTCCTGGCTATTGTAAATAGAGCTGCAATGAATATTTTGGTACATGACTCTTTTTGAATTATGGTTTTCTCAGGGTATATGCCCAGTAGTGGGATTGCTGGGTCGTATGGTAGTTCTATTTTTAGTTTTTTAAGGAACCTCCATACTGTTCTCCATAGTGGCTGTATCCATTTATATTCCCACCAACAGTGCAAGAGTGTTCCCTTTCCTCCACATCTTCTCCAGCATTTATTGTTTCTAGATTTTTTAATGATGGCCATTCTGACCGGAGTGAGATGATATCTCATTGTAGTTTTGATTTGCATTTTTCTCATGATTAATGATGTTGAGCATTCCTTCATGTGTTTGTTGGCAATCTGTATATCTTCTTTGGAGAAATGTCTATTTAGGTCTTCTGCCCATTTTTGGATTGGGTTGTTTGTTTTTTTGTTATTGAGCTGCATGGGCTGCTTGTAAATTTTGGAGATTAATCCTTTGTCAGTTGCTTCATTTGCAAATATTTCTCCCATTCTGAGGGTTGTCTTTTGGTCTTGTTTATCGTTTCCTTTGTTAGGCAAAAGCTGTTAAGTTTCATTAGGTCCCATTTGTTTATTTTTGTTTTTATTTCCATTTCTCTAGGAGCTGGGTCAAAAAGGATCTTGCTGTGACTTATGTCATAGAGTGTTCTGTCTATGTTTTCCTCTAAGAGTTTGAGAGTGTCTGGCCTTACACTTAGGTCTTTAATCCATTTTGAGTTTATTTTTGTGTATGGTGTTAGGGAGTGTTCTAATTTCATACTTTTACATGTACCTGTCCAGTTTTCCCAGCACCACTTACTGAAGAGGATATCTTTTCTCCACTGTATATGCTTGCATCCTTTATCAAAGATAAGGTGACCATATTTGCGTGGGTTTATCTCTGGGCTTTCTATCCTGTTCCATTGATCTATATTTCTGTTTTTGTGCAGGTACCATACTGTCTTGATTACTGTAGCTCTGTAGTATAGGCTGAAATCAGGGAGCCTGATTCCTCCAGCTCCACTTTTCGTTCTCAAGGTTGTTTTGGCTATTGGGGTCTTTTCGGTTTCCATACAAATTGTGAAATTTTTTGTGCTAGTCCTGTGAAAATTGCCAGTGGTAGTTTGATAGGGATTGCATTGAATCTGTAGATTGCTTTGGGTAGTAGAGTCATTTTGACAATGTTGATTCTTCCAATCCAGGAACATGGTATATCTCTCCATCTATTTGTATCAACTTTAATTTCTTTCATCAGTGTCTTATAATTTTCTGCATATAGGACTTTTGTCTCCTTAGGTAGGTTTATTCTTAGATATATTATTTTTTTTGTTGCAATGGTAAATGGGAGTGTTTTCTTAATTTCACTTTCAGATTTTTCATCATTAGTGTGTAGGAATGCCAGAGATTTCTGTGCATTAATTTTGTATCCTGCTACTTTACCAAATTCACTGATTAGCTCTAGTAGTTTTCTGGTAACATCTTTAGGATTCTCTATGTATAGTATCATGTCATCTGTAAACAGTGAGAGCTTTACTTCTTCTTTCCTGATTTGGATTCCTTTTATTTCTTTTTCTTCTCTGACTACTCTGGCTAAAAGTTCCAAAACTATGTTAAATAATAGTGGTAAGAGTGGGCATACTTGTCTTGTTCCTGATCTTAGTGGAAATGGTTTCAGGTTTTCACCCTTGAGGACGATGTCAACAACCATAAATGGGTGTTGAATTTTGTCGAAAGCTTTCTCTGCATCTATTGAGATGATCATATGGTTTTTCTCCTTCAGTTTGTTAATATGGTGTATCACATTGATAGATTTGCTTATACTGAATAATCCTGCATTCCTGGAATAAACCCCACTTGATCATGGTGTATGATCCCTTTAATGTCCTGTTGGATTCTGTTTGCTAGTATTTTGTTGAGGATTTTTGCATCTATGTTCATCAGTAATATTAGCCTGTTGTTTTCTTTCTTTGCGACATCTGTGTCTGGTTTTGATATCAGGGTGATGGTGGCCTCGTAGAATGAGTTGGGGAGTGTTCCTCCCTCTGCAATATATTGGAAGAGTTTGGGAAGGATAGGTGTTACTTATTCTCTAAATGTTTGATAGAATTCGCCTGTGAAGCCATCTGGTCCTGGACTTTTGTTTTTTGGAAGATTTTTAATCACAGTTTCAATTTCAGTGCTTGTGAACGGTCTGTTCATATTTTCTATTTGTTCCTGGTTCAGTCTCAGCAGGTGGTGCATTTCTAGGAATTTGTCCATTTCTTCCAGGTTGTCCATTTAATTGGCCTAGAGTTGCTAGTAGTAATCTCTCATGATCGTTTGTATTTCTGCAGTGTCAGTTGTTACTTCTCCTTTTTCATTTCTAATTCTATTGATTTGAGTCTTCTCCCTTTTTTTCTTGATGAGTCTGGCTAATGGTTTATCAATTTTGTTTATCTTCTTGGAGAACAAGCTTTGAGTTTTATTGATCTTGGCTATTGTTTCCTTCATTTCTTTGTTATTTATTTCTGATCTGATCTTTATGATTTCTTTCCTTCTGCTATCTTTGGGGGGTTTTTTTGTTCTTCTTTCTCTAATTGCTTTAGGTGCAAGGTTAGATTGTTTATTCGACATGTTTCCCGTTTCTTGATGTAGGTTGTATTGCTATAAACTTCCCTCTTAGAACTGCTTTTGCTGCATCCCATAGGTTTTGGGTCATCGTGTCTCCATTGTCATTTGTGTCTAGCTATTTTTTGATTCCCCCATTGATTTCTTCAGTTATCACTTCGTTATTAAGTGGTGTATTGTTTAGCCTCCATGTGTTTGTATTTTTTACAGATCTTTTCCTGTAATTGATATCTAGTCTCATAGCATTGTGTTCGGAAAAGATACTTGATACGATTTCAATTTTCTTAAATTTACCAAGGTTTGATTTGTGACCCAAGATATGATCTATCCTGGAGAATGTTCCATGAGCACTCGAGAAAAATGTGTATTCTGTTGTTTTTGGGTGGAATGTCCTATAAATATCAATTAAGTCCATCTAGTTTAATGTATCATTTAAAGCTTGTGTTTCCTTATTTATTTTCATTTTGGATGATCTGTCCATTGGTGAAAATGGGGTGTTTAAATCCCCTACTATGATTGTGTTAGTGTCGATTTCCCCTTTTATGGCTGTTAGTATTTGCCTTATGTATTGAGGTGCTCTTATGTTGGGTGCATAAATATTTACAATTGTTATATCTTCTTCTTGGATTGATCCCTTGATCATTATGTAGTGTCCTTCTTTTTCTCTTGTAATAGTCTTTATTTTAAAGTCTATTTTGTCTGATATGAGAATTGCTACTCCAGCTTTCTTTTGATTTCCATTTGCATGGAATATCTTTTTCCATCCCCTCACTTTCAATCTGTATGTGTCCCTAGGTCTGAAGTGTGTCTCTTGTAGACAGCATATATATGGGTCTTTTTTTTTTTGATATCCATTCAGGCAGTCTGTGTCTTTTGGTGGGAGCATTTAATCCATTTACATTTAAGCTAATTATCGATATGTATGTTTCTATTCCCATTTTCTTAAATGTTTTGGGTTTGTTATTGTAGGTGTTTTCCTTCTCTTGTGTTTCTTGCCTAGAGAAGTTCCTTTAGCGTTTGTTGCAAAGCTGGTTTGGTGGTGCTGAACTCTCGCAGCTTTTTCTTGACTGTAAAGGTTTTAATTTCTCCATCAAATCTGAATGAGATCCTTGCTGGGTAGAGTAATCTTGGTTGTAGGTTTTTTTCCTTCATCACTTTAAATATGTCCTGCCACTCCCTTCTGGCTTGCAGAGTTTCTGCTGAGAGATCAGCTGTTAACCTTATGGGGATTCCCTTGTGTGTTATTTGTTGTTTTTCCCTTGCTGCTTTTAATATGTTTGCTTTATATTTAATTTTTGATAGTTTGATTAATATGTGTCTTGGCATGTTTCTCCTTGGATTTATCCTGTATGGGACTCTGTGCTTCCAGTACTTGATTAGCTATTTCCTTTCCCATATTAGGGAAGTTTTCAACTATAATCTCTTCAAATATTTTCTCAGTCCCTTTCGTTTTGTCTTCTTCTTCTGGGACCCCTATAATTTGAATGTTGTTGCATTTAATATTTTCCCAGAGTTCTCTGAGACTGTCCTCATTTCTTTTCATTCTTTTTTCTTTATTCTGGTCTGCAGTAGTCATTTCCACTATTTTATTTTCCAGGTCACGTATCCATTCTTCTGCCTTAGTTATTCTGCTATTGATCCATTCTAGAGTATTTTTAATTTCATTTATTGTGTTTTTCGTCGTTGCTTGGCTCCTCTTTAGTTCTTCTAGGTCCTTGTTAAATGTTTCTTGCATTTTGTCTATTCTGTTTCCAAGATTTTGGATCACGTTTACTATCATTATTCTGAATTCTTTTCAGGTAGTTCGCCTATTTCCTCTTCATTTGTTAGGTCTGGTGTGTTTTGACCCTGCTCCTTCACCTGCTGTGTGTTTTTCTGTCTTCTCATTTCGCTTATCTTACTGGGTTTGGGGTCTCCTTTTTGCAGGCTGCAGGTTCGTAGTTCCCGTTGTTTTTGGTGTCTGTTCCCAGTTGCTAAGGTTTGTTCAGTGGGTTGTGTAGGCTTCCTGGTGGAGGGGACTAGTTCCTGTGTTCTGGTGGATGAGGCTGGATCTTGTCTTTCTGGTGGGCACGTCCACATCTGGTCGTGTGTTTTGGGGTGTCTGTGGCCTTATTATGATATTAAGCAGCCTCTCTGCTAATGGATGGAGCTGTGTTCCTGTCTTGCTAGTTGTTTGGCATATGGTGTCCAACAGTGTAGCTTGCTGGTCTTTGAGTGAAGCTGGGTATTGGTGTTGAGATGGATATCTATGGGAGATTTTTGCTGTTTGGTATTACGTGGAGCTGGGAGATCTCTTGTGGACCAGTGTCCTGAACTTGGCTCTCCACCCTCGGAGACACAGCCCTGATGCCTGGCTGGAGCACCAAGAGCCTTACATCCACATGGCTCAGAATAAAAGGGAGAAAAAATAGAGAGAAATAGAGAAAGAGGATAAAATATAATAAAATAAAATAAAGTTATTAAAATAAAAAATAATTATTAAGAAAAAAAATTTTTTAAGTAAAAAAAAAAAAAACCTACAGGCAGAACCTTAGGACAAATGGTGAAAGCAAAGCTATACAGACAAAATCTCACACAGAAGCATACACATACACACTCACAAAAAGAGGAAAAGGGAAAAAAAATGGTATATCTTGCTCCCAAAGTCCACCTCCTCAATTTGGAATGATTCGTTGTCCATTCAGGTATTCCACAGATGCAGGGTACATCAAGTTGACTGTGGAGCTTTAAACCACTGCTTCTGAGGCTGCTGGGAGAAATTTCCCTTTCTCTTCTTTGTTCGCACAGCTCCCGTGGTTCAACTTTGGATTTGAACTCGTCTCTGCGTGTGGGTCGCCTGAGGGTTTCTGTTCTTCGCTCACACAGGACGGGGTTAAAGGAGCAGCTTATTCGGGGGCTCTGGCTCACTCAGGCCAGGGGGATGGAGGGGTACGGATGTGGTGTGAGCCTGTGGTGGCAGAGGCCATCGTGACATTGCAGCAGCCTGAGGCGTGCTGTGCGTTCTCTCGGGGAAGTTGTCCCTGGATCATTGGACCCTGGCAGTGGTGGGCTGCACAGGTTCCCGGAAGGGGAGGTGTGGATAGTGACCTGTGCTTGCACACAGGCTCCTTGTCAGCTGCAGCAGCAGCCTTAGCGTCTCATGCCCATCTCTGAGGTCCATGCTGATAGCCATGGCTTGCGCCCGTCTCTGGAGCTCCTTTAAGCAGTGCTCTTAATCCCCTCTCTTCGTGCACCAGGAAAGAAAGAGGGAAGAAAAATTCTCTTGCCTCTTTGGCAGCTCCAGCCTTTCCCGGACTCCCTCCCGGCTAGCTGTGGTGCACTAACCCCTTCAGGCTGTGTTCACACCACCAACCCCAGTCCTCTACCTGGGATCTGACTGAAGCCCGAGCCTCAGCTCCCAGCCCCCACCCGCCCTGGCGGGTGAGCAGACAATCCTCTTGGGCTGCTGAGCGCTGGTCGGCACCCATCCTCTGTGTGGGAATCTCTCTGCTTTGCCCTCTGCACCCCTGTTGCCACGCTCTCCTCCATGGCTCTGAAGCTTCACCCCTCCGCCACCCACAGTCTCCACCCACAAAGGGGTTTCCTAGTGTGTGGAAACTTTTCCTCCTTCACAGCTCCCTCCCACTGGTGCAGGTCCCATCCCTATTCTTTTGTCTTTGTTTTTTTCTTTTGCCCTACCCAGGTATATGGAGGAGTTTCTTGCCTTTTGGGAGTTCTGAGGTCTTCTGCCAGCGTTCAGTGGGTGTTCTATAGGAGCAGTTCCACGTGTAGATGTATTTCTGATGTATCTATGGGGAGGAAGGTGATGTCCACATCTTACTCTTCTGCCATCTTCTCCTCTCTCCTGTTGGAAGATTTTTAATCACAGTTTCAGTTTCAGTGCTTGTGATTGTTCTGTTTATATTTTCTATTTCTTCCTCGTTCAGTCTCAGATGGTTGTTCTTTTCTAAGAATTTTTCCATTTTATTGGCATATATTTACGTGTAGTAATCCCTCATGATTCTTTGTATTTCTGCAGTGTCATTTGTTACTTCTTCTGTTTCATTTCTAGTTCTTTTGATTTGAGTCTTCTCTCTTTTTTTCTTGATGAATCTGGCTACTGGTTTATCAATTTTGTTTATCTTCTCAAAGTACCAGATTTTAGTTTTATTGATCTCTGCTATTGTTTTCTTCATTTCTTTTTCATTTATTTCTGATCTGAATTTTATGATTTCTTTCCTACGGCTAACTTTGGGGTTTTTTGGTTCTTCTTTCTCTAACTGCTTTAGGTGTAAGGTTACTGGTTTAATTGTGATTTTTCTTGTTTCTTGAGGTAAGATTGCATTGCTATAAACTTCCCTCTTAGAATTGCTTTTTCTGCATCCCGTAGGTTTTGGGTCACTGTGTTTTCATTGTCACTTGTTTTAGGCATTTTTTGATTTCGTCTTGATTTCTTCAGTGATCTCTGTTATTTAGTAGCGTTTTGTTGAGCCTCCATGTGTTTGTATTTTTTACAGTTGTTTTTCCTGTAATTGATATCTAGTCTCATAGCTTTGAGGTTGGAAAATATACTTGATACATTTTCAATGTTCTTAAATGTACCAAGGCTTGATTTGTGACCCAAGATATGATCTATCCTGGAAAATGTTCCATGAGTTCTTGAGAAGAAAGCGTATTCTGTTGTTTTTGGATGGAATCTCCTTTAAATATCAATTAAGTCCATTTTGTTTAATGTGTCATTTAATGCTTGTGTGTCCTTATTTATTTTCATATTGGATGATCTGTCCATTGGTGAAAGTAGTATGTTAAAGTCCCCTATTATTATTGTGTTACTGTCGATTTCCCCTTTTATGGCTGTTAGCATTTACCTTATGTATTGAAGTGCTCCTATGATGGGTGCATCAATATTTACAATTGTTATGTCTTCTTCTTGGATTGATCCCTTGAGCATTGTGTAGTGTCCTTCTTTTTCTCTTGTAATAATCTTTATTTTAAAGTCTACTTTTCATATGAGAATTGCTACTCCAGCTTTCTTTTGATTTCCATTTGCATGGAATATCTATTTCCATCCCCTCACTTTCAGTCTGTATGTTTCCCTAGGTCTGAAGTGGGTCTCTTGTAGACAGCATATATATGGGTCTTGTTTTTGTGTCCATTCATCCAGTCTATGTCTTTTGGTGGGAGCATTTAATCCATTCACATTTAAGGTATTATCGATATGTATGTTCCTATTACCATTTTCTTAATTGTTTTGTGTTTATGTTTGTAGGTCTTTTCCTTCTCTTGTGTTTCCTGCTTAGAGAAGTTCCTTTAGCATTTGTTGTAAACCTGGTTTGGGAGTGCTGAATTCTCTTAACTTTTGCTTATCTGTAAAGGTCTTAATTTCTCCATCAAATCTGAATGAGATCATTGCTGGTCAGAGTAATCTTTGTTGTACGTTTTTCCCTTTCATCACCTTAAATATGTCCTGCCACTCCCTTTTGGTTTGCAGAGTTCCTGAGGAAAGTTCAGCTGTTAACCTTATAGGGATTCCCTTGAATTTTATTTGTTGCTTTTCCCTTGCTGCTTTTAATATTTTTTCTTTGTACTTAATTTTTTATAGTTTGATTAATATGTGTCTCGGCGTGTTTCTCCTTGGACTTAGCCTGTATGGGACTCTCTGTGCTTCCTGGACTTGATTTACTGTTTCCATCCCATGTTAGGGAAGATTTCAACTATAATCTCTTCAAATATTTTCTCAGTCCCTTTCTTTCTCTCTTCTTCTTCTGGGACTCCTATAATTTGAATGTTGGTTCATTTAATGTTGTCCCAGAAGTCTCTGGCTCTGTCCTCAATTCTTTTCATTCTTTTTACTTTATTCTGCTCTGCTGTAGTTATTTCCACTATTTTATCTTCCAGATCACTTATCCGTTCTTCTGCCCCAGTTATTCTGCTATTGATTCCTTCTAGACAAGTTTTAATTTCATTTATTGTGTTGTTCATCATTGTTTGTTTGCTCTTAACTTCTTCTTTGTCCTTGTTAAATGTTTCTTGTATTTTCTCCATTCCATTTCCAAGACTTTGGATCATCTTTACTATCATTTTTCTGAATTCTTTTTAGGGTAGACTGCCTATTTCCTCTTCATTTGTTTGGTCCAGTGGGTTTTTACCTTGCTCCTTCATCTGCTGTATATTTCTCTGTCTTCCCATTTTGCTTAACTTACTGTGTTTGGGGTCTCCTTTTGCAGGCTGCATGTTCGTAGTTTCCATGTTTTTTTGTGTCTGCCCGCAGTGTATAAGTTTCATTCAGTGGGTTGTGTAGTCTTCCTGGTGGAGAGGACTGATTCCTGTCTTGTGGTTTGTGGGGCTAGATCTTGTCTTTCTGCTGGGCAGGGCTGTGTCCAGTGGTGTGTTTTGATGTGTCTGTGACCTTATTATGATTTAAGCATCCTCTCTGCTAATGTGTGGTGTTGTGTTCCTGTCTTGCTACTTGTTTGGCATGGGACATCCAGCACTGGTGCTTGCTGGCCGTTGGGTGGAGTTTTGTCTTAGCACTGAGACAGAGATCTCTGGGAGAGCTCTCCCCAATTGACATTACGTGGGGCCCCGAGCTCCCTGCTGGTCCAATATCCTGAAATCGGCTCTCCCTCCTCAGAGGCTCAGTCCTGGCACCCTGCCAGAGCACCAAGACCCTGTGAGCCACACAGCTCAGATGAAAAGGGAGGAAAAAAAGACATAAAATAAAATAAAGTTATTAAATAAAAATTTTTTTTAATTATTAAAATAAAAAAATTTTAAATGGTAATTAAAAAATAAAAAGAAGAGAGCAACCAAACCATTAAACAAATCTTCCAATGATAACAAGTGCTAAAAACTATACTAAGATAAACATAAAAATCAGAATTACATCAGTTGCTGACAGCAAACCCCACGCCTACATTTGCTCCAAAGTCCACCACTTCAATTTTGGGTTGATTTGTTATCTATTCAGGTATTCCACAGATGCAGGGTACCTCAAGTTGTTTGTGGGGATTTAATCCACTGCTCCTGAGGCTGCACGGAGAAATTTCCTTTTCTCTTGTTTTTCACACAGCTCCTGGGGTTTAGCTTTGCATTTGGCCTTGCCTCTGCATGTATGTTGCCCTCAGGCTTCTGTTCCTGCCCAGATAGGACTGGGTTAAAGCAGTGGTTTATTAGGGGGCTCTGGCTCACTCATGCCGGGAGGAGAGGGCGTTACAGTAGTTGTAATTGGAATGTGGGGCGAGCCTGTGGCAGCAGAGGCCGGCGTGAGTTTGCAACAGCCTCAGGTGCACGGTTTGTTTTTCCAGGGAACTTGTCTCTGGATCATGGGACCCTGGCAATGGCAGGCTGCGCAGGCTGCCTGGGGGCTGTGGATAGTAACCTGTGCTTGCACACAGGATTCTTGGTGGTTGCAGCAGCAGCCTTAGCGTTTCATGCCCGTCTCTGTTGTCCAAGGTGATAGCCGTGGCTCGAGCCTGTCTCTGGAGCTCGTTTAGGCAGTGCTCTATCTTCTGTGGGCAGACAGGGAAGGAATTCCCTCTCCTCATGCACCCGAAACAATGGTCTCTTGCTCTTCTGCAGGTCCAGACATTTTCCTGGACCCCCTCCCGTTTAGCTGTGGCACACTAGCCCCTTTCAGGCTGTGTTCACCCAGCCAACCCCAGTCGTCTCCCTGCAGTCTGACCTCTGAAGACCAACCTGAGCTTCCAGCCCCTACCTGCCCCAGCGGGTGAGCAGACAAGCCTCTCAGGCTGGTGAGTGCTGGTTGGCACTGATCCTCTGTGCAGGAATCTCTCCACTTTGCCCTCTGTACCCCTGTTGCTGAGCTCTCCACCGTGGCTCCAAAGCTTCCCTCCCCATGCACCCCCCTGTCTCCACCAATGAAGGGGCTTCCTAGTGTGTGGAAACTTTTCCTCCTTCACAGCTCTCTCCCAGAGGTGCAGGTCCCATCCTTATTCTTTTGTCTCTGTTTTTTATTTTTTCTTTTGCCCTACCCAGGTATGTGGGGATTTTCCTGCCTTCTGGGAAGTCTGAGGTCTTCTGCCAGCATTCAGTAGGTGTTCTGTAGGGGTTGTTCCACATGTAGATGTATTTTTGATGTATTTGTGGGGAAGAACGTGATCTCCACGTCTTACTCCTCTGCCATCTTGAAGGTCCCTCCCTCAGTAAGTTATACTTTTTAAGAATTTATTCATGTCTAACAAATTTTCAGATTTTTAGCATAAACTTAATAATATTCTCTCATCTTTTTCATGTTTTTACATCTGTAACTATTAAACTTTTTCATTCTCAGAACTGTTTTTTTATATATTTTCCCAGAGGTTTGTCAATATTATTAGCCTTTCAACAATCTTTGATGTTGTTGACACTCTGTGTAGTTTGTTTTATTAATTTCAATTATTTTTATTATTCTCCTACTGTGTTTTTATTCTGTTGCTCTTTTTCTAACTTCTTAAATTGACTGGCTAGTTTGTTAAATTTTAACCTTTCTTTTTTCCTATTATAAGCTCTTAATGCTATAAAGTTTGCTCTAATTATTGCTTTAAATGCGTCTCTCATAATTTTTTTTTAATAGGGAGCCCAGTGAGGAGGCTTTCTTTTTTTTTTAATTTTACACTTTATTTATCTATTTATTTTTGGCTGTGTTGGGTCTTCGTTTCTGTGCGTGGGCTTTCTCCAGTTGCGGCAAGTGGGGGCCACTCTTCATCGCGGTGCGTGGGCCTCTCACCGTCGTGGCCTCTCTTGTTGCGGAGCACAGGCTCCAGACGCGCAGGCTCAGTAGTTGTGGCTCATGGCCTAGTTGCTCCGCAGCATGTGGGATCTTCCCAGACCGGGGCTCAAACCCGTGTCCCCTGCATTGGCAGGCAGATTCTCAACCACTGCGCCACCAGGGAAGCCCTCTCATAATTTTTATGTGTAACTTTGCTATCATTGTTTATATCTAAATATTTTATATTTTATATATTTTATATATCTATCTTCTTTTACCTATGACCCATGTTTCTTTATTTCTAAATTTATGGGTATTTTCTAGCATATGTTATTATGATTTTAAAAAATGTATTATGAATTGTAGCTAAATGTTATTGGAGTTTAAGAATATGGCCTGTATGTTATCAGTGCTTTAAAATTGACCAATATGTAGTTTGTTTTTTTTTTTCAAAACCCATGTGGGCCTCAGCTCTCCTGTGAAGTCTTTCCTGCCTGCTCTGCCCTAGGCAACTGATTATACCTTACATTGTATCACCGCATTTTCCCAGGTATACTTCTAATACCATATTATCAAATTTTATCTGCAATTATTCATTTCAGTCTGCTTTTCCATGAGCCTATAAAGAATTTGAAGGCAAGGCCTACTGTTTATTCATTTTTATATCCCAAAGCATAGGACTCAGCTCTCTCAGTCATTTGCAGGAATAGGGCCCTATAGGTTTCTATAGAAACTTTATAGAACTACCATGAATAATGAGAAGCGATTGTATATCCATATGTGTATGGATATATATGTGTATATGTATATGCATATACAATGTACAGTTGACCCTTGAACAGTGTTAGGGTTAAGGATGCCCACCATTCACACAGTTGAATATCCAGATATAACTTTACAGCCAGCCCTCTGTATACGTGGTTCGGCATCTGCAGATTTATCCAACAACAGATTAAGCAGTACTGTAGAACATATTTAGTAAAAAAAAGAATCCATGTGTGTGTAATCATTTCTAAAAAATATTCTGTGTGGTCTTGAAAAGAATGCATATTCTGAATTTATATAGTATGTTTAATTGTATATGTGTGTAAATATATATACATATATATTAATATACACATACATGCATATGAATAAGTTGACATATATCATTTTATATATAGATGTAAATAGATATATACATAAATTTATATATATCATTTTGTGCACACATGTGAATTGTGTTGCTCATTGTGTTGTCTGCTTGTTCTACAAGTTATTGTGAAGTAAGTTAAAATCCCCCACAATGATTATGAATTTATTATTCCTTTGTTTGTCAATGTGTACTGTACATGTTTTTTTACAATTTAAAAAGTTTTATCCTTTCTTCTATTCTAAGAATTTCACATCTCTGAAATCAATATATGTCTAATAATTGGTAGCATATTGAAGTAATAATTAGCAACATTCTTTAAAATTTTTTATAATCTGGCACATATTGATTGATGTACCCTACAATTTTTGTAATTCTTGATGTGATGAATTATGGTATCATCATTGTGAACTGAAACTTCTATCAATATATAGTGATCTTTATGTTCCACAATGCTTTTATCTATTTATTTCTGGTATGACTATAGTTATGTCATATTACTGTTGATTAATATTTGTCTGGAATATATTTTTCCTTATGTTTTATATGTGTATCTTATAAACAGCTTGTAATTAATCTTGAATTTTAGTCTGACATTCTTTGCCTTTTAAATTACATGAAGTATTAAGTCAGGTTATATTTATTGTACTTACTGATATTTTTGGATTTTTATCCATTTTATTCTGTGTTAATTGTTTCACTTTTTCAGTTTTTTTCTTTCTTTGTTTCTTTTAGATTATTATACAGTTTTCTTTTGGCATTTTTCACTCTACTAGGAAGTTAAATTCTCTATTTCTTTAGTTGCTGTCTTAGAAAATTTTAAAGCTAGTCTTAACTTTAGAAAAATTAATCATTATTCTTTACCATCCACCTGAAAAATATAAGGACCTCAGAACACTGTAATTTTATTCTCCACTATTGATATATTTGATTTTTTCCATGTGTGTTAGGTGTATCTCTTTTAAACACATAAGGTGCTGTTATTGTTTTATACAATTAGTATTTGTTTTAATTTATTGACATATTTACAACTTCTTTCTTCCTCATTACTTATTGCTTTTCAGATGTTCTATCTGGGATCATTTCACTTAGGCTTGAAGAACATTCTCTACACTTTTTTTGGTATGTGTCCATTGATGGCAAACTTTTTCACTTTTTGTTTGTTAAAAATGTATTTATTCTGACTTTCAAAGATTCCTTTGCCAGATATAAAATCCTGAGTTGATGGATTTTGTTTGTTTTATTTTGTTGTTGTTGTTATTCTCTCAGCAAAACAAAGATACAAATCCACTGTTACCTGGCTTCCATGTTGGTATTGAAAAGCTAGCTATCAGTGAAATTATAGTTTTTCTAAGAGTAATAGATACATAATTTTTGTTGCTTTTAATATTTTTCTATTTCTTTTACTTGTTAACTGTTATGACTTGAAGATTCTATTGTATTTATCCTCCTTTATATTCCTTCAGTTTTAATATACAAATTTATGTATTTTATCACTTTTGAAATTTCTTAGCTATTATATCTTTATATATTGATTCTGTACATTTTTCTCTTCTATTATGGTACTCCAACCGGATTGGTTAGTCCTTCTTAATTTGTCTCTTAACCTTTACAAATTTTTTTTAAACGTTTTTGTCTCTCTATGTTGCGCTCTTGACAATTTCTTCTCTTCTGTCATCCTTGTCACTAATTCTCTCTTCAACTCTGGTCAATTTGCCACTAAACCTATTAGAGGTTTTTAATTCAATTATTTAATTTTTTTATTTCTAGAACTTATGCTTAAATTTTTAAAAACTTTGTTTATTTTAAAAATTCTCTCTTGCACTTTACTATATCATTTTCAGTCTTTAAAATTGTTTTTAAACATTATTAATTCTTGTATTATGTGTCTTATAATTCCATTATCTGAAATCTTGATAAATCTAAGTCTGTTGTCTATTGTTTCTGCTGGTTGTACACATGGTATTTTTTTTCTTTATGTGTTTTAGGATTTTTGAGTATGGAATTTTATTTCTTAGAACCTTATCTATGAGAATTATTTGAGCTTGTGATTACATTTTGTTTTGACTTCCATTCCATTTATGAGAAGAGATACTTTATGCAATTTCAAACTTTTAAAATTTATTAAGACTTGTTTTGTGGTCTAATATATTGTTGATCCTGGAGAATGCTCCATACGCACTTGAGAAAAATGTGTATTCTGCTTTTGTTGGGTGAAGTGTCCTGTATATCTTTTTGTTATTCAATTGATCTGTAGTGTTGTTCAAGTCCTCTATTGCTTTAGTACTTTTCTGTCTGGTTCTATCCATTATTGTAAGTGGGGACATTGAAGCCTCCTTTTACTATTGTAGAGTTGTCTATTTCTCCCTTCAATTCTATCAATGTTTGCTTCATTCATTTGAGAGCTCTGATGGTTGTGCAAATATATTTATAATTATTGAATTTTCTTGATGAATTGACTCGTCTATCATTACATAATATCTTTATTTTTTGTAATAGTTTTTGACTTAAAGTCTATTTGCCTGATTTTAGTGTAGCTATCCCTGCTCTCTTCTGGTTACTATTTTCATGGAATATATTTTTCCATCCTTTCATTTTCAACATATATGTGACTTTAGATCTAAAGTAAGTCTCTTGTAGATGGTACATAATTGAATTCTGTTTTTTAAAATTCATTCTGTCAATCTATGCCTTGTTGGGGAGTTTAATCCATTTAAATTTAAAGTAATTACTGACTGAGGTGTAATTACTGTAAGTGTAAATTTTTGTTTTTTCCATCATTTCTTCCATTACTGCCTTCCTTACTGATTAGTTGATTGTTTTTGGTAGTGACATTTTTTATTCCCTTTTTATTTTTTTCTGTGTATGCTCTACAGATATTTACTTTTGCTTACCATGAGGATTACATATCACATCCTAATGCTATAATAATCTATTTTAAACTGATACCAACTAATCTTCAGTCATATATAAAAACTGTACTCCCTTAATGCTCTATCCTTCCTCGTGTTGTTATTAATGTCACAAATTACTCCTTTATATATTGTGTACCTCTTTATATAGATTTATAATTGTCTTTCAAAAATAGCAGAAGAATAAAAAGTAGAGTTACAAACCAAAGTTACAATCATACTGATTTTTATATCTGTCCATGTATTTACCTTTACAGATGAGCTTTATATTTTTGTATGGTTGAAGTTATTGTCTCTTTCATTTCAACTTGAATCATTCCCTATCACATCCCCTATAGGGCAGATGTAGTGATAATTAATTCTCTCCACTTTTTGTGTATCTGGGAATGTCTTAATTTCTCCTTCATTTTTGAAGGACAGATATGAAGGATATAGGATTTTAAGGCTGTAGATTTTAAGCAGTTTTTTTTTCTCTCAGTGCTTTAAATATATTACCCAACAGCCTTCTGGACTGCACGTTTTTTGCTGAGGAATCTGTTGGTGATCTTATTGAGGATTCATTGGCCATAACAAGTCACTTTTTTATTGTTGCTTTCAAAATTTTCCCTTTGTCTTGTGATAGTTAAATTATAATGTATCTCAGTGTGAGTCTCTTTGTTTATCATTCTTAGAGTTCACTGAGCATATTGGATTTGTAGATCCATGTATTTCCTCAAACTTGTGAAGTTTTCAGCCATTTTTTTCTTCCAAAAATCTCTCTACCCCTTTCTCTTGCTCTCCTTTTGGGACTCCCATAGTATGTATCAGTTCCACTTGATTCTGTCCCGTAAATCTGTGTTCACTTTTCTTTATTATTTTTCCATTCTCCACTTCAGACTTGACTATTTCAATTGTCCTATATTTACGTTCACTGACTCTCACCTGCCTGATCAAATCTGCTGTGGACCCTTCTAGTGAATTTATTATTTCAATTATTTCACACAACATTTCCTTCTACAGTCTTTCACAGCCCGAGATCCAAATTATGCCAGCTTTCCCAGTCTGAGCTCCAAATCAGGGAAAACAGTAACATAGCAAATTGTTCTGCTCTGCTCCTTCAGGCCTGAGGGGGGAAAACAAGAAGTGGGCTGCTGCCTCCTGACCACGCTGTGCTAGGGAAAGTGTAGAGCAAGGGCAAGTAAAAATGCCATAATTTAAAAAATCATTTGGAATGTGGCTTTTTCATGATTAGGTCGTTTGATTGGTGGCTGTAGATTTTTGATTACCATAGCTCCTATAAATTTATTTTAAACAATCTGGAGCTGTTATTTTAATGTTTCCATAGGATATCAAGGACCTGGAGCTTCCTAGTCTACCATTTGGCTGATGTTACCTACAGTATTCATTCTCTTTCTTTTAGTGTATTTAGATCACTTTCATTTAATGTAATAGTTGATAGATTAGGGTATAAATCTGAATTTTATATTTGTTTTCTGATTGTTTGGTATGTATTTTGCTTTTCTGTATTCATTTCATGCCTTCCTGTGGATTACTTGAATATATTTAGAATTTCATTTAGATTTATTTTCACTGTTTTTGCCTATATCTTTTGTATTGCTTTCTAAGTAGTTGATCTAGGTATTACATTATGTATATATTTGTATATAAGTAATTTGTGTCATCTTTTTTCATTGTCATTCTTGCTTGTCATATATATATATATGGCATAAATATTTTATATGCATATCTATATACTCAGAATCTAATGATACTGCCTTTTATCAGTTCTAGTGAAGTATACCTCCCTTTGTCTTCCCTGGTTATAATACAATTGTTTAAAATACATCCTCTACATACACTTAGAACCACACCAGATGGTCATATAATTTTTGCTTTAACTGTCACACATTATATATAAAACTCAAGGAAAGTAAAGCTTATTGTACATACTCTAATTTTTGCTGGCTCTGTTCTTTATTCCTTACTGATGTCCCAATTATCCTCATTTTATTATTTTCTTTCATTCTAGATTAACTTCTTGTAGCTATTTTTTGTGTCTAATCTGGTGAAAAATTATCTTAGTTCCTTCATCTAAGAATATCTTAATTTCCTCTCCTTTATTGAAAGATATTTTCAGTTGGAAAAGTATCTGGATTCTTTTCTTTTTATACTTAAAATATTTCACACCACTTCTTTCTGTCTTCTCTGGTATCTGATAAGAAGTCTGTTGTCATACTATTGTTTTTCTCCATTTGGTAAGGTGTTATTTCTCACTATTTTCAATTGTGTTTCCTTTGTCTTTACTTTTTAGAAGTTTGATTTTGATGTGTCTTGGCATGGATTTTTTTGAGCTTGTTATGTTTGAGTTTTTTTAAGCTGCTTAAATTTGTAGGTTTATGTCCTTTGCCAAGTGTTTGAAATTTTAAGCCATTATTTCTTTGAATAACTTTTCTATTTTCTCTCTACAGTAAGTCCCCTACATACAAACAAGTTCCATTCTGAGAGTCTGCTTGTAAGTCCAATTTGTTCATAACTCCAACAAAGTTAGTCTAGATACCCACCTAGCATGATTGGCTATATAGTACTGTACTGTAATAGGTTTATAACACTTTTCACACAAATAAAACATAAAAAAACCAAAAAAAAAATAAAGAAAACATTTTTAATCTTACAATATAGTACCTTGAAAAGTACAGTAGTACAGTACAACAGCTGGCATACAGGGGCTGGCATCGAGTGAACAGGCAGGAAGAGTTACTGACTGGAGGAGGGAGAGGAGGTGGGAGATGGTAGAGCTGAAGGATTGTCAGCAATAGGAGATGGAGGGCTAGCTGTAATTTCACACATGTCTGACGTTGATGGCACAGGTTCTGGTTCCTTGCTGGATTCAATTCTATCTACCCTCTTGAAACAAATGATCCAGTGATGTTTGGGTAAAAACTCTTATTTTCTCATCATAGATGACACGGTAGCACTGGATTCCATTCTGAACAGCTGCTACAACCTTCGTGTACCATTCTACGTTTCGGTCCTGTGCCTCAAAAATTAAGTGTCTCCTCAAATAAAGAAAATCCCCTTGCCATTTCCTGCATCGTGAATCTCTTCAGTTCTTCAGTTACTTCTTCTTCCTCTTGTGTCTCTTCATCCTTTCTCTGGGTCTCCAATTACATTGGGTCTTCATTAGTAAGCTCCTTGTGTTGCACAGCAACAGTGCTGTACAGTAAAGTACACAACAGCACAACCACTTGTAGAGGATGCACGCATGTGACAATGTACACCAGACAGGTGAACTAACTTATTTGATTGGACATGCGAACACACGTTCACATCTTTGAAAGTTCACAACTTGAAGGATCATATGTAGGGAACTTACTGTACTCAAATTGGTTGATTTTTATTGTTCTCTCTTCCAGATCACTGATTCTCTTCTCTGTCTCCTCCTGTCCATTATGCTGTTGAGAATATCTCTGGAACTTTTTTTCTCTCCTTTTTTTCCTAAACTTTAATGAGATATAGTTAATTAAAACATTGTAAATTTAACGTGTATAATATGATTATTTCATGCTTGTATATATTGCAAAATTCTTACCACAAAAAGGTTAGCTAGCACATACACATAATTGTCATTTTCATTGTTGTTGTTTTGTTCCTGTAGTTATGCTGGTGAGAAAATCTAAGATCTACTCTCTTACCAAATTTCAAGTAGATAAGAGAGTATTGTTAGAGTCATCATGCTGTATATTAGATTCCTCAGAAATTATTCCTCTTATAACTGGAAGTTTGAAAACTTTGACCAACACCACCCCATTTTCCCCACCACTCAGCCAATGGCAACCATCAATCTACTCTCTGTTTCTTCCATTATGGCTTCTTTAGATTCCACATATAAGTGAGAGCATATGGTATTTGTCTTTCTATGTCTGACTGATTTCACTTAGCATAGGGCCCTCAAGGTTCCTCGTGTTGTTACAAACGGCAGGATTCCATCTATTTTAAGGTTGAGTAATAATTCATCATATATATACAACATCTTCTTTATCCATTCATCCATCAGTGGACATTTAGGTTGTTTCCAAGTCTTGGTTATTGTGAATGATTCACATGGGGGTTAAGATATTGATTCGACATAGTGGGTGTTTTTTATCCTTCAGAATAATATCCCAAATTGGGATTGCAGAATTGTATGGTAGTGATATATTTTTTTGAGGAAACTCCATCTCTTGTGGGTTCTTTCTTTTTTTTTTTATTTCTTGGTGTATAGTTGCTTTACAATGTCGTGTTTGTTTCTACTGTACAACAAAGTGGAGTTCCCTGTGCTATACAGTGGGTTCTCAGTAGTTATCTATTTTATACATATTAGTGTATGTATGTTAATCCCAGTCTCCAAGTTCTTCCCACCTCCCTTTCCCCTCTTGGTGTCCATATATTGGTTGTCTACGTCTGTGTCTCTATTTCTGCCTTGCAAACAGGTTCATCTGTATCATTTTTCTAGATTCCACATATGTGCATTAATATATGATATTTGGTTTTCTCTTTCTGACTTACTTCACCCTGTATGACAGTCACTAGGTCCAAAAACATCTCTACAAATCACCCAATTTCGTTCCTTTTTATGGCTGAGGAATATTCCATTGTATATATGTACAATATCTTCTTTATTCATTCATCTGTCGATGGGCACTTAGGTTGCTTCCATGACCTGGCTATTGTAAATAGTGCTGAAATGAACATTGGGGTGCATATATCTTTTGGAATTATGGTTTTCTCTGGGTATATGCTCAGTTGTGGGATTGCTGGGTCAAATAGTAGTTCTGTTTTTAAATTTTTAAGGAACCTCCATACTGTTCCCCATAGTGGCTGTATCAATTTACATTCCCACCAACAGTGCAAGAGGGTTCCCTTTTCTCCACACCCTCTCCAGCATTTGTTGTTTGTAGATTTTCTGATGATGCCCATTCTAACCAATGTGAGGTGATAACTCATTGTAGTTCTGATTTGCATTTCTCTAATAATAAGTGATGTTGAGCACCTTTTCATGTGTCTCTTGCCTATCTATATGTCTTCTTTGGAGAAACGTCTCTGTTTCTTGCACACATATTTTGGTTGGGTTGTTTGGTTTTTTTTTTTTTTTTTTGATATTGAGCTGCATGAGCTGTTTGTATACTTTGGAAATTAATTATTTGTCCGTTGATTCATTTGTAAATATTTTCTCCCATTCTGAGGGTTGTATTTTCATCTTGTTTATGGTTTCCTTTGCTGTGCAAAAGCTTTTAAGTTTCATTAGGTCCCATTTATTTTTGTTTTTGTTTCCATTACTCTAGGAGGTGGGTCAAAAAAATCTTGCTGTGATTTATGTCAAAGAGTGTTCTTCCTATGTTTTCCTCTAAGAGTTTTATAGTGTCCAGTCTTACATTATGGTCTTTAATCCATTTTGAGTTTACTTTTGTGTATGGTATTAGAGAGTGTTCTAATTTCATTCATTTCCATGTAGCTGTCCAGTTTTTCCAGCACCACTTATTGAAGAGCCTGTCTTTTCTCCATTGTATATTCTTGCCTCCTTTGTCATAGATTAGTTGACCATAAGAGTGTGGGTTTATCTCTGGGCTTTCTATCCTGTACCATTGATCTATATTTCTATTTTTGTGCCAGTACCATACTGTCTTGATTACTGTAGCTTTATAGCATAGTCTGAAGTCAGGGAGACTGATTCCTCCAGCTTCAATTCTTTTTTTTTCTTTTTCTCAAGATTGCTTTGGCTATCCAGGATCTTTTGTATCCCCATACAAATTTTAAGATTTTTTGTTCTAGTTCTGTGAAAAATGCCATTGGTAATTTGAGAGGGATTGCACTGAATCTGTAGATTGCTTTGGATAGTATAGTCATTTTCACAATATTGATTCTTCCAACCCAAGAACATGGTATATCTCTCCAACTGTTTGTGTCATCTTTGATTTCTTTCATCAGTGTCTTATAGTTTTCTGAGTACAGGTCTTTTACCACCTTAGATAGGTTTATTCCTATATATTTTATTCTTTTTGTTGCAATGGTGAATGGGATTGTTTCCTTAATTTCCCTTTCTGATCTTTCATTGTTAGTGTATAGGAATACAAGAGATTTCTGTGCATTAATTTTGTATCCTGCAACTTTCCCAAATTCATTGATTAGCTCTAGTAGTTTTCTGATAGCATCTTTAGGATTCTCTATGTATAGTGTTATGTCATCTGCAAACAGTGACAGCTTTACTTCTTCTTTTCCAATCTGGATTCCTTTTATTTCTTTTTCTTCTCTGACTGCCATAGCTAGGATTTCCAAAACTATGTTGAATAATAGTGGACATCCTTGTCTTGTTCCTGATCTTAGAGGAAATGCTTTCAGTTTTTCACCATTGAGAATGAAGATTGCTGTGGGTTTTCATACATGGTCTTTATTATGCTGTGGTAGGTTCCCTCTATGCCCATTTTCTGGAGAGTATTTTATCATAAATCGGTGTGAATTTTGTCAAAAGCTTTTTCTGCATCTATTGAGATGATCATATTATTTTTATTCTTCTATTTGTTAATACATTGTATCACATTGATTGATTTGCATATATTGAAGAATCCTTACATCCCTGGGATAAATCTCACTTGATCATGGTGTATGATCCTTTTAATGTGTTGTTGGATTCTGTTTGCTAGTACTTTGTTGAGGATTTTTGTGTCTATATTCATCAGTGATATTGGTCTATAATTTACTTTTTTTGTGATATCCTTGTCTGGTTTTCGTATCAGGGTGATGGTGGCCTTGTAGAATGAGTTTATGTGTGTTCCTTCCTCAGCAATATTTTGGAAGAGTTTTAGAAGGATGGGTGCTAGCTCTTCTCTAAATGATTGATAGATGTCACCTATGAAGCCATCTGGTCCTGGACTTTTGCTTGTTGGAAGATTTTTAATCACAGTTTCAACTTCATTACTTGAGATTGGTCTGTTCATATTTTGTATTTCTTCCTGGTTCAGTCTTGGAATGTTATGCCTTTCTACGAATTTGTTCATTTCTTCCAGGTTGTCCACTTTGTTGGCATAGAGTTGCTTGTAGTAGTCTCTTAGGAACATTTGTATTTGTGTGGTGTCTGTTGCAACTTCCTTTTCATTTCTAATTTTATTGGTTTGAGTCTTCTCTCTCTTTTTCTTGATGAGTTTGGCTAAAATTTTATCAATTTTATTTATCTTCTCAAACAACCAGCTTTTAATTTTATTAATCTTTGCTATTGTTTTCTTCATTTCTATTTCATTTATTTCTGCTCTGATCTTTATGATTTCTTTCCTTCTACTAACATTGTTGTTTCTATTGTTCTTTTTCTCTAGTTCCTTTAGGAGTAAGATTAGATTGCTTATTTGTGATTTTTCTTGTTTCTTTGGGTAAGATTGTATTGCTATAAACTTCCCTCTTAGAACTGCTTTTGCTGCATCCCATAGGTTTTTGGTTGTTGTGTTTTCATTGTCATCTGTCTCTACGTATTTTTTGACTTCTTCTTTGATTTCTTCAGTGATCTGTTGGTTATTCAGTAGCATATTGTTTAGCCTCCATGTGTTTGTGTTTTTTACAGGTTTTGTTTCCTGTAATTGATTTCTAATCTCATAGCATTGTGGTTGGGAAAAAATGCTTGATACAATTTCAATTTTCTTAAATTTACCAAGGCTTGATTTGTGACCCAAGATATGATTTATCCTGGTGAATATTCCTTGTGCACTTGAGAAGAAATTGTTTTCTGCAGTTTTTGGACAGAATGTCCTATAAATATCAATTACATCTATCTGTTATATTTTGTCATTTAAAGTTTGTGTTTCCTTATTAATTTTCTGTCTGGATGATCTACCCATTGGTATAAATGAGGTGTTAGATCCCCCACTGTTATTGTGTTACTGTCCATTTCCCCATTTATGGCTGTTAGCATTTGCCTTATGTATTGACGTGCTCCTCTGTTCAGTGCATATAAATTTTTAAAATAAATTTATTTATTTATTTATTTATTTATGGCTGTATTGGGTCTTCATTGCTGCATGCAGGTTTCCTCTAGTTGTGGAGAGCATGGGCT
Organism: Balaenoptera physalus; assembly: GCF_965194825.1. NCBI lineage: Eukaryota > Metazoa > Chordata > Mammalia > Artiodactyla > Balaenopteridae > Balaenoptera > Balaenoptera physalus. The sequence goes on along the minus strand of NC_138903.1, from coordinate 58,039,056 downwards.
ACTCTTTGTTGCAGTGCACGTGCTTTCTCACTGTGGTGACTTCTCTTGTTGTTGAGCACAGGCTCTAGACATGCAGCCTTCAGTAGATGTGGCATGTGGGCTCAGTAGTTGTGGCCCCCAGGCTCTAGAGCACAGGCTCAGTAGTTGTGGCACATGGGCTTAGTTGCTTCACAGCATATGTGATCTTCCAGGACCACGGATCGAACCCGTGACCCCTGCATTGGCAGGTGGATTCTTAACCACTAGGCCACCAGGGAACTCCCAGTGCATATATATTTGTAATTGTTTTATCTTCTTCTTGGATTTATCCCTTGATCATTATGTAGTGTCCTTCCTTGCCTCTTGTAACAGTCTTTAGTTAAAGTCTATTTTATCTGATATAAGTAATGCTACTCCAGCTTTATTTTGATTTCCATTTGCATGGAATGTCTTTTTCCATCCCCTCACTTTCAGTCTGTATGTGTCCCTAGGTCTGAAGTGGGTCTCTTGTAGACAGCATATATACGGGTTTTGCTTCTGTATCCATTCAGCCAGTCTGTGTCTTTTGGTTGGAGTATTTAATCCATTCACATTTAGGGTAATTATCAATATGTATGTTCCTATTACCATTTCCTTAATTGTTTCGGGTTTGTCTTCTCTTGTGTTTCCCACTTAAAGTCAAAGTAAGCTCACAGAAAAGCCACTACTTTTAATATTTTTTCTTTCTAATTAATTCTTGATAGTTTGAATAATATGTGTCTCATTGTGTTTCTCCTTGGGTTTATCCTGTATAGGACTCTCTGTGCTTCCTGGACTTCATTGACTCTTTCCTTTCCCATGTTAAGGAAGTTTTCAACTGTAATCTCTTCAAATATTTTCTCAGACTATTTTTCTTTCTCTTCTTCTTCTGGGACCCCTATAATTTGCATGTTGGTATATTTAATTTTGTTCCAGAAGTCTCTGAGACTGTCCTCAATTCTTTTCATTCTGTTTTCTTTTTCTTTTTTTTTTAATTTTTATTTATTTATTTATTTATTTATGGCTGTGTTGGGTCTCCGCTTCCGTGCAAGGGCTTTCTCCATTTGTGGCAAGTGGGGGCCGCTCCTCATCGCGGTGCGCGGGCCTCTCACCATTGCGGCCTCTCTTGTTGCAGAGCACAGGCTCCAGACACGCAGGCTCAGCAATTGTGGCTCACGGGCCCAGCCGCTCCACAGCATGTGGGATCCTCCCATACCAGGGCTCGAACCCGTGTCCCCCGCATTGGCAGGCAGACTCCCAACCACTGCGCTGCCAGGGAAGCCCCCATTCTGTTTTCTTCATCCTGCTCCATGGCAGTTATTTCCACCATTCCATCTTCCAGCTCACTTATCCATTCTTCTGCCTTAGTTATTCTCCTATTGATTCCTTCTAGAGTATTTTTAATTTCAGTTATTGTGTTGTTTATCACTGTTTGTTTGTTCTTTTCTTCTTGTATGTCTTTTTTAACTGTTTCTTGTATTTTCTCAATTCTATTTCCGAGATTTTGGGTCATCTTTACTATCATTACTCTGAATTCTTTTTCAGGTAGACTGCCTATTTCCTCTTCATTTGTTTGGTCTTGTGGGTTTTTACCTTACTCCCTCTGCAGCATATTTCTCTGTCTTCTCATTTTGTTTAATGCTGTGTTTGGGGTCTCCTTTCTGCAGGCTGCAGGGTCATACTTCCTCTTACTTCTTGTGTCTGCCCCTAGTGGCTGAGGTTGGTCCAGTGGATTGTGTAGGCTTCCAGGTTGGGGGGACTGGTTCCTGTGTTCTGGTAGGTGGAGGTGGATCTTGTCCCTCTGATGGACAGGGCCATGTCTGGTGGTGTGTTTTGGGATGTCTGTGAGCTTACTTTGACTTTAAGCAGTGTGTCTGCTAATGGATGGGGTTTTGTTCCTGTCTCACTACTTGTTTGGCATGAGGCAGCCAGCACTGGAGCTTGCTGGACATTGGGTGGAGCTGGGTCTTGGTGGTAAGATGGAGACCTCTAGGAGAGTTCTTGCTGATTAATATTCCCTGGGACCGGGAGTTCTCTGGTGGTCCAATGTTCTGGACTCAGCTCTCCCACTTCAGAGGCTCAGGCCTGACCCTTCTCCAGAGCACCAAGACCCTGCAGGCCTCACACACATAAGAAAAGGAAAAAAAATATGAACAAAAAAACCTCAAGACAAACGGTAAAAGCATAACCAAACAGACAAAAACACACAAAGAAACACACACACATGAAAGAGAAAACAAAAAAGAAAAGAGCAGCCAAACAAATAAATGAACCCCAAAATGAAAAAAAAAAACACTAAAAACTAAACTAACAAAAGCAAAACAACAGATACAAATCAGAAGCAGAAAGAAAACTCTAGATAGATCTCTGGCCCTGCTGTGGGCACTGTGGCCAGCTCAGACTCTGGCCTGGCCCAACTCCTGCGTGTACTTGCCCCCAAAGTCCACAGTTGCCCCCAAAATTCAAATCCTCAATTGGGGGAATACTTGTTGTCTATTCAGATATTCTGCATATGCAGGATTTACCAAGCCAATTGTGGGGATTTAATCCACTGCTTCTGTGCCTGCACAGAGATTTTTCCCTTCCTCTTTGGTTGCACTGCTCCTGGAATTCAGCTTTGGTTTTGGCCCTGCCTCTGCATGTGGGCCACCCTCAGGCATCTGTTCCCTACCCAGGCAAGCAGGGGCGAAAGCAGCGTCTGATTAGGGCTCACTTGCTCACTCAGGCCATAGAGAGGGAGGGATACAGCAGTCACAGTTAGGATGTGCAGGGAGTGCCTGCAGTGGTGGAGGCTGGAAGGAAGTTTCAACAGCCTGAGGTGTGCTGTGAGCTCTCCCAGGGGAGGTGGCCCTGGATCACAGGACCCTCAACTGTGGCGGGCTGCTCAGGCTCCTGAGAAGGTGTGGGCAGTGACCTACACTTACTCACAGGACCCTTGGTGGCAATGGCGACAGTGGTAGCTGTTACACCTGCCCCTGGGGTCTGAGATAGCAGCTGCAGCTCCCACCCACCCCTGGACCTCGTGTAGGCAGTGCCCTTCGGTCTGTGAGCACATGGAAAAAGAAGCTCCTATGGCGGGCCTGCCCCTCACGTCGCACACCCCCAGCAATTGTCCCTTGCCTCTCTGGCAGGCCCAGGCTTCTTGGCACTCCCTCAGCTGTGGCACACTAGCTCCCTCAGGCTGTCTTTATGCCGCAGTCCTCTCCCTGGGGTCTTACCTCTGATTCCTGAGCCTCACACCCACCCCAGTGGGCAGACAAGCATCTCAGGCTGGGGAGTGCTGGTCAGCACTGATCCTCTGTACAGGATTCTCTCCACTTTGCCATCTGCGCCCCTGTTGCTGTGCTCTCCTCTGAGGGTCTGAAGCTCCCCCCGCATCCCCGCCAGTGTGGGGGCTTAATCGTGTGTGGAAATTTTCTTCCTTCACAGCTTCCTCCCAGAGGCGCTGGCCCTGTCCCAATTCCTTTGTCTCTTTTTTTTTCTTTTTTTGTTTGCCCTACCCAGTTACATGGAGATTTTCTTGCATTTTTGGAAGTCTGAGGTCTTCTGCCAGCGTTCAGTAGGTGTTCTGTAGGAGTTGTCCCACATGTAGTTGTATTTTTGATGTATCTGTGGTGAGAAGGTGATCTCCATTTCTTACTCCTCTGCCATCTTAAAGGTTCCCTCTTTTATTTTGTATAATACCCATTATAACATGTGTGAGGTGGTATCTCATTGTGGTTTTGATCTGCATTTCCCTGATGATTAGTGATGTTGAGTATGATATTAACTGTGAGATTTTTATACATGGCCTTTATTATGTTGAAGTAAGTTTCTTCTCTACTCAATTTGTTGAGTGAGGATATGGCATTTTTTCAAAAAAATTTTTTCTGCATCTGTGGAGATGATCACACGTTTTTTATCTTTCATTCTCTGAATGTAGTCTATCACATTTCTTGATTTGTTTAAATTCAACCATCCTCACATCCTAGGAATAAATCATCCTTGATCATGGTGTATGATTCATGGTGTATGATTTTGAATTTCACTCACTATTATTTTGTTGATAATTTTTGCATCTACATTTTCAGGGATATTCACCTATAGTTTTCTATTCTGGTAGTATCTTTATCTGACTTTGGTATCAGGGTAATGCTGACCTCATTAAATAAGTTTGGGTGTGTTCCTCCCCTTCAATTTTTGGAGGAATTTGAGAACGATTGGTGTTAATTCTTCTTTAAATGCTTTGTAGAATTCAACCTTGAATCCATATGTTCATGGGCTTTTCTTTGTTGGGAAAGTTTTGATTAGTGATTCAGTCTCCTTATTCATTATTGTTCTTTTTAGATATTTTATTTCTTCATGATTCAGTCTTGGTAGGTTGTATATTTCTAGGAATTTATCCATTTCTTCTAGGTTGTTTAATTTGTTGGCATATAATTTTTCATCGCAGTCTCTTATAATCCATTGTATTTCTGTGATATCAACGGCAATATCTCTTCTTTCATGTATATTATAGCTTATTTTTGTGAGTCATGTTTCATTTTTCTTGGCATGTTTAGCTAAAATTTGTAAATTTCATCTTTTCCAAAAATCAACTCATAGTTTTATTTCTCTTTTCTATTGTTTTTCTATTCCTTATTTCAAACATTCTGCTATGATAGTTGTTATTTATTTTCTTCTGCTAACTTTCAGCTTAGTTTTTTTTCTTCTTTTTCTCTTCCTTGAGGTATAAAGTTAGGTTCATTATTTCAGGTTTTTTTTATGTAGACAATTATCACTATAATCTTCCCACTTAGAACTTCTCATATTTCATCTCATAAGTTTTAGTATCTTGTGTTTCATTTTCATTTGTTTCAAGACATTTTAAGAATTTCCCTTTTGATTTCTTCTTTCACTCATTAGTCATACAGGAATGTGTTGTTTAATTTATATATATGTTACTTTTCCAGTTTTCCCCCAATTGAGTATCTAGTTTTAACCATATGGTTAAAAAAGATATTTGGCTGGATTTTAAATTTTTTTAAATTTTTATTTATTTTTGGCTGTGTTGGGTCTTCGTTGCTGCATGCAGGCTTTCTCTAGTTGCCACGAGTGGGGGCAACCCTTCGTTGTGGTGTGTGGGCTTCTTATTGTGGTGGCTTCTCTTGTTGTGGCATGCAGGCCCAAGAGTGTGTGGGCTCAGTAGTTGCAGCACATGGGCTGTAGAGCTCACAGGCTTCAGTAGTTGCAGTGCATGGGCTCAGTAGTTGCAACATGCTGGCTCTAGGGTACATGGTCTTCAGTAGCTGTGGTGCATGGGCTCAGTAGTTGTGGCTCATGGGCTCTAGAGCACAGGCTCAGTAGTTATGGTGCATGGGCTTAGTTGCTCTGCAGCATGTGGGATCTTCCCGTACCAGCGATCGAACCCATGTCCCCTGCATCAGCAGGCGGATTCTTAACCACTGCACCACCAGGGAAGTCCCGTGATTTTAAATTTTTAAATTTGCTAATATTTGTGTTGTGATGTAATATATGATCTATCCTGGAGAATGCCCCATTTCCACTTGAAAAGAATGTATTTTTTTGTTGTTTTTCGATGGAATATTCTGTATATGTTTCTTAGGTTCATTTACTATGGAGTATAATTCAAGTCCAATGTTTCCTTATTGATTTTCTGTCTGGATGATCTATCCATTGTTGAAAGTAGGTTATTTAAGTCACCTAATATTATTGTATTGTTTTCTATTCCTACCTTCAATCTGTTAGTACTTGTTTAATATATTTAGATGTCCATTGTTGGATAAATAATTGTTATATCTTCTGGATGAATTGACACTTTTATCACAATATAATGACCTTCTTTGTCTCTTCTTACAGTTTTTGACCTAAAGTCCATTAAGTTTGATATAAATATAGTTATACTTGCTCTCTTTTTTTCCACTTATACGGAATATCTTATTCCATCTCTCATGTTGAGCTTATGTGTATCTTTAAAGTTAAAATGAATCTCTTGTAGGCAGCATATGTTTGTTTTTTCCTTAATACACATCATTTATTTTTTTCTTGCAGTTTTTTAAAGATAAACTTGACATAGATCATTGTAGAAATTTAAGGTGTACAACATAATGATTTGACTTGCACACATCATGAAAAGATTACCATGAAAAGTTTAGTGAACATCCATCATCTCATATATATACAAATTAAATAAAATATTAACCCTGTGATGAGAACTCTTGGTATTTACTCTCATAACAAATTTCATACATAATATACAGCAGTCTTAATTATATTTATCATGATGTACCTTACGTCCCTGGAACTTACTTATGTTATAACTGGAAGTTTGTATCTTTTGACTACCTTCATCCAATTCCCCCTCCCCCCACCTCTAGTAAGAATAAATCTGATCTCTTTTTCTATGAGTTTGTTTATTTGTTACTGAAGTATGATTGACCTATAACACTGTTAGTTCCTGGTACACAACAGGAACTAACAGTTTCAATATTTCTATATATTTCAAAATGATCACCATGATAAATCTAGTTACCATCTGTCCATGAATACTATATCTTTAAATCTGTTTGTGTTGTCTTCAGTTTCTCTCATCAGTGTTTTATAGTTTTCCAACCACATGTTTTTACCTCCTTAGTTAGATTTATTCCACAGTATCTTCTTGTGATAAGATTGTAAGTGGTTGGTAAAGATTTTCTTAATTTCTATTTCAGATAGTTTGTAGTTAGTGCATAAAAACACAAATGATATAATTTTGTATCCTGCATATTTACTGAATTTATTAATGAGTTCTAGTAGTTTTTTGGTGGTTCCTTTAAGATTTTCTATGTATAGTATCATGTTATCTGAAAATAGTGGTAGTTTTACTTCTTCCTTTCCAATTTGGATTACTTTTACTTCTTTTTCTTGTCTGATTACTGTAGCTAGGATTTCTAATACTATGTTGAATAAAACTGGTGAGAGTGGACATCCTTGTCTTGTTCCTGATCTTAGAGGAAATGCTTTCAGCTTTTCACCATTGATTATGTTATTAGCTGTGACCTTGTCACATAAAGTCTTTATTATGTTGAGGTATGTTCCCTCTCTATAAATTTTTGAGATTTTTATCAAAAATGGATGATGAATTTTGTCAAAAGCTTTTTCTGCATCTATTGAGATGATCATATGATTTTTAGTTTTCAATTTGTTAACCTGGTGCATCACATTGATTGATTTGCGAATATTGAACCAGATTTGCACCCCTGGTATAAATCCCACTATATCATGGGCTATGATCATTTTAATGCATTATTGAATTTAGTTTGCTTATATTTTGCTGAGAATTTTTACATCGATGTTCATCAGTGATATTGGCCTGTAATTTTCTGAAAAAGGGTTTGTGATATCTTTATCTGGTTTTGGTATCAGGGTGATGCTGTTGTAGAATGGGATTGGAAACATTCCTTCCTCTTAAATTCTTTGGAATAATTTGAGAAAGATGGGTGTTAACTCTTTTTTGCATGTTTGGTAGAATTCACCTTTGAGGCTGTCTGGTCCTGAACTTTTGCTTGCTGGGATTTTTTTTTTTAATTACAGATTCAATTTCATTTCTTGTAGTTGTTCTGTTCATATTTTCTGTTTATTCCTGAATCAGTCTTGGGACTTTGTACATTTCTAGGAATTTTTACATTTCTGTAGGTTTTCCATTTTATTGGCGTATAATTGTTAGTAGTATTCTTGCATGATCCTTTGTATTTCTGTTATTTCTGTTGTAACTTCTTTTTCATTTCTGATTTTATTGGTTTGGGACCTCTATCTTTTTTCTTGATGAATCTGGCTAAAGGTTTATCAATTTTATTTACCTTTTCAAAAAGTCAGTTCTCAGTTTCTTTGATCTTTTCTAATTCTTGTTTCTATTATATTTATTTCTGCTCTGATCTTTATTATTTTTTACCTTCTACTAACTTTGGGTTTTATTCATTTTTCCTTTTCTAGGTCCTTTAGGTGTAAGTTTAGGTTGTTTACCTGAGATTTTTTTTTGTTGTTTCATGAGGTAGGATTATACTGCTATAAAATTTTCTCTAAGAAGTGCTTTTGCTGCATCCCATAGATTTTGGATCATTGTATTTTCACTTTCACTTGTCTCTAGGTATTTTTTGATTTACTTTTTGATTTCTTTAGTGACTCATTGGCTGTTTAGCAGCATATCTTTTAGGCTCCACGTGTTTGTGTTTTTCCAGGTTTTTTTTTTTTGATGTATTTGATTTCTTGTCTCATAGTGTTGTGGTCAGAAAAGATTCTTGATATGATTGCAATATTCTTGTATTTAATGAGACTTTTTTGTGGCCTAACATGTGATCTATCCCAAAGAATGTTCTATGTACACTTGAAAAGATTGTGTATTCTACTGCTTTTTGATGGAATGTTCTTTATAGATTTATTAAGTCCATTTGATTTAATGTGTCATTTAAGGCCAGTGTTTCCTTATTGATTTTCTGTCTGGATGATCTGTCCGTTGATGTAAATGGGGTGTTAAAATCCCCTACTCTTATGTGTTACTGTCAATTTCTCCCTTTATGTCTGTTAATATTTGCTTTATGTATTTAGGTGTTCCTGTGTTGGGTGCATATATATTTTTTCAATTGTTATATCTTCTTGGATTGATCCCTTGACTATAATGTAACATCCCTCATTGTATCTTGTTACAGTCTTTATTTTAAAGTCATTTTGTCTGATATAATTTTTGCTACCTGGCTTTCTTTTCATTTCCATTTGCATGGAATAACTTTTTCCATCCCCTCACTTTCATCTATGTGTATCTTTAGATCTGAACTGAGTCTCTTGTAGGCAACATACATATGGGTCTTGCTTTTGTTTCCATTCAGCCACTCTACATTTTAGATTGGAACATTTAGCCCATTTACATTTAACATAACTATTGATAGATAGTATTTATTGCTATTTTGTTAATAGTTTTGTAGTTATTTTTTGTTACTTTCTTCTTCTTTTACTCTCTTCCCTTGTGATTTAATGACTATGATTAGTGTTATGTTTGAATTCCTTTCTCTTTGTGTGTGTCTATTATAAATTTTTGGTTTGTGGTTACCATGAGGTTGATATATATAGCAATCTATCCATCTCTCTAAATTATTTTAAGTTATCAATCTCTTAAGTTTGAATGTATTTTATCAGCCCTGCATTTTTATCCCCCCATGTTTAAAGTTTTTGACATCATATTTTACATCTTTTCATTTTGATTAAACCTTAACTACTTCTCCTTTACCAATAGATTTTTCTTTTCACAATTTTCATATTTCTACTTGTGAACTTTTCTTTTACACTTAGAGAAGTATTTTTAACCGTTCTCGTGATGCTGGTTTCTTGGTGCTGAACTCATTTTGCTTTTTCTTTTCTATAAACTTTTGATGTCTCCTTCAAATTTGAATGTTAGACTTGATGTGTAGTGTATTCTTGGTTGTAGAGATTTCCATTTCATCACTCTAAATATATCATGTCTCTCCCTTTTGGTGTGCAGAGTTTCTGCTGAAAAATCAGTTCATAGTCTTATGAGAATTTCCTTTTATGCAACTTGTTGCTTTTCCCTTGCTGCCTTTAATATTCTTTCTTTATCTTTAATTTTTTTCATGAGCTGGTGACAGCTCACTGGTGGGTTCAGCTGGGACCCAGTGTGGCTAGGTGAGTGGCCCAAAGTGTCCTGAAGCTGGTGTTGGCCTTCTGTTGGGCAGGGCTAGGGCCCAGGACATCCTAGGTTGGTGGTAACCTGCTGATGGTTGGACTGGGTCTTGACATGACTGGCTGTGAATCCACAGTAGTTTTGAAGCTGGTTTTGGCCTGCTTGTGTTCAGGGTTAAGGTCTGGGGGCATCCTGAGTCTGGTTCATCCCACTAGTGGTTGAGACCAGGTCCCAGGGCTAACTCTGGCCCAATGGTGGCCAGGGCCATGTCCCAGGTTCTCTTAGCTGCAATGCTCTGGGGGTCCTGAGCTGGTTTTTGTCCAGTGATGGATTGGGTCATGGTTCAAAGGGTCCTGGGGTTAGTGCTGGCCCACAGGTGGGGGGAGTCAGATCTTCCCAGGTTTCTGGTTATAGGGCCCTGGGGATCCTGGAGTTGGTTTTGGCCAGCTTGTTGGTGGGGCATGGGACCTAGCAGATCCTGGGGCTGAGCCCGCCTGCTGGTGGGTGAAGCCTGGTCCCAGGGCTAGTGTTGGCCCACTGTTGGGTGGAGTTGTGTCCTGTATCTCTGGCTGTGGGGCCTCGGGGTCCCAGAGTTGGTGTCAGCCTGCTGGTGGGCAGAGCCTGGACCAAAACCTAGCAGCAAGACCCCAGGGATCCTGGGACTAGTGCTGGTCCACTAGTGGATGGGGTTAGGTACAGGGCCCTCTGATGAATGGGGCTAGGTCCTGGGGTGACTGGGGGCTCAGGGAGTCCTACAGCACCCCTCTCTGCTGGCGGTGGGGGTGCTTGGCCTAAGGCTTCCCAAGACTAGTGCCTACCAGCTGGTGTGTGGGGCCAGGTCCTTGTACTTAGAGTCTAGAGTGAGGACTCCAAAATGGTGCTTACCAGCACCAGCATCCTCATGGTAAGATGAGCTCCCCAAAATTGCTGCTGCCAACGTATTTGTCCCTTGGTGAGTCCCAATTACTTCCTGCTTCTCCAAGAGGCTCTCCAAGATCAGCAAGTGAGTCTAACCCAGGATCCTTTCAATTTATTGCTTCTGCCCTGCATTTTGGAGTACGTGAGATTTTGTGTACACCCATTAAGAGGGGAGTCTTTATTTCCCACAGTCCTCTGGCTCTCCCAAAAGTAAGCTCCATTGGCCTTCAAAGCCGACCTTTCTGGGAGCTCGTCTTCCCAGTGCAGGACCCCCAGGCTGGGGAGCCCAGTGTGGGGCTCTGACCACTCACTCGGAGGGGAGAACCTCTGCAATTGTAATTATCCTCCTATTTGTGAGTCTCCTATCTGGGGAAATGGGTCTTGACTATACTGCATCTCAGCTCCTTCTATCTGTCTTTACTTGTAGAAGATCTTTTCTGCTAGTCTTCAAGTCATTCTCTTTGATAGTTGCTCTGTAAATAGTTGTAACTTTGGTGTGTCCGTGGGAGGAGCTGACCTTGGGGTTTTCCACTCCACCATCTTGGCCTCTCTCCTGTATTTAGTTCTTGTTTTTAATCCTTTGAGCCACTCTATGCCTTTGATGGAGAATTTAATCCATTTGCATTGAAAGTAATTATTGGTAGGTAAGGACTTAGATCATCTCATTGTTTTTTTGCTGACTTTTTAAACTTCCTTTGTTTTTTTATGCCTCTTTTCTTCTCTTTGTTATTTGATGGTTTTCCATAGTGGTATACTGATTTCCTTCTCTTTATCTTGTGTGTATTACTGTAAGGTTTTGCTTTGTGAATACCCTGGCACTTTTATAAAGCTGCTTATAGATGTAAGTCTATTTTGTACTGATAACAACTAAACTTTGATTGCATATAAAAAAAACTCTATCCTTTTACTTCCCCTTCAAATTTTATGCTTTTGTTATCACAATTAACATAATTTTATATTGTGTTTTCATTAATAAAGTATTGTAGCTATAGCTATTTTAATGCTTCTGTTTTTGAGCTTTTTACTGCAGCTAAGTGATTAACACACCACCACATTACAGTTAGAATATTCTGAATTTGACTCTGTGCTTACTTTTGCCAGTTTGTTTTATATTTTCGTACATTTTCAGGTTACTCATTAGCATCCTTTCATTTCAGCTTAAAGAATTTCCTCCAGCATTTTTTATAGGGCAGGTATAGTGGTGATGAACTCCTCATCTTTTGTTTTTCTGTGAAAGTCTCTATTTCTCCTTTATTTCTGAAAGACAACATGCTGGATAAAGCATTTTTGATTGGCAAGATTTTTTCTTTGGGAGGTTTGAATACTTTATCCCCGTCTTCCTGGCCAGTAAGTTTTCTCCTGATAAATCTACTTATAGCCTTTTTGGGGTTCCCTTGTAAGTGAAAGCTTCTTTTCTCTTGCTGATTTTTGGATTCTCTCTTTGTCTTTAATTGTTTTACAGCTTTAATATAAATGTGTTTTGGAGACGATTTCTTTGAGTTTAATTCATTTGGGTATCTTTGAACTTCAAGAACTTGGATGTCCAAATCTCTCCTCTAATTTGGGAAGTTGTCAGTCTTTTTTTTTTTTTTTTTTTTCACTGTAACAGCTCCTTTACTTTGCAGTGAAAATTGATTTGTGTATTTTTGCCTCTGAGTCCTTGTGGGATTTTTTTTTTTAAATTCAGACAGAAAGTCACAAAAATTATATTCATCCCCATCAGTTCACTCAGTCCCATGTAATTAATTTTTTTTTTCATCTTGATCTTTTGTTAGCACTTTTATGAGTTCATCCGTTTTTCATTAGAGTTCTGAAAATGCTTATTCATTCAGTTCAGCAGTACAGTCAGTTACCAGAAACCTGTACTTGTCAGAGTCTTTTCCATGAATTTCTTGAAGATGAAACCCTTTTATAGGAACATATTTGCAAAATCATCAGAGTACACCCAGAACTGTCTGTAAATGACAAAAGACTTAAAAATGACCACGGTTAAAGATTTGATGAAAGTTCATAATAATGCAGTTGACAAGAAAATTAGTTATTTCTGAGATATACATTTTAAAGTAATAACTAGGATTATTACTTATAACATTATACCAGAACATATAAGATTTTTAGAAATTCCATGTAATGTCTGAAACATTTATATTAACATATTTCCGTACATATTTCCATACAAATACAAATATAAGATTTTTAGAAATTTCATGTAATGTCTGAAACATTTATATTAACATATTTCCATACAAATAACCCAATGAAAGTTTAGTATTAGTTGTTTTGTTTGTTTTTTTATACTGCAGGTTCTTATTAGGCATCAATTTTATACACATCAGTGTATACATGTCAATCCCAATCGCCCAATTCAGCACACCACCATCCCCACCCCACTGCAGTTTTCCACCCTTGGTGTTCATATGTCCATTCTCTACATCTGTGTCTCAACTTCTGCCCTGCAAACTGGCTCATCTGTACCATTTTTCTAGGTTCCACATACATGCGTTAATATACGATATTTGTTTTTCTCTTTCTGACTTACTTCACTCTGTATGACAGTCTCTAGATCCATCCACGTCTCAACAAATGACTCAATTTCGTTCCTTTTTATGGCTGAGTAATATTCCATTGTATATATGTACCACATCTTCTTTATCCATTCGTCTGTTGATGGGCATTTAGGTTGCTTCCATGACCTGGCTATTGTAAATAGTGCTGCAATGAACATTCGGGTGCATGTGTCTTTTTGAATTACGGTTTTCTCTGGGTATATGCCCAGTAGTGGGATTGCTGGATCATATGGTAATTCTATTTTTAGTTTTTTAAGGAACCTCCATATTGTTCTCCATAGTGGCTGTATCAATTTACATTCCCACCAACAGTGCAAGAGGTTTCCCTTTTCTCCACACCCTCTCCAGCATTTGTTGTTTGTAGATTTTGTGATGATGCCCATTCTAACAGGAGTGAGGTGATACCTCATTGTAGTTTTGATTTGCATTTCTCTAATAATTAGTGATGTTGAGCAGCTTCTCATGTGCTTCTTGGCCGTCTGTATGTCTTCTTTGGAGAAATGTCTATTTAGGTCTTCTGCCCATTTTTGGATTGGGGTGTTTGTTTCTTTGATATTGAGCTGAATGAGATGTTTATATATTTTGGAGATTAGTCCTTTGTCCGTTGATTCATTTGCAAATATTTTCTCCCATTCTGAGGTTTGTCTTTTCGTCTTGTTTATGGTTTCCCTTGCTGTGCAAAAGCTTTGAAGTTTCATTAGGTCCCACATGTTTATTTTTGTTTTTATTTCCATTACTCTAGGAGGTGGATCAAAAAAGATCTTGCTGTGATTTATGTCAAAGAGTGTTCTTCCTATGTTTTCCTCTAAGAGTTTTATAGTGTCCAGTCTTATATTTAGGTCTCTAATCCATTTTGAGTTTATTTTTGTGTATGGTGTTAGGGAGTATTCTAATTTCATTCTTTTACATGTAGCTGTCCAGTTTTCCCAGCACCACTTATTGAAGAGACTGTCTTTTCTCCATTGTATATCTTTGCCTCCTTTGTCATAGATTAGTTGACCATAGGTGCATGGGTTAATCTCTGGGCTTTCTATCTTGTTCCATTGATCTATGTTTCTGTTTTTGTGCCAGTACCATATTGTCTTGATTACTGTAGCTTTGTAGTATAGTCTGAAGTCAGGGAGTGTGATTCCTCCAGCTCCATTTTTTTGCCTCAAGACTGCTTTGGCTACTCGGGGTCTTTTGTGTCTCCATACAAATTTTAAGATGATTTGTTCTAGCTCCGTAAAAAATGCCATTGGTAATTTGATAGGGATTGCATTGAATCTGTAGATTGCTTTGGGTAGTATAGTCATTTTCACAATGTTGATTCTTCCAATCCAAGAACATGGTATATCTCTCCATCTGTTGGTATCATCTTTAATTTCTTTCATCAGTGTCTTATAATTTTCTGCATACAGGTCTTTTGTCTCCCTAGGTAGGTTGATTCCTAGGTATTTTATTCTTTTTGTTGCAATGGTAAATGGGAGTGTTTCCATAATTTCTCTTTCAGATTTTTCATCATTAGTGTATAGGAATGCAAGAGATTTCTGTGCATTAATTTTGTATCCTGCAACTTTACCATATTCATTAATTAGCTCTAGCAGTTTTCTGGTGGCAGTTTTAGGATTCTCTATGTATAGTATCATGTCATCTGCAAACAGTGAGAGTTTTACTTCTTCTTTTCTAATTTGTATTCCTTTTATTTCTTTTTCTTCTCTGATTGCCATGGCTAGGACTTCCAGAACTATGTTGAATAATAGTGGTGAGAGTGAACATCCTTGTCTCGTTCCTGATCTTAGAGGAAATGCTTTCAGTTTTTCACCATTGAGAATGATGTTTGCTATGGGTTTGTCATATATGGCCTTTATTATGTTGAGGTAGGTTCCCTCTATGCCCAATTTCTGGAGAGTTTTTATCAGAAATGGGTGTTGAATTTTGTCAAAAGCTTTTTCTGCATCTATTGAGATGATCATATGGTTTTTATTCTTCAATTTGTTAATATGGTGTATTACATTGATTGATTTGCGTATATTGAAGAATCCTTGCATCCCTGGGATAAATCTCACTTGATCGTGGTGTATGATCCTTTTAATGTGTTGTTGGATTCTGTTTGCTAGTATGTTGTTGAGGATTTTTGCATCTATATTCATCAGTGATATTGGTCTGTAATTTTCTTTTTTTGTAGTATCTTTGTCTGGTTTTGGTATCAGGGTGATGGTGGCCTCATAGAATGAGTTTGGGAGTGTTCCTTCCTCTGCAATTTTTTGGAAGAGTTTGAGAAGGATGGGTGTTAGCTCTTCTCTAAATGTTTGATAGAATTCACCTGTGAAGCCATCTGGTCCTGGACTTTTGTTTGTTGGAAGATTTTTAATCACAGTTTCAATTTCATTACTTGTGATTGGTCTGTTCATATTTTCTGTTTCTTCCTGATTCAGTCTTGGAAGGTTATACCTTTCTAAGAATTTGTCCATTTCTTCCAGGTTGTCCATTTTATTGGCATAAAGTTGCTTGTAGTAGTCTCTTAGGATGCTTTGTATTTCTGCAGTGTCTGTTGTAACTTCTCCTTTTTCATTTCTGATTTTATTGATTTGAGTCCTCTCCCTCTTTTTCTTGATGAGTCTGGCTAATGGCTTATCAATTTTGTTTATCTTCTCAAAGAACCAACTTTTAGTTTTATTGATCTTTGCTATTGTTTTCTTTGTTTCTATTTCATTTATTTCTGCTCTGATCTTTATGATTTCTTTCCTTCTGCTAACTTTGGGTTTTGTTTGTTCTTCTTTCTCTAGTTTCTTTAGGTGTAAGGTTAGATTGTTTACTTGAGATTTTTCTTGTTTCTTTAGGTAGGCTTGTATAGCTATAAACTTCCCTCGTAGAACCGCTTTTGCTGCATCCCATAGGATTTGGGTCGTCGTGTTTTCATTGTCATTTGTCTCTAGGTATTTTTTTATTTCCTCTTTGATTTCTTCAGTGATCTCTTGGTTATTTAGTAACGTATTGTTTAGCCTCCATGTGTTTGTCTATTTTACGTTTTTTTCCCTGTAATTCATTTCTAATCTCATAGCGTTGTGGTCAGAAAAGATGCTTGATATGACTTCAATTTTCTTAAATTTACTGAGGCTTGATTTGTGACCCAAGATGTGATCTATCCTGGAGAATGTTCCGTGCGCACTTGAGAAGAACGTGTAATCTGCTGTTTTTGGATGGAATGTCCTATATATATCAATTAAATCTATCTGGTCTATTGTGTCATTTAAAGCTTCTGTTTCCTTATTTATTTTCATTTTGGATGATCTGTCCATTGGTGTAAGTGAGGTGTTAAAGTCCCCCACTATTATTGTGTTACTGTCGATTTCCTCTTTTATAGCTGTTAGCAGTTGCCTTATGTATTGAGGTGCTCCTATGTTGGGTGCATATATATTTATAATTGTTATATCTTCTTCTTGGATTGATCCCTGGATCATTATGTAGTGTCCTTCCTTGTCTCTTGTAACATTCTTTATTTTAAAGTCTATTTATCTGATATGAGTATAGCTACTCCAGCTTTCTTTTGATTTCCATTTGCATGGAATATCTTTTTCCATCCCCTAACTTTCAGTCTGTATGTGTCCCTAGGTCTGAAGTGGGTCTCTTGTAGACAGCATATATATGGGTCTTGTTTTTGTATCCATTCAGCCAGTCTATGTCTTTTGGTTGGGGCATTTAATCCATTCACGTTTAAGGTAATTATCGATATGTATGTTCCTATGACCATTTTGTTAATTGTTTTGGGTTTGTTTTTGTAGGTCCTTTTCTTCTCTTGTGTTTCCCACTTAGAGAAGTTCCTTTAGCATTTGTTGTAGAGCTGGTTTGGTGGTGCTGAATTCTCTTAGCTTTTGCTTGTCTGTAAAGCTTTTGATTTCTCCATCAAATCTAAATGAGATCCTTGCCGGGTAGAGTAATCTTGGTTGTAGGTTCTTCCCTTTCATCACTTTAAGTATATCATGCCACTCCCTTCTGGCTTGCAGAGTTTCTGCTGAGAAATCAGCTGTTAACCTTATGGGAGTTCCCTTGTATGTTATTTGTCATTTTTCCCTTGCTGCTTTCAATAATTTTTCTTTGTCTTTAATTTTTGCCACTTTGATTACTATGTGTCTTGGCGTGTTTCTCCTTGGGTTTATTCTGTATGGGACTCTCTGCGCTTCCTGGACTTGGGTGGCTATTTCCTTTCCCATGTTAGGGAAGTTTTCGACTATAATCTCTTCAAATATTTTCTCTGGTCCTTTCTCTCTCTCTTCTCCTTCTGGGACCCCTATAATCCGAATGTTGTTGCGTTTAATGTTGTCCCAGAGGTCTCTTAGACTGTCTTCATTTCTTTTCATTCTTTTTTCTTTAGTCTGTTCCGCAGCAGTGAATTCCACCATTCTGTCTTCCAGGTCACTTATCCGTTCTTCTGCCTCAGTTATTCTGCTATTGATTCCTTCTAGTGTAGTTTTAATTTCAGTTATTGTATTGGTCATCTCTGTTTGTTTGTTCTTTAATTCTTCTAGGTCTTTGTTAATCATTTCTTGCATCTTCTCAATCTTTGCCTCCATTCTTATTCCGAGGTCCTGGATCATCTTCACTATCATTATTCTGAATTCTTTTTCTGGGAGGTTGCCTATCTCCACTTCATTCAGTTGTTTTTCTGGGGTTTTTTCTTGTTCCTTCATCTGGTATATAGCCCTCTGCCTTTTCATCTTCTCTATCTTTCTGTAACTGTGGTTTTTGGTCCACAGGCTGCAGGATTGTAGTTTTTCTTGCTTCTGTTGTCAGCCCTCTGGTGGTTGAGGCTATCTAAGAGGCTTGATGGAAGGCTCTGGTGGTGGGTAGAGCTGACTGTTGCTGTGGCGGTCAGAGCTCAGTAAAACCTTAATCCACTTGACTGTTGATGGGTGGGGCTAGGCTCCCTCCCTGTTGGTTGTTTTGCCTGAGGCAACCCAACACTGGAGCCTACCCGTGCTCTTTGGTGGGGTTAATGGCAGACTCTGGGAGGGCTCACGCCAAGGAGAACTTCCCAGAACCTCTGTTGCCAGTGTCCTTATCCCCTCGGTGAAACAGAGCCACCACTCACCTCTGCAGGAGACACCCCAACACCAGCAGGTAGGTCTGGTTCAGTCTCCCCCAGGGTCACTGCTCCTTCCCCTGGGTCCCAATGCACACATTACTTTGTGTGTGCCCTCCAAGAGTGGGGTCTCTGTTTCCCCCAGTCCTGTCAAAGTCCTGCAATCAATTCCCACTAGGCTTCAAAGTCTGATTCTCTAGGAATTCCTCCTCCCGTTGCCGGACCCCCAGGTTGGGAAGCCTGACGTGGGGCTCAGAACCTTCACTCCAGTGGTTGGACTTCTGTGGCATAAGTGTTCGCCAGTCTGTGAGTCACCCACCCAGCAGTTATGGGATTTGATTTTACTCTGATTGCACCCCTCCTACCGTCTCACTGTGGCTTCTCGTCTGTCCTTGAATGTGGGGTATCCTCCTTGGTGAAGTCCAGGGTCTTCCTGTCAATGATTGTTCAGCAGCCAGTTGTGATTCTGGTGCTCTCGCAAGAGGGAGTGCAGTCATTTTTTTTTAATAAGATTTTCTTTTCCAGTCTCTCTCCCTTCTCCTTCTGGAGCTCCAATAATCCATAGATTGCTTCCCTTAATGATGTCCCATAGCCTTTCTTCATTCATTTTTATTCTTTTCTTTTTTTTGGACTGGATGATTTCAAATTATTTGTATTTGAGTTCATTGAGTCTTTCTTCTTTGAGGTCCAGTCTATTTTTGATGCTCCCTATTGAATTTTTCAGTACAGTCATTGTTTTCTTCAACTTCAAAATCTCTGTTTGATTCTTTTTTATGTTTCCTCTTTGTTGAACTTCTCATTTTGTCAGTGTATTATTTTCCTAAATTCATAAAATTGTTTTATCTGTGTTCTTTTGTTGTTCTCTGAGCATCTTTAGAACAGTTATTTTGAATTCTTTTTCAGCCAATTCATGTATATTCATGAATTTCCATTTCTTTGGTGTCAGTTACTGGAAGTTTACTGTATTTTTTTATTGGTGTTATGTTTCCCTGATTCTTTGTGGTCTTTGCAGTCTCATGTAGGTGTCTGTGTATTAGAAGAAGCATTCACCTCTTCCAGACTTTATACACTGGCTTCAGTAAGGAAAGATGTTTATCTGTGGGTGGGGGTACACTAGGACATCTGTGACTCCAGGTCTAGTGGTTCAGGGCATGTTGCCGTATTGTGTCCAGAGGGCCTGACACTTTATCAGCTCATGTTGCTGGGCTCCATGACATCGACAACTGTGTGACTCTTGGCAAGATCAGAAAAGGTACTGCAGAGGCTGTAAAAGCTATTGGGGTGCTCAGTGGTGACTTCAGGTCCAGTGGTTAGGGGCCAAGGAAGGTGGTGGTGTTGGCTGGATCTGGTGGCATGCTTACACTGTGTTTCAGGGGCCAGCTACAGGTGTCTATGTAGTGGCAGGTGCCAGTTGCTGACACACACATAGTAGCAAGGGCCAGCACCAATATAAGGAATTGGGATCAACTGTGGTTGTACTAGCAGCTGTGGTGACCCTGGCTATCAGTGTGTACTCCTGTGGCTGTAGGGTCTTGCCACAAGCATGTACATGGCAGTGGAGGTCAGTGGTGGGAGTTGGGCTTCAGGTGCACAGCTGCAGGGGCTAGCCATGAACACATGCATGGTGGCAGTGGTAAACTGCAGGCATCTTACATGTAAGCACCACAGAGTTTTGTACTGTTTTCCAATGTGGATCCTGGGCGCTGGCAGCTGGTTGTGGAGAGGAGGGAGTGAGCAAGGAGTGCCTCAGGTGGCTGTTGTCTGAATGCAAAACCTATGGGGTAAAAAGGTCATTGGAAAAATCTTCAGGGCATCTGTGGTAGTCGTCCTGGCTATTGGTTTCTTCAGTGGCAAAAGCTGCTGGGGTTCTTTGTGTAGCAAACTACCAGGAACCATAGTTGCTCCCACTTCATGGCTGATACTGCTATCCTCTGCTCTTCTTGTTCCTGGCTATCTCTAGATGTCTGTCTCTGGATACAGTGAAAACAAAATGGATCCTTCATGCAGTGTCCCCAAAGGTTTGGGAAGCTGGTTGCTCACCCAGTTCTCCCTTTCCCAGTGAGGGGAACTCTTTCAAGCCAAGACATTTCTTCTCGAGGAATGCTGGCCTGGGGTATGGGATGATGCAGACAAAATGCAGCTGTTATTCCTACCCTTTTGTGTGGATATTTTCATGCTTTTTGTTTCTCTTTGTTGCTGAAGTATCTTAAGTAAACTCCTGAGCTCTCCCAGAACTATTTTTGTTCGTGGATAGTTGTCTAATTTGTCATCTTTGTGGGGTAATGGATGCTGGAGTCTCCTACTCTTCCATCTTAATGGCATCACTTGATGACATCACTAGAACCTTTTATTGGGTTGACCAAAACGTTCATTTCGTTTTTTTGGCTCTAGCAGCGCTAGATGGCTCTAGCAGCGCTTAGTTGTCTTTAACCTCATTCGGAACAATTTTGTTAGATTGTATTGTGACAGCTGTCATATCAGTGTGCATTTTTTAAAAAACTTATCAAAATTGGTGAATTTTTGTGTAGCCATTTTAATATTGAAGATGGAAGAAACAAATCAAAATTTTGGCATATTATGCTTTATTACTTTAAGAAAGGTAAAAACGCAACTGAAATGTAAAAAAAAAGATTTGTTCAGTGTATGCAGAAGGTGCTGTGACTGATCAAACATGTCAAAAGTGGTTTTCAAAGTTTCGTGCTGAAGATTTCTCACTGGACGATGCTTCACAGTCGGGTAGCTCCTTCAAGTTGATAGAAATCAAATCAAGACATTAATTGAGAACAATTAACTTTATACCATGTGGGAGATAGCTGACATACTCAAAATATCCAAATCAAGTGTTGAAAATCATTTGCACCACCTTGGTTATGTGAATCACTTTGACATTTGGTTTTCACATAAGTTAAGTGAAGAAAACATTCTTGACCATATTTCTGCATGAGATTCTCTACTTAAACCTAATGAAATTGTTCTGTTTTTAAAGCAAATTGTGATGGGCAAAGAAAAGTGAATACTGTACAATAATGTGTAAAGGAAGAGATCTGGGGCAAGCAAAATGAACCACCACCAACCTCTCCAAAGGCCAGTCTTCATCCAAAGAATGTGGTGTTGTATATATGTGGGATTGGAAAGGAGTCCTCTATTATGAGCTCCTTCCGGAAAACCAAACAATTAATTCCAACAAGGACTGCTCCCAGTTAGACCAACAGAGAGCAGCACTCGACGAAAAGCATTCAGAATTAGTCAACAAAAAACACATAATCTTCCATCAGGATAACGCAAGACCGCATGTTTCTTTGATGACCAGGCAAAAACTGTTACAGTTTGCCTGGGAAGTTTTGATTCATCCTCCATATTCACCAGACATTGCACCTTCAGATTTCCATTTATTTCGGTCTTTACAAAATTCTCTTAATGGAAAAAATTTCAATTCCCCAGAAGACTGTAAAAGGTACCTGGAACAGTTCTTTGCTCAAAAAGATAAAACGTTTTGGGAAGATGGAATTATGAAGTTACCTGAAAAATGGCAGAAGGTAGTGAAACAAAACGATGAATACATTGTTCAACAAAGATCTTGGTGAAAATGAAAAATATGTCTTTTATTTTTACTTAAAAACCAAAGTAACTTTTTGGCCAATGCAATGTCTCAGTTATTGTATATATGAGTCCTTATTTTCCATTTTCCTGTTCTTTGTTTGGTTTTTATTTTCGTTCTTTGGTTCTTTCTTTATTTGGTTCATCCTTCCTTCCTTTACTTTTGCTGAGTCTTTCTTTTTCTTTGCTGAAGATTTCTATTTTATCATAAGTTTTATGTGTTTGTAATTGTGTGTTGAAAAATTTTTATCATGGCTGCTTTAAAATATTTGTCAGATAATTCTAAAATCTCTATCATTTTGTTTTGCCATCTATTGATTTCCTCTGTTCATTCTGCTTGAAATCTTCCTGGTTTTTCATTTGATGAGAGATTTTTCATTAAAACCTAGACATTTCCAAGTATGTCAGGAGACTCTAGATGTTATTTAAAACATATGTAATTTATGTTTTAGGTGGATTTTTTAAAACACCACTCCAGCAAGGGAATTAAATGTTCCACCCCATTATTCTACATGGAGGTAGAAGTTCAGGTTCCCTATGTAGCCTGTTGACAAAAGAGGGAATTTCTCATCACTGCTGGTTGGGGGTGAGATTTCTGACTCCCTACATGGTCTGTCCGCTTGCAGCATGTTGGACCAAGCCTCTTTATCACTTGGTGATTGTGAAAGTCCCGACTCTTTCTTGTCCAACTTTGACATCACTCCAGTAGAGATGAGGAGGGGCACTTTTATTACTGCCAAGTGGTAGAGGAAGTCTAAGCTCCTGAGCTGTCTCCACTAACATGTCTGGAATGGGGGGATGTGTTATTGGACAACTGGTTGAAAGTTCTGACTTCCTACTTACTCTTTTCTGACACCAGTCCAGTGGAGATATAGGGGTGCTTCATTACAGCCTCATGGGTAGAAGTGTAGGTTTCCCACTCAATCTGCATTCAATTCACCTATTTAGCCTGTGTAGAAAACAGATGGATGTTGAAGAATTAAAGTGGATTGTCGTAAGCTTAACCAGGTGATGATGCCAATTGCAGCTGTTGTACCAGACATAGTTTCATTGCTTGACCAAATTAATACACCTTTAGTACCTGGTATACAGCTATTGATCTGGCCATTGCTTTTTTTAAAATCCATACTGCTAGTAAAGACCACCAGAGCCATTTTTCTTTCACTTGGCAAGGCCATAAATACACCTTCCCTGTTCTACCTCATTGGTAAGGTATTTGCATATCAGAGGGTGTGAAATAAATCTGACAAAAGTTCAGGGGCTTTCCAACTCAGTGAAATTTCTAGGCATCCAGTGGTGTGGGGCATGTTAAGATAGCCTTTCTAAATTGAAGGGTAAGTTGTTATATTTTGCCCCTCCTACAACCAAAATAGAGGTACACTGCTTAGTGGGCCTCTGAAATTTGAAGGCAAAATATTCTTCATTTGGGTGCGCCACTCTGACCCATTTACTGGGTAACCTGAAAAGCTGTTAATTTTGGGTGGCCCCTAGATGAGAGAAGGCTCTGTAACAGGTCCAGGCTGCCACGCAAGATTCTAGCCACTTGGGGGCATGCAGATCCACTGGTGCTTGAAGTGTCAGTGGCAGAAAGGGGTACTATTTGGAGATTTTGGCAGGACTTTATATATGAATCAAAGCTCAGAACCTTAGGATCTCAGATCAAAGACTTAAAATTCTCAGCAGATAATCATGAACATTGTCTCCCAAGTTCGTGAACTTCCCATCATGAACTGGTTGTTTACTGACCTACACAACCATAAAGTGTGAACAGCAGCAATCTATTATCAGTGGAAGTGGTATATGAGATTGGGCTCAAGCAAGACTTGAAGACACAATAAGTTATATACAGGAGTGGCCCAAATACCCATGGTCCCCATTTCTGCTACATTACCTTCTTTCCCTTAGCTTGAAGCTAAGCCTTATGGAGAGTTCTCTGTGATCAGAGAGCAAAAGTAAACTAGGGCCTGATTTACACATGCTTCTGTACAATATGCAGGCACCACCCAAAAGGGGACAGCATCAGCACTAGCACTACAACCCCTTTCTGGGACATCCCTGAAGGATAGTGGTGAAAGTAAATCTTCCCAGTGGAAAAATTTCCTGGTACATGGTTGTTTGTTTTGCTTAGAAGGAGAAATGGCCAGAGATGTAGCTGTATACCAGTTTATGAGCTGTGGTCAATGGTTTGCCTGTATGGTCAGGTAATTGGAAGGAACATGATTGGAAAATTGGTACCCAGGATGTCTGGGGAATAGGGATGTCAATAGATCTTTCTGAATGGGTGAAAAATATAAAGATATTTATGTACCATGTGAATGCTCACCACAGGGTAACATCAGCAGAGGAAATTTTTAATAATCAAGTGATAGGATGACCCATTCTGTGGCTACCAGTTAGCCTCTTTCCCCAGCCTCTCTTGTCATTGTCCAATGGGCTCATGAACAAAGTGACCATGTTGTCAGGGATGGAAGTTTGGCATGGACTTAGCAATATGAGCTTCTATTCGCCAAGGCTGACCTGGTTAAGGCCATGGCTCACTACCCAATCTGCCAATAGTAGAAATCAACACTGAGTCTCTGATATGGCACTGTTCCCTGAGGTGATCAGCCTGGTGGCAGGTTGATTACACTGGAGCATTTCCATCATGGAAGGAGCAGCACTTTGACCTTACTCAAATAGATACTTACCCTGGATACAGATTTGCCCTCTCTGCATGCAGTGTTTCTGCTATAATTACCATCCATGGCAATTTACCATACAGAATGGATCCTCCACTGTCCTGGTATTTGTATTAGTCAGCTTAGGATGCCATAACAAAATATAATATACTGGGAGAATTAAACAACATAAAATTTATTTTCTCACATTTTGGAGGCTAGACATCTCAGATCAACAGCCAACAGTGTAGGTTTCTTGTGGGAAATTTTCTCTGGGCTTGTAGGCAGCTGCCATCTCACCATGTGCTCACATGACCTCTTCTTTGTGTGCATGTGGGAGAGGGAAGGAGAATGCTCTGAGTGTCTCTTCTTATAAGGACACTAATCCTATCTGATCAGGGCCCCACTCTTATGAATTCATCTAAACTTAATTAATTCCTTACTCCAAATACAGTCACATTAGTGTTAGGAATTCAACAGATGAAGTTTGAGGGGGAAAACAATTGAGTGCATAGCATTATTCCACACAGTATTACATTTTTTAACTTTTATTTTATATTGGAATATAATTGATTAACAATGTTGTGTTAGTTTCAGGTATACAGCAAAGTGATTCAGTTATAAATATACATGTATCTATTCTTTTCCAATTCTTTTCCCATTTGGGTTATTAGAGAATATTGAGCAGAATTCCCTGTGCTATACAGAAGGTTCTTGTTGGTTATCTATTTTAAATATGGCAGTGTGTACATGTCAATCCCAAACTCCCAATCTATCCCCCACCCCACCCTTCTGCCCTGGTAACCATAAGTTCGTTTTCTACATCTGTGAGTCTGTTTCTGTTTTGTAAATAAGTTCATTTGTATCATTTTCATTAGATTCTGCATATAAACAATATCATATAATATTTGTCTTTGTCTAACTTAATTCTCTTAGTATGATAATCTCTAGATCCATCTATGTTGCTGCAAATGGCATTATTTCATTGATTTTAATGTCTGAGTAATATTCCATTGTATATATGTGTCACATCTTCTTTATCCATTCATCTGTCGAAGCAGCATTTAGGTTGCTTCCATGTCTTGGCTATTGTAAACAGCACTGCAATGAACTATGGGGTGCATGTATCCCTTTGAACCATGTTTGTCTCCAGATATATGCCCAGCAGTGGGACTGTGGGATCATATGGTAGCTCTATTCTTAGTTTCTTAAGTAACCTCCATACTGTTCTCCATAGAGGTTGTGTGATTGTACCAATTTACATTGCCACTAACGGTGTAGGAAGGTTTCCTTTTCTCCACACCTTCTCCAGCATTAATTGCTTTTAGATAATTTGAAGATGGCCATTCTGACTGGTGTGAGGTAATATCTCATTGTAGTTTTGATTTCCATTTCTCTAACAATTAGCGATGTTGAACATCTTTTCATGTGCCTCTTGACTATCTGTATGTCTTCTTTGGAGAAATGTCTATTTAGGTATTCTGCCATTATTTTGACTGGGTTGTTTGGCTTTTTTTGACATTGAGCCACATGAGCTGTTTGTAAATTATGAAGATTAATCACTTGTCAGTCCCATCATTTGCAAATATTTTCTCCCATTCTGTGGGTTGTCTTTTCATTTTGTTTATGGTTTCCTTTGCTGTGCAAAAGCTTTTGAGGTTAATTAGGTCCCATTTTTTATTTTTTGTTTTTATTTCCATTACTCTATAAGATGGATCAAAAAGATATTGCTGGGATTTATGTCAAAGAGTGTTCTGCCTATATTTTCCTCTAAGAGTTTTATAGTATCTAGTCTTCCATTTAGGTCTTTAATCTATTTTGAGTTTATTTTTGTGTATGGTGTTAAAGAATGTTCTAATTTCATTTTTTACATGTAGCTGTCCAGTTTTCTTGCACCATTTATTGAAGAGACTGTCTTTTCTTCATTGTGTAGTCTTGCCTCCTTTGTTGTAGATTGATTGACTATAGGGGTGTGGGTTTACTTCTGCGCTTTCTATCCTGTTCCTTTGATCTATATTTCTGTTTTTGTGCAAGTACCATACTGCTTTGATGACTCTAGCATTGTAGTATAGTCTGAAGTCAGATAGGCTAGTTTTTCCAGCTCCGTTTTTCTTTCTCAAGATTGCTTTGGGTATTCAGGGTCTTTTGTGTCTCCATACAAATTTTAAGAATTTTTGTTCTAGTTCTGTAAAATATACCATTGGTAATTTGAAAGGGATTGCATTCAATCTGTAGATTGCCTTGGGTAGGAGAGTCATTTTGACATTATTGATTCTTTCAATCCAAGAACATGGTATATCTCTCATCTGTTTTTGTCATCTTTGATTTCTTTCAACAGCATCTTGTAGTTTTTGGAGTACAGGTCTTTGACCTCCTTAGATAGGTTTATTCCTAGGTATTTTATTCTTTTTGATGTGATGGTAAATGGTATTGTTCCTTTAATTTCTCTTTCGGATATTTCATTGTTAGTGTATAGAAATGCAAGCGATTTCTGTGTATTAATTTTATATTCTGCAACTTTGCCAAATTCATTGATGAGCTTTAGTAGTTTTCTGGTAACATCTTTAGGATTTTCTATCTATAGTATCATGTCATCTGCACACAGTGACAGTTTTACTTCTTCTTTTCCAATTTGGATTCAATTTATTTCTTTTTGTTCTCTGATAGCCATGGGTAGGACTTCCAAAACTTTGTTGAATAAAAGTGGTGAGAGTGGACATCCTTGTCTTGTTCCTTATCTTAGAGGAAATGCTTTCAGCTTTTCAACATTTAGTATGATGTTAGCTGTAAGTTTGTCTTATAATATGGCCTTTATTATGTTGAGGTATGTTCCCTCTTTGCCCACTTTCTGCAGAGTTTTTATCATAAATTGGTGTTGAATTTTGTCAAAACCTTTTTCTGCATCTATTGAGATGATCATATGGTTTTTATTCTTCAATTTGTCAGTGTGGTGTATCACACCAACTGATTTGAGGATATTGAAAAAACCTGGGATAAACCCCACTCGATTGTGGTGTATGATCCTTTTAATATATAGTTGGATTTGTTTGCTAGTATTTTGTTGAGAATTTTTCCATCTATGTTCATCAGTCATATTGACTTCTGATTTTTTTTTTTTTTTTGCATCTTTGCCTGGCTTTCGTATCAGGGTGATGGTGGGCCCATGGAATGAGTTTGGGAGTGTTCGTTCCTCTTTGATTTTTTTGGAATAGTCTCAAAAGGATAGGTGTTAACTCTTCTCTGTTTGCTAGAATTCACCTGTGAAGCCATCTGGCCCTGGACTTTTGTTTGTTAGGAGTTTTTTAATCACAGTTTCAATTCCAGTACTTGTGATTGGTCTGTTCATATTTTCTATTTCTTCCTGGTTCAGTCTTGGGAGATTGTACCTTTTTACCAATTTGTCCATTTTTTTCTAGGTTGTCCATTTTATTGGCATATTGTTGCTTGTAGTAATCTCTTATGATCCTTTGTATTTCTGTGGTGTCCCTTGTATCTTCTCCTTTTTCATTTCTAATTTTATTGATTTAAGCCCTCTCCTTTTTCTTGATGAATTTGGCTAAAAATTTATCAGTTTTGTATATCTTCTCAAAGAACCAGATTTTAGTTTCATTGAGATTTTCTGTTGTTTTCTTCATCTCTATTTCATTTATTTTTGCTCTGATCTTTCCTTCAACCAACTTTGGGTTTTGTTTGTTCTTCTTTCTCTAGTTGATTTAGGTGTCAGGTCAGGTTTTTTATTTGAGATTTTTTCATGTTTCCTCAGGTAAGATTATATTGCTATAAACTTCCCTCTTAGTACAGCTTTTGCTGCCTCCCAAAGGTTTGTCATGTTTACACTTTCATTTGTCTTTCAGTAGTTTGGATTTCTTCAGAGATCCATTGGTTGTTTAGTAGCATATTGTTTAGCCTCCATGTGTTTGTGTTTTTACATTTTTTTTTCCTGGAATTCACTTCTAATCTCATAGCGTTGTGGTCGGAAAAGATGCTGATATGATTTCAATTTTCTTAAATTTATTGATGCTTGCTTTTTGGTCCAGCACGTGATCATTCCTGGAGAATGTTCCATGTGCACTTAAGAAGAATGTGTATTCTGCTGCTTTTGGATGGAATGCTCTATAAATATCAGTTAATTCCATCTGGTCTAATGTCTCAATTAAGGCCTGTGTTTCCTTATTGATTTTCTGTCTGGATGATCTGTCCATTGATGAATGTGGGATGTTAATGTCCCCCATTTTTATTGTTACTGTTGATTTCTTATTTTATGGCTGTTAGTATTTGCCTTATATATTGAAGTGCTCCTATGTTGGGTGCATATATATTTACAATTGTTATATCTTCTTCTTGGCTTGATCCTTCTTTGTCTCTTGTAACACTCTTTATTTTAAAGTCAATTTTGTCTGATATGAGTACTGCTACTCCAGCTTTCTTTTGATTTCCATTTGCATGGAATACATTTTTCCATTTCCCCACTTTCAGTCTGTATGTTCCCTTAGTTCTGAAGTGGGTCTCTTTTAGACAGAATATATATGGGTCTTGGTTTTTTATCCATTCAGCCACTCTATGTCTTTTGCTTGGAGCATTTACTCCATTTACTTTTAAGGTAATTATCAATATGTATGTTCTTATTGTCATTTTGTTAATTGTTTTGGATTTGTTTTTGTAGGTCTTTTTTCTTCCTTTCGTCTTTTGTTCTCTTCTCTTGTGATTTGATGACTAACTTTAGTGGTTTGGATCCATTTTTCTATTTTGTGTGTGTATCTATTGTAGATTTTTGGTTTGCAGTTGCCATGAAGTTTTGGTATAGCAGTCTATATGCAAACAAGCTTGTTTTAATTTGCTGCTCTTTTAATTTCAAATGCATTTCCAGTATCCTGCATTTGTTCTCTCCTCTTCTCACAGTTGCTGGTTTTGATATCATATTTGTGTGCACATGATTTCCTACCTTTACTATATGTTTGCCTTTATCAGTGAGCTTTTCCATTTGTAATTTTATTTTTTTCTAGTTGTGACCTTTTCTTTGCCACCTAGAGAAATTTCTTTAGCATTTGTTGCAAAGCTGGTCTGTTGGTGCTGAATTCTCTTAGCTTTTGCTTGTCTGTAAAGCTTTGGATTTCTCCATCAAATCTGAAAGAGAGCTTTGCTGGGTAGAGTATTTCTGGTTGTAGGTTCTTCCCTTTCATCACTTTAAATATATCATGCCACTCCCTTCTGACCTACAGAGTTTCTGCTGAGAAATCAGCTGATAACCTTATGGGAGTTCCATTGTATGTTATTTGTTGCTCTTCCCTTGTTGCTTTTAATAATTTTTCTTTGTCTTTAATTTTTATCAATTTGATTACTATGTATCTCACACAGTAATCAAGTGAGTTCCTTCAAGGAATGCACTTCACAGCAATTGAAGTGTGGCAATGGGTCTGTGTTCATGGAATTTATTGGTTCTACCATTTTCCCTACCATCCTAAAGCAATAAATGATAAAATGGCTTTTTGAAGACTCTGTTAAAACATCAGCTAAGTGGGAAACCCTACCTTGTAGAGCTGGGGCAAGGTTCTCCAGGAGGCTGTTTAAACTCTAAATCAGCATCAAATTTATGGTACTGTTTCTCCTATAGCCAATATTCATGAGTCCAGGCATCAAAAGGTAGAAATAAGAGTGGCACTACTCATTATTACCACTAGTGATCCACCAGCTTCCTGTCCCTGTAATCTTTTGCTCTGCTGGTCTAGATATCTTAAAGAGTTACAAAGGGAGGAATGCTTCTACTAGTAGACACAGCAATGATTCCATTGAACTGGAAAACTATCACACAGCCACTTTGGGCTCCTCAGGCTCTGAATCAACAGTCAAGGAAGGGAATAACTGTACTGGCTGCAATGATAGATACTGATCGCCGTGACAAATTGGACTAGTAATCCACAACAGATGTAAAGTAGAGTATGTCTGGAATACTGAAAATCCCTTAGGATGTTTCTTAGTGCCATGCCCTGTGATTAAAGCCAATGGAAAACTACAACAACTCATTTCAGGCAAGACTATTAATGGCCCAGAACCTTCAGGAATGAAGATTTGGGTCATGCCACCAGGTAGGGAGCCACTACAATCTGAGGCGTTTGCTGAAGGCAAATGGAATACAGAATGGGTAGAGGGAGAAGGTGGTTATAAATACCAGCCATGTGACCAGTTGCAGAAATTAGAACTGTAATTGTTATGAATATTTCTTACTTATTTTTATGAATATTTTTTGTATGTGTGTATGTACTATGTACATATACATGTATCTACATGTATATCTTTGTTTTCATCTCTCTTTTATCCCCTTTTTATATAACATAAGATGTATTGACTTTCCATAACTGTATATAAGTACTGTTAACTCTACATCATAATATTTAAGTTACAGGATATTGAGAAGAGAAAACATCACTCAAGGACTTTGTTTCCTCTTCTAGGGAGAGAGTTTGTGAATTTTCAGTTGTATATAGAGTAGTTGTATTATGTTAGGCAAAATTAGAACCTTGTTATTGTCTTTTTGAGATTAAGTATAATTTAAGGAGATGTGTACGGGTGTTACATTGACAAGAGGTGAACTGTGATCGTTAATTTTATGTGTCAGCTTGTTTAAGCTACAATGTCCAGTAGTTTGGTCAAACACCAGTCTAAATGTGATTGTAAAGGTATTTTTTGGATGCGATTAGTGTTTAAATAAGTAGAGCTTGAGTAAAGCAGATTACTCTCCATTATGTGGATAGACCTCATACAATCAGTTGAAGGCCTTAGAGAAAAGACAAGGGTCCCCTGAGGAAGAAGGGATTCTGCTTTGAGACTGCTTTTGGGCTCAAGACTACAACATCAACTTTTGCCAGAATTTCCAGCATATCAGCTTGCCCTAATAATTTTGGACTTGCCACACCCCACAGTTGTGTCAGCCAAGTCACTAATATTTAAAATAAATCTTTATATATATGTTTAAGGCCTATTGGTTCTGTTTTTCTGGGGAACCCCTCCTAATACACATAGCTTGGTATGGGGCCATCATTTTTTTCCATGTTGTCTGGCTGGAGTAAAGCGGTATTGCTTAAAACTTTCTGTTTTGCTAGGTTGCTCCTTTTCTGGTCTTTTGGCTATAGAGAGCAGTGTTGTTGTAGCAGGTTTTTATGTCTGTGCCATTCGTGTTTCTGGGTTGCTGGTCTTCAGCTCCATGTCTTAATAAGCAAAAGAAAACCTGGGGAGCTGACCACCATTTCTCAAGTCTCAAAGTCCCTTGCCAGTCTGCCTTCTTCTCTCTACATTTCAGTCTTGTTATATTTGTTTTATATACAATGTCCAGGGTTTTTAGTTGTATTTAATATGAAGAATAAGAAAAATTATGTCTGTTCCATCTTGCCAATAGCAAAAGTCTATATAGCATTTTTAACTTTTAAGTTTTTTACTTGTCACACCATATTGTCTTCTGGATCCTATGAGGTAGGCACAACCCATTTTGAGAACTCTGATCTAAAGAATGAGTCCTTAGGCAACAAGAACTAAAGGAAAAAAATCTAGGACTGGAAGTCAAGGAAAGTGGGTTATAGTCCTAGCTAGAGTACTACTTGACTTTAGACCAATCATTTCTTTCCCTGTGTGCCTATTACTTTAGCTCTAAAATGGGGGTAACAACAACTACCTTGTCCACCTCTCAGGGCTATGGGATAAAAATTTTTAAAGGAATGTGAAAAATCTGTACAAATATTAATAATTGATAGAAATCCAAGAGTTGGGACATTACACATCTAAGAAAATGGGACCTCATATATTTTACATAAGAGTTCATAAGGATATGGAAATGTAGAAGAAGGAACACTTTGATAAAAAGGATTGAGGGGAGGGAGAGGTTAGGAGTTTCTATACATAGACTTTATAGTTCTCTCTCTTTTTTAAAGGTATTTATTCTAACATTTTTTTTTCTTTTTTGTCTGCATTGGGTCTTCGTTGCTGCACGCAGACTTTCTCTAGTTGTGGCGAGTGGGGGTTACTCTTCATTGCAGTGTGTGGGCTTCTCATGTGGTGGCTTCTCTTGTTGTGGAGCATGGGCTCTAGGTGTGAGGGCTTCAGTAGTTGCAGTGCACGGGCTCAGTGGTTGTGGCTCATGGGCTCTAGGGCGCAGACTCCGTAGTTGTGGTGCACGGACTTAGTTGCTTCACAGCATGTGGGATCTTCCTGGACCAGGGATCGAACCCATGTTCCCTGCCTTGGCACGCGGATTCTTAACCACTGAACTACCAGAGAAGTCCCTAGGCTTTATAGTTCTTTTGGTTATAATAAACTCTCTCTTTCTTTAAGTATGACAGATTTATTTTAGGGACATGCCCCCAGGAGTACAAGATAAACAAATC
Source organism: Balaenoptera physalus (assembly GCF_965194825.1). NCBI lineage: Eukaryota > Metazoa > Chordata > Mammalia > Artiodactyla > Balaenopteridae > Balaenoptera > Balaenoptera physalus. Next base: position 58,006,237 of record NC_138903.1, on the reverse strand, counting down.
GCCTGGTATTCAGTAAAAGAGGGAACTATAGAATGGGTCAAAAAAGTTCCACAGATTTCAGCAGCTAGAGGTTATGGCTCCTCATTCTGGTAGTCTTCTATGAATGGAACTCAGCTACCCCATGATTACTCCATGATTTCACATTTCAATTATGGCCAGTTTATCACCCTCTTCTCTGCCTCTAGACTTCTGGTTCTATTTCCATAGAATTTAGGCTTAAAGTTGGCACATTATGGTTGCCATTGTCTCTCTTTACCTCATCACCTTTTAGATTCTAGTCCTACTGCTAACTCCCTCCTTCTCTATATATTTCTTAGTTCAATTTCTGAAGAATTGAGAGTTTCCCCAATAAAACTTTTTGTAGTAGACAATGTCATAAGTCACAGGCAAGTCTATGGCTAGGCTAACATTTCTTTAATTTTGCACCCATAGTTTAATAGCTATGGCTATGCATGGGAGCACAGTCATATCTTCCTATACCAAGGTCTGAAGGTGTAGCCAGCTATCTATAAGAAACTGTGGGTGAGGCAGGCATCAAGATTGACATATAGTGCTCAATGAATAATGTGTGGACTACAGTAGTAAATATAGTACCAGTTGATATTTCTTAATATAAAATTGAAGGACATTAAGGAAAAGGAGACTTCCAGTTTAGGTTATTCAGAGACCAAACAAACAATAATTCCTTCCTCTTCTTTCTACTGGAAAACAAGTACAGCCCTTGAGTCTCTTTTCTTTCTGGGCTCCTTTGTGCCTAAGTACTTGGAGCTGAATCCATGGACTCTGGGTTTTGTGCCCTCTCAATACTCATCCTGCTGGCTCAGTAAGTGACTCCTTTATGATCATGCTTGATGTTTTACTGTTTCTTTAATATCCAAGTATCATCTGCTATTTCCCTTGTTAACGATCAAGCTGAGTAATAAGCTTTGTGTCTCAAGCAGTTTAGAGCTAACATTAATATTATGTCCATTATTAATGGGTTGATTTTTTCTAGAGCCATTTTTCCCCTTGAGCTGTCAGGAGAAAGCTATTAACCCCTTTGTCAAGTGCCCTATCTTTTTCCTTATCACCAACTTGCCTTCCTCTTTCATCTGCATGGGGTAGCATCTTGAATTGCATGTCTTATCATTCTTGTTTTTTCACCCTTGACTATGCACATGACCACCTTGTTGAAAAGTCTGTCAGACAGAATAATAGCTAGCCAGTCACCCATTTCCACACCCAGTGGACTAGCCTGTCAGTCAGACTGAAGATCCATCAGTTGGAAATAAAGCTACGCAGTCTGTCAGCTAGTATGACAACCAGCCAGTAGGTCAGACAGTCAAAGAGTCAGACAGTCAGATAGTCACCAAACTTGTATGTCAATGAATCTGTATATCTGAAAACAGTCCATCAGATTAGCCTATCAGTCATATGTAGAATAGGAAACAGTAACAAAACAATCAGCCTGCCAGGCAGCTGAGACAGACAGGCAGAAAGCTTGTATAATAGACCGATAATAAATCATCCAGCAAATTATTCAATTAGTCAGAATGTCAGCAAGTCATCCTATCAACTGTCAGTTTGCCACTCATTCTGTCAGTTTGTAAGTCATCCAATCAGAAATTTAGTTAGTTCCAGCTGGCTAGCTTAACAGTAAGCCTGTTAGTCACACAGACTTCTAAAACAGACTTCTGTTAATCAGCCAGCTAACCAACAGAGGAAAAATTTATATATTGACTTTTCTTTGATTTTAAGGTGCCTGAAACAGGCAGAATGAGGTGGACGTGTTCCCTCATGGCTCAGGTCACATCTCATATCTTTTTTTTTTTTCTTTAACATCTTTATTGGAGTATAATTGCTTTACAATGGTGTATTAGTTTCTGCTTTATAACAAAGTGAATCAGTTATACATATACATATATCCCTATATCTCTTCCCTCTTGCATCTCCCTCCCTCCCACCGTCCCTATCCCACCCCTCTAGGTGGTCACAAAGCACCAAGCTGATATCCCTGTGCTATACAGCTGCTCCCACTAGCTATCTATTTTACATTTGGTAGTGTATATATGTTCATGTCACTCTCTCACTTTGTCACAGCTTAGCCTTCCCCCTCCCCGTATCCTCAAGTCCATTCTCTAGTAGGTCTGCATCTTTATTCCCGCCTTGCCCCTAGGTCCTTCATAACCTTTTTTTTTTTTTTAGATTCCGTATATATGTGTTAGCATACATTATTTGTTTTTCTCTTTCTGACTTACTTCACTCTGTAGGACAGACTCCAGGTCCATCCACCTCACTACAAATAACTCAATTTCGTTTCCTTTTATGGGTGAGTAATATTCCATTGTATATATGTGCCACATCTTCTTTATCCATTCGTCTGTTGATGGACACTTAGGTTGCTTCCATGTCCTGGCTATTGTAACTAGAGCTGCAATGAACATTGTGGTACATGACTCTTTTTGAATTATGGCTTTCTCAGGGTATATGCCCAGTAGTGGGATTCCTGGGTTGTATGGTAGTTCTATTTTTAGTTTTTTAAGGAACCTCCATGCTGTTCTCCATAGTGGCTGTATCAATTTACATTCCCACCAACAGAGCAAGAGGGTTCCCTTTTCTCCGCACCCACTCCAGCATTTGTTGTTTGTAGATTTTCTGATGATGCCCATTCTAACTGGTGTGAGGCGATACCTCATTGTAGTTTTGATTTGCATTTCTCTAATAATTAGTGATGTTGAGCAGTTTCTCATGTGCTTCTTGGCCATCTGTATGTCTTCTTTGGAGAAATGTCTATTTAGGTCTTCTGCACATTTTTGGATTGGGTTGTTTGTTTTTTTGATATTGAGTTGCATGAGCTGCTTGTAAATTTTGGAGATTAATCCTTTGTCAGTTGCTTCATTTGCAAATATTATCTCCCATTCTGAGGGTTGTCTTTTAGTCTTGTTTATGGTTTCCTTTGCTGTGCAAAAGCTTTGAAGTGTCATTAGGTCCCATTTGTTTATTTTTGTTTTTATTTCCATTTCTCTAGGAGGTTGATCAAAAAGGATCTTGGTGTGATTTATGTCATAGAGTGTCCTGCGTATGTTTTCCTCTAAGCGTTTGATAGTGTCTGGCCTTACATTTAGGTCTTTAATCCATTTTGAGTTTATTTTTGTGTATGGTGTTAGGGGGTGTTCTAATTTCATTCTTTTACATGTAGCTGTCCAGTTTTCCCAGCACCACTTATTGAACAGGCTCTCTTTCCTCCACTGTATATTCTTGCCTCCTTTATCAAAGATAAGGTGACCATATGTGCGTGGGTTTATCTCTGGATTTTCTATCCTGTTCCATTGTTCTGTATTTCTGTTTTTGTGCCAGTACCATACTGTCTTGATTACTGTAGCTTTGTAGTATAGTCTGAAGTCAGGGAGTGTGATTCCTCCAGCTCCATTTTTCTTTCTCAAGATTGCTTTGTCTATTCGGGGTCTTTTGTGTTTCCATACAAATTGTGAAATTTTTTGTTCTAGTTCTGTGAAAAATGCCAGTGGTAGTTTAATAGGGATTGCATTGAATCTGTAGATTGCTCTGGGTAGTATAGTCATTTTCACAATGTTGATTCTTCCAATCCAGGAACATGGTATATCTCTCCATCTATTTGTATCATCTTTAATTTCTTTCATCAGTGTCTTATAATTTTCTGCATACAGGTCTTTTGTCTCCTTAGGTAGGATTATTCCTAGATATTTTATTCTTTTTGTTGCAGTGGTAAATGGGAGTGTTTTCTTAATTTCGCCTTCAGATTTTTCATCATTAGTGTATAGGAATGCAAGAGCTTTCTGTACATTAATTTTGTATGCTGCTACTTTACCAAATTCATTGTTTAGTTCTAGTAGTTTTCTGGCAGCATCTTTAGGATTCTCTATGTATAGTTTCATGTCATCTGCAAACAGTGACAGCTTTACTTCTTCTTTTCCAATTTGGATTCCTTTTATTTCTTTTTCTTCTCTGATTGCTAAAAGTTCCAAAACTATGTTGAATAATAGTGGTGAGAGTGGGCAACCCTGTCTTGTTCCTGATGTTAGTGGAAATGGTTTCAGTTTTTCACCACTGGGGATGATGTTGGCTGTGGGTTTGTCATATATGGCCTTTATTACACATCTCATATCTTTATTGTCACTTTCTAAGAGAGAAAGGCCATTGTTAAGATGTATAGGACCTTTGTGTAAATTATAAAAAGACACCATCCCACCCATGATAAACTGCATAAAGGAGCACCTTCAGGGAATGATTAGGGAAACGTACTCCTTTTTTCCTGACACAGTCCCAAGACCCAAGTCTAAGGTAGCAGAAGGTGGGCTGAAGTTCCGCCCCTCTCTTCTTCAGTTGTGTACCTCTGTGCAAAATACATTGTATTGTGAAGCTTCTGTCCAGAAGACCTTTCCTGAAACACCCTAAAGTATCTCCAGTTATTCTAGATTGTCTCTGTCAATTGAGAATCACCAAATTCAGAACTACATTTTTTTAGAATACCCATCTTCATATGATTTCAGGTTGTAGTTTGCTAACAAGAGACACTTGCATAAGAATTGGAAGGATACAAGATATTCTGTGGAGGCAATTGGAGCTGGAGAAGTAGGCAGATATGAGATTTACAACAGCTTTCTTATGAGCTCTTAATATTTACTTACTTCACTGGGACTAAGATTATAAGTGGGAACCTCCCCAGGATTCTAGAGAAATTTAGCAGCTTCCTCACCAGCTCCTGAAAACCACCCACTTCGATACTTCAGAGTAAGATAATTATTGCGTCCCCAGCTCATGTAATAGCTGTATAAGCTCCTAATTCCTATAGTAACCTCTTCATACCTGGAATCCACATAGTGGTTTCTCTTCTTGTGACCAAATTCTAATTGACAACCCAGTTACCCCCAATCATATTACCCTGTTTAATTCTATAATAACACTTCTTTATTACTCACTGATATTTCCTTGTTTACTTTCTAGCTCTCTTACCAAAATTAATATTTTAAGAAAATAGGGGCCGTGTTTGTTTTCTTCAGCACAGCATATCCCATGCTAAATGCTATTCCATTATCTTGCAAATTCCTTAAGAAATGAGATGTAGGTAGACACCTTGGTGGGGAGCTCCAATCTGAAAATCTGACTCTTGAATACCCCCACCCAATGGGCCAGAATGACTTTGTCTTCACCTATTACCTGAACTTTTCTCAGATTCAGAGATCAATGACTCACATTTGTTGAACATCTCTTATGTGCCAGACTGTCGCTATGTATAAAATCTTTCGGATACACCATTGTAACAAACTCTGCAATTTGCCCACCCTTTATCCATTCTTCCCTTCTTCCTTATAGAATCATGATTTAACTTGGGTCAACAATGCACTCACATAAAATTCTCTCCTCCCCAGACTCACTGCAGCTAGTAATGGCCATGTGATGCATTTGTGGCCAATGAAATACAAACAAAAGATCCCTGGTTGAGGCTTCTAGGAAAGATTTTTTTTCCTGATGAGAAGGGATAGACTCAGCTGGCATGTCCTTTTTTCCTTCTCCTTTGCATGCTTAGAATGTGATAATTTGAGAGCACAAGGAAGAAAGATATATGCTTGGGATGGTAGAACCAAAAGCACAAGAATCTGATCCTTAATGACTTTGTGGAACCATTGTCCCACTCCTCTGTGATCTACTTCCAGATTTTCATTAGTGACACAAAGTCCTTATTTATTTAAGTCATTTTAGTTTAATTTCCATTATAGGAACTCAACACAACCTTAACTGTAATTTAATCAACTTTTTATTAAATCATCTCATTTAATCTTCCCAACAACACTGTGAGGAAGGTTTTTTAAATTCCCATTGGACAGATTAGGAAACAAGCTTGGAGAGGTTAAGAGATTTGTCTATCATACAGCTTGTAAGTGGCAGAGCTTGAATCCAAACTTAGATTTCTCTGAGTCCAGCTCCAGTGCTCTTTTTTTATGCCACAATGTGCCAGCTTCTTTACAGGATATCCTGATTCCTGGCAAAAGAGGAATTGTGTGTGTGTTTGTGTGTGTGTTTATGTGTGTGTGTGTGAGAGAGCGAGAGAGAGGCAGAGAGATAGAGGCAGAGGGCTTTTTGAGAGAAGAATCACTCATTGTCCTCATCAAGCATTTTTCTAGGTTCCTGATGGTTCTTACTGGGCCATATTCAAATAAAATATGTATATACGAAGAGACCAGGAACCCTTGTTCTTGTCTTCTAGGAGCTTCTGGTCTGATATCAGTAACCCTGCTCTAAGCATTTCTCTCCATTTCCACAGCATTGTCAGAACCACTTGTTTCAGTTTAGGTGTAACATTAATCTATTTATTCATTCCTTTAATGAACATTTCCCAGGCACTTTCTATGGGCCAAGAATACTAGAAAGAGAACTGGAATAAGAGTATGAATGCCTAAGTCTTAATCCTGGTATCACTACTAAATTTTATCCTTGAGTTCTAGGTTTCAGTGTCCCTATCTATATACATAGGACATTAGACTAGATAGTCTAGTCTAATGGAATTTATAGCCATGACAGATTAGGTTCGTTTGAGTTGGCTCAGTTTTGGCTGTCACTGCATTGCACTGAGAGAGCTGCCATGAGCCTATTGTTTCTCCAGTGGGAAAAGGAGAGCCCAAGGTGGACATTCAGCTGCCCCAGTATTGTGGGTTACTTCTCAGGAGGTCCACTCAGGTCTTCCCTCATGAGATCACCAGAGAATCAGATAGTGATGGAGACAGGGCTTACATCAACCAACACTTGGATCTTGGCAGACTGAGTTCCTACTTACAGCAGCATCCAAGTGGAAATCCCAACCTGCAGAATTAATTATTCATCTGCCGAGCCAAGATTGTGGCCTAGTCTTACCAGAGAACTTGACAAGAACCCCCAAACAACAAGCCTTTCTGGACTTGGAGTCTGTTCTGCTGCCCCATGGGACAGAGAAGCTAACTCATAGTCCTGCCTGCTGCTGAATGAAGCTCCCAGCCCCACCTGACCAGAAAGCCTGGTTAGAGCACCTAGAAATCTGCTTAGCCCAATAGCATTCAAGTGGACAGCATGACTAGTTGTTCTTCCCATATGCAGAGTAAATCCAGTGGCTCTGTCTGGTGAGGGAGCTTGGTGCAGTTTTGCCTAATTTGGTCCCCAAACAAGAAAGTTGTCAGCCTTGGAGCCTGTTCTACAGGCCTACATGGGCAGGTAAAATAGTTCATAGCCCTGTTCACTCCTGAATATAGCCATGAGCCCTGCCTGACCAGGAAACCTAATCAGAGCTCCCAGGAGTCTATGCAGTTCATTCTGCAACCCTGATTACACTGGCACTTGAGTGGCGAGCCCAGCAGGCAGCCCTGCCCATCTGCAAAGTCAAGGCAATGGTCCACCAGTCCAGGGAATTTGGTGCATAGTTCTGCTTAATTTGGTCTCCAAACAAGAGGCTTACTAACCTTGAGGCCTGTATTGTGGCTACACCTGGGCAGGGAAACTAATTTGTAGCCTCACCAAGTGCTAGATATACCTTTCAGCCTGCTCAAATAGGAAACCTAATGAGTATATATTAAGTTGGTTAACTTACCCATCCCTCAACCCTGCTTATGGTGGCACTTGAGCAGAGATTCAAGTCGATGGCTCTCTCCAACAACAGATGAAAGCAAGTGGGCCCATCTGGCCATGGAATTCAGTGTGCAGTCTTACTTGACTTGGGTCCCCAAACAAGGCTTGCTGACCTTGGTACCCATTCTGCTTCTCTGCCTGAACAGGAGAGCTAATTCATAGTCCCATCAACTACTGAATATAGTATCCTGTATAGACAATCTAGAAAGCCACATCAGAGAATCCAGGAAACCATGGAGCCCATCTTATAGCTTTACTTGGACATGGAACAAAGCCTGCAGTCCTGTTCAACGGTTTTCAGCAAGAGGCACTTCCTCTGACCTCAAGCTTGAGCTGTAACCTCTCCCAGAGATGGACACAGATAGCAAGCCCTGCCTGCCAGATATCAGCTCACACAACCAGAACCAAAACCTGAGCTGACTGGTGAAGGGTTCTCTGCCAAAACAAACTTGTAAAGTCAGGAAGAGGAGACCACTTACTCTAATACACAGATACCAATATAAGGAATCAAGGATCATGGAAAATCAGGTAAATATGGCACCACAAATGGACTCTAATAAAGATCCAGTAACTGATCCTAAAGAAATGGAGATCTATGAACTTTCAGATAAAGAAGTCAGAATAATCCTATTAAAGAAATTTAGTGAACTACAAGAACATACAGACAGACAACTAAACAAAATTAGGAAAATAATGTATGAACAAAAAGATTGGTTCAACAAAAAATAGAAACCATAAAAACCCCAGAAATGCTGGAGGTGAAGAATAAAATGATTAAACTGAAGAATTAAATAGAGAGCTTCAACAGTAGACTTGATGATGCAGAAGAAAGAATCAGTGATCTAGAAGACAGGGCATTTGAAATTACCCTGTCAGAGGAGCAAAAAGGAAAAAAAAGAAAAAATGAAAGCCTGTAGAACTTATGGAACACCATCAAACAAAACAATGTCTTCATTATGGGAATCCCAATAAGGGAAAGAAAGAAAAAAGGACAGAAAATATATTTAAAGCAGTAATGGCTGAAAAGTTGCCAAATCTGGGAAAAGAAATGGACAACCAGATCCATGAGGCCGAAAGACCCCAAATAGGTTGAACCTGATAGGGATAAATTGAGAGACATTATAATTAAATCATCAAAACTCAAAGAAAAAAGGAAGAAATTTGAAAGCAGTAAGAGAAAAGCAACCTGTCATATACAAGGTGACTCCCATAAGACTGTCAGCACATTTCTCAAGAGAAACTTTTCAGGCCAGATGATAATGAGATGATATATTCAAAATATTGAAAGAAAAAAACTGCCAACCATGAATACTACACCTGAAAAAGCTGTCCTTAAGAAATGAAGGAGAGATAAAAACTTTCTCAAACAAACGAAAGTTGAGGGAGTTCATCACCACTATAACTGCCTTACAAGAAATGCTAAAGGGCATTGTTCAAGTGGAAATAAATGACACCAATTAACATTGTAGAAACATATGAAGGTAGTGTAAAACTCACTGGTATCAACAAATAATAGTCAAAGACAGATTCTGTAATATGGTAATGATGCTGCATAACTCACTTTCAACTCTAGTTTATAAGTTTGAAAATGTATTAAAATAATCAAAACTAAAATAATCTGTTATTAGATACACGATATAAAAAATATGTAAATTGTAACATTAATAACCTAAAATGTAAGGGGGGAAGTGAAGTGTAAAGTTTAAGAATGCTATTGAAGTTAAGTTGTTATCAGCTTAAATAGGGTGTTATAATTTTTAAGATATTTTATGTAAGCCTCATGATGACCACAAGGAAAAAAACCTGTAGTAGTTAACACAACAGATCATGATAAAAAAGCCAATGCATACTGACACAAAGAGACATCAAATCATAAAAGAAGATAGTAGGATAAGAAGCAAGGAACACTGGATATATAAAACCACCAGAAAACAATGAACAAAATGGCAATAATGTCATTAGCTATAAATAATTACTTTAAAGGTAAATAGATTAAATTCTCAAATCTTAAGACATACAATGACTAAATGGATAATAAAAGCAACATCCAATAACATGCTACCTACAAGAGACTCACTTTAGCTTTAAAGACACACAGAGACTGAGAATGAAGGGGTGGAAAAATATTTCAAGCAAATGGAAACTAAAAAAAAGCAAGACTATATTACATCAGACAAAATAGACATTGAGATAAAAATTTTAAAAAGAGACAAATAGGATCATTATATAATGATAAAGGGGTCAATCAACCGAGAAGGTATAATTATAAATATTTATGAACCCGACATTGGAGCAGCAAATTATATAAAGGAAATACAAGGACAAATAAATAGCAATAAAATAATAGTTGGTGACTTTGATACCTTACTCTCAACAATGGATAGATTATCCAGATAGAGAATCAGTAAGTAAAAAGTGGATTTGAAGAACACTATAGTCTAAATGGACTTAACAGACATAAACAGATAATTCTATCTGACAACAGCAGAATCCACATTCCTCCAAAGTGCACATGGATTTTTTTTCTAGGTTAGATTATGTGTTTGGACACAAGTCAGCAAATTCAAGAAGCCTGAAATCATACCAAGTGTCTTCTCTGACCACCATGGTATGAAACTGGAAATCAATAGCAGGAGGAAAACTGAAAAATTCATAAATACATGGAATAAAACAACACTCCCCTTACTAACAAATGGATCAAAGAAGAAATTAAAAGGAAAATTAAAAATGTATCTTGAGAGAAAAAAATGGACACATAACAAACCAAATCTTATGGGTTTCAGCAAAAGTAGTTCTGAGAAGGAAGTTTATAGCTATAAATGCATACAACAAGAAACTAGAAAGATCTCAAATAAACAACCTAACTTTAACCTCAAACAACAAGAAAAAGAACAAACTCAGACCAAATTAGCAGAAGGAAGGACATAATAAAGACTAGAGCAGAAATATATGAACTAGTATACAAGAAAACAGTAGAAAAGATTAAAAACCTAAGATTTGCTTTTTAAAAAGACAAACAAAATTTACAAACCTTTAGCTAAACTAACCAAGAATAAAAGAGAGGACCCAAATCAACAAAATTATTAATGAGAGTGTAGTCATTACAAATAGTAGCACAGAAATACAAAGGATTATAAGAAGCTACTATGGACAACCACATGACAACAAACAGGACAACCTAGAAGAAATGGATAAATTCTTAGAAACATACACCCTCTCAAGACTGAATCAGGAAGAAACAGAAAATCTGAGCAGACCAATAATGAGTAACAAGATTGAATCAGTAATCAAAAATCTCCCAACACATAAAAGCCCTGGACCAGATGGCTTCACTGTTAAATTGCACCAAAAATTTAAAGAAGAATAACACCAATTCTTCTAAAACATTTTCCAAAAATCTAAAAGGAGGGAACATTCCCAAATTCATTCCATGAGTCCAGCATACTGATACCAAAGCAGAGAAGGGCACTAAGAGAAAACTACAGGCTAATATCTCTGATTAACATGGGTGCAAAATTTCTCAATAAAATACTAGCAGACCAAATTCAACAGCACATTAAAAGGATCATACACCATAATCGAGCAGGATTCATTCTTGGGATGCAAGGTTGGTTCAACATATGCAAATCAATAAACCATCTTAATAGATGCAGAAAACACATTAAACAAAATTCAACATCCACTCAATGATAAAAAACTCTCAACAAATTAGGTATACAAGGAACACACCTCAAAATAATAAAGACCTTATTGGACAAGCCCATAGCAAACGTCATACTCCATGGTGAAAATTTGAAAGATTTCCTCTAAGATCAGGAACAAGACAAGGGTACCTACTCTTACCTCTCTAACATAGTGCTGAAAGTCCTAGCCAGAGCAATCAGGCAAGAAAAAAAAATGGCATCAAAAATGGGAAAAAAAAGGAGTAAAATTGGCTCTATTTGCAGATGACATGACTTTATAAAAAATGCTAAGGACACCATCAAATGACCTAAGATCCAATCAATAAGTTCAGTAAAGCTACAGGATACAAAATCAACATGCAGAAATCAGTAGTGTTTCATTTTTTCAGTTTTACTGAGATATAATTGGCATAAAGCACTGTATAAGTTTAAGGTGCACAACATAATGACTTGCCTCACATTTATTGTGAAATGATTACCATAATAAGTTTAGCTAACATTCATTATCACATATAGATACCAAAAGTAAATAAAAATGTTTTATTTTCCCTTGTGATGAGAACTACTTACAAATATACCATTTAGCAGCATTAAATATAGTCATCATGGGAGAGGAGCTTCAAGATGGTGGAAGAGTAAGACGTGGAGAAAACCTTCCTCCCCACAAATACATCAGAAATACATCTACGAGGTCTGGGCAAGATGGCGGAAGAGTAAGACACGGAAATCACCTTCCTCCCCACAGACACATCAGAAATACATCTACACATGGAACTGCTCCTACAGAACACCCACTGAATGCTGGCAGAAGATGTCAGACCTCCCAAAAGGCAAGAAACTCCCCACGTACTTGGGTAGGGCAAAAGAAAAAAGAAATAACAGAGACAAAAGAATAAGGAAGGGAACTGCACCAGTGGGAGGGAGCTGTGAAGGAGGAAAGGTTTCCACACACTAGGAAGCCCCTTCGTGGGTGGAGAATGCGGGTGGCAGAGGGGGGAAGCTTCGGAGCCACGGAGGAGAGCGCAGCCACAGGGGTGCGGAGGGCAAAGCAGAGAGATTTCTGCAGAGAGGATTGGTGCCGACCAGCACTCACCAGCCCGAGAGGCTTGTCTGCTCACCCGCCGGGGCAGGCAGGGGCTGGGAGCTGAGGCTCGGGCTTTGGTCAGATCACAGGGAGAGGACTGGGGTTGGCAGAGTGAACACAGCCTGAAGGGGTTAGCGCACCACAGCTAGCCGGGAGGGAGTCCGGGAAAACGTCTGCAGCTGCCGAAGAGGCAAGAGACTTTTTCTTGCCTCTGTGGTTCCTGGTGCGCGAGGAGAGGGAATTCAGAGCGCAACCTAAATGAGCTCCAGAGACGGGCACGAGCCGCGGCTATCAGCGTGGACCCCAGAGACGGACATGAGACACTAAGGCTGCTGCTGCTTCCACCAAGAAGCCTGTGTGTGAGCACAGGTCACTATCCACACCGCCCCTACCGGGAGCCTGTGCAGCCCGCCACTGCCAGGGTCCCGTGATCCAGGGACAACTTCCCCTGGAGAACGCACGGCATGCCTCAGGCTGCTGCAACGTCACGCTGGCCTCTGCCACCGCAGGCTCGCCCAGCATCTGTAGCCTTCCCTCCCCCCCGCCTGAGTGAGCCAGAGCCCCCGAAGCAGCTGCTCCTTTAACCCCGTCCTGTCTGAGCGAAGAACAGAGGCCCTCAGGCGACCTACACGCAGAGGCGGGTCCAAATCCAAAGCTGAACCCCGGGGGCTGTACGAACAAAGAAGAGCAAGGGAAATTTCTCCCAGCAGCCTCAGAAGCAGCGGATTAAAGCTCCACAAACAACTTAATGTACCTGCATCTGTTGAATACCTGAATAGACAATGAATCATCCCAAATTCAGGAGGTGGACTTTGGGAGCAGGATATATTAATTTTTCCTCTTTTCCTCTTTTTGTGAGCGTATATGTGTATGCTTCTGTGTGAGATTTTGTCTGTATAGCTTTGTTTTCACCATTTGTCCTAGGGTTCAGTCAGTACTTTTTCTTTTTTAATTATAAAATTTTTTTTCTTAATACATTTTTTCTTAATAATTTTTCCTTATTTTTTAAAAATTTAATTATTTATTTATTTATTTATGGCTGTGTTGGGTCTTCGCTTCTGTGCGAGGGCCCTCTCCAGTTGCGGCAAGTGGGGGTCACTCTTCACCGCGATGCGAGGGCCTCTCACCATCATGGCCCCTCCTGCTGCAGAGCACAGGCTCCAGACGTGCAGGCTCAGCAATTGTGGCTCACGGGCCCAGTGGCTCCGTGGCATGTGGGATCCTCCCAGACCAGGGCTCGAGCCCATGGCCCCTGCACTGGCAGGCAGACTCTCAACCACTGCGCCACCAGGGAAGCCCCTTATCCTTTTATATTTTAAAAAATTAAAAAAAAATTTTCTTAATAATTTATTTTTTATTTTAAAAAAGTAAAAAAAAATTTTTTTCTTAATAATTTTTTCCTTATTTTATATTATAAAAAATTAAAAAATTTTTTCTTAATAAGTTTATTCTTAATAATTTTTTTCTTATTTTTTATTACAATAGCTTTATTTTATTTTATTTTATTTTATCCTCTTTCTTTCTTTCTTTCTATTTTTTCTCACTTTTATTCTGAGCCATGTGAATGAAAGGCTCTTGGTGCTCCAGCCAGGCATCAGGGCTGTGCCTCTGAGGTGGGAGATCCAACTTCAGGACACTGGTCCACAAGAGACCTTCCTGCTCCACGTAATACCAAATGGCGAAAATCTCTCAGAGATCTCCATCTCAACATCAGGACCCAGCTTCACTCAACGACCAGCAAGCTACAGTGCTGGACACCCTATGCCAAACAACTAGCAAGACAGGAACACAGCCCCATGCATTACCAGAGAGACTGCCTAAAATCATAATAAGGCCACAGACACCCCAAAACACACCACCAGAGGTGGACATTCCCACCAGAAAGACAAGATCCAGCCTCATCCACCAGAACACAGGCACTAGTTCCCTCCACCAGGAAGCCTACACAACACACTGAACCAACCTTAGCCACTGGGGACAGATACCAAAAACAACGGGAACTACAAACCTGCAGCCTGTGAAAAGGAGACCCCAAACACAGTAAGATAAACAAAAAGGGAAGACAGAAAAACACACAGCAGTTGAAGGAGCAGGGTCAAAACACACCAGACCTAACAAATGAAGAGGAAATAGGCAGTCTACATGAAAAAGAATTCAGAACAATGAAAGTAAACATGATGCAAAATCTTGGAAATAGAATATACAAAATGCAAGAAACATTTAACAAGGATCTAGAAGAACTAAAGAGGAACCAAGCAATGATGAAAAACACAATAAATGAAATTAAAAATACTCTAGAAGGGACCAATAGCAGAATAACTGAGGCAGAAGAACGGATAAGTGACCTGGAAGATAAAATAGTGGAAATAACTACTGTACAACAGAATAAAGAAAAAAGAATGAAAAGAATAGAGGACAGTCTCAGAGACCTCTGGGACAACATTAAACACACCAACATTCGAATTATAGGGGTCCCAGAAGAAGAGAAAAAGAAAGGGACTGAGAAAATATTTGAAGAGATTATAGTTGAAAACTTCCCTAATATGGGAAAGTAAACAGTTAATAAAGTCCTGGAAGCACAGAGAGTCCCATACAGGATAAATCCAAGGAGAAACGTGCCAAGACACATATTAATCAAACTATCAAAAAATAAATATCAGGAAAACATATTAAAAGCAGCAAGGGAAAAACAGCAAATAACACACCAGGGAATCCCCATAAGGTTAACAGCTGATCTTTCAGCAGAAACTCGGCAAGCCAGAAGGGAGAGGCAGGAAATATTTAAAGTGCTGAAGGAGAAAAACCTACAACCAAGATTACTCTACCCAGCAGGGATCTCATAAAGATTTGATGGCGAAATTAAAACCTTTACAGACAAGCAGAAGCTGAGAGAGTTCAGCACCACTAAACCACCTTTACAACAAACGCTAAAGGAACTTCTCTAGGCAAGAAACACAAGAGAAGGAAAACACCTACAATAACACCCAAAACATTTAAGAAAATGGGAATAGGAACATACATATTGATAATTACCGTAAATGTAAATGGATTATATGTTCCAACCAAAAGACACAGACTGGCTTAATGGATACAAAAACAAGACCTGTATATATGCTGTCTACAAGAGACCCACTTCAGACCTAGGGACACATACAGGCTGAAATTGAGGGGATGGAAAAAGATATTCCATGCAAATGGAAATCAAAAGAAAGCTGGAGTAGCAATTCTTATATCAGACAAAATAGACTTTAAAATAAAGACTATTACAAGAGACAAAGAAGGACACTATATAATGATCAAGGTATCGATCCAAGAAGAAGGTATAACAGTTGTAAATATTTATGCACCCAACATAGGAGCACCTCAATACATAAGGCAAATACTAACAGACATAAGAAGGGAAATCGACAGTAACACACTCATAGTAGGGTACTTTAACACCCCACTTTCACCAATGGACAGATCATCCAAAATGAAAATAAATAAGGAAGCACAAGCTTTAAATGATACATTAAAGAAGATGGACTTAATTGATATTTATAGGATGTTCCACCCAAAAACAACAGAATACACATTTTTCTCAAGTGCTCATGGAACATTCTCCAGGATAGATCATATCTTGGGTCACAAATCAAGCCTTGGTAAGTTTAAGAAAATTGAGATCGTATCAAGTATCTTTTCCAACCAAACGTTATGAGACTAGATATCAATTACAGGAAAAGATCTGTAAAAAATACAAACACATGGAGGCTACACAATACACTACTTAATAACGAAGTGATCACTGAACAAATCAAAGGGGAAATCAAAAAATAGCTAGAAACAAATGACAATGGAGACACGATGACCCAAAACCTATGGGATGCAGCAAAAGCAGTTCTAAGAGGGAAGTTTATACCTATACAACCTACATCAAGAAACGGGAAACATCTCGAATAAACAACCTAACCTTGCACCTAAAGCAATTAGAGAAAGAAGAACAAAAAAAACCCCAAAGATAGCAGAAGGAAAGAAATCATAAAGATCAGATCAGAAATAAATAACAAAGAAATGAAGGAAACAGTAGCCAAGATCAATAAAACTCAAAGCTTGTTCTCCAAGAAGATAAACAAAATTGATAAACCTTTAGCCAGACTCATCAAGAAAAAAAGGGAGAAGACTCAAATCAATAGAATTAGAAATGAAAAAGGAGAAGTAACAACTGACACTGCAGAAATACAAACGATCATGAGAGATTACTACTAGCAACTCTAGGCCAATTAAATGGACAACCTGGAAGAAATGGACAAATTCCTAGAAATGCACCACCTGCCGAGACTGAACCAGGAACAAATAGAAAATATGAACAGACCGTTCACAAGCACTGAAATTGAAACTGTGATTAAAAATCTTCCAAAAAACAAAAGCCCAGGACCAGATGGCTTCACAGGCGAATTCTATCAAACATTTAGAGAATAACTAACACCTATCCTTCCCAAACTCTTCTAAAATATTGCAGAGGGAGGAACACTCCCCAACTCATTCTACAAGGCCACCATCACCCTGATACCAAAACCAGACAAAGATGTCACAAAGAAAGAAAACTACAGGCCAATATCACTGATGAACATAGATGCAAAAATCCTCAAAAAATACTAGCAAACAGAATCCAACAGCACATTAAAAGGATCATACACCATGATCAAGTGGGGTTTATTCCAGGAATGCAAGGATTCTTCAATATACGCAAATCTATCAACGTGATACACCATCTTAACAAACTGAAGGAGAAAAACCATATGATCATCTCAATAGATGCAGAAAAGCTTTCGACAAAATTTAACACCCATTTATGATAAAAGCCCTGCAGAAAGTAGGCATAGAGGGAACTTTCCTCAACATAATAAAGGCCATATATGGCAAACCCACATCCAACATCATCCTCAATGGTGAAAAACTGAAACCATTTCCACTAAGATCAGGAACAAGACAAGGGTGCCCACTCTCACCACTATTATTCAACATAGTTTTGGAAGTGTTAGCCAGAGCAGTCAGAGAAGAAAAAGAAATAAAAGGAGTCCAAATCGGAAAAGAAGAAGTAAAGCTGTCACTGTTTTCAGATGACATGATACTATACATAGAGTATCCTAAAGATGCTACCAGAAAACTACCAGAGGTAATCAATGAATTTGTTAAAGTAGCAGGATACAAAATTAATGCACAGAAATGTCTTGCATTCCTATACACTAAGAATGAGAAATCTGAAAGTGAAATTAAGAAAACACTCCCATTTACCATTGCAACAGAAAGAAGAAAATCTGTAGGAATAAACCTACCTAAGGAGACAAAAGACCTGTATGCAGAAAATTGTAAGACACTGATGAAAGAAATTAAAGATGATACAAACAGATGGAGAGATAGACCATGTTCTTGGAATGGAAGAATCAACATTGTGAAAATGACTCTACTACCCAAAGCAATCTACCGATTCAATGCAATCCCTATCAAACTACCACTGGCAGTTTTCACAGAACTAGAGCAAAAAATTTCACAGTTTGTATGGAAACACAAAAGACCCCGAATAGACAAAGGAATGCTGAGATAGAAAAACGGAGCTGGAGGAATCAGGCTCCCTGACTTTAGAGTATACTACAAAGCTACAGTAATCAAGACAGTATGGTACTGGCACAAAAACAGAAATATAGATCAATGGAACGAGATAGAAAGCCCAGAGAGAAACCCAGGCACATATGGTCACCTTATCTTTGATGAAGGAGGCAAGAATATACAGTGGAGAAAAGACAGCCTCTTCAATATGTGGTGCTTGGAAAACTGGACAGCTACATGTAAAAGAATGAAATTAGAACATCCCCTAATGCCATACACAAAAATAAACTCAAAATGGATTAAAGACCTAAATGTAAGGTCAGACACTATCAAACACTTAGAGGAAAACATAGGCAGAACGCTCTATGACATAAATCACAGCAAGATCCTTTTTGACCCACCTCCTAGTGAAATGGAAATAAAAACAAAAATAAACAAATGGGATCTAATGAAACTTAAAATCTTTTGCACAGCAATGGAAACCATAAGCAAGACGAAAAGACAACCCTCAGAATGGGAGATAATATTTGCAAATGAAGCAACTGACAAAGGATTAATCTCCAAAATTTAGAAGCAGCTCATACAGGTCAATATCAAAAAAACAAACAACCCAATCCAAAAATGGGCAGAAGTCCTAAGTAGACATTTCTCCAAAGAAGATATACTGATTGCCAACAAACACATGAAAGAATGCTCAACATCATTAATCATGAGAGAAATGCAAATCAAAACTACAATGAGATATCATCTCACACCAGTCAGAATGGCCAACATCAAAAACTCTACAAACAGTAAAATCTGGAGAGGGTGTGGAGGAAAGGGAACCCTCTTGCACTGTTGGTGGGAATGTAAATTGATACAGCCACTATGGAGAACAGTACGGAGGTTCCTTAAAAAACTAAATGTAGAACTACCATATAATGCAGCAATCCCACTACTGGGCACATACCCTGAGAAACCATAATTCAAAAAGGGTCATGTACCACAGTGTTCATTGCAGCTCTATTTACAATAACCAGGACATGGATGGAACCTGAGTGTCCATCAACAGAAGAATGGATAAAGAAGATGTGGCTCATATATACAATGCAATATTACTCAGCTATAGAAAGAAACGAAGTTGAGTTATTTGTAGTGATGTGGAAAGACCTAGAGTGTGTCATACAGAGTGAAGTAAGTCAGAAAGAGAAAAACAAATACCGTATGCTAACACATATATATGGAATCTAAAAAACAAACAAAAAAATTTTCATGAAGAACCTAGGGGCAAGATGGGAATAAAGATGTAGACCTACTAGAGAATGGACTTGAGGATACGGGGAGGTGGAAGGATAAGCTGGGAAAATGTGAGAGAGTGACATGGACATATATACACTACCAAATGTAAAATAGACAGCTACTGGGAAGCAGCCGCATAGCACAGGGAAATCAGCTCGGTGCTTTGTGGCCACCTAGAGGGGTGGGATAGGGAAGGAGGGAGGGAGGGAGACACAAGAGGGAAGAGATATGAGGACATATGTATATGTATAACTGATTCACTTTTTTATAAAGCAGAAACTAACATACCATTTTAAAGCAATTATACTCCAATAAAGATGTTTAAATATATATATATATAGTCATCATGTTGTACATTGCATCCTTAGTATTTATTTATTTTTTAACCGCAAGTTTGTATCTTTTGGCCTTCTTCTTCCAGTTCCTCCACCTCTACCCCCACCTCTGATAGCCACATATCTAATGACTTTTTCTGTGAGTTTTTAAAAAAGATTCAACAGATAGGTGAGATCATACAGTATTTGTCTTATCTGTCTGACTTATTTCACTTAGGAGTATGCCCTCAAGGTACATCCATTTTGTCATAAGCAGCAGGATTTCACCCTTTTATGGATGAATAATATTCCATTTTGTATTCATACAACAACTTATCCATTTATCAATCAATAGATTCAGGAGTTTCCAAGTTTTGGCTATTATAAATAAATCTGTAATAAACGTGAGGGAGTAGATATCTTTTTGAGTTATTGTTTTCGTTTCATTCATATATATAGCCAGAAGTGGTATTAATGGATCATATGGTAGCTTTATTTTTAGTTTTTTAAAGAACTCCATACTGTTTTCCATAGTTGCTGTACCAATTTACATTCCCATCAACAGTGCATAAGGGTCCCCTTTTCTCCACATCTTCATCAGCATTTGTATCTCTTGTCTTTTTGTAGATAGTCAATCTAACAAGGGTGAGGGGATATCTTATTATGGCTTTGATTTGCATTTCCCTAATGATTACTAATGTTGAGCACTTTTTCATGTACCTATTTGCCATTTTTATATCTTCTTTGGAAAAAATGTCTATTAAGATTCTTTGCCCATTTTTAAATTGGTTTTTTTTTCACTATTGAGTTGTAATAGTGTTGTTATTGTTATATATTTTGGATATTACCTCCTTATCAGATGTATGATTTGCAAATATTTTTCCCATTATGTAGGTTGCCTTTTTACTTTGTTAATCATTTATTTTGCTGTGAAGAAGGTTTTTAGTATGATATAGTCTCACCTGTTTATTTTTATTTTTGTTGCTTGTGCTTTATATGTCATATGCAAAAACTAATTGCCAAGACCCATGTCAAGAAGCTTTGTCCCTATGTTTTCCTCTAGGACTTTTATGGTTTCAGGTATTGCATTTAAGTATTTAATCCATTTGAAGTTAAATTTTGTGAGTGGTATAAGATAGGGGTTTGTTTCAGTCTATTACATGCGAATTTTCCCAGGACCATTAATTTAAGAAACTGACTTTTCCCCCTGTGTATTCTTGGCTCACTTGTCAAATTTTAGTTGACTCTATATGCATGAATTTATTTCAGCGTTCTTGATTCTGTTCCATTGGTCTATTTGTCTATTTTTATCCCAGTACCATAATTTTTTATTTACCATAACTTTATAAAATATCTTGGAATCAGGAAGTATGATGCTTCCCACTTTGCTTTTCATTCTCAGGATGGCTTTGGCTATTCAGTGGTTTTTCTGTTTGGTTCCATATACATTTTAGAATTGATTTTCTACTTCTGTGAAAAATGGTATTTATATATACTAACAACAAATGATCTAATAGAGAAATAAAGAAAATGATTCCATTTACAACAGCATCAAAAACAATGAAATATTAATAATACATTTAACCAAGGAGGTAAAAGATTTCTACACTGAAAAGGACACGAAATTGATCAAAGAAATTACAGAAGACACAAATAAATAGAATGATATCTTGTGTTCATGAACTGGAAAAATTAATATTGTTAAAATGTCCATCCAGGGACTTCCCTGGTGGTTCGGTGGTTAAGACTCTGTGCTTCCACTGTGGGGGGCATGGGTTCAATCCCTGGTTGGGGAATTATCCCACATGTCACAAGGTGCAGCCAAAAAAAAATAATGTCCATTCAAGGTCATTGATAGATTCATTGCAATCTTTATCAAGATTCCAATGGCATTTTTTAAAATTTATTTTTAAATTTTTAAATTTTATATTGGAGTATAGTTGATTTTCAATGTTGTGATAGTTTCGGGTGTTCAGCAAAGTGATTCAGTTATACATATACATGTATATATTCTTTTCCAAAATCTTTTCCCATTTAGGTTATTACATAATATTGAGCAGAGTTCCCTGTGCTATACAGTAGGTCATTGTTGGTTATCTATTTTAAATATAGCAGTGTATACATGTCAATACTAAACTCCCAAACTACCAGTGCCATTTTATACAGAAGATTAGTCATGAAAGAGATGGACTGACAAATGTTGGAGAACTGAATAGTGACTCTGGGAGTGACAAGGCCCAGCAGGAGTTATTCCTTCTACCTCTTCTTGTTTGCCTAGTCCAACTCAGTCTCCTCATCCTTGGTTTCCTTCCATTTGCAGGACTATGAGTAGAATCAACAAGAGTCCTAGTGGTAATAACCAACCTTCCCTTCCCAATGTACCTCAAAAATCATCAGTGTATGAATTACCAGCAACTTCATCTGGTTGGTACCTAAGACTGTTAAGGAAAAAAAATTAAACCTCTGATTTATATAGATATCTTTTTATACCATTCCAGCTTTATACATTTTCATTCATGTGAAAATTTACAGTCCAAAACAACGGTCCAATCTGCATTCTTTTGTAGTGACATTAAGTTTGACTATTAAAGATGGGCTATGTGTGACTTTAATATGTAGGTTAATTAAAAAGGAACATTGTTCTTATAAATTATTGGTTTCTATGGAGGCAAGCAATATTTTTTTTTCTGTGTAGAATTGTTTCTGTAAGGATTATTTGGATTTGGAAATATTTTGCAGTGGATCTAAGCCCTGGGCCATAGTTTGTTAACTTCAAATAACACCTGCATTACATTCTCTTGGATTGTGCTTATTTTTACGTTGTTTTATGAACCCATAGAAAACCAGTACTTTTTATTTTGAAGTTAAAAAATAGAAAAAATATGCATAAAGTGATGTATGAAATATGCACAGAATGTCACCATTTAACTGTGAATAGCTATTTCTTGCATATCTAATTATTTTGTATCTGTCTCATTTTTAATTGCACAGAACCAATCATAAAAAATAAACTGCAGTTTTACAATTTGTGTGCCTAAACATGGGTACTACTGTTTATCTTACTGACCTGTTTAAATGAGTCTCCTCTGTAAGTTTTAGATGGCATTACACTTATTGTACAATGCTGTATTGGTATAGGAAACAGTACTGTATATTTATAAATATTAAATGAAAATACTGTATTTTGTGAACTTAAAAATGGTTGTTAAATTCTCCCAACTAGTTTGAGCTTTGCAGTATTTCTAAAGTGGATACATAATTCTAAATTCTATTCCTTTGGAAAAAACAGGCAAATCATTATGATGTTGATATTTTTCCAGTAATTCATTATTTTACTTTTAAATTTAATTGCCACAATAAAGGAAAAATTTTAACCAAGGAATATGGAAATGATGTATGATTTTCCTAAATTTTGCCAATTGGTTATGATGGAATTAATGTGCTTTTAAAATGCACATCAATATCTATTATTTTAAAGTAATTTATAAAATAAAATGTTTATATTTTAAATAAACCAGTACGTTTTTTATTTGTTTTTTTTTTTAATTTTGATATGTAGCATAGCAGTATTTTCTAATTTAAGAGATACTTTAAGGATTATAAACAATGGTATATACCTTCTCTGTAATGTCTGAAAATATAATCTATTGTGATCTTCTACAGGTATTAATTTTTAAATAGAGCAAACATGTTGAATTAAAAATATGAATAATTCCAACAATTTTCAATTTACGATTTGCTTTGGTCAAAATTTCTGTGTTCATCACATGACTCATTTGTGAAAGTGTTTATTCAATATGAATATTGTTTCAAGTTTGTATTGGAAAATTATAGCTAAACGTCTCATTGTCACCAGTCTATAAAAGAAGCACAATTTTATCACTTTGTCTTGCTTGTAGTCATTAACTCATTAAATTTGCATATTTAAAAAGAAACAGAACAGGGAACATCCTAGGCTTTGCCAGAGAAGATTTCCAAAAGACAGATGTAGGAGGGAAGGTACAGCTTGTATCAGATGCCCATATTTTATCTCCTGGGTTTCGCTTTCCCTTGAAGGCTCTGGTTCTCACTGCCACTCCTTGTAAGGGAACAGCCTTCCTGATTTAATCAGAACAGAAGAAATTCCCAGGTTTGGACAAAGAGAAGCTTGGGAAGAAAAGCCTGCAGGAAGGAAGGAGGGGCTGCCCCCAGCTCATCCCTCAGGATCACCTCTTCCTTAGTGGATTCTGTTACCCCACCACGCTTTAAACTCCAGCTCAAGAAAGTATGCAAACTATACCAATTTGGATTGCATTGGGCAACAAATAATAAAAGCAAACAAGCATACAAACAAACCCAGAGGTTTAAACAAGTAGGGGTCATATATATACATATATATTTAGCAAGAAATCAAGAGTTAGAGTCCAGGACCCACTGCGTATCCAGGCCCCTGTGTCTTTATGTTCTACTATTCTTACCTGTGGTATCATCCTCAGGGTATATATAGGAGTCTATCTATGAGACAGATAGCCCCTATAGCACCAGGCACCATGTCTGCATTGTAGGAAGTAAGGACAGGAAAAGGCAAAAGTTATGTGTCCACTGAGTCTACCCTCTTTTAAAAATTCTTTTGTGAAATTGCCACACAGTCACTTCTGCTTGCATTTCATTGGTCAGAACTAAATCTTCTGGCTACCCCTCTGCAAGCTGAGGGAAGCTAAGAAGTATAGGTTTCCCCCACCCCTGCTGGGCCCACTTCTGCCCCAAACAAAATCAGAGTTCTGTTAGACAGGAAGAAGAGGAGAATGGATATTGGGTAAGGACAAGCAGTGTCTGCCACACGCATTTTCTGCTTCTTTGCAACATAACTGAAAGTGACTGCTATTTCACACACAAAAAATTATTAACTACTAAAAAAAGATTAAAGGCAGAAAGAATGATAAAAAAAGGAAAACCTTATTAATGTGGTTAAATTTTGAAAGCAAGTTTTTGTGGCCAGAAGACAAATTCTCACTGAGGCACCTCAGTGGTACTTCACTGGCACCACCTCTCAGGAAATGACATCTCTGCCCACCCAGCTCCCTTCCAAATCTCAAATACTACCTCTCTTGAGCCTCACAAGCTCTTTCCAAACTAAGGCCGAAGACAGCAGTTGCCTGGGGCCCTATGACCTCCGGTGGTTTCCAGCTTGGCTTATTCATAGCCCATTGGCTGGTCTTGGATAGCAAGGGTGTCAGAGGTGGCCACGAGAAACTGGAAATTAGAGGCCCTTCTCCCATTTTTCTGGAAACCTGCCTAAGCCTCCTTGGGAGGTGGCAATAATGTCTTACATAGGGGTGAGCAAATAGGGTATTCCACATAGACCTGAATTTGTGCCTGAGAGTCATAACTAATGCAAATGCCTCCCCCATTCCAATGTCTCCTCTTTGTTTCACCACTTGACCTTTTGATTAGGATCTCTCCAACCTGCTTCTTGACATTTTCACCCTTGTGTCTCTACCCCTCCAGCCTTACATCTCAGTCAAGCTATTTCCCACTACCATCTGAAAGAAGCAATACCATGTAGTGGTTAAGAGCTCCATTTCTGAAGTCCAACTGTTTGGGTACAAATAATGCCTCCCCTATTTCCTAGTTAAAGTAGCCTTGGGCAAGTCATTTAACCTTTATGTGCCTTAGTTTCCCATCTGTAAATAAGGTTACAATATTGCCTACTTCATAGGGTTATTGTCTGGATTAAATGAGTTAATGTATAAAGTACCTGACACATAGTAGGTTCTCAATAAATGTTAGCTATTAAAATTCAGCCATGGGATTTTGATATGGTAGTCCCTCTGCTTGGGACACTCTTTCCTATTTCTGTCAGCAAACTCTCTTTTGTCCTTACAAAATTACTGAAAAATTATCTCCTTTGTGAAATGTTGCTTGAAACCCCTAAGCAAAATAAGGCATTCACATATATTTACTCAATACTTTGTACCTAACCCTGATCTGCCATGGATCACTGTATATTATAACATTGTCATACCTGCTCCTACTAATCTGGGGACTCCTGGAGGATAACGGTCTGTGCCTTATTTCTTTATCCCCAGCATCTCACACATAGCCTGACCCACAATAGACACTTGGTGACTGTTAAGGAATGGATGAATTATTGACAAGTGAATGAATAAAAAATGCAGCTATGGGAATCATATTCTCTGTGTGCCCTAGACTTTCCAATAACAGAGTTTATAAGTCCTTCTTTCACGTTGTCCTAAAATGTATTGCCAGGCCTCCTGTTTTATGAAGATATATGGTGCTAGAATGCACTAGGCTACCTGTCAGCAGAGGGAACTAGTGTTGAGGGTGGGTTCTGGAGAGAACAGGAGTTGGAATGGAAGAGGACTAAGTCATCAAGATTTCCAGAGTTGAAAGATTCCATTCCATTCTCTTCCTTCTATGGAACATGCTCTTAGAGGTGTTTCTTAGGGAGAGACGGAGATTTCAGGCCTACAGCAGCTCCTGTCTGTGGGAAGGATGGGGCAGCTGTCCTTGATTATGGATAAAGAGGCTGGGAACTCAGCCAGAGCAGTCATTAAAAAAATACCAGGGGCTCGTAATAGGCTTATGCTGTCAGATAACCAAGGTCCCAAGCAGAATCAGATGTGGCTGGTAAATGCTTTGAGCCAGACTGTAGGAAGGTGTAGGTCCCACTCTCTGATAGTTTCCCTTGCATCCAAAAATTGGGTACTCACACAAAACCAAAAACTGACAAGGATGATTTAGACTAGAGCACTGGGTGATAAATGGGAAAGAATAAGGTAGGGAGAATTGCAAAAATCAAACTACTATGTGGTTGCTGCTCTTCCACAGGCTGAGAAGACTCTGGTTGGTTTTGCCACTGACTGATCCTGTGACCTTGGGCAAGTCCTTTTTTTTTCTCTCTAAGCCTCAGTCTCCCCAGAGACTGAGAGAACTGCCTCTCTTCAACAAGGCAGTTAGATCTGATGATCTTTAAGAATCCATATGGATCTTTAAATTGTGGCATGAATAGTAATGAGACATCCAAAGATCTTTACAAACAGGAGCGATCTCAACTGTCTGTCTTGGAAGAAAGGCTGCCCAGCTTGAGGGCAGGGAGCTGTCTAGGATGATACCCTTGAGGGCTCAATGGACCCTGAATGTCTGTGTCCCCCAGGAGGGCTGGGACTAGTTGTGAGCTCACTCCAGTCCAACAGCATTTGCATTTCTCTGAGTGTCACCCCCAGGGTGAGGTCTTTGCCTTGAAGAGTCTGGGAGAGGCCCTGGTTAATGAAAGCATTTCTTCCCTGGAGAGATTGGAGTGGTTTTCTCAGCCTAAGAGGGTGATAATTTTTTCACTTAAATCACATTTATTATAAACCTAAGTGGAGTTTATTTGGAGAATAATTTAGTTTCTCAAGGCAACTGGAAAAAAAAAAAAAAAACCTATTAGCAGTGGGAGACAGCTCCAAGCAGCTGGCATTTTCATAGTTCTTTGGAGCTGAGAGTAGTGTGGCCAGAGGAGAACATGGATCCCTAGATCTAGGGCAGTGCCTAGAAATATTCATGTTTCTTTCTGGGAGTTGCAAGAAGGGAAGCATCCTTGAGCTACAGAGAAAATGGATAGGAGGATAATAAAGATACGAAAAAAGAAAATCTGACTTAGAGGAAAGGGCTTGGACTACAGAATTGTGGAATTATGGATACTTATAAACTTGAAGGACCTTAAGAGATCTGGATCAAATATACGCATTTTATAAGTTAACTGAAGCCCAAGGGGCAGAGGCATGTCCAAATTCATATACATACCTATACACTCACACTCACAAACACACCTTATAGTTATGGAATCATAGATACATAGTATCCTTGAGTCAAATCCTTGTAAAACATTTTATCAACCCCCCACTCATGCTATAAGTGGGGACCCAGAAGCCTAAAGAGTAGAAAGGATCAACCCAAGGTCACACAGGGAGTCAGTGGCAAACTAGGGAATTGAGATACAGAGCAAGAAGTATTTGGAAACTCCTTGAAGCACAAAGTTGGGCATGGAAGCAAAGGCTGAGGATATTTGGCACCAGGGGCTTAGTAGGCAGACCACCCACAAAGTGTGTGTTTACCCTCTCCAACGCAATTCTGTCCTGGATCATGGTCTTCATGTTCTAAGATTGCTGCAGAATAAAGGCTCACAGACTAGAGGCACATGGAAAAATTGCTATAGCCTCCAGACTTTCTTTTTTTATCACTTCTCTCGTTTTCTCATCTCTCTTCACTTATCCTCTCCTCTCTTGGCCTCCTCAGTACTCTCTGGTTACTCTCTCTCCTAGTCCCTGTTTCAGAGTCACTATACTTAGCCCCCACTCCTCATTCCTACCCCGAACCTATCTGAGTGGCACTATTTAGAGTTGGAATGTGCATCCTGTACAGCTCTACAGAGCATCCTTGTTCTGCTCCTGTATACAACAAAATGCTTATTACCTTATCTCAGGTAGATATATGAGAGGAAAGACCTAGGCTACACACTAATGAAGACTTTCCCCCTCCTTGGTGTTATATAACTTTCAAAGGGAGAGTTTGTTACCCCAATGATTTTCTTATTAATAGATAATTATGGTTGGAAATGTGAAGGCAGGGAAGGGAATATAATTTGATGGGATATAACTGCCCCTAATATAACACCTTAAAGATCTATCTAGATCTATCTATCTAAATCTAAGGGTTTAAAATTAGAGATTTCTTCCTTTGCAACACACATTACTTACTTTGTTCCAGGTTCCATGTTAGATATGGGGAGGTTGTGGGAGCAAGGAAGGGGACTGGGATAAAAATAACAAAGGGAAGTTCACAGGGGGTGGGACAGGTGACTGCTTAAGGAACTAATTATAACTCAAGGCTAAAGGAAGTGTGAGCTAAACAGCTCCTCATGGAAGCACAAAGGAGAGGCATGATATTTTCCATCTGAGGGGACGTGAAGGGAATCAGGGAAGGCTGCACAGAAGAGCTGGTATTTGAGTTCACCTAGAAAGCTGAAAATGAATTTTACCCAAATGAGGGGAGGGAAGGGAACAGAGGGAAGAGTAGAGGTCTACAGGCTTTAAAGTACAGAGCACGTTTGAGCCTTGTGATTGGAGGATGCCAGGGAGGACAGAGCAGGTGAGATTTTAAAGGTAAAAGTAACTTAGAAAGGAAGCCTGCAATGCAAGGCTTAGGGGTTTGGATCTTATCCTGAAGGCAATGGAGGGACATCAAAGAATTTTAAGCAGGAGAGTAACATGATAATTTTTTGTTTTGTTTTGTTTTGAATGATAATTATGGAAGCAGTGTGGAGGATTGGCTGGAGGAGGGAAGGCCTAGAAATAGGGAGACCAGTTAGAACATTTTAAAGGTCAGAACAGAGTCAGTGGGATGACAGGCAGTAGAATGAACAGAATTTGGTGATATGGGATTGAGGTGTTTATCAGTCAGCTTCTGCCACAGTAATGCTGCATAACAATCACAGAATCTCAATGCCATATAACAATAAGCATTTATTTCATACTCAAATATCTGCAGGTCATCTGAGGTTCTACTGATCTTGTCTGGGCTTGTCCTGGATTGACTACAGGGATGAGAAGGCACAAAATGTTTCTCAGTGCCTAGCTTCAGAATAAGCACCCTGTCACTTATGCCAACTTTCCACTGACTGAAGCAAATCACATAGGCAGGTCTAGTCAGAGTGGAAGGATACTACAATATTACACACCAGTGGGCATGGATAGAGGGAAGGGTGAATAATTGAGACCACTAATGCTATCAATCTACTGAAGTTGGATCTGAAAGATGAAGCAAAGGAGAGTTGGGAAAGACTATAACACATTTGAGAAACTGAAAGAAAAGGCCAGTATAGCTGGACCACAGAGAGCAAGGGGAGAGTGGTATGTTACAAAGCTGGTAGGGCCCAGATAATGTAGGTTTTCTCAGGTCATATTAAGTGTTTTGTCTTTATCCTGACAGCAATGAGAAGCCACTGTAGAGTTTTAAGCCAAGGAAGGACAATCCCCAGAATTTTAGCCTGGATAGCTGGATAGATTATTTACCATTCACTGACATACGGAAAGCTAGAGAAGCCTGGGCTTTTCTCCAGGTCAAGAACCAAAGGTAAGTATGTGGTAGATCTTGATAAGTCTAAGCCAGAGTTTCTAAACTCCCAGCCTTATTCACATTTTAGGCTAAGTAATTCTTTGATGTGGGGGCCTGTCTTGTGCTTTGCAGTATGTTTAGCAGCTTCCTGGGCTTCTACCCACCAGGTACTAGTAGCAACACTTCCCCCAAGTTGTGATAACTAAAAATGTCTCCAGACATTGTCAAATGTTTCCTGGAGGACAAAATCACCCCTGACTGGGAGTCACTGGTATGAACTAATAATGGAAATTTTATTTCCTTTGCCAGTGATTAATTTAAAAGGATTATGTTCTTCAGAGTGCTGGTCAGCCCCAAATATCCATTTTCCATTTCATTCTTAGCAATAGAGTGCCAATTTTTAGCCTGGCACATTACTGCCAGATTTTCTTGCAGCTGGGTGTGATGATGACACTAAGTTTTGGCCAGTGAGATTTAATGGGAAGACTTTTTAAAATGGAGAGGATACACCTTCTCATTTATTTGTACCATATTCCTTCCTGAACATGAATGTGATGACTGGATCTTCAACAGCCTTCTAGGATCATGTAGATATGGGCAATTCCCTGAGGATGACAAAATAGAAGACTGGAAGGATCCTGGGTTTCTGATGAGTTCATGAAGTTACCTTACCAACCCTGGACTGCATGCCTCTGTTCTCCTGTATAAAATTGTACCATATTTAGGTCATCTGTTTTGATTTGTTTGTTTGTTTTTCTGCCGTGTTGCTGCTGAATCTAAGCCTAACTTGTAAAGCATAAGGCATATGGTACAATTCTTACCAATGACAAGTGAAGAGAAATCTGTTGCAGAGCTTCTAGGAAAGATTTTCTCTCTCTAAAAAGGGTCAAAAAGAAGGATCACCCTGTCTTTCAGTGTTTGGACGTTATTGTATGAAAACAATGTCTGGAACTACTGTGGCCATTTTTTGACCATAAGAGGAGTAGTTG
Organism: Balaenoptera physalus; assembly: GCF_965194825.1. Lineage (NCBI taxonomy): Eukaryota > Metazoa > Chordata > Mammalia > Artiodactyla > Balaenopteridae > Balaenoptera > Balaenoptera physalus. The sequence continues at coordinate 57,975,594 of NC_138903.1, read as the reverse complement.
ACATGCTGATGATAATACAGAAAACAGATGGAAAGGACCTGGATCCTTGATACTACTGAGCCACTGAATTGGCCAACATATGTGACCATCTCCAGTGTGTCTGTTAAAGACAACAAATTGTTATAATTTTATCATAATTTAATTTACTTAATTTCTGGTATTTGTACCTTAAAGCCTCCTAACTGAAACAACTAGGTTAGGAAAGGGAAGTGATGAGTTAAGTTGGGATATGGTGAATTTAGAAAAATGTCTGTGGCACATCTAGGCTTGTGATGCCCAACAAGCAGTTGGCTATATAGGTGTGAGCCCAAAAGAATATATGAGTGAGGAGACCTTCAAGAAGGTGGAGGAGTAAGACATGGAGATCAACTTCCTCCCCACAAATACATCAAAAATACATCTACATGTGGAACAACTCTTATAGAACACCTAATGAGTGCTGGCAGAAGACCTCAGACTTCCCAAAAGGCAAGAAACTCCCCATGTACCTGAGTAGGGCACAAGAAAAAAGAAAAAACAGAGACAAAAGAATAGGGATGAGACCCGCACCTCTGGGAGGGAGATGTAAAGGAGGAAAAGTTACCACACACTAGGGAGCCCCTTCACTGGCAGGGACAGGGGGTGGGCAGTGGAGAAGGCTCAGAGCCACAGAGGAGAGCACAGCAACAGGGGTGCAGAGGGCAAAGTGGAGAGATTCCTGCACAGTGGATCAGTGCCAACCAGAACTCACCAATCTGAGTTGCTTGTCTGCACACCTACCGGGATGGGTGGGGGCTGGGAGCTGAAGCTCAGGCTTTAGAGGTCAGATCCCAGGGAGAGGACTGGGGTTGGCTGAGTGAAGACAGCCTGAAGGAGGCTAGTGCGCCACAACTAGCCAGGAGGGAGTCAGGGAAAAAGACTGGACCTGCTGAAAAGGCAAGAGACCATAGTTTCGGGGTGCACGAAGAGAGGGGGTTGCTTCCCCATGTGCCAACAGAAGGCAGAGCACTGCCTAAGTGAGCTCCAGAGTCGGGCTTGAGCCACGGCTATCAGCTCAGACCCCAGAGACAGGCATGAAACCCTAAGGCTGCTGCCACCAAGAATTCTGTGCACAAACACAGGTCACTACCCACACCCCCCAGGGAGCCTGTGCAGCACCGCACTGCTAAGGTCATGATATCCAGGGACAACTTCCCCGGGAGAACATACAGCATGCTTCAAGTTGCTGCAATGTCATGCCGGCCTCTGCCACCACAGGCTCACCCCGCATTCCAATTATGACTATTGTACACCTCCCTCTCCCCGACTTGAGTGACCAAGAGAGCCCTAATCAGCTGCTGCTTTAACCCCCTCCTGTCTGGGTGGGGAACAGACACCTGAGGGTGACCTACACACAGAGGCGGGGCCAAAACCAAAGCTGAACCCAAGGAGCTGGGTGAACAAGGAAGAGAAAGGGAAATCTCTCTTTGCAGCCTCAGGAGCAACAGATTAAATCCCCACAATCAACTTGATGAACCCTGTATCCCTGAAATACCTGAATAGACAATGAATGTTCCCAAAATTGAGGTGGTGGAATTTGGGAGCAACTGCAGACTTAGGGTTTTCTTTCTGCGACTGATTTGTTTCTGATTGTTATGTTTATCTTAGTTTAGTGTTTAGTGCTTACTATCATTGGTGGATTTGTTTATTGGTTTGGTTGCTCTCTTCTTTTTTTGTTTTTTAATTTTTAAAATTTCATTTAATTTTTTATTTTATTATTTTTATTCTTCCTTTTTTTTTCTTCCTTCTGAGCCTTGTGGCTGACAGGGTCGTGGTGCTCTGGCTGGGTGTCAGGCCTGAGATGCAGAGGTGGGAGAGCTGAGTCCAGGATATTGGACCACCAGAGACCTCCTGGTCCCACGTAATATCAATTGGTGAGAGGTCTCCCAGAGATCTCCGTCTGAACACTAAAACCCAGCTCCACCCAATGACCAGCAAGCTTCAGCGCTGGATGCCTCATGCCAAACAACTAGCAAGACAGGAACACAACCCCACCCATTAGCAGAGAGGCTGCGCAGTCATACTAAGTTCACAGACACCCCAAAACACAACAGCAGACATGACAGTGCCCACCAGAAAGACAAGTTCCAGCCCCACCCACCAGAACACAGACATCAGGAAGCCTACAAAAGGCACTGAATCAACCTCACCCACCAGGGGGCAGAAACCAAAAACAACAGGAACTATGAACCTGCAGCCTGCAAAAAGTAGACTCCAAACACAGTAAGTTAGAAAAAAAAGAGAAGACAGAGAAATATGCAACAGATGAAGGAGCAAGGTAAAAACCCATCAGACCTAACAAATGAAGATGAAGAAGGCTGTCTACCTGAAAAAGAATTCAGAGTAATGATAGTAAAGATGATCCAAAATCTTGGAACTAGAATGGAGAAAATACAAGAAACGTTTAACAAGAACCTAGAAGAACTTAAGAGCAAACAAACAATGATAAACAACACAATAAATGAAATTAAAAATTCTCTAGAAGGAATCAATAGCAGAATAAATGAGGCAGAAGAACGGATAAGTGACCTGGAAAATAAAATAGTGGAAATAAATGCCGCAAAACAGAATAAAGAATGAAAAGATTTGAGGACAGTCTCAGAGACCTCTGGGACAACATTAACTGCACCAACATTAGAATTATAGGGGTCCCAGAAGAAGAAGAGAAAAAGAAAGGGTCTGAGAAAATATTTGAAGAGATTACAGTTGAAAACTTCCCTAAAATGGGAAAGGAAACAGTCAATCAAATCCAGGAGTGCAGAGAGTCCCATGCAGTATAAATCCAAGGAGAAACATGCAAAGACACATGTTAATCAAACTATCAAAAATTAAATACAAAGAAAAAATATTAAAAGCAGCAAGGGAATGCAACAATTAACATACAAGGGAAGCCCCATAATGTTAACAGCTGATCTTTCATCAGAAACTCTGCAAGCCAGAAGGGAGTGGCAGGACATACTTAAAGTGATGAAAGGGAAAACCCTACAACCAAGATTACTCTACCCAGCAAGGACCTCATTTGGGTTCAACAGAGAAATTAAAACCTTTAAAGACAAGCAAAAGCTAAGAGAATTCAGCACCACCAAACCAGCTTTACACAAATGTTAAAGGAACTTCTCTAAGCAGGAAACACAAGAAAAGAAAAAGACTGACAAAAACAAACCCAAAACAATTAAGAAAATGGTAATAGGAACATACATAATTGATGATTACCTTAAATGTAAATGGATTAAATGCTCCAACAAAAAGGCAGAGAATGGCCAAAAGGATACAAAAACAAGAACTGTATATATGCTGTCTACAAGAGACCCACTTCAGACCTAGGGACACATACAGGCTGAAAGTGGGGGGATGGAAAAAGATATTCCATGCAAATGGAGATCAAAAGAAAGCTGCAGGAGCAATTCTCATATCAGACAAAATAGGCTTTAAAATAAAGACTATTACAAGAGACAAAGAAGGACACGACATAATGACCAAGGGATCAAACCAAGAAGAAGATATAACAATTGTAAATATGTATGCACCCATCATAGGAGCACATCAATACATAAGGCAAGTGCTAACAACCATAAAAGGGGAAATCGACAGTAACACAATCAGAGTAGGGGAATTTAACACCCTACTTTCACCAAAGGACAGATCATCCAAAATGAAAATAAATAAGGAAACACAAGCTTTAAATGACACATGAGTCCTGATGAATTTAATTGATATTTACAAGACATTCCATCCAAGAACAACAGAATACACTTTCTTCTCAAGTGCTCATGGAATATTCTGCAGGATAGGTCATATCTTGGGTCACAAGTGAAGTCTTGGTAAATTTAAGGAAAGTGAAATCGTATCAAGTATATTTTATGGCCACAATGCTGTGAGACTAGAATTCAATTATAGGAAAAAATTGTAAAAGATACAAACATATGGAGACTAAACAATATGCTACTAAATAACCAAGAGATCGCAGAAGAAATCAAAGAGGAAATCAAAAACTACCTAGAAACAAATGACAATGAAAACACCATGATCCAAAACCTACGGGATGCAGCAAATCAGTTCTAAGAGGGAAGTTTATAACAAAACAAACCTACTTCAAGAAACAAGAAAAATTTCAAATAAAACACCTAACCTTACACCTAAAGCAATTAAAGAAAGAACCAAAAAAACCCAAAGTTAGCAGAAAAAAGAAATCATAAAGTTCAGATCAGAAATAAATTAAAAAGAAATGAAGGAAACAAGAGCAAAGATCAATAAAACTAAAAGCTGGTTCTTTGAGAAGATAAACAAAATTGATAAACCATTAGCCAGACTCATCAAGAAAAAAAGAGAGAAGATCAAATCAACAGAATCGGAAATGAAAAAGGAGAAGTAACCACTGACACTGCAGAAATACAAAGGATCATGAGAGATTACTACAAGCAACTCTAGACCAATAAAATGGATAACCTGGAAGAAATGGACAAATTCTTAGAAATGCACAACCTGCCGAGACTGAACCAGGAAGAAATAAAAAATATGAACAGACCAATCACAAGCACTGAAATTGAAACTGTGATTAAAAATCTTCCAACAAACAAAAGCCCAGGACCAGATGGCTTCACAGGCGAATTCTATCAAACATTTAGAGAAGAGCTAACACCTATCCTTCTCAAACTCTTCCAAAATATAGCAGAGAGAGAAACACTGCCAAACTCATTCTACGAGGCCAATATCATCCTGATACCTAAACCAGGCAAAGATGTCCCAAAAAAAGAAAACTAGAGGCCAATATCACTGATGAACATAGATGCAAAAATCCTCAACAAAATACTAGCAAACAGAATCCAACAGCACATTAAAAGGATCATACACCATGATCAAGTGGGGTTTATCACAGGAATGCAAGGATTCTTCACAATATGCAAATCAATCATCATGATATACCTTATTAAAAATTTGAAGTATAAAAACCATGTGATAATCTCAATAGATAGAGTAAAAGGTTTCAACAAAATTCATCACCCATTTATGATAAAAACTCTTGAGAATGTAGGCAGAGGGAACCTACTTCAACATAATAAAGGCCATATATGACAAATCCACAGACAACATCATTCTCAAAGGTGAAAATTAAAACGCTTCCCTCTAAGATCAGGAACAAGACAAGGTTACCCACTTACACCACTATCATCCAACATAGTTTTGGAAATTTTAGCCACTGCTATCAGAGAAGAAAAAGAAATAAAAAGAATCCAAATTGGAAAAGAAGAAGTAAAACTGTCACTGTTTGCAGATGACATGATACTATACACAGAGTATCCTAACTATGCTACCAGAAAACTACTAGAGCTAATCAATGAATTTGGTAAAGTAGCAGGATACAAAAGTCATGCACAGAAATCTCTTGCATTCCTATACACTAACAATGAAAAATCTGAAAGAGGAATTAAGGAAACACTCCTATTTACACTGCAACAAAAAGAATAAAATACCTAGGAATAAACCTACCTAAGGAGACAAAGACCTGTATGCAGAAAACTGTAAGACTGATGAAAGAAATCAAAGATGATACAAATAGATGGAAAGATATACCATGTTTTTGGATTGGAGGAATCAACATTGTAAAAATGACTATAATACCCAAAGCAATCTACCAATTCAATGCAATCCCTATCAAACTACCACTGGCATTTTTCACAGAACTAGAACAAAAAATTTCACAATTTGTATGGAAACACAAAAGACACCGAATAGCCAATCTTGAGAAAAAAAGGAGCTGGAGGAATCAGGCTCCCTGACTTCAGACTATATTACAAAGCTACAGTCATCAAGACAGTATGGTACTGGCAGTAAAACAGAAATATAGATCAATGGAACAGGATAGAAAGCCCATGGATAAACCCACACACATATGGTCCACTTATCTTTGAAAAAGGAGGCAAGAATATACAATGGAGAAGAGACAGCCTCTTCAATAAGTGGTGCTGGGAAAACTGTACAGCTACATGTAAAAGAATGAAATTAGAAAACTCCCTAACACCATACACAAAAATAAACTCAAAATGGATTAAAGACCTAAATGTAAGGCCAGACACTATCAACTCTTAGAGGAAAACATAGGTAGAACACTCTATGACATAAATCACAGCAAGATCCGTTTTGACGCAGCTCCTAGAGAAATGGAAATAAAAACAAAAATAAACAAATGGGACCTAATGAAACTTAAACGCTTTTGCACAGCAATGGAAGCCATAAACAAGACGAAAAGACAGCCCTCAGAATGGGAGAAAATATTTGCCAATGAAGCAACTGACAAAGGATGAATCTCCAAAATTTACAAGCAGCTCATGCAGCTCAATATCAAAAAACAAACAAGCCAATCCAAAAATGGGCAGAAGACCTAAATAGACATTTCTCCAAAGAAGATATACTGATTGCCAACAAACACATGAAAGGATGCTCAACATCATTAATCATGAGAGAAATGCAAATCAAAACTACAATGAGATATCATCTCACACCAGTCAGAATGGCCATCATCAAAAAATCTACAAAGAATAAATGTTGGAGAGGGTGTGGAGAAAAGGGAACCCTCTTGAACTGTTGGTGGGAATGTAAATTGATACAGCCACTATGGAGAACAGTAGGGAGGTTCCTTAAAAAACTAAATGTAGAACTACCATACGATGCAGCAATCCCACTACAGGGTATATACCCTGAGAAACCATAATTCAAAAAGTGTCATGTACCACAATGTTCATTGCAGTTCTATTTACAATAGCCAGGACATGGAAGCAACCTAAGTGTCCATTGACAGATGAATAGATAAAGAAGATGTGGGACATGTACACAATGGAATATTAGTCAGCCATAAACAGAAACGAAATTGAGTTTTTTGTAGTGATGTGGAAAAACCTAGAGTGTGTCATACAGAGTGAAGTAAGTCAGAAAGAGAAAAACAAATACCGTATGCTAACACATATATATATAGAATCTAAAAAAAAAATAAAAATGGTTCTGATGAACATAGCGGCAGGCCAGGAAAAAAGATGCAGAGGTAGAGAATGGACCTGGGGGTACAGGGAGGCGGAAGGGTGAGCTGGGACGAAGTTAGAGAGTAGCACTGACATATATACACTCCCAAATATAAAATAGATAACTAATGGGAAGCAGCTGCAAAGCACAGGGTGATCAGCTCTGTGCTTTGTGAACACCTAGAGGGGTAGGATAGGGAGGGTGGGAGGGAGACGCAAGAGGGAGGGGATATGGGGATATATGTTTAAATATAGCTGATTCACTTTCTTATACAGCAGAAACTAACACAACATTGTAAAACAATTATACTCCAATAAAGATGTTAAAATAAAAAGGAGAAGATATGAGATTTTCCTTGATCCCGGGGAAGGAGCACTGGTCCTCATTGTTGCTGGAGGCCTGGCTATCCATTGTGACCTCCCTCTCCTTACTCATGCGTAATATATTGGCAAAGTCATAATAAGGGAGCTCTACTTCAGGGTCCCAGGGTAAGAATGACAAGGAGCTTCAAAAGAGGAGGTTCCCTAGAATCAGTGATGATGCCTCCAGGGCTGAAAGTCAGTAGTTGCTCCGGCTAACCTCAGAATGTGCTGGTAGTACAGCCTCCATCTCTCATTCCCCACAGCCCAAATTCTGAGCTTGGTTTATAACAGTAGCTATGGACTAAATCCAGACACCTTGTGGAACTTCCCTTAGATTTGCTACCAGCTGGTTCCTATCCCTATACTGCTATTAATGTTTGTGTATGTTAGCTAAATTCCTTTACATGTTCACAGCCACCAGAGGACTCTACGGTCTGGAAAAGCCTTGCCATCAGGCAGTGCAAACCAGTCTTCCTGGAGAGTCATTTATTGTCTACACCAGAGGCCCTCCTACTCTTGCCATTAGTTTTAGGCTGGGAACTAAGAGGCCCTAAGAAGGGACCTCAGAGGCATGGGGTTTTGAAGGGTACTCTAGCACCCTGGCTTTATCTTTGTTACGCAGTTTCAGGCCTTGTGGGAGAAGCAAGAAATCCCCGTAGCCCCAGAGTGTCATGCGTTAAAGCCAAAAGCAGCTGGAAACACAGGCCAAGAGATATATTTGGAAGGTGGATTCCTCCTCCTCTTCCTCCGGAAGGGGCAGGCAGACCTTGGCCTCATGCCCAGATCACAGAACCACAGACTTAGAGCTGAAAAAGCCCTTAGCTATCAGGCAGGAATTCTTAGCCTAGGGGTCCATGAGTCACCTAAAATTATATTCAAAATTGTGGCATCTGCATTCACAGATTTCATCAGATTCTCAGAAGTCTATGATCCCACAAAAAGTTAAGAAACATTCCAAACCCTTAAAGTTACAAATGTCTCCCTGAGAAGGACTCATTACTTTACACTATGTAGTAATCTATTAAACCTTTCTCTTCAAACTGCAGTTTCCTGGGCACATAGAGCGACAAAAGGCGATGACAGTGCTAAGCTAGAGCTGGGCAGCAAGTTCAGCCCAGACTGTATTTGCAAGTGGTAGGACGGGCTGGAAAGGAGAGTGTGAGGAGAATATGGTCAGGAAATCTAGGAGTCTGCTGGGGAAGTTACCAGAATGCCTTATCCTTGTCTGTCTGAGGCCTCCCCTTCCTACTTTCCTCTGACTCCAGGATCTGCTTGCTTCTCTCGACATTATGACTGACTTAGCTTCCTTGGGTTCTACCTCATATGCCCATTTGGACTTTACCTGTGAATTTGAACACAATCTCCTCATTTCCTTCCTTTTTGTTTGCCTTCCCTAAAAGTGAGCATCAAGGAACTTTGGGTGTTAGTGCTACTCACTTCTGGGTCGTGGGAGAACCATACTAACAAAAGAATCTTACAGAATTTTCTGAGTAACTGGCTCTCTTCTATTACTAAGTTTAGTGGCCCATGAAACATCAGAGGGGGAAGAGATCTTAGAAAATTCATCAAGTCTAACTCCTTGATGACACAAATGAGGTTCTATGACCCAGAGAGGAAGAGGGATAGACCTGTCATCACAAGAACTTAAGGAACTAGAACAGTACCCCAAGTACATATGAATCCTAGTTCTCTCTAGCATGCTATGCTTCTCCTGACTGTCTTTTGGCCTCTCTGGGGTAATGCTGGAAGTCTCATTTTGAAGCTCTGGCCAGCAGGCAAAACTGTTAGACAAGTGGGTTTCTTAGGCCCCACCGGAGTCTTCTTCCTAATCTCATGCCTAATATAGGACACTCTCACCCCTGGCACCAGGTCAACCCTCTAGCTTTCAACTACTTAGCTATGTGTCCTTGGAGGCAGTATGGCAAAAAAGGAAGAGTCCCACAAACTTGGTTTCAGTACCAGATGCAGCACTTGCCAGCGTGATGACTTTAGGCAAGTCACGTCTCAATGCTCAGATATTTTATATCTGGGCACTGGGCACTCTTAATTCCTTTTTTCAAGCTTTACATTTCTTTCATAGCATTTCTCACTCTTGCATATTTTATAATTCCTTTGCTTATTATTTTCCCAATTTTCTATTGGAATGTTGGCTCCATGAGGACAGGGATCTTTGGCTGCTTCATTCCTTTCTGTATGCCCAGCACCTAGAACAGTGTTTGATTTTTGTGTGTTTTCAGTGAAAAGCTATTGAATAAATGAATGAGGATTAAATACGAGAATAAATAGGAGTGCCCAATTTATAGGAAATTCTCACCTTGAGAATTCTCTTGGGCTTTTCATGTGCTGAGCCTGGCAAATAGGTGGGATAGCTGAATACCTGTCTGTCTCCTTGGCCTGCCTTCATAGCTACTACTCATTCTCCCCACCCCATGCCAAGATGAGGTTGTGGCAATCCTGGTTGCAAGGTTGGTGACCATGTACAAGGGCCAGGCTGGGAGCTGGTGAAGGAAGTCAGGAGGTTATGTCAATCTAGACCTGTATCTGCCTCCCCTGGATGGTAAGATCCTTGCATGGGTGGAAGTGGGGGGTGCTGTGTTTTCTCCTCATGTAAAACAAAGATCTAACCCCAAGGAGCATACATGGCAGGTTTATTGGCAATTGAGCCCCCTTTGGTAGAATGAATTCAGAAGTAATTGGTACTTATGAAGCTCTGGGAAATTCAAAGGCTAACTGCTAAGCACGAGACTGAGAGCTTTGTCACTGTAATGAGAGTCAAATGAATGTTCAGTTTAAGCATCCTGGCCCCTTCTGTTCACTCCCCACTCCCCTCCTTATCTGCCTCACCCTCTGTGCAAGTTGTGCTTGTCTTACTTGTCTGTCTGCCTGTCTCCCAGCCCATCCCATGTGTCTCCTCTCAGTCTGCCCTTTCCGGGTGACCTAATCAAAACATTTCTCTATTTTTCTCTCTGTCTTTCTCTGGTTCCCAGCTCTCATCCCGAGAAACATTTTGTAGAAGATATTTTGGTAATTCCGAATAGCAAAGCAACTTCATCAGTATGTAAGTCAGCACATAAACTTCTGAACTCCCAGAGGAAAGCCTGTGGATCATTCCACAGAAACTTCTGAGACAGAAGTTGGTATCTCAGCCTCTATGAACTGCTAGACAGACTATGTCTGGGTCTGTACATGGGAAATTCTCAGCTGCACAGTACCCAGAAAACTAGGCACACAGTTGGGGGAAGGCTAAGAAGCCACCTAGACTATGTCTATGCCCCTTAACTGATACGTGGTTCTCCTCTGCAACATCCTAAAGAAGCAATTGTCTAGACCTTTCCTGAAATCTCCCATGACAAGGAGCTCACTCCATATAATGACAAGTTGTTACATACATAGCCCACTCAGAAAGTTCTTCCTTCTGTTGAGCTGAAATTGGTCTCCTTATTGCTTCCACCCATGGGTCTTAACTCTGCCTTCTGGGGCTTCCTGAACCCATCTTCTCTCTCTGCCCTTGACAGCTCCTTAGAGGTATGAAGGCAGAGACCACTTCCCTTAAGTGTTCTCGTCTCCAGCATGAAAAGCCACAGCCCTATGTCTTTTGGCTCCCTCTCCTGACTGCTCAGTTTCTTCTGGACACATTTCACATATGACCCCTTAAATGTATGATATTCAGAGCTGGATACAGTCCTTTAGTAAGGGGCTAACCAGGGCAGAGTGGAAAGGGATTGTTACTTACCTTGATCCAACACTATATTTATATTAATACAGCCTGAGTTCCCATTAGAGATTTTTTGCATTGCACTGGTGATGCCTACTAGGCAAAGTCTCTAGTCCTTTTCCTGTGAACTGTGTACAGGGCAGTTATCTTCCATCCTGTGTATAGCCGGTGGTTTTTTGCACCCAAGGGCAGGATTCTCCATTTGTAACTGTCAATCATATGGTTAGGTTCAACCTCTTATTGCAGCCTATAGACATCTTTTTGGAGCCTAACTCTGCAGCTTGAAAAATACCCCCTCTCCTTCTCAGTTTTCAAATTTTAGCAGTGATCTTCTTTCCTCTCTCTGTGTAAGCTTGTTTTGCTATTTGTTGAGACATCAAGTTCCTCATTCACTCCTTTAGGAGAGTGGGGGCTATATTCTCCAGTTATTCCAGGGGACAGTTCTCAAGGCCTGTGTTATGAAAATGACCTTGATCAGTGAGCATCTACACAACCTTAGCTGAGAAAGCAGCTCCAATGGCTACCTCTCCCTCAGCATAGTCTCTGTCAGGGAGAACCCCATGCATTAGCTGACTCATTCAGCAGTGGATAGAGTAAGATTTCCAGTTGGCTGCCAGGGATCAGGCTGTAGGATGTCAGGCCAAGCTAGGGCAGACCAGCGTACTAACATAACTCTTCCAATGGCTCAGGAGTTGTCAGGTTTAATGTGCCTCCAGTTGGCTGAGTCTAGTGCACCTTTTCTACCACAGAAGGGCTGGCCTGAGAACTCAGCTTGTTTTTTTCCTCTTTAAAACCAGCCTCATCTATGACACACTTGGACAAAAGACTGATTGCAGTAAGGGATGTGTTATCCCTATCACTATCTTTTTATCAGCCCCCTAAACAGCTTATTTCCTTTTATGTTAATACCTTATTTTAACTTTAAAAAAATATATTTACTAGGAATAAACCTACCTAAGGAGACAAAAGACCTGTATGCAGAAAATTATAAGACACTGATGAAAGAAATTAAAGATGATACAAATAGATGGAGAGATATACCATGTTCCTGGATTGGAAGAATCAACATTGTGAAAATGACTCTACTACCCAAAGCAATCTACAGATTCAATGCAATCCCTATCAAACTACCACTGACATTTTTCACAGAACTAGAACAAAAAATTTCACAATTTGTATGGAAACACAAAAGACCCCGAATAGCCAAAGCAATCTTGAGAACGAAAAATGGAGCTGGGGGAATCAGGCTCCCTGACTTCAGACTATATTACAAAGCTACAGTAATCAAGACAGTTTGGTACTGGCACAAAAACAGAAATCTAGATCAATGGAACAGGATAGAAAGCCCAGAGATAAACCCACACACATATGGTCACCTTATCTTTGATAAAGGAGGCAAGCATATACAGTGGAGAAAAGACAGCCTCTTCAATAAGTGGTGCTGGGAAAACTGGACAGATACATGTAAAAGTATGAAATTAGAACACTCCCTGACACCATGCACAAAAATAAACTCAAAATGGATTAAAGACCTAAGTGCAAGGCCAGACACTCTCAAACTCTTAGAGGAAAACATAGGCAGAACACTCTATGACATACATCACAGCAAGATTCTTTTTGACCCAGCTCCTAGAGAAATGGAAATAAGAACACAAATAAACAAATGGGACCTAATGAAACTTAAAAGCTTTTGCACAGCAAAGGAAACCATAAACAAGACCAAAAGACAACCCTCAGAATGGGAGAAAATATTTGCAAATGAAGCAACTGACAAAGGATTAATCTCCAAGATTTACAAGCAGCTCATGCAGCTCAATAACAAAAAAACGAACAACCCAATCCAAAAATGGGCAGAAGACCTAAATAGACATTTCTCCAAAGAAGATACACAGATTGCCAACAGACACATGAAAGAATGCTCAACATCATTAATCATTAGAGAAATGCAAATCCAAACTACAATGAGATATCATCTCACACCGATCAGAATGGCCATCATCAAAAAATCTAGAAACAATAAATGCTGGAGAGGGTGTGGAGGAAAGGGAACACTCTTGCACTGTTGGTGGGAATGTAAATTGATACAGCCACTATGGAGAACATTGTGGAGGTTCCTTAAAAAACTACAAATAGAACTACCATAAGACCCAGCAATCCCACTACTGGGCATATACCCTGAGAAAACCATAGTTCATAAAGAGTCATGTACCAAAATGTTCATTGCAGCTCTATTTACAATAGCCAGGACATGGAAGCAACCTAAATGTCCATCGACAGATGAATGGATAAAGAAGATGTGGCACATATATACAATGGAATATTACTCAGCCATAAAAATAAATGAAATGGAGGTATTTGTAATGAGGTGGATGGAGTTAGAGTCTGTCATACAGAGTGAAGTATGTCAGAAAGAGAAAAACAAATACAGTACGCTAACACATATATATGGAATCTAAGGAAAAAAAAAAGGTCATGAAGAACCTAGTGGCAAGACGGGAATAAAGACACAGACCTACTAGAGAATGGACTTGAGGATATGGGGAGGGGGTGGGGTGAGATGTGACAGGGTAAGAGAGTGTCATGGACATATATACACTACCGAATGTAAAATAGATAGCTAGTGGGAAGCAGCCACATAGCACAGGGAGATCAGCTCGGTGCTTTGTGACCAGCTAGAGGGGTGGGATGGGGAGGGTGGGAGGGAGGGAGATGCAAGAGGGAAGAGATATGGGAACATATTGTATGTGTATAACTGATTCACTTTGTTATAAAGCAGAAGCTACCACACCATTGTAAGGCAATTATACTTCAATAAAGATGTTTAAAAATATATATATTTAAAATATAACATTATGTAAATTTGAGGTATACACCGTGTTAACTTGATATATTTTATATTGTAATATGATTGTACCTCTATTACAGTACATAATTATCATTTCCTTTTAGTGGTTGGAATAATTAAGTTCTAGTCTCTTGGCAAGTTTGATGATTATAATACAATATTGTGGTCTATACTCACTATACTGTGCATTAGATCTTTGGAGCTTATTTACTACTTGTTACAAGTTTGTATTCCTAAACAACATATATCCTATCCCCTCATCCCCTGGTAATCACCATTTTACTTTCTGTTTTTATGACATTGACTTTTATATATTCCACATATAAGTGATATTGCACAGTCTTTGTCTGACTTATCTCACTTGGCATGATGTACTCAAAGTCCAGCTATGTTGTTGCAAATGGCAGGATGTCCTTCTTTCTTGTGCCTGAAAAATATTCAATTTTTACTATGTATACCACTTCTTCTTCATCTTTTCATTCACTGTTGGGCACTTAAGGTATTTCTGTATCTTGGCTATTGTCAGTAATGGTTCAGTAAACACAGGAGTGCACATATCTCTTCAATAACCTGTTTTCATTTCCTTTGGGTATATATCCAGAAGAAGAATCATATGGTAGTTCTATTTTTAATTTTTTGAGGAACCTTCATACTGTTTTTCATAGTGGCTGCACCAGTTTACATTCCCACCAGTAGTGCACAGGTTTCCCTTTTCTCCACATCCTCCCCAATACATGTTATCTCTTGTCTTCTTAATGATAGCCATTCTAACAGGTGATCTCATGATTTTGATTTGCACTTCCCTGATGATGTGATGCTGAGCAGCTTTTCATGTACCTGTTGGCCTTTTGAATGTCTTCTTTGGAAAAATGTCTAGTTAGTTCTTCTGCCCATTTTTAAAATCGGATTGCTTGATTTTTGTTGTTGTTGTTATTGAGTTGTATGAATTCTTTATTTATTTTGGATATTAACCCATTATCTGATATATGGTTTGAAAAAATCTTCTCCTATTCTGTAGGTTGCTTTCCCCTTTGGTAACCATAAGTTTGTTTTCTATGTCCATGGGTCTATTTCTATTTTGTAAATAAGTTCATTTGTATCTTTTTTTTTTTTTTTAGATTCCACATATAAGCAATATCATATATTTTTCTTTCTCTGCCTGGCTTACTTCACTTAATGTGATAATCTCTAGGCCCATTCATGTTGCTGCAAATGACATTATTTCATTCTTTTTTATGGCCAAGTAGTATTCCATTGTCTGTGTGTGTGCATATGTGTGTGTGTGTGTGTGTGTGTGTGTGTGTGTATATATATCACATCTTCTTTATCTATTTCTCTGTTGATGGACATTTAGGCTGCTTCCATGTCTTGGTTATTGTAAATAGTGCTGCAATGAATATTGGGGTGCATGTATCTTTTTGCATTATAGTTTTCTCTGGATATATGCCCAGGAGTTGGATTGCAAGATCATATAGTAACTCTATTTGTAGTTTCTTAAGGAACCTCCACACCATTCTCCACAGTAGCTGTACCAATTTACATTCCCAGAAACTTTTAAGCTTGATGTATTCACATTTGCTGATTTTTTTCTTCTGTTGTTTGTGCTTCTGTATCATCCAGAAAAATCATTGCCAAGACTAACATCAAGGAGCTTCTTCCTTACATTTTCTTCTAGTAGTTTTAGGGTATCAGGTCTCATGTTTAATCTTTGATCCATTCTGAGTTAATTTTTGTGAGTGGTGCAAGATAGGAGTCCAGTTTCATTGTTCTGCATGTATTTATCCAGATTTCCCAACCCTTTTTGTTGAAGACACTATCCTTTCCCCATTAAGTGTTCTTGGCTGCCTTGTGGAATATTAGGTGACCACACATGAAGGGGTTTAATTCTGAGTTCTTTTTTCTGTTCCATTGGTCTATGTGTCTATGTTCATGCCAATACTGTACTGTTCTTATTACTATACTTTTGTAGTATAGTTTGAAATCAGGAAGTGTGATATCTCTGGCTTTGTTCTTTCTCTTCAGGATTGTTTCATGATGTTTTGTGGATCCATACAAATTTTAGAATTCTTTTTTCTATCTCTGTGAAAAATTTTATTGATATTTTGATGAGAATTGCATTAAATCTACAGATGGCTTTGGGTGGTATGGACATTTTAACAATATTAATTCTTGCAATCTATGAACATGGGATGTCTTTCCATTTGTTTGTTTCTTCTTTGATTTCTTTCAACAAAGTCTTGTAGTTTGGTTTTACAGATCTTTCATCTCCTTGGTTAAATTTATTCCTACATATTTTATTGTTTTTGATGCTATTGTGAATGGGGTAATTTTCTCTATTTCTTGTTCAGATATTTCATTATCAGTGCATAGAAATGCAACTGATTTCTGTATGTTGGTTTTTTTTTCTTTTAAAGGACTTGATCATTTTTTTTTAATTTATTTATTTATGGTTGTGTTGGGTCTTCGTTTCTGTGCGAGGGCTCTCTCTAGTTGCGGCAAGCGGGGGCCACTCTTCATCGCAGTGCACGGGCCTCTCACTATCGCGGCCTCTCTTGCTGCGGAGCACAGGCTCCAGACGCGCAGGCTCAGTAATTATGGCTCACGGGCCCAGTCGCTCTGCGGCATGTGGGATCTTCCCAGACCAGGGCTCGAACCCGTGTCCCCTGCATTGGCAGGCAGACTCTCAACCACTGCGCCACCAGGGAAGCCCTGTATGTTGGTTTTATATCCTGCAACTTTACTAGAATTCATTGATTGGTTCCAACAGTTTTTTGATTGGGTCTTTGTGATTTTCTATATAAAAAATCATATCATTTGCAAATTGTGATAATTTTACTTCTTCCTTTCTTATTTGTATTTTTTAAATGTATTTTTCTTGCTTAACCACTCAAGCTAGGGTTTCCAGTACTTTATTGAATAAGAGTGATGAGAGTGACTATCCTTGTCTTATTCCTGATCTTAGAGGAAACGCTTTCAATTTTTGCCATTGAGTTAAAGTTACCTGTGGGTTAATATCTTATTTTAAAAGAATACATATACAGCATAAAAATAAAGAAGGAATTTCAAAATTCTTAAAATCCTATTATTCAGACATAACCCACTTTTTGCCATTTTGTTGAAAATCTCCTCAAACAGACACATAAACACACACACACAGAATTTTACTTATATATAAATTAGTGCCATTGCTAATTTCTATACATAGTATTCCACAGATACCACTCTTTGGAGGATATTTAGGTTGCTTCTAATTTTTCAATGGTATAAACATCATAATGAATATCCTTGTGCATAAAACACATGTTTTTTAACTTTCATTTATTCAACAAATATTGGTTGAATGTTTACAGGTACTTATGCTAAGCTCTAGCAAAATATGATGGACAAAACAGACTTAGTTCCTGCCATCCTGAAGCTTGTAGTCTAATAGCCTGCTTGTCTCCTTAGGTTCAGTTCTTGGAGATGGACCTGCTGAGGCAGGACTGCTTTCCAGAAGGTATTTACACTCTTCCCAACAGAATCAAGAGTGTTCATCTTACCATATCCTCAACAACATTAGGTTTCTTTTTGAGCTTTGAGTCATTTCTTGATAATTTCTTCAGGAAAATGTAAGTGTGCAAAAAAGAAAATAAGAGTGGGAAAGGCACATGGACTCTAGAATCTTACCATGGTTTTCTAGTTTTGGTCCCTGGCTTCTAGACACTGATGTTTTTTTGGTAAGTTGTTCTAACAAATAGTTTTATTTTATATTCTTGTATTCTAGACTGTGAGCAACTTTGTTTATTGGTTTATTCATTCACTCATCCCTTTATCATTAATCACCTGATAAGTGCCTATTTTATGCCAAGCTCTTACCAGATTTTAGGGATACAGAGATGAATAAGATAAAGTGCCTCCCCTCAAAAGCTCCCAGGATATTCCTCACAGGTCCTAGGACATAGTAAGTCTCTGACAATATATGATGAACTTACATGTCTTGGTGTTGCAGCTCTTCAGGCCTCTGAACATCTTGTGTGATTGGGACAATAGTATTGAAGCCCAGAGAGTATGTGTGTATGTGGTGGATGGGTCAAGACTCTGCCTATCTATGGACAATCCAAGAAAATAGCAAAGACCAATGTAAAGACTAGTTCAGGCAGGTATGCCTGGAATGACTACATGAGTGCACTTATACAGCATTTAGGAATAGAATAGAGTCCTTTCAGATGATATCCTTGGTACTTTGCCACAAGGCATTCCCCCACCCTCAACCCTAGCTTAATATCTTGCCCAATAATTTCACCAATTGCCTTGTTGAACTAGAGAACATGCCAAACAAAGTCACAAATGCTAAGAAGCTAGATAAAGGTGGGATCAGGGGACAGGAGCCCAGGAGGGCATCCTCAGTCCAAAGAGGGTGTGTGTCGACTGGGTCCCAGGGCCACAGCTAACAAGATGCATTTATCTTATTCAAGTGCAAAGTCCTGCACCTCAGCTGCAAAACACACCTGTAAAATTCAATTAGACAATAGACGCTGACACAGTGCAAACCTTGCAAGGAACTCTAGAACTACTGTGGGAGACAGACAAGGAGAGAGAAAATAATACTCCAGTGTGATGAGTGCTACCACAAGGATAAATACAGGGCACTGCATTGAGATGGGGAAGACTACATCCAGACGGGAAGGTTGAGGGAGTGTCAAGGATATGACAGTAAATAACAGACAAAAATCACTGCCTTCATGCAACTTACATTCCAGTAGAAGGAGACAGATAATAAAAACAAAAATTGTATATTTTAAATGCTATAGTGGAAAATAAAGAAGGGAAAAATGATGAGATGTGTGGGGATGGGAGATGTAATTTTAAATAAAATGCAAACACTGAGAAGGTAGTATTTGAATAAAGATCTGAAGAAAGTTAGGAAGAGAGCCATGTGAATATCTGGGGGTAGAGAGTTCCAGGCAAAGGGAGTTACAAGTACAAAGATCCCAAAGTGGGGACACACTTATATTCAAGGAATAAGTAGGGAGACTGGTCTGCTTGAAGCAGAATGAGGCAGGGTAGATAGTTAAACATGAGGTCAGAGAGATTAGGGTTATGGGACAGAGGTGGGGGTAGAGCATGTAGGGTCTTATAGGCTACCATAATGATTTTGGCTTTTACTCTTAATGAGATGGGAAACCCCTAGAGGGTTTGACCAGACCCCAGAGGGACTTGAGTGCTGTGTTCGGGAGTTAGACTGTATTCTATAGGATAAGGGGAGTCTCTAAAGGGTTTTGAGAAAGGGAGTGACATGTGAATCTCTGTTACAAAGATCACACTGGTGGCTGGTGGAGGGTAAGTTGAAGGGGAGCACCTGTGAAACTGTGCACCGCAGATGGGACTTGAACCCACGTGTCAGGATTAGAACCCAGCCAGAACCCAGATTGGGACTTGAACCCACTGTCTTTTAATTGAGATCACACACCTGGTCTCAGGACTTAATGAAGCTCAGGTTCTTGATGTCTCATCGCAGAAAGAATTCAGTGAGAGACAAAGTGATAGGTAAGAAGTGAATTTATTTAGAGAGAAACACACTCCACAGACAGAGTGTGGGTCATTTCAGAAGGCAATAGGCCCTGAAATATGGTGTGGTTAGTTTTAATGGGCTGGGTAATTTCATAGGCTAATGAGTGGGAGGATTATTCCAACTATTTGGGGGAAGGGGCTGGGATTTCCAGGAATTGAGTCACCACCCACTTTTTGGCCTTTTAATGGTTGGCCTCAAAACTGTCATAGTGCTGGTGGGTGTGTCATTTAGATGCTAATGTATTACAATGAGGCTCAAGGTTCTCTGGAAGTCGAATCTTCCACCATCTTGGACCTAGTTGGTTCTAACCAGTTTATGTCGTATCCTCAAGGAATATGTCATTTTTTAGAGGTTGTGTCCTGCCCCCTTCCCTCCTGTTTCACCTGGAAACAGGAAAACCAGTTAGAAGAGCCTGTCCCTTCTCCATAAAATGCCTGGGGTGGTGGAGGGATCATCTTTTATCTCAGTCCTTCCACTGTTATTCCTGCTTATTTCAGATTCCTGAGGGAGCTGGAGAAGAGTTGGCAATTCTCTCAGAGTCTGGAAACCTCAAAGCCAACAGAAAGGAGGAAGTCTAGAATGGTGTCAGGGAGACCTGTTAGGAGACTGTACAATCATCCAAGTGTGAGACAATAAAGACCTGAGCAAAGAAGGGTAGATTTGCTAGAGGATAAGAGTACAGGTACAATCACAAGATGCAAAGTCAGGACTCAGTAGCAGCTGTTCTGAAAATTGGCAGTGAATTCCTTGGCTCAATAACGAGGTATGACTGCCACAAAAGCTAAGGCAGTGATAGGCTGCATTAATAAAACATAGTACATGGAACAATTAAAGTTACCAACCTGCTCTAGTCTATATTAGTTCAGACTTCCCTTTTACCATCTTGGGGTTCAATAAGCTCACACTATGCACCAGACACTATACTTACAGGTCTACCTGGGGTTATCTCATTGAATACTCACAACAATTCAGTGTCATAGCTACCTTATCTCCATTTTACAGATGAAGAAACTGAAGCTCAAAGAGATTAAATGACTAGCCAAGATCACTGCATCTTCTTTGTCTCCAATCCTGCCTGCCAAGGCTATGCACCAAAGAGTAGGGAATGGTTGGATAAGAATGTAAGAAAGACTCTAATGACGACCGTATGCAGGTTATGTTTAAATCACAGTGTTTTCCTGTTAGAAATGAATTCTGAAATATTTATGGATTTAGTCATAAGTTGTCTGGGGTTTTCTTAAAATACTCCTGGAAGAAAATACATGGAGAAGAGGTAGAGCAATATAAGCAGAAAACTTATACATATATGGGAGCTTATTATTTTATTCTCTCTATGTTTTTATATGTTAGAAATTTTCTATAATAAGTTAAAAATAAAAGATAGAAAGTAAAAATAAATAAATATAAAAGTCTCCTAACGCTGAGGCACTTGTGGGGAGAGAGAGAAGGGAATCATTTTAATGGCCAAATGAAAAAGAAGGTCTAAAGACAGGCTTTCTAGGCCTTCCTGATGTTCTAGACTTGCACTGTCTGATGAGGTACCTATTAGCCATATGTGGCTATTGAACACTTAAAATGTGGCTATTCCAAATTGAGATGTGCTATAAGTATAAACGTATATACTGCATTTTCAAGGAGTTAGTATGAAAAAAAGGATTGTAAATTATTTCACTAATAATGTTTTTAAACTGACTACATGTTGAGATGATAACATGTTGGATATAATAGATAAAATAAATGTATTATTAAAATTAATTTCACTTTTTAAACTTTTAAAAAATGTAGTCACCAGAAAATTTAAAATTATATATAAGGCTCACATATTTCTACTGGACAGCAATCAAATATCACCAAACACTTTATTTAAAAGGCTGACATTTACTATTACTCACTCATTCACTTATTCCAATGTGATATTGAATGCTTACTCAGTTCTTGAATAGTTCTTGTGAAAGAGAAAGAAAAGGAGTTTTAGAGGCACAATGACTTGCTACTTACCAACTGTGTGACCTTGAACAAATTACTTAACCTCTCTAAACTTCAGTTTTCTCATAAATAAAACCCTATGGCTTAAGGTTGTTGAAGGCCTTGACATAATCTATTGTCATATTTCATCAAATCTAAGATGCCACTGATTGGAATCACACCATCATTTTGTGTAACACAGAGGAAAAACACATATCGTCAATTAAATTACAACATACTGCTAAGTCACCAGTGGTCTCAAGATACCTCCCAATTTCGAAGGTGTCAAAATGTGAAAAACGTATCACACTGTTCTTTTAACTATTGACTTACAGATAAATATCTATTGAAAGAGTGAAAGTCCATCTTCTCCATTTGACTGTGAGCTACTCAAGGACAGATGCTGAGTCTAAATCACCTCTCTTGTTCCCAAACAAGGTCTGGCACAGAGTAGTCACTTAATCCATTTTTTTTTTGGTCAATTTATCTCTTTATTTTTAATGTAACATTTGTTCAATTTATGGAACTAATTTTTTCTAACATCTTTATTGGAGTATAATTGCTTTACAATGTTGTGTTAGTTTCTGCTGTATAACAAACTGAATCAGCTATATGTGTACATATATCCCCATATCCCTTCCCTCCTGCATCTCCCTCCCACCTTCCATATCCCACCCCTCTAGGTGGTCACAAAGCACCGAGCTGATCTCCCTGTGTGATGCAGCTGCTTCCCACTAGCTATCATTTCTTCCCCACTTGCTCTATGCCAGGTACTGGGGAGGCAGAGATGAAGTAGATTAGGTCCTGGCCCTCTAGGAGCTCCAAGTTTGGTAACAACAACAAAAAATGCAAAAAATAATCATAACTACTGTTCATTGAGCTCTTACTATGTAAAAGCAGTTTATGATTATATTCAGTATATCTTTTGCCATCCCTTAACTCTTAAAATGAGTCTTTATTTTTAAGGTGAGTTTCTTATTTTTATCCATTCAGATTATCTCTGTCTTTTAATTGGTGTATTTAGTCCATTCACATGTAAGTTATTATTGATATCGTTGAATTAATACCTATAATATTTGTAAGTTTTCTATTTGTTGCACTTGTTCTTTATTTCTTTTTTTCCTTTTCCCCTCTTATTTTACCTATTCTGGTTTTAATGGAACATTTTATATTGGGCACTTTATATGATTTAATTTTCTCTTTTCTCTTATATCAATTATACTTTAAAAAAAATTAGTGGTTCAGATTTTGAACAACTAATCTAAGTCCACTTTCCACTAATCTAAACTGAATTAATTTACAACTTATCTACGTCCAGAGCTGGGGTGACTCTCACAACTAATTTGCAGCAAATCCACTTTCAAATAGCACTATACCACTTTCATGTTCAGTGCAAGTACCTTAGAGTATTCCCAAATCTCCCCTCCCTTCCCTTATAACATTGCTGTCATTCATTTCACTTTTCTATATGCTATAATAGTGACACAGTACATGGTCACTAGCATCACTTTAAACAGTATTATATCAATTCAGAGTAAAAAAGATTCTATTTTACCTTCATTTATTCCTTCTACATTGCTCTTCATTTCTTTATGTGCATCCAAGTTTCTGACCTATATTTTACTTCTTGCAGAGAAAATCTACTGGCAATTAATTCCCTCAGTTCTTGTTTGTCTGAGAGTCTTCATTTCTCATTTACTTTCAAAAGATAATTTTGCTGGATAGAATTCTAGGTTCATGTTTTTTTTTTCTCTCAACACACTAAATTATTCACTCCACTCTCTTCTTGCTTGCATGGTTTTGGATGAGAATTTTGGTGTAATTATTATCTTTGTTCCTCTATACGTAAGGTATTCTTTCTATCACACTATCCCTCACTTCCTGACGCCTTTCAAGATTTTCTCTTTGTCTTTGGTCTTCTGCATTTTGAGTATGATATGTCTAGCTGTGCATTTGGGGGGTATTTACTTCATTGGATAAGATCTCTGTGCTTCTTGGATCTGTGGTTCAGTGTTTGTTATTAATTTTGGAAAGTTACCAGCTATTAATATTTCAAATATTTCTTCTGCTCCATTCTTTCTTTCTTCTCCTTCTGGTAGTACAAGTAAGCATATCTTATAACTTTTGATATCCTCTCATTGTTCTTGGATACTCTGATTTGCTTTTTTCTCTTTGCATTTTAATCGGTGTTAAGAAAAAATACACAAAATTCAACTGAATAAACTTGAAGATCTAATTTGTATTATTAAGCAATTAATGATTCGAGCAGT
The DNA here is from genome assembly GCF_965194825.1 of Balaenoptera physalus. NCBI lineage: Eukaryota > Metazoa > Chordata > Mammalia > Artiodactyla > Balaenopteridae > Balaenoptera > Balaenoptera physalus. The sequence goes on along the minus strand of NC_138903.1, from coordinate 57,951,854 downwards.
CTCCCATGTAACAACTAGGAGGGGACCTTGAAGAGCTAGGCAAAATGGGAGTCTATTATGAAAAAGAGGATGGCGCAAAGACATCATTAGCAAAAGAAAGGAAGGGGTTATTCTGGATCAGGAAATCTTCTTTTGGAGGGAACAACATGGGTTTTTATTGTGCAGATTGCCTCTTCTTCCTCTGGGGGGTAGAGATGGCTCTTATGACAGGTTGCCTAATTGGTGCTGACCAGAAAATTCCAGACTGGTTGATTAGGATCATATTTCTGGGGAAGGTGGAAACTGCAATTAGATTAGGTATTAAATCTAGGTTTGGTATCATGGGCCTTAACGCAAGTGATGCCATTTTGGGCCTGTGATTTTCTTTGTAATAACTCCCCCATTTTGATGAGTCTCTGAGCTTAACAAAGAGATGTGGTCAAGATTTAAGGCATTAGCATCATTCTCAGCTGCCGCTCTGCAGCTTTGTTGATCTTTGATGTGTTATTCATTGGTCATGATGTTTTTGCTTAACCCCATGACATTCACAGATCACAGTTCCAGGTTCATAATCCTTAAATTGGGTTACTCTCTTTGTTTCTTTTTTGATGTTCCAGACTTAGGGAGATCATTTGTCTGGTGGTTAGTGGCTGTGAACATGCATTTAAAGCTTTTGAGAGCATATAACATGCCATGGGTCCCAAGACCCATCAAAGAAAGACCCCATTGAAGGAGTCATCCTTTTAAGCCAAGTGGCTTGCTCAATGGTCTTATGTAACTGGCTTTCAACTTCCCCAGAAGTGTTGCTCTAGTTAGATCATGTGGTGTTGACCACAACACAGACACCTCCTTGCCCAGCTAAAAGATAATCAAGGGCTATCCTATTATCAAGAACAACCTTAACCAGACTGTCTAAGGATCTTTGCTGGGCAACTAATGCTTTAGCAGTGATTCTGCAATACTTTCAAGAGTTAAGCCAGACAGAGAAAGGCAAATGCTGTATGATATCACTTATATGTGGAATCTAAAAAATAATACAACTGGAGGTATAAAATAGGCTCACACTTATAGAAAATAAACTTGTGGTGACAAAAAGGGAGAGGGAAGGGAGGAGGGACAAATTAGGGCCATGAGATCAACAGATACAAACTACTATTTATAAAATAGATAAGCAACAAGGATATACTGTATAGTACAGGGAACTATAACCATTATCTTGTAATAACCTATAACGGAGTATAATCTGCAAAAATGCTGAATCACTATGCTGAGCACTACAAACTAATATAATATTGTAAATCTACTATACTTAAATAAATAAATAAATGCAATATGTTATCTTGGATTGGATTCTTCATTAGAGGAAAAAAAGCTATAAAGTATATAATTGAGTTAATTGTCAAAATTGCAATATGAGAATATTCACACACACATATGTATAACAACATAAATATGTGTATATGTGCTATACACATAAAATGATAAAACAAATGTAGCAGAAAGTTAATAAACTGATTATACTTGTTGAAAAAAAGGAGCTAAAGAGAGGCTTCTGAGTATATTCTCATTTGCATTTACTCCTTTTTTAAAATGTTTTAATTTATTTAGTTTTTAATGATTTACAATGTTGTGTTATTTTCGGGTGTACAACAAAGTGAATCTGTTATACATATACATATATCCACTCTTTTTTTAGATTCTTTTCCCATATAGGTCATTAAAGATTATTGGGTAGAGTTCCCTGTGCTATACAGTAGGTCTTTATTAGATATCTATTTTATATATAGTAATGTGTATGGGTCAATCCCAATCTTCAAATTTATCCCTCCCCCTCCTTACTCCCAAGTAACTAACTGTAACCGAGTCCAAGCTCGCTCTGCTCTCCCCATGACAGGCCAATAAATCCGAGATGAGGTGTTGAGGCAAAGAATACGACTTTATCAGAAAGCCAGCAGACTGAGAAGATGGCAGACTACAATCTCAAAATAATTGGGGGTTTGAATGCCAGTTTCTTTTATAGCACAGAGAGGGGGAGGAGATGAGGAAGTAAAGTAAAAAGACCATAAGATTTGCAAATATCCCCCGGAATGGCCAGCCTCAGGGAGGGGATGTATTAATTTCTTCTTTCTTGCAGCCATCCACAAGTGGACAGGGTCTGGATGTTTCCCTAAACAAAGGCACTTTGGTTTAACATTCAGGCAGGGGGCAGCATTCCCTGAGGCAGGCCATTATATATAGACAGTATCCTTTTAGTGAACAAAAGCAATGGGAAGTAAAGGTTAAAGTAAACGAAACAGATTCAACATGTAGTCAGATTTGGCTCTTCCCTGTTACAATTCCCCACTGTCAATGTCCATTTCACAGTCTTGTGGGAAAAGAGGTGACGACCATTCTAATTGCTTTGTTAGACGGATCTTTCTGCGAGTGTCTGCCATTGGTGCCAGTGTTCCAAACCTTGTTTCTTTTGTTCCTCTCTGGAAAGTGTCTCCTTTACACCTGTAGACTTAAAAACATATTCACAACCTAAAAGTTGAGAGTTATGATTTATTCGGTGGGAATTTTGAGGGCTTCAAGCCCAGGAGGCAGTATCTCAAGTTAAGGAATTTAGCACTTTTCTATGTATGGGAAGATGCAAGAATCTGGACTCACTGAAATCACTCTCTTGATACGCACCTCAGCTATCTGGGCCTGTATCCTGTATTCTCATATCCTGAGTTTTCTCAGGGCTCATCGGCTCTTGTTGGAGGGCTATGTGGAGGAAATATTCAATTTCTCAGATCCTCTCCTCTTAGTCAGCATTTTGACCAATATTTGGGAGATATTTCATGATCAAATTTTGTCCCTTGGCACTGGGAGCCTCATCCCAGATCAGGCGAAAATTCATGATATGCCAATCCAGGTGCTAGTTTTGGATCAGGCCCTATGGATAATTAAAGATTCTCTGGATCCACTAATTAATTATGATCCAGAAGACATTTTCCCTCGTTGCTTCTTCCCATACCTAGAATCACACTATTACAATTATTTTATGTTATAAATGTGATCTATTTCCTCAGGATGTTAAGCCAGAGAAGTTTTGTTGGAAGCCTGGTTACACACTGGGTACTGTAAGAGACAACAATCTTATAAAATAGACAAGATATAAGTAATGCAGCTAGTAACATTGACAAAGACATAGTGCAGCAGGGAGACACAAAGCACAAACAATTTGGAAACAAAGAACAATGATTAGTATAATTACTTATAATCCAATTGCAATAGCGAGCAACCAAAGGTACCATAACAGATTTAATGAGACATCCGCAGTTTCACTGTACCAGCCACGTGTACTTAGACATACATGGCTTAATCTTTGAGACAAGCATATGTTACAGGCAGTATCAACCAGGTAGAGGGAAGAAAATAAATGTTTCAATTCTGCTTACAAAGGTATAATTTACCAAATTACTGTAAGTCATAATTAGTTTAAGGGGAAGGTTTTCCTTAAATCTGTGGAAAACACAGATTTAAACCAGTCATTTTTCAGATAGAAACCATAAAAATAACCATATTCACAAGTTTACTCAGTCCTATGTGACTAATCCTTTTCGTTAACAGCTTTAGGAAGCCACCAGGTTTCCCATTAGAATTTTTCAATTTCTTACCCAGTTCAGCATTATGGTCTGAAAGCCAGAAACTTGTATTTATCCAAAGGTCCTTTCCATAAATCTTCCTGAAGAGGAAGCAGTTTAGCAAAGGCATCAATCAGAGTGAAACCATAACTGTCTATAATGACGAAAGACTTAGGAAGGCACGTTTAAATCTGATTACAATGTAATTGACAAAGCAACTTGGTTGCTGCTGTGACATGCAACACTTTCAGATAATAACTAGAATTATGACTGATAACATTTTACCAGGACATATCAAATTTTAGGAACTCCATATAATCTCTAGAATGCCTGTATCATTTGCCATACAATATAACCTAAGAAGATTTATTACTTATTTGACAACACTTCCCATGTAATTTAACATACCAAGTGAACCTAATTAGTTAATATCTCTCTTTGGGGTGTTTCAGGGGCCCTTTGAAACATCCCAAAGTTAGCTAGAGTTCAAAGGAACTTCATTATAATTTGATTTGGGAAGTTTTGTCAAAAAAAATATCAAAAGGGTTTGAAACAGTCAGATAGGATCACAGGTCACTGTGAAACAATAGTTATTTACTTAGCCAAAGTAATGATAAAAGATTTCAAAGGCAAATACAGAACAGATCACTTAAAAGGTAAAGAAACTTAAAATCTGTTATGAAAGGCAGTTCAAAATCTTAAGAAACCTTGTTTTCTTAATAGAGAGAAAAGCCAAATTCAAGTTTCGCATCAGCTTACTTCTAAAATTAATTTACTCAATTAAACTTATTTTAAACTTAGTCAATCCTGACCATGTATAAAACTCTTCTCGGGGTCACTTTCCATAAACCTTCCATCACTTAACTTATTTTAGCACAATTCTAACTTTCAAGATGTTGAATATCTGGAGAGATTAATTTTAGATAGACATTCCAAAAAGATAATTATTTTTAAGAGTTCACCTAAAGCTCTTATTTCATTTGCATTTTTTCCCTTAAAAGTTTCTTCACATCAAGTTACTTTCCTTGCTGACAAATTTGCAACAGATATAACAAGATTTTATTTAGCTTATATTAAACCTAGGCACAATAAAATATTATACTTAATGTTGATGACTCTAAAGACATGTCTATATTAATTAGATCAACAAACAAACATTAATACCAGGTATTAATTTAATACTGAATATTTCTCAGTTCACATGAACCTGAAATTCACTTAGCTTATTTTTTCTTGTACTTAGAATTGTTTGGTTTGTAAGGGCTTACTTTCCTTTAAGCCAATTAAATAGAGCTCATCCAAAAATCAACCTTAGCAATGTTATCCAAAGACAAAGACACATACAAGGACACAAGCAAACAGAGAGACATCATAGTTCTCATTTCAAAATTTCAGCCCTGAGTCAGGTACAGCAATGTAAAACCCATCAGTTTACAAAAAGAGGTTGGATTAAAATTAGGTTTCTGGCAGATGGAACAAATCAAGCTCACCTGTCTAGATGGCTGAATTTTTACAGAAAAGACACTTAGGTTTTTTACTTATCCTTGACAAGTCAATTTCTAAATTATTTTATCCTCTTTTCAAAGTTTGCATTTTAAAAAGATGGCAGAGATGTGCGTTTCTGAGAAGAGCAGATAGGACAGTTGCATCTCAAAATACAGGCAAGTTTTTCCTAGGATGACTTTGTTTCCCCTTTGCTTAATATTTACAAGCCTCTTAAGATAAATAGGTAAGGTTTGGGGAGTGGTATCTATTAAAGAGTCAATCAACTTGTTCTCCACTGTCAAAGTTACCTGGGGCTCCTGTGGGGAAATTAGAATCAGACACCTCAAGTCCAAGGGAGTCCCCTGGCCTCTTACAGGATGTCAGCTCAAGGGAAATTGCCCTGCTGCAGAAGTGGCTTCCAGTCCAAATTGGGTGCCCTGTCGGGTCTTAGATGGTGATACTAAATCAGGCTCCTGTGCTCTGGGGGTTAACATAGAAACTTCTATTTGATTCCCATGGGTAAGGGAAACAGGTGGCGGTGAATATGATGATGGCATGGGGGGAGCAGTTGGAACAACTGCCAGTGCAGCCTGCTCTTTTGCAAAACATTTCTAACTGCAAGATCATATAATTGAGTGAGCCATTCAGGGGCCATCGCTCTTCTGATCTTAAATATTGGGTCCACACTGTATTACAATAGTACATCATGTCTTTCTTAGTCATAGGCTTGTGGCTATGTTTCACCCATTTATCTAATATATGCCCCAAAGGGCTCTCCTTTGGGATAGATGGAGTATTTCCCATTTTTATAAGTTTGATAACACCAACATACAAAAAGACACAAACAAATTTCAACAAAAAAGGCCCCCAAAATTCTAGCATTGATGCACACAAAACCAAAACAAGACCAAGATGAAAACCGGTTCCCGAATCAGGTAGACTTACCCTACAAAAACAATGAACTGGCTCCCAAATTGGGTAGACTTACTCTACAAAACCAATGAACTAGTTCCCAACGAACCGATTCCAAATCAGGTAGAGTCCAACAACAATTCCCCTTCCAACATGGTACCCCAATCAAATAAATTGGCTTATCCCATAAAGGAAAAGCCCAACTTGAGAGGGGAATATGTTTCTGGTGTGCACCCTGGAGTGACTTACCCTACAAAATCGAGTCTGTCGACTTGCAACACAAAAGGATACGCATAAAAAACAAGACCGAGACCAAAACCAGTGAACTGGTTACAGAATTGGGTAGACTTACCCTACAAAATCGAGTCCGTCAACTCACAGAAGGTGGTCAGTTCCTTGTTTCAACTGCCAAGTGCTGGGGTAACTGGTGCCACATCAGGGAATTTTGAAGGGAAGATCCTTAAGACAAATGATCCCTGCAGCTGCTAGGGCCTTGCCCCAGTGTTCCCTGACCGGGGCTGGCTAGCCACAAGCAGCAAGCCTCCTGGCTGGCTAAGCCAAATTTGTTACCGAGTCCAAGTTCTCTCTGCTCACCGCATGACAGACCAATAAATCCGAGATGAGGTGTTGAGGCAAGGAATACTTTATTCGGAAAGTTGGTAGACCAAGAAGATGGCAGACTACAGTCTCAAAATAACCATCTTATCGGGGGTTTGGATGCCAGTTTCTTTTATAGCATAGAGAGGGGGAGGAGATGAGGAAGTAAAGTAAAAAGGCCATAAGATTTGCAAATATCCCCTGAAATGGCCAGCCTCAGGGAGGGGATGTGTTAATTTCTTCTTTCTTGCAGCCATCCACAAGTGGACAGGGTCTGGATGTTTCCCTAAACAAAGGCACTTTGGTTTAACATTCAGACAGAGGAGCAGGGTTCCCCAAGGCAGGCCATTATATATAGACAGTATCCTTTTAGTGAACTAAAGCAATGGGAAGCAAAGGTTAAAGTAAAAGAAACTGATCCAACATGTAGTCAGATTTGGCTCTTGCCAGTTACATAACAATAAGTTTATTTTCTACCTCTGTAACTCTATTTCTGTTTTGCAAATAAGTTAATTTGTATCATTTTTTTAGATTCTACATATAAGTGATCTCATATGATATTTTTCTTTCTCTGTTTGACTTACTTCACTTAGTATGTTAATCTCTAGATCCATCCATGTTGCTGTAAATGACATTATTTCATCCCTTTTTATGGCTGAGTAATATTCCATTGTGCATATGTACCACATCTTCTTTATCTATTCCTCTGTTGATGGACATTTAGGTTGCTTCCATGTCCTGGTTATTATTGTAAATAGTGCTGCAATGAGCCTTGGAGTGCATGTATCTTTTCAAATTATGGTTTTCTCTGTGTGTATGCCCAGGAGTGGGATTGCTGGATCATACAGTAGTCCTATTTTTAGTTTTTAAAGGAAACTCCATACTGTTCTCCATAGTGGCTGTACCAGTTTACATTTTCACCAACAGTGTAGGAGGGTTCCTTTTTCTCCACACCCTCTCCTGAATTTATTGTTTGTAGATTTTTTGATGATGACCATTCTGACCAATGTGAGGTAATACCTCATTATACTTTTGATTTGCTTTTCTCTAATAATTAGTGACTTTGAGCATCTTTTCATGTGTTTGTTGGCCATCTGTATGTCTTCTTTGGATGCAGCTCAATATCAAAGAAACAAATAACCCAATCAAAAAATAGGTGCATTTACTCCTAACCAGGGAAATATGACTGTGCTAAAGGAAGCTATTCCTGAATTATAAATGCCTCCTCGTATGTTCTTTCTAGAACATTTAGGGGCACAGTTAGATAATCTAAGAGGCATTGCTAGGTTATGTGTCAGCTATCTAAGCATTCATAGGCCCAAGGAGAATGATAACCATCACAGACAAAGACAAATCCTGTCAGGGCACAATATGGTCTCAGGCAGCCTCAGCCTGCAGCAACTCGAAGCAGAATTTTGGTTCCCAGCCAGAGATTGAAGGCAGCCTGCAGCAGTGAGATTGCTGAGTTCTAGCAACTAGACCAGGGGCCAGTGACAAGGACTTCACCCTTCAGCTTTGCAGAAATGAATTCCCACGAAGACAGAAAGCACTGAAACAAGTAAAGTGTTTATTAGGAGGAAAAATAGTACATGTGGATAGACACACAGGCGGACTCAGAAAGAGAGTCACACACTCGTGGTAGTTTATGTCATTTATATAAGGCATTTCTTCCAGTTTCCTTCGGCCAATCTTGCTTTGCCTGGTTCTGAGTCCATATTTGGCATATCTCAGGATCCTCCTATGTGTGTGCACACATTTCTTAGCCAAGATGGATTCCAGTGAAGAGACCTATGGGTAGGTTGACATCACTCCCCTATTGATATCCAAGCAGATTTTCTGTGCATGTATAGTTGGGAAGGTCTCCTTGACCTCAAGAACGAGAAATATGTGGTCTCTATCTTTTATCTGGGCAGGGCTCAGCTCCTCCTCCTCTTCATTTTGGAGTATCTGTCCACGGGGGACAAACTCCAGGTGTTCATCCTGGAGCCCATCTATCTCCTGCCTCAAAGCTACTTCCACTAAGATGGCACTGTTAATGGATTCATTCACAAGAATTGCTTCATTTGCCTATTCAAGCCAGGGTGGCAGCCAGCCAGTTAGATTTTTCTCCTAACCTGAAGTAAAAAGTTGTTCTAAATTCCAGAGGTTACCCCCATAACAATGGTCTGGGTTATATGAATGTTGGTGTTATCTTTCCAGGCCAATGCTAGAGTAAAGGAATGAAAGAAACGATTTCATGTTTAGCTAAAGTATAAAGTATTGATCTGTTGTCTTGGGTGGAAACAGTCTACCTCTCTCAATGTCAGTTACTTCCTTTACTCCTAAATTTGATTTAGAAGTCTCCAGAGTTTGTACAGGACCAGGTGTCAGTTGGAATCCTCCTTAGTTATGAGGTATGTACCCAAGGCTTAACACTTTCTAGTTTTGTAGCAGTGTCAGTGCTTAGGAGCACTTGGTAAGGTCCCTGCCAAAGGGGCTCGAGGACAGCCTTCACTCCTAGTGATTACAAATCAAAAGAGTAGGAGAAAGTTGGAAATGTTAATTTGGTGAGTCATAGCCAGATACTTGAGGAAACTACAAGAATTCAGGATCCAGTCCAGTTTACAGTATGTAACAAAACCTCAAAGACAAAAGAACTAGAATTTAATATCTACAAAGGTTCAAACATAATTTTTCCCTCTACAATTACCCCCATTTCTTACCAAATATAATCACAGTAAAAGATTTTTTTTTTTGTAATGAACTTGACCTGATTATTTAAATATGGATAAGAATACTCACTGAGAGTTTCTTAATTCTAGAGGGACAAGGAAGGGAGAAAAAGTAAATGTTTCATCTTTATTCACGAAGTTATAGCTTAGCAAGTTGCTAGCTTAAGAGAAAGATTTATTGAAATCGGGAAAAAAATTAAAGAATCAATAGTATTTTAAACAAAGTCATAAAAATTATAATTATCCTCATCAGTTCTTTCAGTCTCATGTTATTAATTCTTGTCCTGCTTGAATCCTGTTTTTCCATTAGTTCTCTCAACCTTGCCTGATGATTAAGGGTGATAGGGATAGTGATAATTTTCCAAGAAATTTGCAAGGTTTTTGTTAAGGCTCATATGATTTGCCCAGTGAAGCAGGTGCCTCAATCACTGGAAATTGTGGAAGGTATACCCCAAGTGGAAAACACATTTTCTAATAGTTACTCTACCACTATGAAGACATTGGCCTTGCAATAGGGGAAAGCTTCAGCCCTTCCAGAAAACGTATACACAATAGCAAGAACATATGATAACCCATACTAAGTAGCAGTTGAATGAATTCCAGCTGCAGGTGTAAAAGTGTCCAGAGGGAGGCCTCTAGGGACAAAAATTGTTTTTCTTAAATGCACTGGGGTGGGTGAAGTAACATAAAAACCAAAAATTGAGGTTTGTCAGGGAGCCAAGAAGAACCAAGTGGTCATCTTGGGTTTCACACAGCCCTGACTCTTAGTTTAATTTATAGCCATTGTTTACCCAACCTAATTTTTCTGATTCAGGAGGAGACTGTTGCCATGTTACAAGGACATCAGAATGGCAAAAGTTTGGTAATGAGGGTTTATTTTTTGCAGAAGCAGAACAGACTTCATCTACATGTGCTACAATCTTTATAGATTCTGTTGCTGCCACCTTTACATAAAAGCCAGCAAGGGCATTTCCCTGATACTCAGGTTCAGTTCTTTTAGTGTGAGCCTCAATTTTGATGATGGCAATTTCAGAAGGTAAAAAAATAGCAGTAAAAAGGTTATTTACTTATTGCCCATTTCTGATTGGGGTCCCAGAGGACGTCATACAACAATTTAAGATAATAAACTAGAATTACAAGTGAAAACATTATACCAGAACATATCAGATTTCTAAGAATTTCACACAATTTCTAGAATATTTGTATTAATAACATATATCTACACAAATATAATCAAAGTTTAGCATCATTTATTTCACAATGCTTCTCATGCAAATTAATGTACCAAATATGCCTAATTAGTTTAATACCTCCCTTTTTATAAGGAGAGAGAACACTCTTTTGAAATGTTCCAGGAATCCTCTAGAAAATTTCAAAGTTAGTTTGTGGTCAAAATACTTCAATTACAATTTGATTTTGGAAAGTTTGCCAAAAATAAATTAAAAAGTTTTAAAACACTTGCCTAAATAGGATCACAGATAATTATGAAACTTAATAATTATCTACTAGCAAAACTTAGCTCTCTTAGTATTAAGAGGACTCGGTTTACTTAAGTAATCAAAGACCCAATTAAGACACCATAAAACAAAAAATTATTTTGATTAAACAGAAATTTTGCTTTCTAGGCAGATTACTTCAAAGGTAAAGAAAAACCTTTCATAATCTCTTATTATCAAGAGCAGATCAATAGTCCAAAAAACGGACCCGGAGAGAAGATGGCGGAAGAGTAAGACGCGGAGATCACCTTCCTTCCCACAGATACAGTAGAAATACATCTACACGTGGAACTGCTCCTACAGAACACCCACTGAACGCTGGCAGAAAACGTCAGACCTCCCAAAAGGCAAGAAACTCCCCACATACTTGGGTAGGGCAGAAGAAAAAATAAATAACAGAGACAAAAGAATAGGGATGGGACCTGCACCAGTGGGAGGGAGCCGTGAAGGAGGAAAGGTTTCCACTCACTAGGAAGCCCCTTCGCGGGCAGGGACTGCGGGTGGCAGAGGGGGGAAGCTTCGGAGCCACGGAGGAGAGCACAGCCACAGGGGTGCAGAGGGCAAAGCGGAGAGACTCCCGCACAGAGGCTCGGCGCCGAGCAGCACTCACCAGCCTGAGAGGCTTGTCTGCTCACCCACCGGGGTGGGCGGGGCTGGGAGCTGAGGCTTGGGCTTCGGTCAGATCGCAGGGAAAGGACTGGGGTTGGCGGCATGAACATAGCCTGAAGGGGTTAGTGCACCACAGCTAGCCAGGAGGGAGTCCGGGGAAAAAGTCTGCAGCTGCCGAAGAGGCAAGAGACTTTTTCTTCCCTCTTTGTTTCCTGGTGCGCAAGGAGAGGGGATTCAGAGCGCCGCCTAGACGAGCTCCAGAGACGGGCGTGGGCCACAGCGATCAGCGTGGATCCCACAGCAACAGGGACGCAGAGGAAAAAACGGAGAGATTCCCGCACAGAGGCTCGGCGCCAAGCAGCACTCAGCAGCCCGAGAGGCTCGTCTGCTCACCTGCTGGGGTGGGCAGGGCCTGGGAGATGATGCTCGGGTTTCGGTCAGATTGCAGGGAGAGGACTGGGGTTGGCGGCATGAACACAGGCTGAAGGGGTTAGCGCACCACAGGTGGCTGGGAGGGAGTCCGGGAAAAAGTCTGCAGCTGCCGAAGAGGCAAGAGACTTTTTCTTGCCTCTTTGTTTTGTGGCGCGCAAGGAGAGGGGATTCAGAGCACCGCCTAAATAAACTCCAGAGACTGGCGCGAGCCGCGGTGATCAGCGCGGGCCCCAGAGACGGGTGTGAGATGCTAAGGCTGCTGCTGCCGCCACCAAAAGGCCTGTGTGCGAGCACAGGTCACTCTCCACACCGCCCCTCCTGGGAGCCAGTGCAGCCCGCCACTGCCAGGGTCCCGTGATCCGGGGACAACTTTCCCGGGAGAATGCACGGAGCGCCTCAGGCTGGTGCAACGTCACGCCGGCCTCTGCCGCCGCAGGCTCGCCCGCCTCCTCTGTACCCCTCCCTTCCCCCGGCCTGAGTGAGCCAGAGCCCCCGAAGCAGCTGCTCCTTTAACCCCGTTCTGTCTGGGCAGGGAACAGACGCCCTCAGGTGAACTACACGCAGAGGCGGATCCAAATCCAAAGCTGAACCCCGGGAGCTGTGCGAACAAAGAAGAGAAAAGGAAATTTCTCCCAGCAGCCTCAGAAGCAGTGGATTAAAACTCCACAAACAACTTGATGTGCCTGCATCTATGGAATACCTGAATAGACAACGAATCATCCCAAATTCAGGAGGTGGACTTTGGGAGCAGGATATATTAATTTTTCCCCTTTTCCTTTTTTTGTGAGTGTATATGTATATGCATCTGGGTGAGATTTTGTCTGTATGGCATTGCTTTATAATAGCTTTATTTTACTTCACTATATTATATCCTCTTTCTTTCTTTCTTTCTATTTTTTTCTCCCTTTTACTCTGAGCCGTGTGGATGAAAGGCTCTTGGTGCTCCAGCCAGGCATCAGGGCCGTGCCTCTGAGGTGGGAGAGCCAACTTCAGGACACTGGTACACAAGAGACCTCCCAGCTCCATGTAATACCAAACGGTGAAAATCTCTCAGAGATCTCCATCTCAACACCAAGACCCAGGTTCACTCAACGACCAGCAAGCTACAGTGCTGGACACCCTATGCCAAACAACTAGCAAGACAGGAACACAGCCCCATCCATTAGCAGAGAGGCTGCCTAAAATCATAATAAGGCCACAGACACCCCAAAATACACCACCAGACGTGGACGTGCCCACCAGAAAGACAAGATCCAGCCTCATCCACCAGAACTCAGGCACTAGCTCCCTCCACCAGGAAGCCTACACAACACACTGAACCAACCTCAGTCACTGGGGACAGATACCAAAAACAACAGAAACTAGGAACCTGCAGCCTGTGAAAAGGAGACCCCAAACACAGTAAGATAAGCAAAATGAGACGACAGAAAAACACACAGCAGGTGAAGGAGCAGGGTCAAAACACACCAGACCTAACAAATGAAGAGGAAATAGGCAGTCTACCTGAAAAAGAATTTAGAATAATGATAGTAAGGATGATCCAAAATCTTGGAAATAGAATAGACAAAATGTAAGAAACATTTAAAAAGGACGTAGAAGAACTAAAGAGGAACCAAGAAACGATAAAAAACACAATAAATGAAATTAAAAATACTTTAGATGGGATCAATAGCAGAATAACTGATGCAGAAGAACAGATAAGTGACCTGGAAGATAAAATGGTGGAAATAACTACTGCAGAGCAGGATAAAGAAAAAAGAATGAAAAGAACTGAGGACAGTCTCAGAGACATCTGGGACAACATTAAACGCACCAACATTTGAATTATAGGGGTCCCAGAAGAAGAGAAAAAGAAAGGGACTGAGAAAATATTTGAAGAGATTATAGTTGAAAACTTCCCTAATATGGGAAAGGAAATAGTTAATCAAGTCCTGGAAGCACAGAGAGTCCCATACAGGATAAATCCAAGGAGAAACATGCCAAGACACATATTAATCAAACTGTCAAAAATTAAATATAAAGAAAACATATTAAAAGCAGCAAGGGAAAAACAACAAATAACACACAAGGGAATCCCCATAAGGTTAACATCTGATCTTTCAGCTGAAACTCTGCAAGCCAGAAGGGAGTGGCAGGATATACTTAAAGTGATGAAGGAGAAAAACCTACAACCAAGATTACTCTACCCAGCAAGGATCTCATTCAGGTGTGATGGAGAAATTAAAACCTTTACAGACAGGCAAAAGCTGAGAGAGTTCCGCACCACCAAACCAGCTTTACAACAAATGCTAAAGGAACTTCTGTAGGCAAGAAACACAAGAGAAGGAAAACACCTACAATAACATACCCAAAACATTTAAGAAAATGGGAATAGGAACATACATATCGATAATTACCTTGAATGTAAATGGATTAAATGCTCCCACCAAAAGACACAGACTGGCTGAATGGATACAAAAGCAAGACCCATATATATGCTGTCTACAAGAGACCCACTTCAGACCTAGAGACACATACAGACTGAAAGTGAGGGGATGGAAAAAGATATTCCATGCAAACGGAAATCAAAAGAAAGCTGGAGTAGCAATTCTCATATCAGACAAAATAGACTTTAAAATAAAGACTATTACAAGAGACAAAGAAGGACACTATATAATGATCAAGGGATCGATCCAAGAGGAAGGTATAACAATTGTAAATATTTATGCACCCAACATAGGAGAACCTCAATACATAAGGCAAATACTAACAGCCATAAAAGGGGAAATCGACAGCAACACAATTATAGTAAGGGACTTTAACACCCCACTTTCACCAATGGACAGATCATCCAAAATGAAAATAAATAAGGAAACACAAGCTTTAAATGATACATTAAACAAGATGGACTTAATTGATATTTATAGGACATTCCACACAAAAACAACAGAATACACATTTTTCTCAAGTGCTCATGGAACAAGACAAGCTTTTGACAAAATTCAACACCCATTTATGATAAAAGCCCTGCAGAAAGCAGGCATAGAGGGAACTTTCCTCAACATAATAAAGGCCATATATGACAAACCCACAGCCAACACCATCCTCAATGGTCAAAAACTGAAACTATTTCCACTAAGATCAGGAACAAGACAAGGTTGCCCACTCTTACCACTATTATTCAACATAGTTTTGGAACTTTTAGCCAGAGCAGTCAGAGAAGAAAAAGAAATAAAAGGAATCCAAATCGGGAAAGAAGAAGTAAAGCTGTCACTGTTTGCAGATGACATGATACTATACATAGAGAATCCTAAAGATGCTACCAGAAAACTCCTAGAGCTAATCAATGAATTTGGTAAAGTAGCAGGATACAAAATTAATGCACAGAAGTCTCTTGCATTTCTATACACTAATGACGAAAAATCTGAAAGTGAAATTAAGAAAACACTCCCGTTTACCATTGCAACAAAAAGAATAAAATATCTAGGAATAAACCTACCTAAGGAGACAAAAGACCTGTATGCAGAAAATTATAAGACACTGATGAAAGAAATTAAAGATGATACAAATAGATGGAGAGATATACCATGTTCCTGGATTGGAAGAATCAACATTGTGAAAATGACTCTACTACCCAAAGCAATCTACAGATTCAATGCAATCCCTATCAAACTACCACTGGCATTTTTCACAGAACTAGAACAAAAAATTTCACAATTTGTATGGAAACACAAAAGACCCCGAATAGCCAAAGCAATCTTGAGAACGAAAAATGGAGCTGGGGGAATCAGGCTCCCTGACTTCAGACTATATTGCAAAGCTACAGTAATCAAGACAGTTTGGTACTGGCACAAAAACAGAAATCTAGATCAATGGAAAAGGATAGAAAGCCCAGAGGTAAACCCACACACATATGGTCACCTTATTTTTGATAAAGGAGGCAAGCATATACAGTGGAGAAAAGACAGCCTCTTCAATAAGTGGTGCTGGGAAAACTGGACAGATACATGTAAAAGTATGAAATTAGAACACTCCCTGACACCATGCACAAAAATAAACTCAAAATGGATTAAAGACCTAAGTGTAAGGCCAGACACTCTCAAACTCTTAGAGGAAAACATAGGCAGAACACTCTATGACATACATCACAGCAAGATCCTTTTTGACCCAGCTCCTAGAGAAATGGAAATAAGAACACAAATAAACAAATGGGACCTAATGAAACTTAAAAGCTTTTGCACAGGAAAGGAAACCATAAACAAGACCAAAAGACAACCCTCAGCATGGGAGAAAATATTTGCAAATGAAGCAACTGACAAAGGATTAATCTCCAAGATTTACAAGCAGCTCATGCAGCTCAATAACAAAAAAACGAACAACCCAATCCAAAAATGGGCAGAAGACCTAAATAGACATTTCTCCAAAGAAGATACACAGATTGCCAACAGACACATGAAAGAATGCTCAACATCATTAATCATTAGAGAAATGCAAATCAAAACTACAATGAGATATCATCTCACACCGATCAGAATGGCCATCATCAAAAAATCTAGAAACAATAAATGCTGGAGAGGGTGTGGAGGAAAGGGAACACTCTTGCACTGTTGGTGGGAATGTAAATTGATACAGCCACTATGGAGAACAGTATGGAGGTTCCTTAAAAAACTACAAATAGAACTACCATACGACCCAGCAATCCCACTACTGGGCATATACCCTGAGAAAACCATAGTTCAAAAAGAGTCATGTACCAAAATGTTCATTGCAGCTCTATTTACAATAGCCAGGACATGGAAGCAACCTAAATGTCCATCGACAGATGAATGGATAAAGAAGATGTGGCACATATATACAATGGAATATTACTCAGCCATAAAAAGAAATGAAATGGAGGTATTTGTAATGAGGTGGATGGAGTTAGAGTCTGTCATACAGAGTGAAGTAAGTCAGAAAGAGAAAAATAAATACAGTATGCTAACACATATATATGGAATCTAAGGAACAAAAAAAAAAAAGGTCATGAAGAACCTAGTGGCAAGACGGGAATAAAGACACAGACCTACTAGAGAATGGACTTGAGGATATGGGGAGGGGGTGGGGTGAGATGTGACAGGGTAAGAGAGTGTCATGGACATATATACACTACCGAATGTAAAATAGATAGCTAGTGGGAAGCAGCCACATAGCACAGGGAGATCAGCTCGGTGCTTTGTGACCAGCTAGAGGGGTGGGATGGGGAGGGTGGGAGGGAGGGAGATGCAAGAGGGAAGAGATATGGGAACATATTGTATGTGTATAACTGATTCACTTTGTTATAAAGCAGAGACTAACACACCATTGTAAAGCAATTATACTTCAATACAGATGTCTTAAAAAAAAAAAAGAAATAGTCCAAAAAACATTATCCTTTTAGCAAATGAAAGGAAATTAACTTATTGTTTTATGCAAGTATATTACTGATATTAAAGCTTAATTTATTATTATTTTTTAAAATTGAAGTGTAGTTAATTCACAATGTTGTGTTAGATTCTGAAGTATGGCAAAGTGATTCAGTTATACATATATATATTCTTTTTTAAAATATTTATTTATTTATTTATTTATCAGCTTCACTGGATCTTAGTTGTGGCATGCAGGATCTTTTGTTGTGGCGTGTGGGCTCTTCATTGCAGTGCATGGGCTTCTCTCTAGTTGTGGCATGCAGGCTCCAGAGCGCGTGAGCTCAGTAGTTGTGGCACACATTCTTTAGTTGCCCCACGGCATGTGGGATCTTAGTTCCCTGACCAGGAATTGAACCAGCATCCTCTGCATTGCTAGATGGATTCTTAACCACTGGACCACCAGGGAAGTTCCTATATATATTCTTTTTCATTACAGGTTATTACAGGATATTGAATATAGGTCTCTGTGCTATACACTAGGACCTTGTTGTTTATCTATTTTATATATAGTAGTTTGTATGTGCTAATCCCAAACTCCTAATTTATCTCTCAACCACCCCCCTTCTCCTTTGGTAACCATAAGTTTGTTTTCTATGTCTGTGAGACTGTTTCTCTTTTGTAAATGAGAAAGCTTAATTTTTGTAACCCTTACAATAACAATTCAATTTAGACAGCTTTATTACACAAGTTAAAATTCTCTTTCTCTCTTTTTTTCTACATACATTTAGTTTGTCCTTCATTTTCTTGCTTTCCATTCTGTAATAACCAGAAGTTCTAGCTTAGACAAAATTACTCTCATTTTCCTTAACAAAAACACATCTTCATTTCTTGTACCTTTTGTAAATCCAAAAACACATCCTATTTTCCTTGTATATATTATTTCCAGTAGCTACTATTACATATATTAGAATTTTTAACCCTTAGAAGCCTTAATTTCTAGTGAAAACCACATAACTATGAGCCATATGTCATACTAGCATTTAATTAATTATTTTTGCAACAAAGATAAAATGAATTTATTTGACTAATAAACCCGTGTAGAATAAAAGTTGTTTATCTACATTTCAATCAATGTTGATAACTTTAAAGACATGTCTGTTTTAATCAAACCAACAAACTTAAACTAACTTTTATTTACTGAAGATTATTCCAGAACATGTGAACTTGAAAAGCATTTGGGTTAGTTTCTGTATATATATATACAAACAGCATAAGGACAGATGCAACACAGAGATCTTACTAATGTTTGTAGAGAAAACACTTAAGATTTCTCATTTGCTCAATTTCAAAATATTTCTCTTTTTTTCCTGTCTGAGGAGAAGCTTCTGCCTAAAGTTTGCATTTTCAAAGAAAAGATCTTAGGTCCTAGAGAAGATGGGTGTAGAAAATCTACATTACAAAGGCACATATTAAGTGCAGGACCATTCTGTTTCCAGTATCTTGAATTTTTAAAGCATTTTGAGATGAAGAGGAGAGGTTTGGAGGATTGGCAAAAAGGGCAGGTGAACTTTAAATTTCTAGAGCCACACTTTGGCCCTGAAGACTTTTGCAAGACAAAGACAGTTTTCCCAATTCCCCCAAAGAACTTACAGTCTGAATGACAAAAATGCTGATCTGCCCTTCCAACTTCATTTTCTCCAATTTTATTTTCTCTAGGTACATAGTTTTATTTTAGCCTAGGGAGAAGGCCTAAAAAATTCCTATCACGTTCTGAATATCAGCTTCCATTTTGCCCAAATTTCTGGTCATAAAGTTATTAAATCCTTTCAAATATCTTGTCAAGGTTCAGCTGGGACAAACAGTAATATTTCTGACAGTATCGAGTAACCCCATTAATTTTAATTTTAGTTTCCTCTTGTTTGTTTAAAGGAATAACATAGCAGTTTACCAAAAACATCAAAAATCCCTCAGAATTTCATCCACTTTGGAAGAGGCCCATATGGGGGCATTTAAACTGATGTTGAAGAATTTCCAAAGTGCCTTTGAGGACAATCTCTTTTCCAGTGTCCCAGCTGATTACTTTGGTAATCAACTTTTGTGCCAGTGTTTTGATAATGGACCCTTAGGAGGGTGAAATAGGGAGGCCTAGGTGTTGTTTTAAATCCTATTTGTATATTTAATTTTTCAGTAGCTTTTGGCAATGACTGTTTCAATGAGGTTATTTTAGAACTTTAAAAACTTTTCTAGGCTTCCATATACTAATTAAAATAGGTATTCCATTTTGTTTGTTAGATTTCGGAGCCCTTGCTTTTAGGTGTACTTTTAAAATTATCTTTGGAACATAACTCATAATGGCCATTGTAATTCTAGGTTGTCTTTGGTAAAATCTTACCATCTTCTTAGATACTGCTGCTTTTAGGATGGTAATTGTTAAACATAAAATAAGCAGGTGTGCTGAAAGGTGGTGCACTCAACACTTTGGATATCAATGATCCCATTTCTTTGAGCTAGGGCTTTGGGTTTCTCAGAGCCAAACAAATACCTAAGAGAGATATGCCACAGGGTTGGGAACTGTGGGGTGTTTTACAGTGTGCCTCATTGCATGGAAATTTTCTTGAGGTTGGTGGGTGACGTGGTGTCAATCTAACTCATTTTGTGACCAACTTATCCAATCACAGGAGTCTTCTTGAGATGGCTAGCATTCTAATAACTTTTAAATGCTTGACTCATGCCCACCAATTTTTGCAGCTTTTTCACTTCTGAGATTCCCATTTAGCAATAGCTTTTACCTTATGTGCACATTAACAGAAAGCAGCAGGAACCAAAAAATCTAGAGATTGGGGAAAAGATTTAATCAGCAGACCTCAAAGAATGGATATTGATTCCACACAAATGGAGAAGTGCAGCGGCCACAAACAATTCCCCAACATGGAATCCGGGGAAAGATTCCAAACAAATGCAGAACTGCAGACTAAAGTGTCAGAAGTTCCCAATATGGAATTGAGGAACAAAACCAAGGGCTGGGATTTAAATAATTACTGTGGCCTAAACTGGACCCAGTCCATCCAAGGCATATTCTGGTTTTTAGGTTGGACCCAGTCCAAACCAGGCCAGCAACCATCAACAGTTCCCTATGTGGAATCTGGGGATTGGGAAGAGGAATAAACCGCTGGCTACAAAGAATAGGGGCTGCAAACTCATTCCAAGAAAATGGAGAACTGCAGCTGTCACCAGCAGTTCTCAACATCAAATCTGGGGAACGATTCCAAGCAAATGGGGAGCTGCAAACATGATACCAAAACCAGAAAAAGATGTCACAAAAAAAGAAAACTACAGGCCAATATCACTGATGAACATAGATGCAAAAATCTTCAACAAAATATTAGCAAACAGAAAACAGAATCCAACAGCACACTAAAAGGATCATACACCATGATCAAGTGGGGTTTATCCCAGGAATGCAAGGATTCTTCAAAACATACAAATCAATCAATGTGATACACCATATTAACAAACTGAAGGATAAAAACCATATGATAATCTCAGTAGATGCAGAAAAAGCTTTCAACAATATTCAACACCCATTTATGATAAAAACTCTCCAGAAAGTGGGCATAGAGGGAACCTACCTCAACATAATAAAGGCCATATATGACAAACTCACAGCCAACATCATTCTCAATTGTGAAAAACAGAAAACCATTCCCTCTAAGATCAGGAAAAAGACAAGGGTGCCCACTCTCACCACTATTATTCAACATAGTTTTGGAAGTTTTAGCCACAACAATCAGAGAAGAAAAAGAAATAAAAGGAATCCAAATCGGAAAAGAAGAAGTAAAACTGTCACTGTTTGAAGATGACATGATACTATACATAGAGTATCCTAAAGATGCTACCAGAAAACTACTAGAGCTAATCAATGAATTTGGTAAAGTAGCAGGATACAAAGTTAATGCACAGAAAGCTCTTGCATTCCTATACACTAACAATGAAAAATCTGAAAGAGGAATTAAGGAAACACTCCCATTTACCATTGCAACAAAAAGAATAAAATACCTAGGAATAAACCTACCTAACGAGACAAAAGACCTATATGCAGAAACTATAAGACACTGATGAAAGAAATTAAAGATCATACAAATATATGGAGAGATATACCATGTTCTTGGACTGGAAGAATCAACATTGTGAAAGTGACTATACTACCCAAAGCAATCTAAAGATTCAGTGCAATCCCTATCAAGCTGCCAATGGCATTTTTCACAAAAGTGGAACAAAAAATTTTATAATTTGTATAAAAACACAAAAGACCCCAAATAGCCAAAGCAAGCTTGAGAAAGAAAAACGGAGCTGGAGGAATCAGGCTCCCTGACTTCAGACTATATTACAAAGCTACAGTAATCAAGACAGTATGGTACTGGCACAAAAGCAGAAATTTAGATCAATAGAACAGGATAGAAAGCCCAGAGATAATCTCATGCACATATGGTCACCTTATCTTTGATAAAGGAGGCAAGCATATACAGTGGAGAAAAGACAGCCTCTTCAATTAGTGGTGCTGGGAAAACAGGAGAGCTCCATGTAAAAGAATGAAATTGGAACACTCCCTAACACCATACACAAAAATAAACTCAAAATGGATTGAAGACCTAAATGTAAGGCCAGACACTATCAAACTCCTAGCAGAAAACATAGGCAGAACACTCTGTGACATAAACCACAGCAAAATCCTTTTTGACCCACCTTCTAAAGAAATGGAAATAAAAACAAAAATAAACAAATGGGACCTAATGAAACTTAAAAGCTTTTGCACAGCAAACGAAACCATAAACAAAACTAAAAGACATCCCTCAGAATGGGAGAAAATATTTGCAAATGAAGCAACTGACAAAGGATTAACCTCCAAAATATACAAGCAGCTCATGCAGCTCAATATCAAAAAAACAAACAACCCAATCCAAAAATGGGCAAAGATGTAGATAGATATTTCTCCAAAGATGATGTACAGATTGCTAATGTATAAAAGGATGCTCAACATCACTAAACATTAGAGAAATGCAAATCAAAACCACAGTGAGGTATCACCTCACACTGGTCAGAATTGCCATCATTAAAATCTATAAACAATAAATGCTGGAGAGGGTGTGAAGAAAAGGGAACCCTCTTGCACTGTTGGTGGGAATGTATATTGATACAGCCACTATGGATAACAGTATGGGGGTTCCTTAAAAAACTAAAAATAAAACTACCATATGACCCAGCAATTGCATTACTGGGCATACACCCTGAGAAAACCATAATTCAAAAAGAGTCATGTACTGCAATGTTCATTGAAGCACTATTTACAATAACCAGGACATGGAAGCAACCTATGTGTCCATCGACAGATGAATGGATAAAGAAGATGTGGCACATATATACAATGGAATATTACTCAGCCATAAAAAGAAATGAAATTGAGTTATTTGTAGTGAGGTGGATGGACCTAGAGTCTGTCATACAGAGTGAAGCAAGTGAGAAAGAGGAAAACAAATACTGTATGCTAACACATATATATGGAATCTAAAAAAAAATTTTCTGATAAACCTAGGGGCAGGACAGGAATAAAGGCGCAGACCTAGAGAATGGAGTTGAGGACAGAGGGAGGGAGAAGGGTAAGCTGGGAGGAAGTGAGAGAGTAGCATTGACATATATACACTACCAAATGTAAAATAGATAGCTAGTGGGTAGCAGCCGCATAGCACAGGGAGATCAGCTCCAGGCTTTGTGACCACCTAGGGGTGTGGGATCGGGAGGGTGGGAGGGAAATACAAGAGGGAGGAGATATGGGGGTATATGTATATGTATAGCTGATTCACTTTGTTATACAGCAGAAAGTAACACACCATTGTAAAGCAATTATATTCCAATAAAGATGTTAAAAAAAACAAACAAAAAAATAAACAGTCAGCAGTTCCTAAAGTGGAATCCAGGGACAGAATCAAGGTACTGGGGTTTTCCACTGAAAATAGAGAACTGTAGAAGCCAATTAGATTGGGAATTCGACACAAAGAAAGCAGAACTCAAACAGATAGGAACTCACCCATGGCCATGGGAAACAGTGAGAAAGACAGTAAACTCAAAAGCGTTCACAGGGCACCACACCTGTGTTTTCTCCATCACTGCCACCAATTGGTTAAAAAACAAAAGTCAACCAGGTAAATGTAAAGATATAATTGGCTTTATTAGTCAATTCATGAATCAGGCAGCATCCCCTCTAGCAACTAGAAGCGCACCTTGAATAGTAGTACAAATGGAAGGCTATTATGAAAAGGAGGATAGGTCAAAGAAGTCATTAGCAAAAGAAAAGAAGGGGTTATTTTTGGCCAGGAAATCTTCTTTTGGGGGAAGGGAACAGTATGTGGGTTTTTTTGTGCAGATTGACTTTTCTTCTTCTGGAGGATAGAGAGGGCTCTTGTGATAGGTTACCTCCATTGGTGCTGACAACAAAATTCCAGACTGGTTGATTAAGATCACATTTCTAGGGAAGGTTGAAACTGCAATTAGGTAAGTATTAAATCTGGTTCGGTATCATAGGCTTTAGCACAGTTGATGACATTCTGGGCCTGTGTGTTTTTTTTAACACTGGGAAGTTTCTATTGACATATTTTCAAGCTCACTGATTCTTTCCTTGACTGTGTCCATTCTATTGATTCTTAATTTCTGTTACAGTGTTTTTAATTCCTAGCATTTCCTTTTGATTCTTTCTTAGAGTTCCATCTCTCTACCTCCAACACTTACCTGTTTTTGACTGTTGTCTACTTTTTCCATTAGAGTCTTTTACATATTAATCATAATTATTTTAAACTCATTGCCTAATAATTCTAAAATCTGTGTCAAGAGTCTGTCTGGTTCTGTTGTTTGCTTTGTCTCTTCAAAACATGTTTATATTTTTCCTGCCTTTTATTAGTACACCTTGGAATATTTTGTTGAAAGCTGGAAATTATGTGTCAGGTAGTAACACCTGAGGTAAATAGGTCTTTGGGGAAAGGTTTTTTTTTGGTCTGGCTAGAAGTAGGGCTGTGTTTACTCTTTGCTATGGTACTAGGCTTCAGAGGCTGTACTAGAGATTTCAAATTCCTCTTTTCCCTGTTTATCCCTCCCCTGCTGTCTTTACATTTCCCTAAGACCTCCTCCTTAATTACATTCAGTGCCTTGCAGCTCTTTCTGTTTTAATCCATAGTCATTATACTGAGGCCCTGTTGGTGTAGGACTAAGGTATGGATAAGGGGAAGTGTTCTTCGGTTTTATGATTCAATTTCAGTCTTGTAGTGGGCTTGGGTTACTGAGTTATGACCATCTCAAATATATTTTGTACTTTTTTTCCCCAATCCTTAATGTGAAACAGGAAGGGTTGAGGGGACTGAAATTAAGTAAATGCCCTTCCCTGCATGAGGGATAAGGTAAATTCTTTTCCCGAAGAGAGTAGGCCTTTGTTATATAAAATAATCTAGGTACATTTAAAAATCGTTACCTTTCCTCTACCTGCCAGAGCCACAAGGTATTTTTATTAACTCTTCACCATGAGAAAGTGATGAGATTCTTGGTGATAAACTCCATAAATTTGTGGACCCTCCAATTAAAACGGAGGACCCAGCTTACTTTAATCCACACTCAGTCTCCAGCTATTTGTCAAATTTACAATTTAAGTGTTATTACCAGTTTATGGTTCCAGTGACTTTTTTATTTAACATCTTTATTGGAGTATAATTGCTTTACAATGGAGTGTTAGTTTCTGCTTTATAACAAAGTGAATCAGTTATACATATACATATATCCCCATATCTCTTCCCTCTTGCGTCAACCTCCCTCCCACCCTCCTATCCCACTCCAGTAGGTGGTCACAAAGCACCGAGCTGATCTCCCTGTGCTATGCGGCTGCTTCCCACTAGCTATCTATTTTACGTTTGGTACTATATATATGTCCATGCCACTCTCTCACTTTGTCACAGCTTACCCTTCCACCTCCCCATATCCTCAAGTCCATTCTCTAGTAGGTCTGTGTCTTTATTCCTGGCTTGCCGTTAGGTTCTTCATGACCTTTTTTTTTTTCATTGATTCCATATATATGTGTTAGCATACGGTATTTGTTTTTCTCTTTCTGACTTACTTCACTCTGTATGACACATTCTAGATCCATCGACCTCACTACAAATAACTCAATTTCGTTTCTTTTTATGGCTGAGTAATATTCCATTGTATATATGTGCCACATCTTCTTTATCTATTCATAAGATGATGGACACTTAGGTTGCTTCCATGTCCTGGATATTGTAAACAGAGCTGCAATGAACATTTTGGTACATGACTCTCTTTGAATTATGGTTTCCTCAGGGTATATGCCCAGTGTGGGATTGCTGGGTCACATGGTAGTTCTATTTTTAATTCTTTAAGGAGCCTCCATACTGTTCTCCGTAGTGGCTGTATCAGTTTACATTCCCACCAAGAGCGCAAGAGAGTTCCCTTTTCTCCAAACCCTCTAAAGCATTTATTGTTTGTAGATTTTTTGATGATGGCCATTCTGACCGGTGTGAGAAGATATCTCATTGTAGTTTTGATTTGCATTTCTCTAATGATTAATGATGTTGAGCATACTTTCATGTGTTTGTTGGCAATCTGTATATCTTCTTTGGAGAAATGTCTATTTAGGTCTTCTGCCCATTTTTGGATTGGGTTGTTTGTTTTTTGATATTGAGCTGCATGAGCTGCTTGTAAATTTTGGAGATTAATTGTTTGTCAGTTGCTTCATTTGCAAATATTTTCTCCTATTCTGAGGGTTGTCTTTTGGTCTTGTTTATGGTTTCCTTTGCTGCGCAAAAGCGTTTAAGTTTCATTAGGTCCCATTTGTTTATTTTCGTTTTTATTTCCGTTTCTCTAGGAGGTAGGTCAAAAAGGATCTTGCTATGATTTATGTCATAGAGTTTTCTGCCTAGGTTTTCTCTAAGAGTTTGATAGAGTCTGGCCTTATATTTACATCCTTAATCCATTTTGAGTTTATTTTTGTGTATGGTGTTAGGGAGTGTTCTAATTTCATACTTTTATATGTAGCTGCCCAGTTTTCCGAACACCACTTATTGAAGAGGCTGTCTTTTCTCCACTATATATTATTGCCTCCTTTTTCAAAGATAAGGTGACCATATGTGCATGGGTTTATCTCTGGGCTTTCTATCCTGATCCATTCATCTATATTTCTGTTTTTGTGCCAGTACCATACTGTCTTGATTACTGTAGCTTTGTAGTATAGTCTGAAGTCATGGTGCCTATTCCTCCAGATCCATTTTTC
Organism: Balaenoptera physalus; assembly: GCF_965194825.1. Classification (NCBI taxonomy): domain Eukaryota; kingdom Metazoa; phylum Chordata; class Mammalia; order Artiodactyla; family Balaenopteridae; genus Balaenoptera; species Balaenoptera physalus. The sequence continues at coordinate 57,925,337 of NC_138903.1, read as the reverse complement.
TTTCTCAAGATTGCTTTGGCTATTTGGGGTCTTTTGCGTTTCCATACAAATTGTGAAATTTTTTATTCTAGTTCTGTGAAAAATGCCAGTGGTAGTTTGATAGGGATTGAATTGAATCTGTAGATTGCTTTGGGTAGTAGAGTCATTTTCACAATGTTGATTCTTCCAATCCAAGAACATGGTATATCTCTCCATCTCTTTGTATCATCTTTAAGTTCTTTCAACACTGTCCTATAATTTTCTGCATACAGGTCTTTTGTCTCCTTAGGTAGGTTTATTCCTAGATATTTTATTCTTTTTGTTGCAATGATAAATGAGAGTGTTTTCTTAATTTCACTTTCAGATTTTTCATCATTCATATATAGGAATGCAAGAGATTTCTGTGCATTAATTTTGTATCCTGCTACTTTACCAAATTCATTGATTAGCTCTAGTAATTTTCTGGTAACATCTTTAGGATTCTCTATGTATAGTATTATGTCATCTTCAAACAGTGGCAGCTTTACTTCTCCTTTTCCGATTTGGATTCCTTTTATTTCTTTTTCTTCTCTGATTGCTGTGGCTAAACCTTCCAAAATTATGTTGAATAATAGTGGTGAGAGTGGGCAACCTTGTCTTGTTCCTGATCTTAGTGGAAATAGTTTCAGTTTTTGACCATTGAGGATGGTGTTGGCTGTGGGTTTGTCATATATGGCCTTTATTATGTTGAGGAAAGTTCCCTCTATGCCTGCTTTCTGTAGGGTTTTTATCATAAATCGGTGTTGAATTTTGTCAAAAGTTTTCTCTGCATCGACTGAGATGATCATATGGTTTTTCTCCTTCAGTTTGTTAATATGGTGTATCACATTGATGGATTTGCGTATGTTGAAGATTCCTTGCATTCCTGGGATAAACCCCACTTGATCATGGTGTATGATCCTTTTAATGTGCTGTTGGATTCTGTTTGCTAGTATTTTGTTGAAGATTTTTGCATCTATGTTCATCAGTGATATTGGCCTGTAGTTTTCTTTCTTTGTGACATCTTTGTCTGGTTTTGGTATCACGGTGATGGTGGCATTGTAGAATGAGTTTGGGAGTGTTCCTCCCTCTGCTATAGTTTGGAAGAGTTTGAGAAGGATAGGTGTTAGCTCTTCTCTAAATGTTTGATAGAATTCGCCTGTGCAGCCATCTGGTCCCTGGCTTTTGTTTGTTGGAAGATTTTTAATCACAGTTTCAATTTCAGTGCTTGTGATTGGTCTGTTCATATTTTCTATTTCTTCCTGGTTCAGTCTAGGAAGTTTGTGAATTTCTAAGAATTTGTCCATTTCTTCCAGGTTGTCCATTTTATTGGCATAGAGTTGCTTGTAGTAATGTCTCATGATCCTTTGTATTTCTGCATGTCAGTTGTTACTTCTTCTTTTTCATTTCTAATTCTATTGATTTGAGTCTTCTCCCTTTTTTTCTTGATGAGTCTGGCTAATGGTTTATCAATTTGTTTTTCTTATCAAAGAACCAACTTTTAGTTTTATTGATCTTTGCTATCGTTTCCTTCATTCCTTTTTCATTTATTTCTGATCTGATCTTTATGATTTCTTTCCTTCTGCTAACTTTGGGGGTTTTCTTGTTCTTCTTTCTCTAATTGCTTTAGGTGTAAGGTTAGGTTGTTTATTTGAGATGTTTCTTAAGGTAGGATTGTATTGCTATAAACTTCCCTCTTAGAACTGCTTTTGCTGCATCCCATTCTCTTTGGACGTTCGTGTTTTCATTTTCATTTGTTTCTAGGTATTTTTTGATTTCCTTTTTGATTTCTTCAGTGATCTCTTGGTTATTAAGTAGAGTATTGCTTAGCCTCCATGTGTTTGTATTTTTTACAGATATTTTCCTGTAATTGATATCTAGTCTCATAGCGTTCTGGTCAGAAAAGATACTTGATACGATTTCAATTTTCTTAAATTTACCAAGGCTTGATTTGTGACCCAAGATATGATCTATCCTGGATAATGTTCCATAAGTAGTTGAGAAGAATGTGTATTCTGTTGTTTTTGGATGGAATGTCCTATAAATATCAATTAAGTCCATCTTCTTTAATGTATCATTTAAAGCTTTTGCTTCCTTATTTATTTTCATTTCGGATGATCTGTCCATTGGTGAAAGTGGGGTGTTAAAGTCCCCTACGATGATTGTGTTACTGCTGATTTCCCCTTTTATGGCTGTGATCATTTGCCTTATGTATTGATGTGCTCCTATGTTGGGTGCATAAATATTTACAATTGTTATATCTTCTTCTTGGAAATATCTCTTGAGCATTATGTAGGCTGTGTTCATGCTGCCAACCCCAGTCCTCTCCCTGGGATCCGACCAAAGCCCGCGCCTCAGCTCCCAACCCCCGCCCACCCCAGCGGGTGAGCAGATAAGACTCTCGGGCTGGTGAGTGCTGGTCGGCACCTTTCCTCTGTGCGGAAATCTCTCCGCTTTGCCCTCCACAACCCTGTGGCTGCACTCTCCTCCGTGGCTCCAAAGCTCCCCCCTCCGCCACCCGCAGTCTCTGCCTGCGAAGGGGCTTCTTAATATGTGGAAACCTTTCCTCCTTCACAACTCCCTCCCACTGGTGCAGGTCCCGTCCCTATTCTTTTGTCTCTGTTTTTCCTTTTTTCTTTTGCCCTACCCAGGTACGTGGGGAGTTTCTTGCCTTTTGGGAGGTCTGAGGTCTTCTGCCAGTGTTTAGTAGGTGTTCTATAGGAGCTGTTCTATATGTAGATGTATTTCTGATGTATTTGTGGAGAGGAAGGTGATCTCCGCATCTTACTCTTTCACCATCTTGAAGTTCCTCCCTGGTTGCAGTAACTTCTGCTGTAGGTTTGGACTGTGATTCTGCGGATTTACCTGTTTCTCAAGATTTTGGTGTAGTGGTGTGCCTTGCAACATCAGTTCTCTGATGAATCCAAGAAAAGTCATTGATGTTAAGTTTGTTCAGCCTTTTTCTTGTTTTATGATGGGAGTAATGTTGGATCTAAAACTGGAAGTCTGAGGAAGCATTTATGTATGCCTTTTTGTTCCATACAACAGCCTTATGAGGTGGATATATTGCCCTGCTAATTTTCCAGATGAAGAAGTTGAAGCTCAGAGATGCTAAAGAATTTGCCCAAGATCATTCAGTAAGTAGTGGATATTGGATTTGAACTCAGCTCTTTGTGACTTTGATGGCTAGGACATGTATGCATATAACTAATATATGAGCCAGAAATTGATGAGAATCATAAGAGGGTAGAAAAAGTAGTATGGTGCTATGGTGAATGGTGATGTCACTTCAGGATGAGGAAAATTAATCAGAAGAGGTAGCAACTAGGTGGGTCTTGAAGGATTTAAACCCAGGGGACACCAGGGCAGAAGCCTGGAAACTTGGGGGCAGGGAATAAAGATATCTGGATGTTAAGATTCCTTTACATGAATATCCCATGATTCCAAGCCCAGACATTGCTAATCCTTCTCTACTGTAATGAGAAACAAGTAAGGTCATTCAGAGCCTGACAGGAGTCAACACTTATTAGGGCATACTTTTTCTCTGGACTAACATTACAAGTCAGATATCTGGGATTTGATTAGTTTTATTCTCTTCATGGGCTCCACCTTGGGAAACTGTTAGGGAGAGTGGTAGTCTCAGTGCACGAAGGGCCCTGTCTTCCAAACTGTAACCAATGTCCTATCCACATGGGGAGGCCAAGAAGGAGAAATGGCTGCCAGTGAATCAGGTCTTGAGAGAATTAGGAACAACAACTGGTTGGCACTTTTACCCACTCCCCTCAGGATAGACATGCATGTCAAAACATTCTTCATTCTGCTTTCTAACCATGACCTTGGCAACCCCTGACCTGTAAAGGAGCTAATGACAATCTCATTGCATATAATCCTGGGAACAGAGTTGATGCTTTATCCTCTCCTGGGACTGTAAGATCTCCTCTTCCTGTCCAAAAATGAATTAATCAAAGACCTGTACACTGAAAACTATAAGGCATTGATGAAAGAAATTGAAGAAGACACAAATAAATGGAAAGAGCTTCTTGTGCTCATGGAATGGAAGAATTCATATTGTTAAAATGTCCAGATGACTGAAGCAATCTACAGATACAATGCAATCCTTAACAAAATTTCAATGACATTTTTCACAGAAATAAAATAAACAATCCCAAAATTTGTATGGAACCACAAATGATTCCAGGTAGCCAAAGCAATCTTGAGAAAGAAGAACAAAGCCAGGAGCAACACACTCCAAATTTTAAAGTATATTCCAAAGCCATAGTTAACAAAAGAGTATGATATTGGCAAACAAACAGACACAAAGGTCAATGGAACAGAGTAGAGATCCCAGAAATAAACACACACATATATGTCAATTAATTTATGACAAAGGAGGGGAAAATATACAATGGGGAAAGGACAGTCTCTTCAACAAGTGGTGTTGGGAAAACTGGACAGTCACATGCAAAAGTATGAAACTGGATCACTATCTTACACCATACACAAATATTAAATCAAAATGGGTTAAAGACTTGAATTTAAGAGTTGAAACCATGAAACTCCTAGAAGAAAACATAGGCAGTATTCTCCTTGACTTTGGTCTCAGTGATGATTTTAAAAGTCTGATTCCAAAAGCAAAGGCAACAAAAGCAAAAATAAACAAATGTGACTACATCAAACCAAAAAGCTTCTGCATAGCAAAGGAAATCATCAACAAAATGAAAAGGCAACCTACTGAATGGGAGAAAATTTTGCAAATCATATACCTGATAAGAGGTTAATATACAAAATATACAAAGAATCATACAACTCAATAGCAAACAAAAAGCAATCCAATTTAAAAGTAAGCAGATTTCATTATTTTATGCTCTCTCCACCTGTTTGTGTCATCTTTGATTTCTTTCATCAGAGTCTTAGAGTTTTCTGAGTACAAGATGAAATTAGAACACTCCCTAACACCATACAAAAAAATAAACTCAAGATGGATTAAAGACCTAGATGTAAGACTGGACACTATAAAACTCTTAGTGGAAAACATAGGAAAAACACTCTTTGACATAAATCACAGCAAGATCTTTTATGACCCACCTCCTAGAGTAATGGAAATAAAAACAAAAATAAACAAATGGGACTAATGAAACTTAAAAGCTTTTGCACAGCAAAGGAAACTATAAACAAGACAAAATGACAACCCTCAGAATGGGAGAAAATATTTGCAAACGAAGCAACGGACAAAGGATTAATCTCCAAGATATATAAACAGCTCATGAAGCTCAATATTAAAAAAGCAAACAACCAAATCAAAAAATGGGCAGAAGACCTAAATAGATATTTCTCCAAAGAAGCATACAGATGGCCAAGATGCACATGAAAAGCTGCTCAACTTCACTACTTATTAGAGAAATGCAAACCAAAACTACAATGAGGTATCAACTCATGCCAGTTAGAATGGCCATCATCAGAAAATCTACAAACAGCCAATGCTGGAGAGGGTGTGGAGAAGAGGGAACTGTCTTGCACTGTTGGTGGGAATGTAAATTGATACAGCCACTATGGAGAACAGTATGGAGGTTCTTTAAAAAAACTAAAAATAGAATTACCATATGACCCAGCAATCCCACTACTGGGCATATACCCAGAGAAATCCATAATTCAAAAAGACACATGTATCCCAATGTTCATTGCAGCACTATTTACAATAGCCAGGTCATGGGAGCAACCTAAATGCCCATTGACAGACGAATGGATAACGAAGATGTGGTACATATATACAAGGGAATATTAGCCTTGAAAAGGAACGCAGTTGGGTCATTTGTAGAGACATGGATGGGCCTAGAGACTGTCATACAGAGTGAAGTAATTCAGAAAAAGAAAAACAAATATCATATATTAACATACGCATATATGTGGAATCTAGAAAAATGGTACAGTTGAACCAGTTTGCAAGGCAGAAATGGAGACACAGATGTAGAATATAAACGTGTGGACACCAATGGGGGAAAGTAGGGGGGGTGTGGCAGTGGGATGAATTGGGAGATTGGGATTGACATATATACACTAAAATGTATAAAATGGGTAACTAATAAAAAAGTGCTGTATTAAAAAAAAAAGTAAGCAGAAGGTAGCCATTCTGAGAGATGTGAGGTGATGGTTCATTGTGGTTTTGATTTGCATTTCCGTGGTGATTAGCGATGTTGAGCATCTTTCTATGTGCTTGTTGGCCATCTCCAGTTCGTCTTTGGAAAAATGTCTGTACATTTCTTCTTTCCATTTTTTAATTGAGTTTTTGTGTTTTTTATATTGAGTAGTATGAGCCATTTATACAGTTTGGATATTAACCTCTTATCAGTCACATTATTTGCAAATATTTTCTCGCATTCAGTAGGTTGTCTTTATGTTTTTCGATGGTTTCCTTCACTGTGAACAAGCTTTTTAGTTTTATTAGGTCCCACTTGTTTATTTTTGATTTTATTTGCTTTAGGAGACAGATCAAAAACATATTGCTATGATTTATGTCAAAGAGTGTTCCACTTATGTTCTCTTTTAGGAGTTTTATGGTTTCAGGTCTTACACTTAGGTCTTTAATCCATTTTTGTATATGGTGTTAGAGAATGTTCTAATTTCATTCTTTTACATGTAATTGTGCCCTTTTCCCAGCACTACTGATTGGGGAGACTGTCTTTTCTCCACAGTATGTTCTTGCCTCCTTTGTCATAGATTAATTGACCATAAATGCAAAGGCTTATTTCTGGGCTCTCTATTCTGTTCCATTGATCTATGTGTCTGTATTTGTATCAATACCATACTGTTTTGATTACTGTAGCTTTGCTGTATAGTCTGAAGTCTGGGAGGTTTATATATCTAGCTTTCTTCTCCAGTTTTGCTCTTCTTTCTCAAGATGGTTTTGGCTATTTGGGGTCTTTTGTGTTCCCATACAAATTTTAAAATTATTTGTTCTATTTCTGTGGAAAATGCCATTGGTATTTTGGTAGGGATTGCACTGAATCTGTAGATTGCCATGGCTAGTGTGGTCATTTTATCAATATTGTTTCTTCTAATCCAAGAACATGGTATATCTTTCCTTCTGTTTTGTCTTCAATTTCTTTCATCAGTATCTTAAGTTTTCTGAGTACAGGTCTTTTATATCCTTAGGTAGGTTTATTCCTAGATATTTTATTCTGTTTGATGTGACAGTGAATGGTACTGTTTCCTTAATTTCTCTTTCTGATAGTCCATTGTTAGTTTATGAAATGCAACAGATTTCTGTATATTAATTTTCAAAAAGACCACAAATAAAAGTTGGCAAGGAGGTGGAGAAAAGGGAACTCTCATACATTGTTGGTGGGAATATAAATTGGTGCAGCCACTGTGGAAAACAGTATGGAGGTTTTTCAAAAAACTGAAAATAGAATGAAATATACCAACTCTTGGGTAAATATCTGAAAAAAACAAAAATACTAATTTGAAAAGATACATGCACCCCAATGTTCATAGCAGCATTATTTATAATTGCCAAGATATGGAAGCAACCTAAGTATTCATCAACAGATGAATGGATAAAGAAGATGGGGTATATCTATACAATGGAATACTACTCGGCCGTAAAAAAAAGAATGAAATTTTGCCATTTGCAGCAACATGGATGCACTTGGAGAGTATTATGCTAAGTGAAATAAGTCAAACAGAGAAAGGCAAATACTGTATGATATCACTTATATGTGGAATCTAAAAAATACAACAAACTAGTGAATATAACAGAAAGAAGAAGATTCACAGATATAGAGAACATGTTACTGGTAACCAGTGGGGAGAGGGAAGGAGGTAAGGGCAATATAGGAGCATAAGATTAAGAGATACAAACTATTATGTATAAAATAAGCTACAAGGCTATACTGTACAACATGGGGAATATAGCTACTATTTTATAAGAACTATACCTGGAATATAAACTTTAAAAATTGTGAATCACTACATTGTACACATGTGACATATAACATTGTACATCAACTACACTTCAATTAAAATAAATAAATAAATAAATAACAAAAATAAAAACAAACAAAAACAAAGAAGACAAATGGGCAGAAGATCCGAATAGACATTTTTCCAAAGTAGACATACAGGTGGCCAACTGGCACATGAGAAGACACTCAACATCACTAATCATCATGGAAATACAAATCAAAACTGCAGTGAGATATCACCTCACACCTGTTAGAATGCTTAGTATCAGAAAGAGAAGAAATAACAAATTTTGTCAAGGATGTGGAGAAAAGGGAACACTTGTGCATTGTTGGTGGGAATGTAAATTGGTGCAGCCACTATGGAAAACAATTTGGAGGTTCCTCAGAAAACTAAAAATAGAGCTAACATATGATCAAGCAATTCCACTTCTGGGTATTTAACCAAAGAAAACAAAAACATTCATTTAAAAAGGCATATGCACCCCCATGTTCATTGTAGCATTATTTACAATAGCCAAGATACAGAAACAACATAAGTGTCCATTGATGGATGAATGAATAATGAAAATGTAGCATATATATACAATAGAATATTATCAAGCCATAAAAAAGAATGAAATCTTGCCATTTCTGACAACATGGATGGACCTTGAAGGCATTATGCTAAGTGAAATAAGTCAGACATAGAAATACAACTACTGTATGATCTCACTTACATGTGGAATCTAAAAGTGAGCAAATTCATAGATACAGAGAACCAATTGGTGGTTGCTAGAGGAAGTGGGTGCAGCTTGGGCGAAATGGGTGAAGGTGGTCAAGAGGTACAAACTTCCATTTATAAAATAAGTCATGGGGATGTAATGTACAGAATGCTGACTATAGTTAACAATACTGTATTGCATACTGGAAAGTTGTTTAGACAATACATCTTAAAATCCTCATCACAAGAAAAACAATTTTTGTAACTATATGGTGATGAATGTTAACTAGATTTATTGTGATCATTTTGCAATATACAGAAATATCAAATCATTACGTTGTATATCTGAGAGTAATATAATTGTATATGTCAATTATACCTTACAAAATCAGAATCCATGCTTTGGGAACCAGGAAGACACAAGCAGTGACGGAATGCCCTGTTTGTTATTCCCACTTGTAGGGAGCACACCAGGGTGAATGGGGCCTTGTGGCCCAGCAAATACTGAGGATCAAAGATGGAAGCCCCATTTCACCAATCCTGGAAGGCCTAGTTGCTCTTTTCCTTTCCAAGATATGATTCTACAGGAGAGGTCCCCTGAATACACTCCATTTTCTTGACAGGGAGGTTAGGACTACCTAAAATGTACCAGAAGTAGTGTATTGTATAAAGAGAATTGGAAAATTCTACAGATAACAGAGAAGGTTGCTGCCTTTATTTGAGAAATGCTGAATCCCAAAAGACCTATGCCCAAAATTGCTTCCCCAGTGATGTACTTATAGCTCACCTCTAGCCATCTCCTCTGTTTAAGGCTGTATCTTTAAACATTTTTAACTTTAACCCACAGTAAAGAATTCATTTTATACCGTGAACCAGTAATTGCTTTTACTTGTGTGTCTATGTGGGTGCATCTTCATATATATTTTCATGTACAAGTGGATTGCAGTTTTTATATATCAAAAATTGCTGAATATTGGCAGTTTTATATTTTGTTTGACCAAATATAAAAACAAAAGTTTCACTAAACATTACTTACCTTTAGTATGTGCAATCACTGTGATATTTTCTATTTATTCTATTTCATTTTTAAGAAGTGCCAGTTGTTGACCACTAAGTTGATTTCATAATCATAATCATAATTACTAGTTTGTTGTGACCCACAGTTTGAAAAACACTGGGTTAAATTATTACCTCCTAAAGACTCTTCTTAAAATACAAGAATTTTGCCTGGGATAGATAATGCCACAAGTTAAGGCCAGAGGTTCCTCCAGAGAATGTGCAGATAAGAGGAATAAGGAGAGAGGGAGAAAAGAAAGGGACAGGCCTGACATTAATAGAATGATAGGCCAAGTCAGAGTCTCTGGGAAGCCACAAAATAATAGAACTAGAAGGGTCCAAATCTGTCATGTTATTCATGGAGAAACTGAGATACAGATAAGGAAAGGACTTGCTAAAGGCCATTTTTATTTTAAATGGCCATATTTTAAATGTGTGGCAGAGCCAGAGCTAGAACCTGAGGCTCTGGACCTGTAGTCTGGGGTATCGTCCTGCAAAGTGGAATTGTGGCAACACAGGGCTTATTCCCACATAGGAAGCCCCATAGACCAGAGCTGGCACAAAGTACTCACCAGCATTTGGGGCCTAGCACATAAGCCAGTGGACAAGATTTAATCAGCCTCCGGCTGGATTCTGTACACAAGGATCAGCACTAGCATATTTGACATGCCTTGTCATCAGCAACATATTCTGCTGCTGACAGCTCCTGTTGGCAGAGCCAGTGTCCAGTTACATGCTCATCCTAGATAAGACAAAGGTGGGGAAGAGGAATGTGGCCCACATGCATAGCTGTTCCTTAAGCCAGCTCTCTGGTTTGGTCAGGGAAGAAGTGGCTCATGGCTTATAGACTGATGGGAGCAGCTATAGACAGCAAGGAACCCTAGACTTTTCTTGTTGGAATGCTTGTATTCTAGCCTCTGCCTCCCTTCTCTAAGAACAACTAGGACACATTGACCTGACCTGTAAGCCCAGCCTGACCTTGAACTGGGGCTTACCACTAGCCTCAAACAAGTGCTACTTGTCTCCTTTTTACTACTGTTGTGGTACTATCTTGGGTGCCCAACTCTGGCATTCAGTTTCTTGCCTGGGTCACCTACCTTGGGCCTCCAGTCCAGGGGGTGTCACTCAGTGATTATGAGCCTGACCAGGTAGCATGTGATTCAGTGATTATGAGCCTGACCAGGTAGCATGTGATTCAGTGATTATGAACCTGACCAGACAGCATTTTTATAAGGCCTGGATCCAGGGAATCTGAATTCATCTTTGAGTAGTTGGGCTCTTGGTATGCTATGAAGTCCTCTCACCCAGCCACAAGGTTGAGGGAGACAGATGAATATCTCTTGGGGGCTTGGTACTGGGACCTTCACAGAAGAACTACAGATCAATCAGGGTTCTTCTACTGAGTGGTTCTTAGAACAATACTAAGAATCTAACATTTTTCATTGAACTATTCTACAGGTACCTCAGGAAAACTTCTCCCTGGTGAAGTACCTCAAATGCCAAAGCCTGTGGCCTTTGGATAAGAACCATGAAATTCTGAGGAAATCTTCAAATTTTTTTCCCAGCAGAAGCAAAGGACTTGAAGCCATGCTCCTTGTGTGAGAGTCTAGGTAGCTGTCTCCCAGGGAAAGCCAGACTGGCACCTGATGACATTTTTCACCTACATCCACCTTCCTGGTGGTGGTATACTCAAAGATACATTGTAGGGTTGCACTATTTATGTATTAGACAACAAAGGTGCTCAGCTGAGAGGGCAAGGAGAGATTGCCTGGCTTGTCAAGTAGCTGTTCACTTATAGTGCTGCACCCACCCAAAAGGGACACCTTTGTGTAATGTGTCTGCCCAAAGAGGATGTTTTTTTCTAATTCATACTGTATAGGCTAGGGCAGCACTGATGAGACATAAAGAACTCCTCTTCAAAGAAATGTTCAAGAAGCTTCTCTGGGCTGATCAGAGTTCTGAAAAGAGAGACCTCTGAAAACTAGGCCTTTCCCTGCCCACTCATTTTAACCATCTGGCATTTTCTATTTCAAGGCTTCAAGTCTTATCTACATGTTGATCTGTCCTTAATCCAGCTCTTCAGCCTTACTTCACTCTTGAACTTCAGACAGATATTATCTAACTATCTACCTACCATCTCTATCTGGAGAGCACACAGGTACCTCATACTCAGGGTACTTTCCAAACCACTTCCCCTGCCAATATTCCCCAACTGTGCTGAACATTTTCTACTTGACCTGCAGATGCACTCTCCACTCTTCACACACTGCTCTGTTCCTTGCAACTCTGACCTGTACCTCCTTACCGCCTTCCCTGATTCTCTTTCTTTCTCACATGCAGGTCAGAATCCATGATCCCTCTCTCTCAGCTCCCATAGCACTCTAGGTATGGGATGAACAGGCTGTATATGTGAATGTCTCCTGTGCTGGCAAGTGATCCTTTTGATGGTAGAGACCATGCCGTGTTCATCTATGTAGCTCCAGTGCCTATCAGAGGGTTTGCCACATAGTAAGTACTCAAATAATTCTCAATTGAGGTTGAGTTTTTCCTATTCTTTTTCTTTAATTTTTGGTGTGTGTGTGTGTGTGTGTGTGTGTGTGTGTGTGTGCACGCACATACCTGTGCTAATAAAGGTAGGGGAGTCAGGAATCAGTGTACTGGTGATCATGACAAATGAAGAGAAGGAGTTTAAAACCAAGGGTCCAGAATGGAAAAGACCACTAAGGAAGGAAGTAAAAAGCAGAAAGGGATTGAGATCTAAGGAACACCATTTATATGTCAGGCTTCTTAGCCTCAGAGAAATTAAGTAACTTGCCCAAGGTCACAAGACTAACTAAGCATCTGGGAGAAAGTTTAAGGGAAAAGTAAAGGTTTGGTGAGCTATGGAAACACAGATAGGAAGGAGAAAAGTCAGTGGTTGGAATGGCAAAATGGTGCAGGTTCTGGGGTACAAATAAGCCCCTAAAGTGGGTAGGAGCTAGCCAAGGAATTTGGTAAACATTCAGATTCCTTGATACCATTCTCCAATGATTCAGATTCAGTAGGCATAGGGTGGGGCCTGGGAACAGGTGCTTCACATGATGCTGATGCAGAGGATCTATAAACCACACTTTGAGAAACACTGAGGTAGGCAGTGGGATCTACTGAAAGATTTTTTTAAGTTTTTTAAAAACGTATGAAATAATTGAATCTCACAGATGGAAGAGACAAGAATCCCCTCTCCAACATCCCTGCCAAAGGGGCTTCCAGCCTCTGTCCCCATACCACTAATTGAGCCCACCCCCACATTACAAGGCAATCTACCCAGTCTATTGCTATACTGATGACCCAAATTATTAGAAAATTCTTCTTTAAACTGAATCTAAATTGGCCTCTCCATAGCTGTCACTCATTTGTCCTAGCTCTGACTTCTGGAGTAGCACAGGTCAGGTTTCTCTGTCACATGCTACACAAGCAGGCAGCCCCAACAAACAGGAAGTGAGGGTGCACTGAGAATATCTTCAGAGTGAAACTGAAATTCTCTGTAGGACTGAGTTACCACAGCTAGGAAGCGGCAGAGCCGAGGCTTAAACTCATAATGTCTGGGTTTTCTCTAGCACAAAGAGCCCTTGTCTGAGGATCTAAAGGATTAAAATTTAGCCCTAGTTCTTCTCCTAAGTCATTGTGTAACCTTCCCCTTTCCAGATCTCAGGTTCCATATTTGTAATACAATGTGTAATAAAATATGGACCAAGGGCTTCAACTAGATGACCCTTAAAATTTCTTCCAGCTCATTCGTTCATTCAGTCCCAATATGGTCACTCAATAATCACCTCCTCAACCCGGGACTATGTGAGGAAGACACCATCTCTACCTCATAAAACTCCCACTTTAATGAGGGCAGGGAGACCGCACTAACTTGCCCTGAGTCTCAGGCAAGAGGGGAATAATCACTTGACATCTGCAAACCATAAGTGTTCTTGAATCAAGGCTCATAAGAAGACCCAGGGTGGGAAAGGTAGCTGAAGACACATCCTGATGGTACTAGAGGAGACACAGATAAGGATTTTGGAAGGAAGCAGCATAAAAAGAAGTCAGGGAGACAACTGGGGACAGCAGAGAAGAGGTGATAAAAGAGGGAAGAAAGGAAGGAGGGAGGTAAGGGGTAAGGGAGAGAGGGAGGGCAGTTTTCCTAGCCAGTATGTAGAAACTAGGTTGTCTATACATTCTTTTCTACAGTCTTTTGGTCTTTGAGGCCCACAGGCATCAGATGACTTGCCTTAGAACCTGACATGATTTAAAGGACCAAGGTGAGAGCATCAGCTCTATCACCTCTGTGTAGTGGCTTCTAAAGACTTTGGGTACACCAGGAGGTCAAGAGAAGCAATGAACATAGTCTGCAGATAAGAAACTTCATTTCTCTTCCATGCCATGAACTTTTAGCAGCCAGGTCTCAGCAGGCTGTCAATGAGTTGTTGCTCTGAGGCCTGCTAATAAGCCTCAGGTTGTTCACTTGGCCCCTCCCAGAGGTATGAAACACCAATGATGGAATTTCAGGCTTTGGGTCAGGTGGTGGGGAGACATATTACAAGATCTGAAATGATAATCATGCAGTAAATATGCCACCATTACCCCATTCTGTGCCTGTGTACAAATCACTAATTGATCATACCACTTTCTTCTACAGAACTTAGATACTGTCTCAGAATCATCCTCTGTAAATGGATAAACATTGGAATGAAAAATTATATCCATTTGCAACCCTGCTTAGGCTTATCAGATCATACTAAGCAGGCAACTATCTGCTCCATGTTTGCAAAAGCCTATGGTTGAAAGCTGCAGTAAGTCTACAGGGGCTCGTTCAGCAATACTCTTCTTTTAAACTGAGCACTATCCTGAAAAGAACCAGAAAAGACAGCCCTGAAAGTGTCCTTAGAGATAATCTAGTGTAACTAAGGCACTTATCCTACTTGCACTGAGAGGTTGAGTACTTGAGCTTCCTAGAGGCTAGAGAAAAAAGAGATATATAGTGGGCTATGTAATTTCTATATTTGATAAAAGAAAATGAGTTGTTTAGGAATAACAAAGTTTCTCCTGGATTAAATAGAAAGGGAATTTATGCAGGAAAAGATTTTTTGCACGCATTGTTTCAACATTATGATAGGCATCCTGACATAAAATACTGCTTTTTGCTGCTCAACATCACTAATTATTAGAGAAATACAAATCAAAACCACCTCACGCCAGTTAGAATGGGCATCATCAGAAAATCTACAAACAACAAATGCTGGAGAGGGTGTGGAGAAAAGGGAACCCTCTTGCACTGTTGGTGGGAATGTAAATTGATACAGCCACTATGGAGAACAGTATGGAGGTTCCTTAAAAAACTAAAAATAGAATTACCATATGACTCAGCAATCTCACTACTAGGCATATGCCCAGAGGAAACCATAATTCAAAAAGGCACATGCACCCCAATATTCATTGCAGCACTATTTACAATAGCCAGGCCATGGAAGCAACCTAAATGCCCATCGACAGACGAATGGATAAAGAAGATATGGTACATATATACAATGGAATATTACTCAGCTATAAAAAGGAACGAAATTGGGTCATTTATAGAGACGTGGATGAATCTAGAGACTGTCATACAGAGTGAAGTAAGTCAGAAAGAGAAAAACAAATATCGTATATTAACGCATATATGTGGAACTTAGTAAAATGGTACAGATGAACCAGTTTGCAGGGCAGAAATTGAGACACATGTAGAGAACAAACTTATGGACACCAAGGGGGAAAAGTGGCGGGGTGGGGAGTGTGATGAATTGGGAGATTTGGATTGACATATATACACTAATGTGTATAAAATGCGTAACTAATAAGAACCTGCTGTATAAAAAAATAAAATAAAATTCAAAAATAAAATAAAATACTGCTTTTCAATTTTGTAACAATCCTATTAGATAAGAATTATTAGTTTTATTTTGAAAATGATGAAATTAAGGATCAGAGAGGTAAATAATCCTGCCTTAGGTCAATAGCTAGTAAGTGATAGACTCAATATTTGACCAAGATTTGATAAATTTGATTCTAAAGAATCTTTCCAACATAGCATGTTACCTCCAAAAGTAACACAAAATGACATAATGAAATTTTATTCCGCTTATTCCACAAATATATATTGAGTATATCCTATGTGCCAGGCACTGTTCTAGGCACTGTAAGAAACAAGGTAAATTGGGTTCTTGTACTCGTGGAGTTTATGGCTTGGAGGCCAAGGGGTTAAGGAGAACACAGGCAGTACTCAAAATATTATTTAGAATAAATTATTATAAATTATGAAAGTGTTAATAAGGGGAAAAAGGCATATCACTGAGTTTGATATAGTCTGGGAGTTTGTGTTAAATCTGTAGCTAAAGGATAGGGAGAGTGCTAAAACATTCTCCAAGCCGATGGAAAAGTTCGTGCAAAAATCCTGTGGTGGGAAGACCTGAAAAAACTCCAATATGTCAGGAGCCCAGAACATAAGGAGGAAAATGATTGGTGAAGAAGGCCCCATAGGCCTTGTTGAGGAGTTTGGATTTTATCTTATGCACAAAGGAAACCACTGGAGAATTTTAAGCAAGTGAATGAAAATGATCCAATGTATATTTTAAGTAATTTTTTACCATTATAATATATAGCATGTATGTAGAAAGCTACATAAAAAGTATTTGTATAATAAGTGACAATTTATAAAATGAAATGCATATAACCATCACCGAAGTCAATAAATAACACATTGCCAAGACCACAGAAACACTTCCATGTGACCTTCCTTGATCATAATCCTCTCCTTTCCCTTAGAGGTAATTGCTATACTGACTTTTGTGATACCTATGTCTTTTTTTTTTTTTTTTTTGTAAAATTAAACTTTTCATTTGATAGTAATTGTAGATTCAGATGCAGTTGAAGAAATGATGTAGGAGGGATTCTTGTACCAAGTTTTCCTCAACAATAACAACTTGCAAAACTATAGTACTACATCACAACCAGGATATTGATATTGATACAGTCAAGATAGAGAACAGTTCTATCACTGCAAGCATCCCTCTTGTTGCCGTTTTAAAGCCACACTCACCTCCTTGCCCCTCCGCCCTACCCATTCCTGAACCCTGGAAACCACTGTATGTTCCCCATTTCTATAACTGTTTCCATTTCAAGAATGTTATATAAATAGAATCATACATGTGACCCTTTTGGAATGGCTATTTTCACTCAGCATAATTCCCTGAAGATTCTTCCAAATTGCTGAGTGTATCAATAGTTCAATCCATTTTATTGTATTCCATAGTATGGATGTAGTACAGTTTGCTTAATCATTCACCTGTTGAAGGACATGTGGGTTGTATCCAGTTTGGGTTGGGCTATTGAGAATAAAGCTGCTATACACATCAGTGTACAAGTTTTAGTGTGAACATACATTTAATTTCTTTGGGATGTCCATAAGTGCAATTTCTGGGCTTTCTGGTAATTATGTGTTTAATTTTGTAAGATATTGCCAAAATCTTTTCCAGGGTGGTTGTATCATTTCCATTCTCACCAGAAATTCACGAGTTATACAGTTTGTCCATATGCTCCCCAGCATCTGGTGTTGCCATTGTTTAGTTTAGCCATTCTGATAGATGTGCAGTGATGTTTCATTGTAGTTTCAGTTTGCATTTCCCAAATGTCTAATTATGTTAAACATCTTTTCATGTGCTTATTTGCCATCTGTATACCCTCTTCATTGAAATGCCACCTCATGTCTTTTACCCATTTTCTAATGGATTGTTTGTTTACTATTGAGGTTTGAGAGTTCTTTATAGATGCTTTTCTTTATCAGATATATATATATATATACATAAAATATAATATATATTTTAAATGTATATATAAAGTCATTTGGGTTGATTGTATTGTTCAGTTTTTCTGTCTAGTGGTTCTATAAATCTCTGAGAGAAGGGTACTAAGTCTACTACTACAGTTATGGATTTGTCTATTTCTCCTTTCAGCTCTATCGATTTTTTGCATCTTGTGTTTTGATGCACAGTTGTTTGATGCATACCAATTTAGGAGTATGTGTCTTCCTAGTGGACTAATCCTTTTATCATTGTGCAATGTGCTTTTTGGTCTCTAGTAATTTTTTGCTCTGAAGTATACTTCATCTTATATTAATATTAGCTATTCTTGCTTTTTAAATTAATGTTTGAATGACATATCTTTTCCATCCTTTTACTTTCAACTTAGTGATGTCATTGTATTTAAAGAGAGTTTCTTATAGAAAATATTTTGTTGGATAAGTTATTTTTTCACTCTGTGAATATCTGTATTTTAATTATATTTGGACCATTTACATTTAAAGTAATTATTGATATGTTAGTCTGTCATATTTTTTTTCCTGTTTGCTCTGTTTCCTATTCCCATTCTCTTTTTTTACATTGTTCTGGGTTATTTGAACATTTTTTTAGTATTCCATCTGGATTTATTTGTAGTATTGTTTAGTATATCACTTTGTATCATTTTCTTAGTGGTTGCTCTAGATAGTAAATATACCTACATAACTTAAAGTTTTCTGGTATTGCCATTTTATTATTTTGATTTAAATGCAGAAACTTCACTTTCTTTAGGTCCTTTTACCCTCCCCACATAAAAAAAATAATTTGTTAAGCATTTCTTCTGCCTACATTGGGCACTACGTCAGATTTTAGAATTTTTGGTTCACTTATTAATTTGGATTTAAGAAATTCATGAGAAGTAAGATAGTCTACTGTATTCATCCCTAACTTTACCCATTTCAATGTTCTACTTTCCTTTACATGGTTCTAAGCTTTCTTATGTCATCATTTATATGTAGAGAACTTCTTTTAGCCATTCTTTTAGATAGGTCTACTGATGACAAATTCTCTCAATTTTTCTTCCTTTTAGAATGTCTTTATTTTCCCTGCATCATGAAGTATAATTTAACTGGATATAGAAAACTAGATTGACAGTTATTTCCTTTCAGTACTCGAAAAATATATCACTTTCTCTTGTTCTCCATTTCTCAGATTCCAATGATACAAATGTTGGATCTTTTGTTATTGTCCCACAGGTCTCCACAGATTCATTTTCCTTAGTCTATTTCCTCTCTGTTATACATATTGTGTGAGTTCTATTGTTTTGTCCTCAAGTTTACTGATTTGATCCTCTGTCTTCTCCACTCTACTGTTGAGCTCAACTAGTGAGGTTTTTTTTCCTGCTGCTATTGTATTTTTAAACTCTATAATTTCTAATTAGTGCTTTTTATGACTTCTTTTTCCTTGCTGATATTTTATAATTTTTTTCACTTGATTCAAGGGCAATTCTAATTGATTGTTGAAACATTTTTTGATGGCTGCTTTAAAATCCTTGTTAGATAATTTTAATATCAATATTAATGTAATCTGATTATTTTTTCTCAATCAAGTTGTGATTTTCTTGCGTTGGTATGGTGTGTGTTTTTTTATTGGATTCTGGATGTTTGGGACATTATAAGATGATATTCTGAGACCTATTGATTTATTTTATTTTATTTTATTTTTATTGGAGTATAGTTGATTTACAATGTTGTGTTAATTTCAGGTGTACAGCAAAGTGAATCAGTTATACATATACATATATCCACTCTTTTTTAAGATTCTTTTCCCATACAGGCCATTACAGAGTATTGAGTTGAGTTCCCTGTGCTCTACAGTAGGTTCTTATTAGTTATCTGTTTTATATATAGTAGTGTGTATATGTCAATCCCAATCTCACAATTTATCCCTCCCGCCTCTGAGACCTATTTAAATATTTTATTTCATGTTATCTTCTTTTTCTTAAGCAGGCAGTCCCCTTATTGTGGTATAGTGCAAGGACCAGATGGGTGTGTATGTTCAGCTTCTTACTGGGCACTGCTGACACCACCTTTGCAAAAGCAATGCACTTCCTCATACTGCTTCCTTGCAGATGGATGGTGTAGAAGTTTAGCTTCCCCCTCTACCCCTTTGGTATGTGAAAGCAGGGCACCCTTTTGCTGCCTCCAAGTGAAGTGTAAAATCAACACTTCTCTGGTTCCACTGCCCTCGTGGAGGGCTGATTCAAATTGCTCTGTTGCTGCAGGGTGGAGGTAGAAGCTCAACTTCCACTGGAATCCACTGACTTAGTGGGGAGAGGGAGCAGGAGTGCCCCCTAGCTCTGTTTCACACTTCCTCTTACAGAGTCATTGCTGCTAGGTGTGTGTGGAGGCTGAGGTTCAGCCCCAGCCCCAGGCCCACTGGGGCTACTCTATTTTGGCAGAACCAGAGTAATGTCTTTTGTAAATGTAATTTTACCATCTGCACATAAATCCATTAAAATATAGCTAGATTTGCCTTTTGATAAACTATAATAATGGAATCATATAGTGTGTATTCTTCTTTGATTTCTTTTGTTCAACATTATGCTTGTGAAATCCATACATGTTGTTGTATATAACTATGATTCCTTTGCTGATATTGCTGTATAGTATTCCATTGTACAAATGTACTACAATCTATCCATTCTACTCTACATCAACACTTAGGTTGTTTCAAAGGTGCTACAGTGAACAATATTATCATGACCATTCTGGTATTTGTATCATGGTACACAGGTACATTAACTTTCAGGTTATACCAGTTGTTGTGGAATATCTGGGCCATAGGATATGCATATGTCCATCTCTAGTAAATAATTCAAAATATCTTCACAAAGTGTTTATACCAATTTATATTGCCACCAGCAATATATGAGAGCTCCCATTACTCTATTTTCTCACCACCACTTCTTATTGTCAGGTTTTTAAATATTTTCCAATCTGATGGGCATGCCAGATGTGCAATTTTCAAAAGATCTCCCCAGCTCAATATGATGCATGCAGTGGAAGGGGCAAGTAGAACACATCTTCAACAGCAATTTTATGGATGATGTAGACATACTTTTATTTTATTTCAGATTGCATTTACAACAAAGGACATGTTGTGGATATAGAACTAAGGAAAGACATTTCAGCCAGTGGAGGGAAAAAAGAATCAGTTACAACTAAGAATGTCCAAGAATGTATAACCATGTGGTTCCTAAATTATGAGTTGAGGTTCTTCAGGGTACCGCAGTGAACTCAGACGAGTATGTGATACATTTTAATTTTTGAGGGAAACACAGTAGTACTTGACATCTGTCAGACATCCTGCAAACTACTAGCTTGAGGTAGTTCAAAGTTTCAACACTTGATTGTGCTACATTCCTTTTGATGGCTGCTGTGATAAAAATCAAGTACTGTGTGAAAATCCATATGGAACAAGAAATGAGAGTAGTGATGTCCAATCTGATTCAAAGATCTGAGAAGTTTTACACTGCCTGAAATATGACTATTTAAGGTGACATAAAATAATATTTTACTGTATATTAATATACATATTAATATTTTTTCTTTCAATGTATATGTATTATTTTTAAGCAGCTACTAAGTTATTAGGGCATAAATACTTTTTGACTTGTTTGGACGTAACTGTCTAATAAATGGAATTATTGGATGTTTCTTTTGGCTTAGAGACACTATGAAAAAAAATAATGAGATGCTAAGGGCGTCAGTAACCAAGAAGAGTTTAGGAACTTCTGATATAACCTGATAAATGAAGAGAAATAGATGGGAAGGTGACCTAAATGCTTTCTCTCTTGCCTATCTCCCTGCTCTGTGTTAGAGGCCACAACACGACCTGGAGCTTCCTTCCACTTTCTCTTTTCCTGTCTCTAACTTCTCAATGCTGGGGGCGGGGAGAGAGGACTTGAACGAGAATTTCTATATTATCTGACTTCTCTGCAGAAGAAATATTACCTCTGACTGGCTCTACAAGCATCTATTATAGTTTCTGAATGGGGAGGGCTCATGGGCCCTAACATAATAATTTTATCTACTCTATATTAATAATACTTTCTCATCTGAAGGAGAGAGATGTTATTTATATGTTCCCATTATCAATGGACAAAATGAACTGATTAACCTACATTTTGAGCTTATTTTATGAGAAAAAAGGCCCACAAAAAACAGATTACAATCAAAAGAGGAATTGTCATCCAGTTAATTGATAAGGAACCCATGTAGTAAATGCTATGTTTAACACAGATAGGTATATAGGTAGGTAGATCAGTAGATAGATAGGTGACAGATAGATAGATAGATAGACAGATAAAGATAGAAGTTCCATAAATATATAGATTCATAATTATCCACAGAGGAAAATATTAAACTATTAAATAGTCTCATCAAGGACAGGGAAAAAAAACTCAGAGGCTAGATAATAATAGAATGTTAAGGTAGTAATGTATCTAGAGACCTTCTGTCCACATTATAGATGAGGACACCAAAGATTTAGCCAGAATCTAATGGGGTAGGGGGTCACAGCAACAGGGCCAAAGCCCTTGTTTGCTAAGGGAGCAAGCACATAACAAAAGTTCTAGAATTGCCTTCCCTTTGTCACATGGTCTTGCTTTACATTGCTACCTCTAAAATTTCTTCATCAAAGTCTTAGCAAGCAAAATGTCAACATCTTATCTATTTTAAAAAGTTAGAAACATTCCACTTCAGGACAATATGTTCAGAGGAAGTTGTTATGTTTCTGGGAGATTCTGAGACCAAGAGAGGAAAAGGACTTTTCAAAGATACACACTCAGGAGTAGAACCCATGGCTCTTGACTAAAAGGCCAAGGCTCTGTCCAGTCAGTCCTACCTTTAATCCCAGCACCAGGGGTCAGGAAAGCTATAATACGAACTGGTTTTCTGATCTTCTCTAGGCTGGGGAACTCCTTCAACACAGGCAGCTTGGCTTCTGCATCTGATTTCAGGCCCAGTGCCGTGCTTGCTGTGCTGGGAAACTTCCCAGACCTGTCTGTGGCTCTTGGCTTCAATACCTAAGAACTCAAGGAAAGAGACTGGTGAATCCCTTGGGGTGGCTGGGATTTGCAGCCCATCTGGGAGGCCTGCTAGAATGCTTGTTCCTAGCTAGCCTGGAAGGAAATAAGAAAGGAAAGAGGAAGAAAAGCAAGGAAGGCGGCAGAGAGACAGGAGGTTGATTTCTCCAACCGTCCCTCCTAGTAGGCACTGGCCAGGACCATTAAGCCCAGCACTCATGGCCTCAGGGAGGCTGATATCTGAGAATTACTTGCTGGCTGGGTTTTCTCCCCACCCCCTTTTCCCTCCTTCTGCTCTTTGGGTTATGGTGACCCGAAACTGTCTCTCACAGTGAGTTCTGAGGCAGCAGTGTCTGAGAATAGCTCGCAGAGCAGCACCACCCACCCTCTGAAAAGATAGGCAGGGGGAAAACTGTGGCACATTCTGCCCACCCTGCTTCAAAGTGACTTGGGGGGCTGAGCACTAGGGGTTGGGGGAATCATGAACTTGTGTTCCTTGAAGTTATTTGATGTTGGTTTTGGCTGCATTCAGGAAATTAAAAGGCATATTTTAAAAAAATGAAGCTAATAAAACTGCAGGGCTAGAGAATGGGCCAGGCACAAGCTGTGGGCTCCCAGAGCAGCTGTGGCTGAGCTCTCAGGCATGACTGGCTCACTATTCTTCCAAGGTGCAGGTTTGGGCCAGGCCGGAGCCAAATGGCAGAAATTAGTCAACTTTGGTGGCCTACCTTATTAGAAACACTGACTAACTTCATACACACAGGAGGTGGACCTTTAGGCTCCATTTCTGGCATCCATGGGTACAAGACCAAGGTTTCTTTCCTTCCAGGCAGCATTTCCTCCATCCAGGCTGGAACAATCAGGGTGCTTCTGCCAGTCTGACTACCTGGGGACTCCAGATGAAGAATAAGGGTGAGAGCTGGTCCTACCAAGGGTAGTGGCATCAGGATGGGAATAAGAAAGAGGGGAGTCTGCTACCTAGCATCTGATCCAGACCAGGGAAGACAGCTTATTCAGGCAGATACTGAGAGGCTGAGATGTATGGAGTAACAGTGAAAACAGGAGTCATCAGTACCTGCTCCCTGATTACGTGGGGTGAGGCATGATAACTAAAAGAATGCCTAGTGTGAGTGTGAGTGAAAGTTATCTGTAAATGTCTCCTCATCTCCACCATAAGTGGTGGTCTATGTATATATGAAACCAGAAGGGGACTTTTTGCTACATAGGCCTGACTGAAGTGGAGACAGAGGATTAGGCTTTCCCAGAGGTGCTCATAGTTTCAAGGGCATTGGATTTGGAGTCAGAACGCCAAAGTCCTGACTCTGTTGCTTCTTAACTATGCGACTTTTCATAAGTGTATCACCTTCTTATCAGCCTTAATTTTCTCATCTGTAAAGTGATTATAGGACACTTTAAATGAGATAACAAAATGTTATGTATTTGGCTGTGTTTAGAATATGCTCTGCATTCAACAAATTCTAGTGCTCCTCTTATTTACTAAAGTATAGGCTAAAAGGGCAACTGGGGAGATCTGAAGTCATGCACCCTGCCTAACATAGCCACAAATGTTGGTAAAGAGAGTGTAAATCTGGAGGCCTGGCAGAGCCCCACAAAGGATGGTTCCCATAGCTATTCCAAAGAGTGGAGTAGAGGCAGGGAAGAGGAAGGGAGGGAGAAGGATTTGAGCCAGGTGTCAGAAAACTTAACTGACTTAGAGCAGGACAGCTCCCACATGATGGAGATCAAGGACACTTTCTATTTCACTGTAGGAAGTAGTAAAGATGCCGAGTGGGAGATAGGTGACCTCTCAGCTGCATTGGGCATTCTCATAGCTGCCATCTCCTCTCCGCTTCCACTTGAGAATAGCCTTAACTCTGGTAATTTTTCCATTACCCTGACATCCATCCTATCTTCAACCTGGCAGGGGTTATCAGACCCTTGCTCCAATTGTCCAGTAGAAGAGCCAGTTGGCCCAAGGCCCAGACCATTCAGCAACAAAGGGCAAGTAGTGCTATAATCTTGGGATTTACTGTACTGCCCTCTCTTGGTCAGCAGGAGAGAGAGCTGCATTACATTCACTTAACACTAAGAAACCTCAATGAGAATATTGTGATATTATCTTCAGTTTGCAGAAATGTCATCTAGTGATGGAACCAGGACTGGAACTTGGGTATGTCTGACTATGATGAAGACTTCTGGGGGAGAAGAAAAGAAGGGGAGCCAAAGAGAAAGTTCCATATGGAATTAAAATGTAAGAAAGACCTCCCCAACCCATTTTTCTTCAACACCTGACTCCTTAAGCCATTATTCACAACCTCCCCTTTGGCCAGAATTTTGGCAGGCAAAGCCAGGGCCTCTTGCACTACAAGGACAAATTCTGTCCCTGTAGTGACCCACGTGTATGCACTCTGATAGAAAGTTCAAGCCAAACTTCTGGCTATAAAAACTAACCTCTAGTCCATTGTTGAGTTTGGCTCACTCTTTCCCTTTCATCTTCAAAGAAACATGGTTCCTTATGGTAGGTTTGGATGCCACCACCCCAGTTTTGGCTACAACTGCCCCTCAGGCAGCTCTTCCAACTCTGATTTGTATTCTATCCTTTCCAGTCTGCAGGTCCAGTGTTTCTCCCAAATCATGTTTTACCCAGGCATCTTCTCCACTATTTCCCATTCCGTTCTCATTTCATTCCTGCTTAAACCAGCATAGTCTTTGCCCCTAAGCTCACTTTTCAGCCTTTCTCACTGGAGCTTTTTGTCCAGTGGCCCTCTTGGGATTCCAAGTTCTGTCTCCTCAGCTTTCTTGGTACCAAACTCTGTGTGCCCCTCTGCTTGTTTGTTTCTCTTTCTTCTTTTCCTTCTAGGCAACATTTACTCCATCTAGGCTGGAATGATCAAGGTGCTTCTGCCAGCTAGCCTACCAGGGGACTCTAGCACTGGAATAAGTTTCAATGGCTCCATTATATTTGGAAAGATACTCCAGTTAACACTTAATATACTGAAATATTAAACTTGCATCAGAAGGGATTTCCCCACCCCAATCTATGTGTACACAGGGAAGATGATATTCTGCAAACTATCATGGGGGAAGAGGAAGCCCACTTTTGTTGCTCTAAGACACCAAAAAAAGACATAGAAGGGAGTTGGGCCCTTTTGTAACTGACTATCAAATTATGATGCAGGTGGGTGGGTGGCAATTACTGCAGTAAGGGGTGTGTGTTGGAATCATTATGCTTCAAAATGAAATATTTGTATGACATTTTTTCTCCCATTTCCAATAAAATTAAGAGCTTTAGGGTCTAAATGCTATAACCTTCAAATGATACAGTCTGAGCGTGGCAGTGTTTGCCTATGCACTGGAATAAAGCTGATAAATTAGAATCTGTCAGTCAGAGTTCCCCATGGAAAGGTTATGCTGTACCTGAAAAACGTGTACTACCTAATTAATTCCAGTCTGGATTGTGGCCGTAGAAGCAAGATAATGTGGTGGGGGAGGAGATCAGGCTCAGACCTTCATTTAAGGCTAAACTCTGATTTCTTCGTGACTCAGTCACAAGAGTTCCAGGGTCCCCAAGACCTTGGTAATGTGGGCCTGGTAGGAAGAAGATACCCCAGGAGAAGACTATCCTGACTGCAATGTTGGGGCCCAGTAGATACAGGTAGCCTGGTCTGGGCAAGAGCAGGCAGGGAAGAATTGCAGGCTACTACACATCTTGCATGATATGTGATGCAAGATCTGGCTGTGGGTAACAGATGGGAGGAATGGAAGGTACAGAAGTGGAACCTGCCCTAAGAGGAGGAAGGCTAAAGTGGGAGGTAGACATGAGCATGTGTTCAGAGCCCCAGGCTTAGAGATGCATGAAGCAGGATAACCAGGCAGGAGGCCAAGATTATGCACTGGACAAGCATGAGGTGAGGGGACAGAATACTGAAACTTAAGGGTTACACGGATGTTTATGTCTGACTCCTCACCCACCAAGTGTCAAATTCAATTAGCACCAAAAACAACTGGTGGAAGTGGTAGATACAATATAGCAAACCAATGTCAGGTCCCGGGTTTGAGGAGTGTAACTTGTTTCCAGGGTGCATTGACTGAAGGGAATAAAAATTCTAAGATTCTTTCTATCTTGATCAAGACTGGCTCAGGACCTGGGGCAGGAAGAGGTCTGAGAATGAAGTCAAGAGTGTGGCAAATTTGGGTTGGAAAATTGGGCAAGGTGGGAGCTGGGACTTATACCACCTGGCCATTCCTCTCCCTTCCAACTTCTCCTTACACCTATTCTACACTTCTACTCTCAGTTTTAGCTCTAGGGGGTAGGTATTAATCATTCCCAGCCCAGTAGAGTGAAAATAGCATGGACCTGACACAAATCTTAATGCTTACATGCAGTTGTAGTCATGCCTCTTTTCCTCACTGAACTTTAACACTCAGTTCAGTTTCCTTGTCTGTAAAATGGGAATAATAGCTCCTTATTTCTTTGCAAAGTTGTTGTGAAGAGTCAATGAAATTATGCATAATGAAACTGAGCATAATGTCTGATATATGTGGTTTCTCTATAAGTATTTGTTGAATTGAAATATTTGAAGCAACGTTTGAGATCCCTTTAATATAGAGATTGGCCCTAGTACAATTCAAAGCTAACTACATTCTTTGGATAGTTTTGCACAGGCACCTAGCAGGAATTGGCAAGATCTTAAAAGACAGGACCTGGGAGAGCTCACAGCTGAAGACTAGGGGAAGAGAGAGAGAGAGAGAGAGAGACTGAGATTGGAGAGAGAGTGAGACTGAACTGGGAGAGTGGAAAGGGGCAGTAAAAACGAAAAAGAACAAGAACACCAAGAGAAGGGAAGACAATAGAAAGAGAAAGAAAAGATAGAAAGTATGAAAGGAAAAGGAAGAAAAAGAAAAGAAAGAGAAAGGTTGGGCAACTGAGAGGGAAGGGGACAGATAGGATAAAGAGACAAAGAAAAGACAGATTGAGAGAAAAAACAAGAGAGAAGGAAAGATAGTGAAAATGAATGAGGGCTTAGAACTAACCAAATTAAGTTGCCATTTGGACATATCTTACCCTGAGACCTAGAGAAGAGTTGGGTGGAAAGAGAGTCATAAAGGGGATTTTGGCAGAAGGCATGTTGTATGATTTCTGTCCGTATGGTGACATAATGGGATGGCAGTAATCAAGAGAAAGTAGTACTTGCATAAGGACAGACATATAGAGCAATGGAATAGAATTGAGAGTCAAGAAATAAACCTTTATATTTACTGTCAACTGATTTTTGACAAGGGTGCTAAGTAAATTCAGTGGGGAAGGAATAGCCTTTTCAGGAAATGGTGTTGGGTCAACCAGATATCCACATGAAAAATAATGAAGTTGGACTCCCACCTATCACTATATATAAAAATTAACTCAAAATGGATCAAAGACTTAAATGTAACTGCTCAAACTGTAAAATTCTTAGAAGAAAATATAATCATAAATCT
Source organism: Balaenoptera physalus (assembly GCF_965194825.1). Lineage (NCBI taxonomy): Eukaryota > Metazoa > Chordata > Mammalia > Artiodactyla > Balaenopteridae > Balaenoptera > Balaenoptera physalus. Next base: position 57,897,218 of record NC_138903.1, on the reverse strand, counting down.
TTGTGACGATGGATTAGGTAATGATTCCTTAGGTATGATGCCAAAGGCAAAAGCAACAAAAGAAGTAATAGATAAATTAGCCTTATCAAAATGAAGAACTTTTGCACTTCAAAGGACACTACCAAGAAAGTGAAAAGACATTCTACAGAATAAGGGGAAAATTTTGTAAATCATATTTTGATAAGGGCCTTATATCTAGAATATATAAAGGATGTTACAACTCAATAATAAAAAGACAAATAAGCCAATTTGAAGTGGGCAAATGATCTGAATGGATATTTCTCAAAAGAATATATACAAATGGCCAACAAGCACATGAAAAGATGGTCAATACCATTAGCCATCGAGGAAATGCAAATCAAAACCACAATGAGATACTACTCAATACCCACCAAAATGGAAATGATCCAAAAAAAAAAAAAAAGGTAACAGGTTCTGGTGAGGATATGGAGAAATTGGAACCCTCATACACTGTTGGTGGTAATGCAAACTGTTGCAGCAACTATGGAAAATAGGCTGGCACTTCCTTAAAATGTTAAACACACAGTTGCCATGATACTTAGCAATTTCACATCTAGGTATATACCCAAGAGAAATGAAAACAAATGTCCACACAAAATCTTGTACATGAATGTTGTTAGTATTAATCATAGTAGCCAAAAAGTATAAACAACCCAATTGCCCATCAACTGATGAATGGATAAACAAAAAAAAAAAACTTACCTGTAAATGTCTCCTCATCTCCACCATAAGTGGTGGTCTATGTATATATGAAACCAGAAGGGGACTTTTTGCTACATAGGCCTGACTGAAGTGGAGACAGAGGATTAGGCTTTCCCAGAGGTGCTCATAGTTGCACAGGCATTGGATTTGGAGTCAGAAAGCCAAAGTCCTGACTCTGTTGCTTATTAACTATGCAACTTTTTATAAGTGTATCACCTTCTTATCATTCATTGTGTTGTTCATCATTCTTTATTTGCTCTTTAGTTCTTCTAGGTGCTTGTTAAACGTTTCTTGTATTTTCTCTGTTCTATTTCCAAGGTTTTGGATCATCTTTACTATCATTACTCTGAATTCTTTTTCCTGTAGACTGCCTATTTCCTCTTCATTTGTATGGTCTGGTGGGTTTTTACCTTGCTCCTTCACCTGTTGTGTGTTTCTCTGTCTTCTCATTTTGCTTAGCTTACTGTGTTTGGAGTCTCCTTTTCGCAGGCTGCAGGTTCGTAGGTCCCGTTGTTTTTGGTGTCTGCCCCCAGTGGCTAATATTGGTTCAGTGGGTTGTGTAGGCTTCCTGGTGGAGGGAACTGGTGCCTGTGTTCTGGTGGATGAAGCTAGATCTTGTCTTTCTGGTGGGCGGGACTGCATCCGGTGGTGTGTATTGGGGTGTCTGTGACCTTATTATGATTTTAGGTAGCCTCTCTGCTAATGGGTGGGGTTGTGTTGCTGTCTTGCTAGTTGTCTGGTATAGGGTGTCCAGCACTGGAGTTTGGTGGTCATTGAGTGGAGCTGGGTCTTAGCATTGAGACAAAGATCTCTGGAATAGCTCTCACCGGTTGATATTATGTGGGGATGGGAGGTCTCTGGTGGTCCAGTGTCCTGAACTCGGCTCTCCCACCTCAGAGAGCCTGAGCACCCGGCCGGAGCACCAAGACCCTGTCAGCCACACAGCTTACATCCATGCCGGGCAGCTGGTCCGTGCTGTCCTGGACCCTGCCGGGAACTGGTCCTCCTTTTCATTTTTTAGTTTCCTTAATCTATCAGTTCCTGAGTGAAATATGCTAAAATCTCCCACTATAATATCAAGACTGTTAACTTTTTCATATATTTTCACATTTTGCTTTATACATTTTCAGGCTTTTTTATGAGAGGCATATAAATTTTAAATGATGTTATCTTCCTGGTAAACTGGACTTTTTATCAATACAAGCATCTATTTGTAGTAATGCTTTTGTCATATAGTTTATTTTGTCTGCCAATAATATAAATTAATAAGATTTCTTTGGTTGGTATTTGCCTAGTATATATTTTCTATTCTTTGACATTCAAACTTTCTGATTATTTTTAACAATATTATGTAGACATTTAATTTAATAAAGTCTAAAGTTAATGAGTAAAGTTCAATATCCATTCATGATAAAAACTCTTAACAAATTAGGTGTACAAGAAACATACCTCAACATAATAAAGACCATATATGACAAGCCCACAGCTAAGATCATACTCAGTGGTGAAAGGTTGAAAAGTTTTCCTCTAAGATCAGGAACAAGACAAACGTACCCACTCTCACCACTCCTATTCAACATAGTACTGGAAGTTCTAGCCAGAGCTGTCAGGCAAGCAAAAGAGAGAAGAGGCATCTGAATTGGAAATGAAGAAGTAAAATTGTCTCTATTTGTAGATAACATGATTTCATATATAGAAAAATCCTAAATACTGCACTAGAAAACCATTATATTTAAGCAACTTCAGTAAATTTGCAGGATATAAAATTAACTTATAAAAATCAAAGTTTCTATACATTAACAACAAATTATCTGAAAAGGAAATAGAGAAAACAATCCCATCTACAAAGCATTAGAAACAGTATAGGTTCCTCAAAAAATTAAAGGTAGAACTACCATAATATCCAGCAATTCCACTTGTGGGGATATATCCAAAATCACTATGTTGAAGAGATATCTGCACCCTTAGATTTATAGAAGCATTATTTATGATAGCTAAGAAATGGAGAAATGTAAGTGTTTATTGACAAATGAATGGATAAAGAAGTTGTAGTATATATATACAATGGAATATAATGCAGCTACAAAAAGTAAAAAAAATCCTGCCTATTGTGACAACTGGAATGGACCTTGAGGGCATTATACTAAGGGAAATAAGTCAGACAGAGAAAGACAAATACATCTCACTTATATGTGGAATGTAAACAAAACAAAGCAACAACAAAAAATCCCAATAAAACAAACAAAAAAACAACTCATAGAAAACTCATAGAAACTCATAGAAAAAGAAATCAGATTTGTGGTTACCAGAGGCAGGGAGTGAGGGGCAGGGAAATTGGATGGAGGTGTTCAAAATGTACAAACTTCCAGTTATAAAATAAGTACTGGGGATGTAATGTACAACATGATGACTGTAGTAACATTGTTGTATGGTATATCTGAAAATTGGTAAGAGAGTAGACCTTAAGAGTTCTCACCACAAAGGAAAAAAAAAATCTTTTTAGTATCTATATGAGATGATGGATGTTAACTAAACTTACTGTGATAACCACTTCACAGTATATGAAAATCAAGTCATTATGCTGTACACTTAATCTTACACAGTGCTGTATGTCAATTATCAATATATCTCAATAAAACTGGAAAAATAAAAGAACTGGATAAAAAATAAAGTTAATGAGTATCTTTATCTTCTTTCTCAGCAAATTAAGGACTTCAGTTTTATAACTGTAATAATCCCCTCTCAAAATATAAGCAGTTTTCAGATTCTTTAATTCTATCTTGTAATTTTCCCACAAGATTAGACATCACTATATTTTTTGCATATAGTTAATGTATGTTTAGATTTATTCACATGTTTATGAATAGCTTTGCTCACTATTACCTCTTGCATCTCAGACCTTCCATCCAAGATCTTTTCCCAAATATCTGAAGTACATCACTTAGAATTTCCTTTACTGAGGATCTGGTTAAAAATATCTTTATTTTAACTTGAAAGATAGTTCTGCTGGGTAGAGAATTCTCTCAGTATATCAAAATTCATTTTCCACTCTGTTCCGCTACCATTATTATTATTGATAAGTTAATCTTAAGTGTAGTGGCTATTTCTTTGTAAATAATGTTTTGTTCTAGTTTTCCCCTCCTCACTGACTGCTTTTGTAATATTCTTTTTCTTTAGCATTCTGTAAAATCACTGTGATGTGTCTAGTGTGGATTTCTTTTAATTGTCTAGCTTGGGATTTGTCAGGAATGTAGGTCTTAAAGATGAATGTTTTTCAACAATGTTGAAAAATTCTCAGTTATTATGTCTTTGAATATTGCCTTTTTCCTACTCCATGACTACGCTCTGGAAGTCTAGTTAGAAATATATTAGATCTATCTGCACTACCTTCTTGTCTCTTAACCTTTCATGTTTTCCATTTTATTTCATTTCTGTTCTATATTATGGATAATTTGTTTGCATCCATCTTTCATTTCCCTAATTTTTTCTTTAGTTGCATATATTATGTGTTCTAATCAATCAATATAGATTTAATTCTACTATTCTACTTTTTTAGTTCGAGAGATTCTATTTTATACTTTTTCTAATATGTTTGGTTGTTCTTTATAGTCTCTTGTTCCTTGTATCTATTTCAAGCATTTTATAAATATACTTAATCACTTTAAGTAAAGTTAATTTTATATTCTAAATGTGATGGTTTTATATTCTATAGTCTGTGGGTCTGATTATGTTGTTTGTTATTTCTGAAGACTTTTACTCAGGGTGTCTTGTTTCTCTGTGTGTTTTGTAAATTTTGACTGTGAGATGCTCATTTTCTTTGGACCTTTATGTATAGAAATTTTTGAGGCCTAGATGAAAGTTACATTCTTCTACAGAGGATTTGCTTTTGCCAGTCTCCTGTGAGAACTGCCAATCTGGGATGTCATCTTTTAGTTTTTCAGACCTCATTAGTATCTTGAATTAGGACTAAAAACTATATGAAGGCCACTTATGGTTATAAATTCTCATGAGAGGTTTGTTTTTCTCCTCCACCCAGTGCCAAGGTGAAGCCAGGCAGGTTTCCTTGCTATCTCCTTCTGTGAAACAGATTTAATTCTTCTTCACTCTTACATTGACTTCACTCTAGTCTTTATCTCATATTCCTTCACCTCTCGCAGTCATCAATGTAGAAATTCAGTCTTCCAGGTCTGGTAAAACCCCTCGGGCAAAATTTGGATTTGATACTCATTTACCTCAGAGTTCCTACTTCGACTTCCTTTTTGGCTGTGGATTTTTTTTTACTATCATACTAATTCAGCAATGAAATTTAAAATATTATTTTTATATTTTACATTATATTTTAATTGTTTTCATTGGGAGGGTCGTTCAGGCTATCTAGTAAAACACACTGCTAAAAATAGAAGTTTCTAGCCAACTTCTAAAATAACAATGCTTCCTTCCTGTCACATATTTAACTGGGATATTAATAATTCCTGCTGTGCTTTCCTTATAGGGTTCATGTGAGTCTCCAATGAGATAGTTGATATCAAAGTGCTATATGGTATAAAGCACTATTTAAAAGACAATAAATTGCTATTATAACTAAGTGCAAGCCAAAGCAGTGGTGTGGGCTTAGGGGAAGGAGATTCAAAGTTTAAAGGAGAGAAAGCTGATTTCCAGCTGAGGAAATAGGGAAAACATACTGGAGTTGGCTTTTGAGCTGAGCCTTAATGTGTAAGAAGGATTTACCTAGGCAGAACTGGAGGTGGTCATTTCTAATGAAGGGCACCACATGAATGAAGGCTAATAGAATGTGTTGCTCTATTCCCAAAGGGAGGTCTTTGGTCTGGTCTCTTGTCCACTAGTGCTTATCTAATGGCACTTCCTGTACTCTGGTTCCTGACCTAGACCATTTATAAAGTCCATACTACGTCCACTTCAGAGATTCCTCAAGAAGTCACAGTTGCCCATGTTTATTCTGTATAAGAGATATATCTAGCAGGGTCTTCAGTCCATATCAAAATTGTCCAGGTACAGAATGACCCAAGAAGCATTAGTAGAAATATACTCTCTCCAAGAATGACGGGTGTCTTAGGCAAGATTGCATGCTGTATGGGGTAGGCTGTTGTGGAACAACAAGCAATGAAATACTGGCTAGGTTGTCAAGGATGCTGGTGACTGGGCATTTGCAAGTACAGCAAAAACTATCATTAGTCTTTTCCATGGTACAGATTCTAAAATAGAGGAATAAGATTACAGGCATGGGAGTGAGATAAAGTTGGAAATTCCCAGATTGACAAAATTCTGGTTTTAGCCAAAAGTTTCACAGAATCTAAGAAGGCATATAAGAGCTAGAAGAAACTAGCCTAGTTCTTATCTCCTTTGCTCTACAGTTGGGGAGACTGAGGTCCAGAAAGTGGAAAGAGCTTGCTAAACTTCACCTGATGGTTAGTGGCAGAAGCTGGTACTCTGATTTCTGATCCAATGCTCTTTCCCCTGCATGCCTTTATAGACAAATATATTCATAGGTTTTTTGGACACCCAGTGAACTGCTGTACCCCAGGCACCTCTAGCCAGAGACAGGAAGGGAAAGCAAGAGGCTTGGAAAGACACTTGAGAGATGGTAGGGCTGGAACAGACAATTTTTCCTCCTAAAAGTACTCATCTGAAGTTTGGGGAGTAGATGGCTGCTCTGAGGAAATCATGGGCTCATGTACACCAGACATCACTTTCACTCCTGGAATGAGTAGTTGTAAAGACAATTCCATTGTGATATCATTCCTTCCTTATTCCTATTTGTAATGCTGCCTGTTTTGAGTTCCTTGGGCCTCTTTGCAAAAGACTGAGAAAATCAACCAGCCTTTCAAAAAAGAAACTATACCGCAGTGATCAAAATCGTAGGCTTTGACAACAAACGTACTTTAGTTTGAGTTCAGGCTTTATTACTTAGAAGTAACCTTGGGTCTGAGCCAAAAATAATTTGGGTCAGGACCTCAGTTTCTTTCTATTATGGGAGTAATTGTGCTCAACTCATAGGGTTAATATAAGGACTATGTAAGATACAATATAAAGAGCTTTGCTTTAGCATATCTTGGCACATAGTAAGTGCTCAATACATTTAATACTATTATTATTATTACTATTATTACTTTGAGTCAACCTCTGTGTTACCCTCTACTGTATTCTTTCTTATACATGTTTTAATATAGCTTTCAACTCCCCAAACTAATTATGTTACAGCTTTGTTCAAAAATCCTTAGTTATCTCAACTGGTGTTCTGTAATTACTTGTTAGGTGTGGCAAATAATATGTTGATAATATCTTAAACATTGAAATTGGTGGATAATTTTCTTAATATTATACTATAGGAGGTTCAAGTTTTTCCTTTCAATATTGTCAGTCTCACTTGTATTCATATTTTCTCTCTTAAGTGGGAGAGAAAGGGCCTAAGTGACAGTTGTGTGTCAGGAATTGCATATAACCCTGGAGGCTCCCTTGAGGGCATGTCACATATGTGGCCATTAGCTTTCCCCTGTCACAACTGAGAATGACTGGCCTACAGAAGAAATTTCATTTCTTTGTGGCACATGCAGGATTTTCTCAATGGACCTTAGCCCAGATTCATCTCCAACTATTACTTCCTACTAGTTCCTATTTGCTTTGTCCCAAAGCAGTAGCCATATACTCTTTCCTGCCTGCTCAGCTACCTTTCCCTCCTGTGGAATTTCATCTCACTGTTCAAGGCCTGAGTCAGATATCATCACCTCTAGGAAGGTGGAATGTTGTATATTCTTCTCCAGTGTTTTTTCTGACTTCCTGTTTTGATGAATGAATGAGGCCCCACATCCATAGAGCACCAATTTGGCTGGCTTCCCATAGCCTCCACTACCCCTTATGGAGTATGAAGCTGCTGGTGATCCTCTCTGGGATGCCCTGTCTGTCATCCAGGAACATCATGCCAGTAAGTGTCACTCAGGAAGACCATAGCAGGTATAGGTGGCATAGTAAACAGTATATACTGTCATGACAGAGACCCTTGAACACATTCCAAGAATTATACCATGTCCAGGTTTTTGATAGATTGTTCTAATATGAGGAGCCTAAAACTGGAAATCAGGAGATTCAGGGCTTCCGGTTCAGACTTAGGGCCATTAATTATTCAGGAGCAGCCTTTGGGCCAATCACTTCACTGTGCTGAGCCTCAATTTCCCTATCTGCAAAATGGGCTTGATCCCTGTTCTGCCTGATTTCAGGACGTTATGAGGTTCAGATGAGATCATGTGTCTGGGAACTGAAATGGTGGCAACGATTTCTATAGCTCCCTTTAACCTTGGAATAGAGGCTCAACTCTTTAGTGTGACACATGGGCACTCACTGGCTTTTGCTTGTGCTTCTTTCTTTACTCTTTTCTCTCACACCCATACCGTTTTTCAAACTTTTCACTCAGGCTAAACTAAACAATTTGTCTTTTCCCTTACAAGGTTGCTGTCTCTTGCCTGAGAAAGAATGCCCCTTTCTCTACCTTCAACCCCATCTTCACTGAACTTCAGTCACAGCCTAGAATTCTTTAAGAAGTCTTCCTTGACCTTCCCACTAGACCAGGCTAGGCATCCTTCTTCTGCACCCCAGCAGAACCTTGCACTTCCCTCACCATAGCACCCATTACATTATAATTGTCTGTGTCTGTCTGTTTTTCCTACTAGACTAGAAGCTCCATAGGGACAGAGACCATGTCTGTCTTGTTCCTATGTGGGGTACATAGTGGTTACACAAATAAATAATTGTTGAATAAATGAAAGAACAAATGAATGAGGGGATGATTGGATACTGTGCCCCCATGAAGAGTCCCTGCAGTCTCTTGAGGTGGTGGGATTCTCCCACAAGGTTAGTCCAATCCTGAAATTATCTACTCTTGGCACTGTGTATAAGCATCAAAAGGACTTGTTTTCTTTGGAGACAAGTGTCACTGCCTAGGTGGTAAGTGATGTGTCTCTCACAGCACCTTCCTACTCGGTTGGCCTATTTTCTGGTCTTAGATTTGAATTGCTTCAATGGGGATTCAGGGGACAGTTTGCATAGAGTCTGGCTTAAGTCAGCTTTTTTGGCACAGTCTTGCTGATTGGCAATCAAAGTTTTGCAAATAATCTTCTCTTTGCTTGAAGTACTTTGGGAAAAAAGGTGAGGGAAGAGGGGGAAGTTGTGGCCTGAAAAAATGGTGGCAGAAGAATCTGAGAATTGGAATCATCTGCATCTGCCTATTAACTCAGAAAACTAGGATTTCATACTTCAGTGTGTCTTTTAAATGTTTCTCATTGCTTCTACAGTCACTATTCCAGCTCCCCCAATAATTCTCTTCTTTCACTCTCCCCTGCAATGGCATGAAGGAAACCTCTGTGAGTGGCTGGTAGGTGAAGTAAGTACTGCAGTTGGAGTAGAGATCCTTGGGCTGTATACATGGGAACCACAGATGAGAAGTGCAGGCTCTCTCACCAAGGCTCTGAACCAGTATGCAAGGGGATGTAAGAGGTTTTCAGGTACTCTGCCACACTGGCATGCTGCCTGCAAACATATGAACGGGCTGTGAGCTGGGTGTGCTAGAGCTAGTCCCTTGACACAGGTCCTAATTCACAATAGCATTCAACAAGTTTTATGCCCTGACTTCCTCATGTAAAGAATGCAAAATTTGGGCTAGATGCTAAGATCTCGTCTAGCTCTAAAAGGCAGCAATTAGAAATCAGGGGTTAGACCAATCTTGTCTGAGGAATAGATGTGGGAGGGTCTGAGGAATAGATGTGATAGGTTGAAGTCCCAGACTGGCCTGGCCTAAGGCATTTAATAGACTGTAAACTCACTGAAAGCATGGACTGTGGCTTAACTCCTACTTATCTCTGCTATTTATGAGATCATCTAAATGGTAAATTATTTTACTTTTGAGCAGTATCCCCATCCATCAAGGGGTTGACAGCATCTATTACACAGGACTCAATTTTTGTTTTGACCCTCTGCCCCAGGTGTTTGGTAAATTTTTATTGAGTACAAGCATGGGGATTCTAGTTACAAAACTATGTGTTCTAGGGATAATAAAAGGCCCTTTCCTTTTCCTTTTATGTTACAATTTTTAAAAGTGTTGCTGTAGTTTGCAATAACCACGGTGTACACATTGAAAGGGGCTCTCCATCTCATCTAGTTCTATTTCGCATCTTCAGACACACTCATTTTATAGATGAGAAAACTAAGGTCTCCCCTTGGAAAGGGTTGTCCAGTATCATACAGTGAATCAGCAGGTCTGAAACCTAGCTATATACTATATGATCATGATTAAGTCACATATAAGACTCCTGCCTCCAGGCTCTTTTTAATCCACTAGGTGTCCTTTTCCCCCCGACCTCTGTGTTTTTCTACTCCTTGGAAAATCTATGGTGGATGATAACTACTGTGTCACTTTAGGCATGAGCTGAGCGGTCAATGAAACCAAATAGGGTGGCTGTTAGGTCACTCTCTGTAGGTCCAAGAGAAGAGAAGCTAAGCAATGGTGGTCAGAGGGGTTCTTTTGGAGGCAGGCTCTGACTTCCACACACAACCCACAAACATTCATATTCTCTCTCTCCTTACTTAGACACACACACACAAACACACATCCTAAGAATCTCTTCGTCTCCTCTCCATCAAGCATTACTCTCAGGAAAAGTTTGAGAAATCCATCTACTCTGAGGTGGTCAATGATAAACATGGCTCAATGTGGGATCACTCTCAGGGGTTCTGGCATTTTAGCAGGGATCAAAGCCAGAGTAATAACCCCACCAGTTGGGTCATATACATTTTTACTGAATCCCCAATCTGGCCCAGTAAAGAGGCACTGTGACAACCCCTATTATAGGTGAGGACACTGAGACATAGAGAACTTTCCCATTATTCCTTAACACATCTGTCACACTTCATTGATGGCCTGTATCTCAAGCCCAGAATTCAATTTGGGATCTTGTTAAGTATTCACACTGAGAGGAGACAGGGGTGGGCTTTGCTTGAACTTTTGCAAACCCTAAAGAAGGCTGGCTCGGATTTTACCTTGAAGGTCAAGGACGATATAGGCCCTCAAAACCAGTGAGGGTGTGAACATGCCCATTCTTTACCAGAAGCTTGGCAAGAACAGGGCAGTGAAGCCCCCACCCATTTTATGCTCCCATGAGGATGAGAATGAGGGTGAACAGCTGGATTTTGTATAGCTTTCTCCTGGTTGACAAACTAGGCTTTTTGATGAGAAGTTGTAATGGGTGGCCAGTGTCCATCTGTGCTTTCTAGCCCAGACCTTTTGATATTTTGGTGGTCCCAGGTCAAAGTATGCTAAGGCCAACACAGGACAAATTTATAACCCCTGTACAAAGATTTTTTAAAATATATGGAAATCAAAGTAGCATTAAAAAGCCACTGGGCATGATACCAATTCAACTTCAATAAAGACAGCCAATAAAAGGAGCTAATTAAAAGAACTCTGATGACATTCATCTGAAATTTTAGATTGTTTTATGTTTTAACAAATTAACAGCGGTGATAAGAGGACATTAGCAGCTTTTCTTGGGTCTCTTTGTTAACAATAACTTGAGCCTGCAGCCACAACAGGGGCTGTGGCCAAGTTTTAGCTGGCAGACCAGCAAGGCAGTATTTTACACAATGGATGACATTTCTGAAAGCAGAGACAGAGACAAACCCAGAGTCACACATGTATTCCAACAAACAAGTTTCTGCCATTTTTAATTGTATTTAGAACAACAAAAGATTCCAAGATTACAAAAAGTGAATAGAACACTAGCGCTTGGGGCTGGTCCTGCTGCCCAGTGGAGGCCAAGTGCTGCTGTGAGAACTGAAGCCCCATTGAAAGAAGTTTCAAGCAAAATTAATGTTTCTTTAAAAAATAACTTTTATATGATGCTTCTTTTCTTCTTAATTTTTTTCCCTCAACATAAAAATTAATTCTTACATCTGGTTACATAGTCTGCTCCCTCTTGTTGCCAAATTAATCTCAAGGACAGCGCAAGAATGTCATGTCTGAGGCACTCCCTAATCAATGTTCCAGTCTAGGGGAAAGCAGAAAAGTGTCACTGAGTGGTGGGAGGGACTCTCTTTTTAGTTTGGGTCATCACAATGGTGGCTACTCTCAGCACCTGAGTGGCTTATGGGATAGGACAACCCCACAGGCACTTCATTGCAGGACACTTAGCACCAAGGGCTAAGGTTGGGAGAGACTGCAAGCCTGGTCTATCTAAATGTTCAGGGAAGAGAGTTCCAAAATGTGAAGCATCAGCCCAGGAGGGCACCACCAGAGAAGCAGCAGCATTCCAGAATTTCCTTTCCTTTGGGAATATGTGTGGGCTCCAGTCTTTGGTGGCCAATGGAATCTGTAGCTATGTGACAGCCTTTTTAAGTAGTGCATGTGCAAACTGTTTTAGGCCACAAGGGCCACACAGATGATAGCTTCTCATTTAATTCTATAAAAAGCTGAAACAAGTGGGATAAGGAAAGGAATCAGCACTCCCGCTCTACTGAATTGGGGTTGGAAACAAATCCATGCATATTATCTATTTTCTGCCCAAATCTAATGGGGAGAAATCAAAGATGAGTCAAATGCTGCCTTTCCCTTTAAGACTCTGCCTGCTAAATTACAATATTTACCACTTATTTTTGGAGTGGGAACATTCCAAATGGTTTGCTACCTCAGCTGAAGTGTCTTTAGAGGAGTGACTAATTGTGGATTTTTCTGCCTTCACCTAGAAATGGTTAAGGGTTGGGAGGCTCTGGGCAACAGACCCCAGTGTCAGTCTCTTAATTGAAGAAAAACACCCCTACCTGTGGGCAGAGATGGACCTGTACCTACAGATAAACTACTTCTAGTACACTGATAAATTTTTAACAAAGAAAAACACATTTTCATTGTCAAAATCTTTACAGAACGTATCCAAAACCAGAATAGACACCCAGTAGCAAGAGCACCTCAGTTGCAGGTGAGTGAATTGTTTGAAATGGAGCACTTGCTCTAGGTTCCCAAGTGCAGGAAACTGCCCTTTTCTCACAGGGATGGTGAAGAACAAAAAATACCCTTCCTTCTTCCAGCTGCACAGGTCCCTTTAGAGGGTCACTGGCTAATTGCTTGGGTGGGCCTTTGGCCCCAAGTCTGGGCCTTCCCTATGGTAAATCTCAGTCGGTTCCAATGAGACTTCACCACCCTTTACACATTCATCTGTCTTGGGCTAGTAAAGTGCAACACATCATGTACCTTACGCTTTTCCCCCCTCTGCTCCTTTGCAAGGCTTGTGGGTCAGGCCTCAATAGGAGCAGAGATCTCTTGGTTATCTGATCAACCCAGGTGTCTTTTCCATTCTGAGAGAGCTTCCAAAACGTAGCTGTGGCCTCTCTCACAAGTACATGGTATCAATTATGACCTGGAACCAAATATAAAGGTGCAGAGAAAGGTAAAGCTATCAGAACACATTATATCTATATATATAATTCAGTTTTGAAACATGGATACAAATACTCATTTACAATATATTTCAACCTTCTGCCTTAAACCACAGAGAACTTTTTTGTGCCATTCAAAGTGGGCAGAAATGAGGATTTCTGCCTGCTGTCCTTCTAGTGCAAAATCTAGTCCTTTAAATGCTCCTCTTATCAGCAAGGGCTTCACATCTTCAGATAAGCTAAGATTGGCACTAGCAAACACAATGGCCAAGACAGCTCCACTTCTAACCATGCAATGATGGAGCTTTAAGAATTTGCTCAGCAACTACAACAGAAAAGGAAAGCTAGTTCTGCTTATAAAAAATCACTTACTGAAGGACCCATAATCCCTTTCTTTTCAAAATTATCTTCCACTCTTCTAAACGTGTATATTGTGGGGGGACCCCACAAAACTCTTATAAGTCAGTCACCAGCAAAGTCCTTTAGTCTGTCTTTGGATAGGTTACCAAAGAGGCACTAATGCTTGCTCCCTCCCTGTCCTTAAAAATTTTGGTATTTTAGCAGATACAGTGTAATCTTTGGTTATGTAATGCGATGCTCTCATCTCTTTGTTTTTTTAAACTGCTTTCACAGATTTTCAAAGAGATTAGTGGTGAGAACAGACCTGCCTATAAAAGGCAGCAAGGGTAGAAACTTCCTTTTATAAGAAATTGCACATGCTAAATGGCTTATTTTGACCTTAAGTTTGGGATTGGATCTTGTGTTGTAGCATTCCTGGTTCCCATGACCCCCTACACGTGGTTGAGCATGAAGGCCACCCCCTTGGCCCAGTGCCCTCTCACCTGGGCAACTGGCATAAGATAATTAGTAGTCAACCTCTTGTTTTCCCAGGGCCATGTAGGGACCATGCAGGGATACTTACTGGGCTGTCTGAAGAGAGTCTCATGAAGTGCAACCCTAGCACAAGACTGGGAAGGGGCAGAGGGAGTGGCTTGGGCTTTTGAGCCATGCCGAATATCAAGGGAGGAAAAAAGGCCATGTCTGTGCTGTGCCTAATGAAACAAACAGTTAGAAGCTACTTGATGCTTAAAGTTAGGTCACTTGTGTAGTGTCAGTATCATGTGAATGGTGGACCTATTTTCTCTTAAAGTACAAATAGAATACTTCTTGCTATATATGCATATATGTATTTAGAAGTAGAGTATGAACAGAGAGGGACTCTAGCATCAGCACATTATTTCTCAACCTGGACAGTCACCTCAGCAACTACCCAAAGGACAGAGTGAAGCTTTTTTTCCCCCCTTTTTAGTGCCAGTGAACATATATAAAAATATATGTATTATTGATTTTCTTTTTCAAAGATATATGACAGAATCCTTCAAAAAACCCCTTTCTCATTAAAAAAATAATGAACTCTCCAAGAACAAAGATACTGTCTGTGGCATAGAAAAGCTATGGAGCAAAGAACCCAATCCCCGTTTCAACTCAGAGGCCAGGCCTGGGCAAGCTGCCCAATGAACAAGAGCTGAAACTGCCACACGACTCTTTTCTTTGACCACAGAGTTTGTGACCCTGGCCGCTGTCTGCTGCCAAACACAGATGGGGCCTTCTCCCTGGTGCTTCTTCTTTTTCTCTTCCTCACTCTCTATCCCCATTGAGCACTGCAAACCTTTTTGGAGATAGTGCCCGTCACTTGTCTGGTGAGTGATCCTCATCTTTAAGCTCACCAGTTGAGTGGGTGTGAGTTGCCAATCCTTCAAGGGTGAGCACAGTGTACCAACTACATCAACTCTGTTTGCAGAGCAGAGTGCATGCAAAATGAGACTTCTGTCAATTACACTGGCTGGAGCAACAATGGCCAAAAGAAAAAAATAATCCCCCTTTCATCTGTGGGAGACAAAGCCAAGATAAAATCTCCTTTGCTCACTGAAACCCCAGTGCAAAAACAGTAGACCTAAATTCTTGTTTAGGCCATTTTTCCCTAGTCTTGCCATTTGGAAATTCGGAGTAATCCAGTTGTTGCTGTTTTTAATTACACTGCCGTTTCACTGATTTTTGGCTTTCACAAATGAAAAACATATATTCATAACGACAAGAGTCACAATTGGGAAATCCATAAAGATGAAAAACTTGATAGCCAGAGAAATGGAAAAGAGAGCATCTAATATTTACAAGGAGAGGTATTAGAATGATATAATTGAATCCATGTACCACAAAAGATGAGAATCATTTCAAAACAGATGTAAAGGAACTATTAAAAGGTAACCTAGTTTAAATGAAAAAGTAGTTGATTTTTTCTCTTTAAAACAGCTAAAAGTGATCCTGTGACCCTACATAAGCCAATTGGTGTCATAACAAAGAAAAACAGAATTTTTCTATCCTACCCCAGAAACAGAACCTGCCAGCTTTAGTTCTGTCCAGCAGTCTTGGATTGGTATAACACCCATCTTAGGTTCCCCTCTCCCTTGTTATTTAAAGAAGCTGTTTTGCAAGTTCATTTGGCTATTAATATCAACAGAAATCAGGGGAGGAAACCCATGTAGATCATATCATGTCACTCAGAAACTATCTTCTCAACGACAAGTAGAGTGAACCAACTGAAATGGGCAGCTGGGTGACTGGCCATTTCTTGTTTAGCAGATGAATTTAAGAGCTAAGTGAGGAGGCAGTGGCCAAGATGAGAAAGTAGGTGGACATTCCCATGTACTCGCGACTGGGGGACAAACTCAACAGAACAGAGGTGTGCCAAAGGACTATATGAAACCAGTATCCCAGGAACACACCAAGTTCATGGGTGGCAGCCCATTGGAGCCACACCAACCAGATCTTTCCAACGAAGGCCA
Source organism: Balaenoptera physalus (assembly GCF_965194825.1). NCBI lineage: Eukaryota > Metazoa > Chordata > Mammalia > Artiodactyla > Balaenopteridae > Balaenoptera > Balaenoptera physalus. The sequence goes on along the minus strand of NC_138903.1, from coordinate 57,881,220 downwards.
TGGTTCTGTAGTCTCAATCTTTCAGCTTCCTCTGGCTGAAAGGCAGCAACAAAGGTGGGGAGTCTGAGTGAGTATGGCCAATGTCAGAGCTCAGAATCAGCAGCAGAGGAGGATGATGAGTAAACTCACCAGATGGTGCCCATCTGGCTTTAGACTTTACTTCTGAAGACATTTACTTTAGTAGTCAGTCTTCTCTTGGTTTCTTCTCTCTTCTTCCCATGACTTCTGCAGGTGGATATGCTGGGTGGCAAGGAGAGCATTTACAGAGTTTCTGGTTCTAGTGCCTTCATTCTTCCCACCTTAGTAATTGAGTTTTCTCTTCAACCCTGATCTGGGTAGCCCCTTTAGCTGCTCTGAAGGCAGAAGTGGGCATTTCTCCACTTTGTGGGAAGGTGTCATCTCTGGGGGACAAGAACAAGACGCTCAGCTTGTCCAATCCCGTTGATGCCTTCTTTCCAGTTTGTCTAAGGGCTCCAGAGATCTGATAGTTGATAAGAGACATTTGCTAAGAAGTCTTTGAGCCTACTGGCATCTAGAGCTAGACATCAAGACTGCTGGCTTGCTAGCCTTCTTAGTGGTGGGAGTTCTTAGCAGAGAGTCTGTGAACATGCCCAAGGAAGTGGACAAGCTTCACCACTGTGGCTGTAATGCAGCCTGGTGAAGTTCAGACCCACAAAACACTGAAGGGAGGGTGGATGAGGCTTGCAGCTATATGGAGTCAGGCAGAAAACATTCAGGTCTTTTAAAGGTAGGGGCAAAGAGGGATCAAATCTTCAGTGTCCTAAGCAGGAAAACAGTCAAGCCACCACTTCCTTTTCCTCTGACTCCAGCCCCAAGCTCTTCCCTGGACTACAAATGGGAAAGCAGACCTGGATCGGAATGGTGACTTACAAAAGGTCAGATCTCCCTCTCCCTCTTGCTGGTCTGATTCTTCAGTGGAAGTGGCCAAGTTTTGGCTAAAGAGAACATTCAGTTCAAACCTCTTAGAAAAGCTAATGAAAGTCAATTTGAGGGTGGAGGCAGAGGATGAGAGAGAAAGGGACTGGTGGGGGGAGGCCATACAGACAAGTTTTCAAACAAGAAGTACACTTTTCAGTACCATGAACTGTACTGCAGTTGAGCAGTCTAGCCCTCAGGGTCCAAGGCTCTGGGCAGGTACTGGTGATCCATCTGTCCTCTCTGTCCTCTCTTAAATCTGCCTCCTGTCCACCTCAGCTCTGGGGTCACCCTGCCCTCTAATGGCAATAGCCATTGGCAGAAAATAAAGTCTCCCAGGGAGAGAGGGTTTGGGGAAAAAAAGCAGTGACTCCCCATGGGCTTGCAGTTTTCACTTTATTCTAGTTACTGTTGGTCTCTTCAGGGATTTCTGTTTGTTTTTATATTTTTTAAGAGGCAAAACCCTAGCAAATTTTTTTGTTTTTGTTTGTTTGTTTGTCTTTTGTTTTCCCAGATACTCTTACCTCTCTAAACTTCACGTGGCATTAGGTGAGTAAACGTTTGCATGGCTGGCATACAGTGCAGTGCTATAAACAAGCACAACTTGACACTGTGCCACAGGATCATCACACATTTAAAGAAATACAACAGCATTCAAAACACAGATAAGGGCCACAGCAGGGAGCAGAGTTTGAAAGTGCCATGGAGGGTCAGATAGGGAGGCATAGAAAAGAAAGGAGGAAAAGAGAAAAAAAACCCATCAAATAGAACTCAAGAACATCTTCATGACAGACTGTACATCAATAGAGGAAATTCCCCAAGGCACTGCAGAGAAGTAGTGCAGAGTTAAAACAGGCAGAAGATCTCTGAAAAAGGGAGTGGGGTGGGGTGAGAAAATGGGGGCTTCCAAAGCTTCACTGTGTGTGAAAATAGATGGGCTTGACTTTCCCGGAAAGGATCTTGGGCACTTGCACAGAGATGATCTCTGCCATCATTTCTGGAAAGTCCACGCTCACCATGTGGGACTTGATTAGCAGGTCAAAAGTGAATTGATGCAGCTCTCGTGCAATCTGCAGGGGGACAATAAGAGAGGGAGAAAACAGGGTTGACAAGGAGTTGGCTTCTTGTCAGGGTCTATCCCCACATTCTTTGATTTCCTCCTCTTTCCTTCCATGTCCTTGGGCCTCCCTGTGTGTGTGTGTGTGCGCGCGTGCGTGTGTGCACATGCCCGTGCGTGCACGCGTGCGTACACCCACATGTGCACTAAATTGTCTCCAGGGAGTCATTGAAGGCTCCCAAGAGATCTCTTACACCATTGCAAGCTCTCTGACTCAAGACTGGGTGTTCCTTTTCCCCAGCACAGACACACACACACACACTCCCTCTCTCATACACACACACAAACGCACATGGCTCGAGGAAGAGGGGGAAAACATCCAGGTCTGTTTTGTCTGCCTAGAGAACTTATCTACTCTAAGCCCCTTCTCTGAGTCCCAACTGCTCTGTTCTCAACTCCTCCACCTCTTTCACAACATCCAGCTGGGACACTGTGACCTGTGTTCCTTTCTTCTTCATTGAATTTTCTTCCTGGACCACACTCAAAGCCAGAGGGGAATGGAAGCACCTCCCAACAGGTGGTGCCAGACCTTAGAAGAGCATATTATCACTTGGCTCTATCAGGCTGCTCTCCCTGACAAAGCACCCTCCATCGTTTGCTTACAGGCTGCACAGAGTCCAGGAGCTTGGTGAGCTGGTAGAAGCGCCTTGAGCAGGATGTGGGATTTTTTCTCTTGCATGCAATGATACGATCAAGTTCCTTGATGTAGTTCATTCGAAGTTCATCAAAGAATTTTTGATTTTTCAGCCCATCCACTGGAACTGATGTGGGATGAAGACAGAATGGGGAGGGGAAGCATGCCCATGAAGGAGCATTAGATAAAGCACCAAGTTTTCTGACCACAAACTTGACCCCCACCCCCACAGGGAGAGACCCATCTACTTGGTTTCCTGTCACTTGAGGCCTATATGCCTGGGACCTTCAGGAAGTCTTCCAGGAAGGTCTTAGGGAAAAGGCTAGCTGGACCCAGTGTGTAGGGTATCAAGTAAATAAAATTTACTGAGCTTTTCCATTCTCTAGACTTCTCATCTACACATTTCTTAGGACCTATGGTTTTACGCTGTTCACAGTCTGGCTCTGAATTAGAAAATTAAAACACGTGGTCTTGAATATCAAATTTTGTCTCCTTTCTCCCTCATAGAGGCTAAGCACTCTGCTTAGAAGAGACATTAAAGAAATATTCCTTGGCTGCCAAATAAGCCCTGTCTGACTTGCTTACACAGACCTTCTCTTTTTGGCAGAAGAGGAAATTCCTTCCAGGAGGCAATCCCTTCTGCCCTACAAGACATATAAGGTGGTCCTTGCCTGTTTCTATGGTAGAAGCTATGGAAAAATTCAGAGACCTGCTAAAACCAGACAAAAAGGCCTTGTACCAGAGAGAGATTGGGGGTAGGTGGGGATCTAATGGAGGTTGAATTCTAGCAAAGAAATTGGTCTCTAGCCATGAAATTCATCCTTGTTAGGAAAAAGGATGCTAAGGGAGAGTGGAGGAGGGAGGGTGAAAGAGGAAGGGAAATGTTCAGGAGCTGGCTTCTTCCCAATAATCCTTTAATGAAAAAAGCAGCTCCCCTCTGATCCCCTATGCCCCTAGGGGCATTCCCTGCCCTTCCAGGCACTTACTAATGCTAAAGAGCAGCAGTGCCTTCATGCACAGAAATTCCTGGGGGGTGATTTGGAGCCATCCAAATTCTTGAGAGAGGTGCCTCATTCGGACACACTGGCTGTACATCCGGGACTTGTGCATGCGGTACCTGGGAGGGAAACACAGAGAAAAAAGAGAAGTAAGGAAAGGCTTACAATAAACCCAGAGAGAATGTCTGTGGTTGCCCTCCCCTTTCCAAGTTCTCCAAGAAGAGCTTGCTGTTTCTCTTGCTGGTGCTTCAGTGACAGGAACAAAGTTGTTCTTTTTTTTCCAAAATCATGATATCCTGATAACTACTCATCTTCCCTGTCCAGGATATGGGTTAGCACATGGAATTTCCAGGTACCCGTGCCCCTCCTGTTTCCTGACACAGGGACAGGAAAGCCTAACCAAATGAATACAATGGGCCTGGCACATGGTCTCCCTGACTACAGTCCTAATATCTCAGCTGCAGCCAGAGCCAGAACCTGCCTCCCAGACATTCAAACTTGGAGGATTTCTAGGAGACAGGCCTTAGAAATCAACTCTTAACATAAGGACATCAGGATTCCCAAGTGACCACACTTCCCATATTAGAAATTTAATCATTTCTTTAAAAACTCCCAGAAAAGGAGATTCCCCATTGTTCCTTTAAATGAGTTCCAATGCTTATCAAATCAGCCAGAAAATATTTCTGAATGTCAAATCTAAATGTCCCCTGCTGAAGCGGAGCCTACTCCCTCATATACTGGCTGTTCCTTACTACAGTTTGGGAGTTACAAACACGTGTAAGCTGCTTTTATTATAGTGACTTGTGAACAGATCATCACATTATCACCTATAAATTATATAGGGAAGTGGCCAAGGCTTGGACAGATTCTCGGGGGGAGCAACCTCTCTGTTCCATGACTGGCCATGGCAAGCCCGTAAGAGAAGATACAGCATCCTCCTGATAGCAAACCTTCCTGGTTTTCAGCACTTCAGAAATTGTGTGTGTGTGTGTGTGTGTGTGTGTGTGTGTGTGAGAGAGAGAGAGAGAGAGAGAGAGAGAGAGAGAGAGAGAGGGAAAGAGGAGAGGGGGAGAGAGAAATTGATTTTATATCTTGTGGAGAAAGGAAAGGGAATTTGACACTCACTTATGTGGTGAGGAAAAAGACCTCCCAGATTGGGTCTGAAGCCTGTGGTTTGACATTTTGGTCCCCAAACCACTAGCCTCGTTCACAGGTTGAGCAGGCCTGGTACTGGCTGGGTGGAAGCTCAGCACCCTATCTCAGAGAGATCTTGGCTGGCCTGGAGAAAGAGGGAAAGGAAGGGGCAGATAGTGTAGAAATATTCAATGCAGGCTGGAACCCAACTGGAAAAAGGAAGCATTTAGATAGTATCACAAGTCAACTGACCAAAACAATGCTGCTCCAAGCTCTTTCGCCCTAAGGAATTTTTAAATAAGATTTGCTGAGCCTTAGGGCATGGCCTTGCTCTGGTCTGTCTGTGCTTCCAAGCCTCTGTTGATGACAACACTACAGCATTTTTACCATTGAAATTGTAATCCTGACGTGAAGGATTGCTGTAATACTGCTGCAGACCCCAGAAAGAGAGAAGGTGGAGAAAGGAGGGGAGAAAGGCAAGGGAAGGAATTCAAAGGGGAAAGAAATAAGACCTGAAGAGAAAAGCAAATAGAATAGGGAACAGCTAGAGGAAAGAAAGGGATAGACATAGTGTGGAAGGTAGAAAGCAAGGGACAGGAATGGAATTCAGGGGGTGAGCAGAAGTAGGTGGGATTAAAAGAGAGTGGAGAAGTGGGGAGACAAACATTGGAAAAAATGATGGAGCACAGTGCCTGGCACATAGCAATTGCTGAAAAAATGATATGTTGGAAAGTGCCATTATGATTCTATTCACTATTCTACAGATGAGAAGAATAAGCCTCAGAGAAGTTCAGTAATTTACCCAAGGTCACACAGCTAGGGTTCAGGTCCATTACTCTCACAAACTGTGTTCTCCACAAAGAGGGGAGGAGAAAAGAAGAAAGCGGGGTTGATGACAGGGTTTGGTGTCAGAGAGATCAGCAAATGGGTTGGCCCAGAATCCCTGTCTTTTTCTTTGGGCCTCCGTTTCCCCATTGGTACCTTGAGGAGGCTAGCAGCAACTGGTGGCTTTCAACTGGAGAGGTACTGCCCCCTTAGTGGGTGCTAGAAATGTGTGGGGGCAGTTTGGGCTGTCACAGTGACTAGGATCCTATTTGGTATTTAGTGGGCAGGTATCAGGGTAGTTAAACACATTCCAATATGCAGGAATGTGCTAAATGATGAAAAACTATTCCTCGGAAAATGTCAACAGCATCCCTGTTGAGAAACATTGGTTTAGATGATTCTAGCGACTTTAAGAGCTCTAACATGGCAGGTTCCTATAAGAGGAAGGGGGTCTGCTGTTTCAGGAGCCCTGGGGCTTGATATAGAACCCTGACTCTGTGGGGAATCCTGTGGTACCTTTCGATGAGGTACATGGAAGTGGACCAGATAGCTGAGGTAGGGTGCCACATATTTACACAGAGGTGGAAAAGGAAATGAAGATTTAGAAAATAGCCAATTATCACCTTGCAAAGGTTCAAAGGTCTTCAGGCTCTGGATGGGGAGAGTAGTGCAGGTGCCCAGTAGTTGATTTAATCACTGGAGGGCAGCAAGAGGGTGGGTTGAGAGATGAACAGGAAGAGGGCTTTTTAAGGCCTGCTCCAGAAGATGGCATCATAGGTAACTCTTTGGAGATCTGGAAACCACAAAGCAGGTTGTGCCAAAAGCTCAATGGTTATTCTTAGCTTCTGGCTACCAGGGCTGGCTGAGTTGGAAGAGGGCAGCTGGGGACGCTTATTTTCCCCCATATGGCACTGCTGTACTGGAAGGAACCACTGGCCTGTAGATTTTATTTTAAGGCTCTTCTGGATTAGAGGGCTAGAGGGGAGGGAAGGTCAATTCCTTCCTGACCAAAGGGATTCTCTGTGGTGAGACTAGCTCAAAGTTCTTGGGAAGATTTTTCTGGCCAGCTCCATTCACAGTGCCACAAGGGACCTCAAATAGCAGACACAGAACAGATTATCACTGTTAGGAAAAGAGAGTATCGGAAAGGTACTTCTTTTTTATTTCTTGCCCATTATGGGACAGACATTTCACATCCATTAGCTCCTATTTTCGTTGTCATAACAAAACCATTTAAGAAAGTTTTATTTTATTAACAGATTAGGAAACTGCGGATCAGGGAAGGTAAGGGTCTTACCCAAAGACAATGATGTAGGAAATAACAGAATAGAGGTTTCAGTTGAGAAAAGTACAATTTTAAAACCTGAGCTCTTGGCCAAATTCATGAAAGGTAATAGAGCTGGTGGCAGGGCAAGCTTTTATTAAAACTGTTTTTAAGAGAAGGGAAGTGGCTGGGCCAAGGTCACGTGGCCAGAAAATGGTGGAGCTGCACTTTCTCATCACTTACCATCAGGAGGCAGTATAAGAGCTAAGAGTTACACAGCCATACTTTGAATTCTGTTGCCAACATGCACTAGCTGTTTGACGTTGTTGGGTAAGTCACTTTATTTTGTTGAGCCTAATTTTCCCCATCCATTAAATTTTTTTTTAAAGGGGAAATCAAGTTCTCATGAGTGCTCAATGAGAAAGGATTAGGAAAATATCTAGTATGGTCCTGGCACAAAGGAGTTTCTCAACAAATGGTGACTGGCAGTAGCTTTTGATGGTAGCATAAGGGACCAAAGGAACTTCAGCCCTTACAACTAGAGTCTCTCTGTTCACTCCTTATGTTGTTCAGAGTGAAGAAAAAGGACCCTGACCTGAGGGTCTGAGATAAGGTAAAAGCAGGTCAGAAGCACTGCCAAATTGCCAGGATTCAGTCTTGATTGGGAAAAGCGATGGCCTTCCCCTGTTCCCTCCTACCAATTGGCCTTTCAGCCAGGCAAAGCCACCTCAGATTGTGCAGGCTGGCTGGGCTTCTACTGCCTCACCTAAAGGTCAAATGAACCAACTCTCACCATTACTTCCATTACCATCATCACCACCAACGAGGTCTGTGTCTATGTGAGTTCTGGACACATAAGCACTTACTCATTGAAAACCAGGTCAGGGGCAAAGTAGAGCATCCTGGAGTTGACATTGGTGAAGGACCGCCAGCCCATGGCAAACACCATAAGCCCCATCCAGGAGTACTGAATGACTGCCATCTGGTCATCCACGTGCAAGTTGCGGAAGCCTGGAGATAGGGCAGAGGCAGTGGTCAGACTGAGCACTGATGGGCTGAGTGAAGTCTGGGACTCTGCTGGGCTGAGAATTTCTGGCACTCGGGCTGCCCTTGAGGAGCCCTAGGGGCCATCAATGCTGGGGAGCATGAGGAGAACAAACTATATGGTGGGGATAACACTCTTTGCACTCCCTACTTCATTGAGCTGCTCAAAAGAAACAGAGGCAAAAAGTGCACTGTCCATTGGAAGAGAATAATAATCTAACACTCACTGACTGCTTACAATGAATTAACTCTTTTCTAAGCATGTTACTTATATTAATTCATTTAATCCTCACAAGAATCCAATAAAGTGTATACTATTATTGTTCTCATTCTGTGAATCAATAAAAGTGAGTCACAGAAGGGTTGAAGAACTTGTCCAAGATCATAAGGCTAGTAATTGGCAGGTCAAGTTCCAAAGCCAGTCTGATTCCAAAGTCTTGATCTTCAGAAAGGCTCACTGCCTTTCCAAAGATGCAGTGTAATAATCATTTCTCTCACATGAACAGCACTTTTCACTTTACAAAGCTCTTTTCTAGCTATAATCTTGTTTGTACCTTCTAACAACCCTGGGAAAGGGATACTATTACATATCAGCATATGGTGGAATGCATCTGACAGCCATGCCTTCTTCACACCACCTTCAGGTTCCATCTCTTTTCTCTGACCCTTTTCCTGCCTCCCATTTCCTCTCTATTGTTTTCTATTCAACAAATACCTGGCCCTGCTAGTTTCCTACTCTACTGCCATTCCTGCTTACTGCCATTATTATACACAAACAGGCCCTTTATGACCTGCTTTCTTAGACTAATTTCTTACCATTTGCCTTCTCATAATTTAGGTTCTAGCTATTCTGAAAAAACCCACAGTTTGCTGAACACACACACACACACACACACACACACACACACACACACATCATGCCTCTAAATCTCTGCTATCTCTGCACAGGCAGTTGCCTTTCCCTAGAATGCATTTTTCCCTCCCCAGGCTTTCCATCTGATAAACACCTACTCATCTTTCAAGTCTTCACTGAAAGCCTACCTCCTCTGTGATGTCTCTTCCAACTCATCCAAACAGAAGACCTAGTGATTCTTCTTTTACCATCTTACTGAATCTTAAGTAGCTCTGTCCAATTATAGCACTCATTACACTGTACTGGAATTTATCTATGCACATATCTGTCTCCTCCGTAAGACTTAGAACTTCTTGAAGACAGGGACCATTCCCTTCTTAGTCATCTTTTCCTCTCTAGTATATAACACAGTTCAGATATTTGAGTAGGCGTTTAAGAAATATTAATTAGACTTAGGACCCTCAATTTTTTCATTTTATAAAATGAGAATTATAGATGATCTCCAAATTACCTCCCTTAAGCTCAGAGAACAGAGGCTCCCAGATGCTGCCTCCACATAGGTAGAACAGATATGGCTATGCTCTCCTGGAGGTTTCCAAATAGTTGTATACTTAAAGCATCACCTCAGAGCTCATCCCCTACCAGTGCCTCATTTATCTTCTCCTTAACAGATCCAGAATTATCTGAAATTTTGTCTTACTTACCTTATTAGGAATGCTTACATGAATTTGGATAATGCTTCTAACTTTCCTGATGATGACCTCATTTAACCCTCACAATTACCCTAGAGTGTGGGCAATATGACATTATTTTGCCAACAAGGAATCTGAGGGCCAGAGAAGTTAACTGACTTCCCCAAGCTCATACAGTCTGTATGTGGCTGAAATGGGACTAGAACCCACGTGTTCTAATTCTCTTCTTCAGTGCTTTTCCCATACTACTGCTGAACAACACAGCTCAAGAACTACCAAGGTCATGAGTTTTTTCTTAGCCATAGGCTCAGGTCTGAAGTCTACACTATCTAGACACATTGTTCTGTTTGGTTGGTTCTTGCCACACACACCCCCTATTTACCCTTTTTTCCTTTAGGTCCCAAGCCTACCAGATGTCAGGATGCTAGAGTTCCTCACATTACCACCCTTGACTGCAATCTTAGCTCCCAGGTGTGTGCCTCACATCTTCACAGGAGCTAGTCTGCTAACAGACTAGCTGGAGCCTCAGATCCCAGAGTATTTCCTGCCTGAAGCCCTTCTGTAGCACAGAATACCTGGGACTGATTCTTTCCAGTAGGAGATGAAAAGCCAGGGTCAAGTATGGAACATCAAAGAATCTCTTTGGGAGGGGCCCCAGGAGCTTGAACCCTGAACCCCTGGGGTGGGAGGCAATGGGAATCAAGGAAAGCCTTGGTTGGTGAGTGTGTGAATATGAGGGTGCATGGGGGGATGAGGATTAAACTGTACAAATACCAAGGAAGCCATCAATACTGATGATTTTCCCCTCCCTGAGATGCCAGAGAACTAACAAAGAGGAACAAAAGGGAAAGCTTAGTTTGGCTGTAATACTAATTAACGGTCCTTAGTGAGAGCTGCTTAGAACTCAAGCCTAATTACTGTATATGCATCAACAACATAGCTGCTTCAAAGGCTGGGCATTAGAGAACAGAGTTAGGTATTGTAATCAGATTAGACCTATAGGAAAATTAGCCCGCTAATGCCCAGCCTTTGAAGCAGCCTGCTCAGATAGTACGGCTATCAAGGAATGACTTGAGGAAACAGTAGCTCCAGCCTACAGGTTTCCTTCAACATACATTCATTCACTCAACACCTATTTGGCGCTGCATTAGGCTGTTTTGGAGAAACACAGAGAAGTCATGGTTTCAGGTTATGAAACACACCAAACAGGTTAGGGAGCAGAGGCTAACCTGAGATTCTGTTTTCTCACTAGAATCCAATCAACATCATTTCTTAGCAATCTTCAGTAGAAACCTATAGTCTCATGTCTAGTCTGGAAGGACATACCCAAAGAAAGGTCAATTAGGAGATCTTTGCTGCTTTAGTGCACCTGGCAGCCAAGGTCTTCAAAGAAGACAATTCATCGTTGGGACCCATGAATGAGCTTTTAGGAAAAACTAGTGGCAGCTTAAAATGATTTTAGTGGTTTAGTACTCAAGCTTGATAATAATGACCCACCATTTACAGAGCATCTTCTATGTTTCAGCTATTATACTAGATGCTCTTTATACCTGATTTCTGTGTTGATAACAATCTGCAAGGTAGCAATTGTTCTACCATCTCTACAAATGAGGAAACAAGTACTGCAGACATGTGATTTGCTCAAAGTCACACAACTAGTGTATAGCTAAGATTCCAAGCCAGATACATCTGATTATAAATATACTGTGTACATACAGTCTACTCGCCCTCCCTCAATAGTTATCATTTACTAAAGTACCAGGTGCTATAACAGGCAATTTACATATATCATCACTATCACAGAAAACTTCACAACAAAATTGATCTGAGTAGGTACTTAGCACAGTGCCTCTCAAAGGACAGGAACTCAATGTGTTCAATTAGCAAATAACTTGAATTAGTAGGTGATTATTGATAATATGAATAACAGTTCTAATGAATGTGGTACTTGGCTTTCTTTTGAAGCTATTCTTTTTTTTTTTAAACATCTTTATTGAAGTATAATTGCTTTACAATGGTGTGTTAGTTTCTGCTTTATCACAAAGTGAATCAGTTATACATATACATATGTTCCCATATCTCTTCCCTCTTGCATCTCCCTCCCTCCCACCCTCCCCATCCCACCCCTCTAGGTGGTCACAAAGCACCGAGCTGATCTCCCTGTGCTATGCAGCTGTGAAGCTATTCTTTAAATTACTCAGGGTCAGAGATCATTTCCTTAGACAAGCTAGATGGTGAACTGATATTAACTTGCAGACTTGTTAATGTAAGGAAAGGGCTTCCCACCCTGGAGGTTAGGCTGAGGAAATCCAGTGACTCCCAGTTATACAAATTGTGCCATAATGACTTGCACCAGGTTATTGTTAAGACCATCAAACTAGAACTCAGAGGGTGTGAGCCCAAGCTCTGGCTGCATTTGTTAAGTGACCAAATGGAACAAGTTAATTAACCTCTCTGAACCTTATCATTTGAAATGGGAGTGAAAGTCCTTATGATTCATAGGACTGCTATGAAGATTAAGTGGAATCATATACAAGAAAAGGTTCTATCTTATAAAATGAGACATTAAGGTGTCTGGCAACTGCTTGGAAAGATTAAATTGAATCTCTGTTAGACACATGACATCAAGACACCCAGCTGAATAAGTGATAAGAATTAAAGCAACTTTTTCTTTTCTTCCTTTTTTTTCTTTGTATTTTTTTCTTCCCTGTGTGAACTCTCTGTTTTTGGCACAGTGTATATGCAGCCAGAGTCCTTGGGCCTTCTTCCCAGGGATCTAATTGGCTAGTCAACCTCAGCTTTCCAAGCTAGGAAGGTGTTAGGGACAATCTGGTGGCTGTAACTGGGCCTTGTGAGTTGGAAAGACAAAAAGGGGGCTTGACAGTCAACATGCAATGTCTTCCAAGGCAGCAAGTCCACATTATGACCCAACTGGCCTTGGATAAAGCCTTGGTCCCTCACTGTGAAGTCCGAGGCTAGAGAACTACAGGGGTGCTACACAGACTATGGGTAGAGTTGGATGAGGAAGGGATTTGGAATTAGGAGGGGACCTGGGCTCAAGTTCTGGCCCTGATACCTTCTGAATGTGCAACTGTGGGCAAGCACATCACCTCTCAGAGCTTCAGTGTATTTATCTATAAAACAGGGAAAAGATCCCTACTTTACAGGATTCTTATGAGGATCAAATCAGGTAATACATATGAAACTGCTCTGTTCACCATAAATTCCCATCTGATTGACAGTTATTATTAAATGGCAGGTTAATCTTTGACTCCACAAGGAGAGGTTTGGTTGTTGATGTTTCAAAAGAATCTTTCAATCATGGAAGTTTAGGATTAAGAGAGCCCTTAAAGAGTTTATGCTTCTCTTGTTTCCAAACTGTGTTCCCTGGAGCACTAAGATTCTGCAAGAGTGATCTGAGGCTTCTCTAGGGGTAGTGAGGGAGAGGCACTGGCTTTAAATCAACCAGCTCCACTTGGATCTGTGTATCATGTTTTTGAGAAATAAAGAGTTTGGGGCTTCCCTGGTGGCGCAGTGGTTGAGAATCTGCCTGCCAATGCAGGGGACACGGGTTCGAGCCCTGGTCTGGGAAGATCCCACATGCCACGGAGCAACTGGGCCCGTGAGCCACAATTACTGAGCCTGCGCGTCTGGAGCCTGTGCTCCGCAACAAGAGAGGCCGCGATGGTGAGAGGCCCATGCACCGCGATGAAGAGTGGTCCCCACTTGCCGCAACTAGAGAAAGCCCTCGCACAGAAACGAAGACTCAACACAGTCATAAATAAATAAATAAATAAATAAATAAAAGAACGTGAATTTCTAAAAAAAAAAAAAAAAGAAAAGAGTTTGGCTGCTAAAGGAACGTTTGTTAATCGTTGGATAGAGGATCTCTGTGGCTTCTTTAAGCTCCAATATTTTAATAATCAGACCTTCCCAAGCAACAGATGGCCAAGAGAGGAAGTGAGTTACCCATCACTGGAGGTATCCATGCAGAAGTTAGAAAAACACTTCATATTTCTTTCACTATCACCTAATGTTTCCTTCCACTATGATGATGCTAAGGTAGTTTATTTTATTTATTTTTTATTTTTTTCTTTTTTGGTCGCACAGCGTGGCTTGTGGGATCTTAGCTCCCCGACCAGGGATCGAATCCACGCCCCCAGCAGTGAAAGCATGGAGTCCTAACCACTGGACTGCCAGGGAATTCCTTAAGGTGGTTTAAAGAGCACCAAGAGTTCCTTGAAGTAAAACTGGAAAACCATCAATTTAGTCCAAACCACTTTTCACACATTGTACAGATGGAAAAACTGAGACTCAGAAAGGGAAGGGATCACATAATGAGTTACCAGCAGAGCTAAGACTAGAACCTAACTGTTCTGACTCCCAACCCCATGTTCCTTCTATCATACCATATTATAAGAGTTCCCATGGTATGGGTTCCAAGTAATATTAAAGACAGAATATCAGTTAGGCTCAAGATTATCTTTGGGGTGAACCTGTGTGTGTACATATAGAAGAGCATCTTAAGGCATATAAGGGTATGTCTATGTGATCCATGATTATGGGAACATTTGCTGACTAAATCTGTGGGTTGAACATAGAAACATGGTTGTGTGTGCTGATGTGAGGCATATAGGATACTCGATAATGTTGCTCTTCTCCTTGATTTCTGAGTTTCCTTATTTTTAATGTAGGGATTTCTACCAATCTCTTCCCTCACAAGGTTATGGTGAGGATTGCATGAGTTAATGGATGGGAAGCAAACAGACATGGTGCTTGGCCCAAAGGAGGCTTCACTAAATATGATCTCCCACATCCCATGCCCCCACTTTCCTTACCAGGCAAGGCCTTGGCCCACTTGACCACGTGTACAAGCTGTCTTTCACCCAGTTCATTGAGGCTAGAGAGTAAGGCTGCAAAGGAGTCAGGCTGGTTGTTGTCATGTCCAGCACACACCACACCTGGCTCAATGGCTTCCAGGACATTCAGAAAGATGGGCTGACACTCATAGCCTTCAATATGTGACACTGTCAGCTTCTGGGCTGGCTCCTCAGTGGGGCTGGTGGCGCTGGAAGCCTCCCCTTCCTCCTGTAGTTTCAGATTCCCAAGTTTCTTCAGCTTCCGGGCTATTGGGAAAGAAGGGAAACTTGGATTTATTATCAGTGGCCAAAAACACACAGCACAGTTACCCTGTTAGAAAAGCTGTTTGAGCTAAGAAAACAAGGGTGTTCATTCTCCCTAGTCACAGACTCTAAACTCCTTAAGGACAAGTGCTCAGTTTAAACACTGGTTAAGTGAATGATTCATCATTCTAAATTCCTACTAAACTCAAACTTTCATATCTTGCTTTCTCTGTGATCCTCTTGCCAGACAGACCTAGTATATCCTTGGATTGGGCTCTGCCTAAATGCAGTCTCCAGTATTCATACCTTGGACCTTCAATTAAATCATTTACTAATATATTCATGATTCACTCATTTGTTCATTCAACAGACATCCATTGTTAGGCCTTTGCTTTTGGGTGGCGAAAAGAACATAGGCCCTAACCCAGTTTGGTAGAGGAGAAATAAATGCCCGCTAACAATTCTAACAATTAGAAAATGTCAAACTGGTGAATGTTACAACAGGAATATTAACAAAAGAGGAAGAACAACAATCTCTCTGCATAGGTGGGGTCAGGAAATGTTTATGGTGATATATGACCTGGACCTCGAAGAATAGTGAGGATTTCACCAGGCAGAGAGGAATGGAAAGGGCATAAACAAAAGCACTGAGTGTTTAAGGGAAAAAGAGACCAGTGTGGCTGGAGTGTATATTGTATATGTGGGGAGACTGGCTATTTATGAGGTTGAAAACAAAAGTGGGGTTTGACGTTAAAGGAGCATGTATATCATATTAAGAAAATTGGGCTTTATCACACAGATGATAGGCAAATATAGAATGTTTTAAATCAAGGGAATGTTGTACTTGTGTCTATGTCTAGCATGTCTAGCAGATTGCTAGGGAAGGAGACTAGAAAGGCAGATCTGTTGGAGAAGGACTAGACTTATCATCCCACTTTGGGGTCAATGAATGGGAATTTTCTGGTGTTGCAGCATTTCTCACTTCAACTATAACAGCCCCAGGTATTGTCAGACATTTACACTCATAGTTGAACATACACTGTAACACATATATTGATTTTCATCTTTAGTAAAGGGGAGAGAGAGAAGCTGAAGTCTGAAATCCCCAATTGTATCAAAGAAATAACAGAATGTCCCTACCTTTATAATCTGCCTGTAAAACGGGAACCATCCATTAAAAAGGATGATAGAAATAACATTATTTAAAAAAAAACAAGAATAATCTAAAACTCAAACCTTAAGAACCATCCTCCCACTGTGCTCTCATACACACAATTTACAGGTCCTTGAGCATCCTGATGTTTACATTGTGCTATTTTCCTTAGTATTTATATTGGCAGAAATATAAATAATTGAAAAGGCCATAACTCTGAGATCTAGCATAGGCAGTTGTACCGGGACAGACCATAAACCACTTTATCTCTAATCTCTTTAAAATAATAATAATAATAAAATTTAAAAGGTATAAAACAAAGAGAGAAGCTGATTGCTCAATTTTAATGGATAAATACAACAAAACCTGTTGCTGATCTGTTTCTGGCTCCTGCAAAAAAAGATACTTATCTGGAACTGACTTTCAGCTCTAATTAGAAAAATAAGTCTTGCAATGCAAACTCCAATCGTAGTACAACTCAGTAAATCAATGAAAGAATGAATCACATGTTTGTATCAACAACCGGGGTAGAGGAGGAGAAAATAGAGGGTTTGGTGGTGCAAGAAGAGCCCAGAGAAGAACTCAGGGTAAAATAACAAGGAAGCCTGGAAAATCAACACAGAGTTCAAGATGACCTTGTCCAACAATCTTTTCTGCAAGGTTTGGGCACAGTCAGTAATAGGAGATATGCACACCCACTGTCAACTCCCACCTCCCATCAAGGGCACAAGCTGGAGGTGTGGGCAGGGCTAAGCTCATCTTGTCCCAGAGCTACTGGCCTGGCCCCTAAAATTTTTTGTCATCTGGGGAACCCATTGCTGACATGGGCTCATGTAGGCAGCTCCACAGACTGAAAGTGCCTTCTGGATCTGTTCCCCTGGTACAGGTTCTAGAGGTAGACATTCTCTTCCCCATCACTGGTACTTTCTGACCTTGGGCTCAGAAGTTGCCAGGCCATGTAGTCCCCCTTTCAGCCTGGGAGAAGACAGAGATATAATTAGCCTTATGCCTGAGGGAACTAAGAGATACAAGGTTAATTATTTTTTCTGAGCCTTCTATATACTTCACTTCATAAGCATATTATATCACTTAATTCCACAATGATCTTAGGAGGTGAGGAATATTTCCTATCTCTGTTTTGCAAGTGAGTAAACTGAGGTAACACAGCTATCAAGAAACAGAACCTAAAAATCTTAACTTAGTCTGACTATAAAGCCAATGCTCTTTCTACTATATCATACTGCGTCCACAAGGAGTCTGAAGCCCTAAACCCTACTTCTAGCCTAATAGAGTTGAGGAGTAGGGCTAGGGTTATATCCTCCCTGCCTTCCACCCTCACCCGTGACTCTAAACTTCAGTAACTAGTGTCAAATACAGAAAGGAAAAGGCAGAAGCTATGAGACTCCTCTAGTCATTTGCCCAAAGTAGAAATAGCTTTGGGGAACTATAGTGGCTTAGAGATTCATAGCATGACAAAATAGGAAGGGTCATTAGAACTCATCACATCCAGGGGGTTCACAGAATTAATATACCTTCATCGTCTACACAAGTAATACAGTGTGTGAGTATGTCTGTGTGTGTGTGTTTATAGGAGAATGGTGGGAATTCTGGTGAACTGAAGTGAATGCTTTACCGCCTTCCTGCCCCTGCAATGCATGTGCACGTAACACACACACATACACATACTCCTAGAAGGCGTTCATATAATATTTTAGATTTTTCCTAAAACTCATCTGTATCCCAAAGTTGAATTCAGGCCTTAGTCATTATTTCAGGACTTCTGTTGTTAATCCAACATTTCAAGTCAAGGATGGAGAGCCTGAGGCCAGAGTGAGTGTGGTCACCTACTGGCTGAGCAGAGACTAGAACCAGGCTCTTATTCTTAATCCAGATTTCCCTGTACCATACCAGCTCTCTTTTTAAGTAAGTAAGTCATTTCTACTCTATCTCAGTACCTGCCTCTCTGAACTCCTTCTAGATTTGCACTGCCCAACACAAGAGCCACTAGATGCATGTGGCTACTTAAATTTAAATTAATTAAAATCAAATAAAATTAAAGATATAATTCTTTAGTCTCACTAGCCACAGTTCAAGTGCTCAAAAGGCACATGTGGCTTATGGCTGCTACAATGGACAGTACAGTTACAGAGCATATCCTTCATCTCACAAAGTTCTATGGAATACTATTGTGAATCTAGACTGTTCTCTGGGGCAGCTGTCCCATTTGTCATGCCCTACTCATGCTACTGATTAAAAAATGAATCCAAATGAGTTGTATATAGAAGAATCCATGGGTTTTTCAAAAAGGTGGAAGGACACAGAGAAGAATTGGTGCTGGTGCAATCAGCGAGGTATGCTCTGTCACCTTGACTCTCCCACCAATGACTCAGATCTCAGTGGGCTGATGACTCGTGGACCTAAGCAAACTCATTACAAGCAAGATCAATATGTGCAGAGACTGTGGGGAAAATCCATCAATCTAAAATAATTCCCCTTCTCTGCATAGTGCTAATGAAAACTTGGCTGGTATTTTCATGTCCTCCTCCTCTAGACCTATATGGCATCTGCTTGAGAAAGAGGATCTGCATTCCCACTTGCCTCCAGGACCTGGGTAACCTGCTGTCCCTGCGGCCACGGTGGACCAAGCTGCACCAGGTGTTCTGGCCTCTCTGCCTGAAGAGGGTGACTGTACTGAACATAATTGAAATCAGATTCCATTCATTCTGCCGGGGGATCCTCTGTTCTCTCTGTGCAGCAGAGGCCAGCATGTTGCTAGACGACTTGGAATGCTGGACAATGAGGCTTGCTAGTCTCAGCTGTTACTCAATGCCCAAGGCCTTGTTTTCATCCATGAAGGCCGCCCCCACACCCCTCCTGTCTCCTGCACCTGAGCCCCAGAGTCATATCTAACTCTTTCATGTGAGGTTCAGGCTTGTCAGGCCCCTGTGTTACCACAGAGACCCATTGGTTTGCTCAAATTGAGTGATGAAGCCAGGATAAAGGGGACAGTAAAGGTTGATAGTTCTAATGGTGTGTGAGTTACTTTGCATCTCATCACTGTCTTTCAATCGTAGGTCAAAGCAGTGACAAGAAAGGGACATTGTCAAGGCACATCCTTGTCTGTACCCAATCTTTAAGGGAATAGAGCCCTTGAAAACATGCCTGGATCCTGCTGCCTGGACCCTATGGGGAACTGACTATTCAGCATAGTGGCATTAGACCCCTATGAGGGCTGTCTCTACAGCAACAGAGAAAGATTTTTCCAATCAGGTTCAATGGTACATCCCTCAGGAGAAGTAGATGTGATTAATCTGTAGCTTCTATAGCCACTATGACCACTAGGCACTATTCCAGCCTTATTCCTTGCTACCTCAAGACAGAGGTTTTCTCATCCTTGGGCAGGGGACAGGCAAGGTGCGGTAAAGTTTACAAAGTCTTAGAAAATTCAAGTTCCTCTCCCCAAGGTCAAGGATGTTTCTCTTCCTTGAATCTCACCATGGAATTTGAAGCATAAAAGAATGATTTCCTGTGGTAGGTATATTTGATGGCCACCAATAGTCCCAACCCCTGGTGTACACATACCTTCTTCCAGTTATTTAGTCAAACACCAATATAGGTGCTGTTGTAAAAGGATTAGGTAGATGTAATTAAGGTCACAAGTCAGTTGAATTTTGAGGGTCGTTATACTTGATGGGCCTAACCTAATCAGATAAGACTTAAAAGGGACTGGACTCTTTCGGAAGGGTATTCATGAAATCAGGGGGATTCAATATAAGGAAGATTCTCTGTTGCAGGCTTTGAAAGTGGAGGGGGTACACATGGCAAGGAATGAGGGCAGGCTCTGGGAGCTAAGAGCAGCCTCTGTCAGACAGCCAGAAAGGAAACAGAAACCTTAATCCTACAACTGCAAGGACCTGAATCCTGCCATAATCACATGAGCTTGGAAGAGGACTGTGAGCTCCAGATTAGAACGAAGCCCCTGACCAATGGTTTTATTTCATCCTTGTGAGACACTGAGCTGAGAATCCAGTCATGCTGTGTCAGACTTCTGACTTACAGAACTGTGAGCTGATAAATGGGTACTAAATTTGAGGTAATTTGTTATGCAGCAGTGGAAAACTAATACACTTTCCTTACAAAATTGTGGTATAGACAAGATAATAGGCTTTGGAATCAGAAGATCTTGGATTCAAACTCAGCTCCATCAATTACTAGCTTAATAACTTTGAGCCCATTGCCTAGCTTCTCTGAGATTCTGTTTCCGCCTTTGTAAAATGGGGGAGCCGCTTCCTGCTTCCTAGGACACTTATGAGAACTAAATGAGAGAGAATGCCTGGCACATAGTGAGCCCTCCAAAATGATTTTCTTCACTCTCCATCCATTCCTAAAGAGTAGAGAGTGACTGGATTACGGGAGACCAAACTCGGACATGGGGAAGAAGGGACAGCAGGATTAACAGAGAACCAGGTATGGCAGAGAAGGGAAGGGAAGAGTGACACATTATGAGATGAAAAAAAGTAACTGAGTTTCTTTAGCATATAACTGCCTATAAAACTGAATTCAGGTCTTAAGTGTAATTCTAAATGCTAAATAAACACAAAGGTACATTTGGTGCAGAGCTTCAAATTCTTTGTGAAACCAGACTAGGCTGTACTTATGTGAATGTCTGAAATTATGTGTGTGTGTGCAGGTGCTTATATATTATAATGCTTAAATGTATGGGTCATGAACTCGAATATCTTCACTAGTCAGGCAGATACGCAAATGATCTAAAACAGCCTAGTGAACATAAATGGGGTGGGCTGGGGACAGGGAAAGTGATTGATGCCCTGCCTAGGGGCAGTCTAAGTCTGTTTGTGCTGGACAAACAATTCTGCAAGTCAGTTTTGGCCTGCGGAAAACCAATTTGTAGCCTCTGGCTTAAATCATGCCAACCATCTTTCCATCCACTAGGATTAGAGTCAGGGGATCTCACTGTACAACTTTAGGTTTAGATATTCAGAGGAACACTGGATTAAGATCCAGGGGAGCTCACTGTATGATCTCCAGAACATCTTTTCCTTCTTTTGCTCTTAGTTTCTTGATATATGTACAAAGGGTAGTAGTTAACAGCAAATAGTCTGGAGTCAGACTGTCTCAGTGTTAAGCCTGACTGTATTACTCACTAGTTGTGTGACTCTGGGCAAGACTTAGCCTCTCTGTACCTCAATTTCCTCATCTATAAATTGGGGGTAACATTAGCACCTAACTAATAAGGTTGTTAAAGAGGGATATAGACACTGTGGTGGTGTCTGAGAGTAGAAGGAAGATTCTACACCACCAGAAGAACCCTCCAAGACCGTAGCAGGGTGAAAAATTTCGCTGTACTTAAGGAGGCAGAATGCAATGATGACATCAAAGTTCTAAAATGTTATTCACAAGAAAGGGCTTTTTATTATTGGTGGTGGTATTCACTTTCTTATGGGATGTCTGACCTTGAACATATCCCTTGATTTCTCCTACACCTCAGTTTTCTCATCTGACCTGACTACTTCATAGGACTGTTATTTGGAGAAAGTGAGATGATCTCAATGAAAGTACTCTGAATTCTGTAAAGGTGTATATCAATGGGAAGGCTATGACATTTTCCAAGAATGAATCTCTAGCTAGAAAACATTCTGAAAAACTGCTTAGGGTGGCAACCTATAAGAAATATTGTCTTCCATCTTGGTCAACTGGTCTCGAGCCAAAGGTTGAGGGCCAAACTGACAGGTTTAAGAATCCTAAGATAATTATAGGATCTACCTCACAGAGTTGTTGTAACTTTACCTAAGATAATACATGTAAGGTGCTTAGCAAATTCTGTAAATTCTGTAAGTCAATACATGATGCCTCTTACTCTTTCTTGCTAGTTGCTAAACCCCACATTGCTCCACGTCATTCCCTTTATCTCAAGCAGCTGAATTTCTCTCTGAAAAAGCTAACTGATGAAACAGGGAGATCAGCTCGGTGCTTTGTGACCACCTAGAGGGCTAGGATAGGGAGGGTGAGAGGGAGACACAAGAGGGAGGGGATATGGGGATATATGTATACATAGAGCTGATTCACTTTGTTATACAGCAGAAACTAACACAACATTGTAAAGCAATTATACTCCAATAAAGACGTTGCAAAAGAAAAAAAAAAAGAAACATATAGAGTTTCCACAGGGATTTAAATCAATTAGGAGAGAGAATCAAATTAGAAGTTTCCCCAGACATCAATCTGGTACAGTAGTGGAGCCCCAAGGATTTTAAAGGGCCCTGAGAGGAGGCAAAGTAGGCCTGAGCATGTGGCTCCAATAAACCCTCCTTCTTTCAAAGCAGTGCTCTATTCCGTATCTTCATTTGGGACTCTGCATCAGATTTTGTTTGAAGAAAAGATTCTATTGCCAAGAAAATGTTTGAAAGCCCCAGATCTTGTCTATTTCTTCCTTTCCCATTGAAACAAATCCCTATTATAAAGATGAGCAGACTGAAGGCCAGAGCTAAGTCTTGCCCAAGGTCACACAGCTAGATAGTTGCAAAGCAGGAACTAGAACCAGGTATCCTGACTTCTATGGTAGTACTCTTTCAATTTTATCAGGTAGGGTAGCATGTTAGTGGGGGGAAGGGTCAGCTGGAAATGAGTGGGGAAGAATTAGGACAAGGATAAGAGAGAGGGAACAGAGCCAGTTCTTGGCAGTCATGGAGTGAGAGATTAGTAGGGGTGCATCCAAGTGTAAGTGTACACAAATAAGTGTTGGCCAAATTCTCTCAGGCAAGAAGGTTTCTTGGTCCTTCCTCCCATGCCCCCATTCTCCTCCCAGTCCCAATTCTGAGTCAAAGGAATAGCCAGGGAAAAGAATATTGAATTTTATCTTTCAAGGTTTATGTTGGACTATTTAGTCTAATGGTTTTTAGTTCATGGAGGAGTAAACGTAATTAATAATAGAATGATATGCAATGCTGCATATGCTTGCCAAAGCACAGGACCTGGCAGAAACTATTTCCAAGTCTCCTCTCTCTGACTACTGAGCCAGAAGAAAGAGGTTCACTGTCCAGATGCCATCCTGGGTGAGGGGCACAAGGTCATTACCAAAAAACCTGCTCATGTGAAATTGCAGAGCCTGGAAATTGTTTCGCATATGAGACTTTTCCACTGGAAAAAGTAACTACATGAATTTAGAGCATACATGCTTTTACAATTACATTTAAACTGACATTAAAAACAAATGTGAAACAGTCCAAGCCGAACAGGTCAGCATGACCTGGAAAGCAAACGAGAGAAAAAAAAAAAAAAAAAAGAAAGAAAAACGAAAAAGAAAGAAAGGCCCAATGTTAACAGCATTAGTCCTGTCAGTCTGTTGTAAATAAGAAAATACCATTGGTGTATTAACGGCTTTATTAAAGGAAAATTCACTAGCAGAAATATGCAACACTCAAACAAATAGAAAGCAGTTAAAAAATAAACCACATTAACCTTTCAATCCACATTAGGGAACCTCTTGTTGGCCTGGAGATTAAAATTCTGCCCCAAGGAGGGGGAAACTCCCTTCCCTCCTTGAAGTCCTTCCTTGGCTTTTCTCCAGAATGTTGCTGAGTCAGGGGAAGGAGAAAGAAGTGTCTGTGTGTGTGTGTGTGTGTGTGTGTGTGCGTGTAGGTGGAGAGAGGAGAAGGAAGAGGGTGGAAAATGCAGGTCCCAGGCAAGGCTGGAAGAGTGTTTCTGACCCTCATACCTGTCTGCCCCTGGCCTCAAAGACTGCACATCCACCAGAAGGAAACTAGTTTCAATATGGAGGCTCTGAGGCAGAGACAGAGCATAGCAAGATATTACAAACTCTAAGGACCTCTCCTCTTACATCAATGCAAATTTTGAGGCTGGCTTGGGAGAAAAACAAGTCTTCATACTTGCTGGAGAAGCAAGTGTATGGTGTGAGTGAACAGTGTGGGGCACTAAAGCTAGAAGAGGTAAAGTCTTATCTACTTTCCTCCATCATCTTAACTTTAATAGAAAACAAGAGAGTAGGCACTGGTTCTTAGATTTTGCCTTCCTCCTGCTTTATGAAAAGTTCAAGTGTGTGTGTGTGTGTGTGTTCCTAAAAGCAGAGTCACATTAACTTTGGGAATAGGGAGAAAAGAAATGTCTGACTGTAGTCTCCTGGTCTGTTTGAAGAGAGAGGCTGGCTGGCTTTTTGGGGGTGTTTCTCCAGGAAAATCAGAAATCTGGTCTTTGTTTACTGAACTTCTGTGGATCAGCTACTACCTTCAGCTCAATGATGGAGCCTGAGGTTAAGATCTAGTTCCTTGGCAGTGGTCCAGCAAAATGGAGGTAAGAGGAAACTCAAGAATTGCCTAATAACCAAGTGAAAATGCCACAGGAGCCTCAGATAGGTACAGTGGCTTCTTGTTCAAGGTAGCACTTTGAGTCCTATTAGCAAAGCTTCTTCCCAGCAGCAGCACACTGTGGAAAGCAAGTCACTTAGCCAGAGCTTCACTGCATCCACTTGAGTCAGTGCCTGATGCTATCATATACAATCAAAAACAATCAAAGGGCACTCTGTTAATGCCAAGTCACATTATAGAAAACAACAATCATGATGCTCATGACTACATGAATTGGTAACTCTATTATTTAGTCCTCACAATATCCCTGTGAGGTAGGGAAACACCATCAGTCCCACCGGGAGGAGTCATCAACTAAGAGAGTAGTCCCCAGTCCCAACATTAAAGTATCTATTGAGGAGCAAAGGCTTAAGCCCCTAAGCTTCAGATTTCAGGTGTTTCTGGCTATCCACTAGAGCCCTCTAGAACCCTCAGTTTGAATGAGGCAGGTCAGCCTTTCTTCAGTGTCTGGTCATTTTGAGATGCCTGCAGTATCCAACCTGGATTTTTTCTAATATGAAACAGCGACACTGGTGAACGTAGCAACTTAAAGATGGGCTAGCACCTAGCAGGCCCCATAATCAGATACTTGAGTCAGATCCTCTGACATAGGAGGCAGCTTGCAAAGTTGGGGAGAATGAGTGCCTGCCATTTTGGACTGGGGGTTTCCTTGTCTCATTTCCTACCTACCTGTAAGACAGAAGTGAGACTGGGAAATGGAAAATTCTTTACTTGGAGTTTTGTGGTTTTTTTCCCCTTTCTTTTCTGCTTTATTGACGAATATACTAAAGAGCTTATATATGTGTTTGTTATGTGCCTCTTGCTACGTAGCAGGCAAGAATTAAGTGGTGGTGGTGGTTGGGCAGAGAGGACGTGGAGGAAGGGAAGGGAGGTGAAATTTAAAGGTCTCATTATAGCCACTCAGAGGCCAACAAAGACTCCTTATTCAGTTTTCTGAATTTCTTGCAGCTGCCAAACAATCCCATAATATTACAAACATTATTACTCAGCTAGGAGATGGGAATGCTTCGAAATTAATGTCTGTGTGCCTAACAGCTCACTAATCAAAGCTTCCATGCCTCATTTTCCACGCTGGTGAGAGTCCTCAGTCTCTTCCAGTTTCATTGTGGCCAGCATGATACACCACACTGTGCAGGCCCAGGCTGGTGACCTTTTGTCTTGGTCAAGATCCAGATTTTCTTTTTAGTTCCAAATGTCAGTCCAAGTTTTCTGCAGGTGATTTCTTCAGGATTGGTGCTTACATTGTTTTAAGTGCTGACTGCTAGAAGTCTGAAATGTCCCTCAACAATCAATTTTCACTTCAGCCACAGAACCACTGTTCCAATGGGGTATTAAACAGGAGAAAGAAATACATTTCTATGCCTGGGTTAAGAGACCTAAAAAGTGTAGCAAGAATTAAATGGACTGAAGAGAATGGAACTTGATTCCAAAAGAGGTGATCTAGAGTAGTGATGCCATTTGCAGTTTACTTCTTACATATCTGTTGTCATGGAAATATCATCAATAATAGATAATTTGAAGGCTCTACTGGTTTCTGGGTGGCTGTGTATTTCCCCCTTAGTTCTACTTCATACAAACGTGATCCCAAAGGATGTACAAAAGTCTCTAAAAAAGCATCTTTCTCAGATAAATTGTCTATGTATAAGTTCAGGATAATAAGAAAATATTCTAAACACTTTTGTTGATCTTAAGGAATACATTCTCCAATTTGTAACTACAAGTGGCACTCTTCTTAAATCAAACGTAAAATGTTTTCATACAAACTGTTATGTTATCAGTTCATATGAAACTTTTTTTCTGAATTTTTATATTTGGAAAATACTTGCCTCTGTATATATGACCTATTGTGGGCTGTGTACTCTTAGCTTTCTGCATACTACCTTCAAAAAACATTGCCTGTGACATCATTTTACTCTCTCAAAAGCACCTGAGGGAATCTGGAGCACTCACAGTGAAAGTAAACAACAATAAAATCTTTCTGCTGCTATTACACTTTAAAAACTCAAGGATTTTAAGTGGAAATTTTATAAGTTAGATACTTATTCAAGAACCAGATATGTGGTATCATCAATTTTGATGATCAGAGAAAATTATTTACCTCTACCATAGTTCTCTAAAAACAAATATTCAGAGACAGACTACAGCATATATGTGCTGTACCAGATAATTTGGTTTGGAGGAATAAAGAGATATGGTCTCTCATCTCTCCATATACAAGTTCATTTGAGAACTACAATTAGAGAGAAGTATACCTTTTTCTCTCCAATATGTCACCAAATATGTATGTAACCAATTGGAGGATGGCAATACTGACCCTGGAGGACAGATTGCAAGGGTTAATTCAGGGGAAATTCAGAGACCAGAGAACCAAGGAACCAGTACCATAATCCACACTCCTATAGCACAGAGAACAGGCTCCATTAGTGACTGGGAGCACACAGACCAATTTTCATCCAAAAAAGGAGGTACAGTGATATTTATTGTGTGCCTACTATGTACCAGTTTCTTTACAAATTTACCACCATTCTGTAAGGAAAATTTTATTATTCCCATAGTGTAGTTGGAAAACTGAGTCGGGGAAACTGAGGCTCAGAGCGATCTAACGATTTATCCAAGGTCATCAAGATAGTAAGTGCCAGAGCCAGGACTAGAAACAAGGCCTGTATGTATACTAGTCCACCATGCTATTTCCACTATACACAGGACCTCTTAAAGCACAAAACCAAAAGAAAAACAAAACAAAACAAAACCAGAAACTGTAAGTGCTGAGCCACATGTTGCACAGGTTGGTGTCAAAATTTATAGGGCAATTCTGCTCCTCTGTGCATGCCTCAGTTATGCTGATCTGTAGGAGTACACAAGTATCTAAGAAATTTGTGTGGGGAGTAGCACTTCTTAGAATTCAGACTTACTGCTTACATCTCCAACCTAGAGACATTTTGGGCTCTAATCTACAGAGTCCAAATAGAAGGGAGGAAATTCCATTAACTGAGTTCCACATTGTTGATTCTTTATGATACTCTGCTGCTTGCTGAACAGGGTTTAGAGGGGATTCAATCATTGGTTGGGCAGTGGGACCCAAATTCTTCAAATCTGTGATTTCTAGGCCTCCTATATGAGCAATGAGGGTATGTGGTAGCACCATGATGAGGTTCTGGGTGGATGTTGGAATGTTAGTCAGAGAGTACACAAAAAGACTGTTAAACTTTAGGGTAGAATGTCTAGATAGCCAAAATATTTAGTGATCACTTTGCATGATGCTAGAAGTCATTATATTTCTCAGAAATTATGTATCTGGCATGCTCCTTGGGTCAGGAATATGTACCTGTGGCCATTAGATAACTTGGGCCTGAATTATATCCTATCCTTTGTGTATGACAATAATACTACAGACCCAACATGGTTTACTTTAGTGGTTTTAGTAGCCTCTGGTGCATACACTTGAGATGTGGTGAAGATGGTCTATTCTTGGTCGTGAAGTCATTCTTAATTGATTCTCCTGGTGAGCAATATACATGCAGGTATACACATCTATAAAATGGATGACCTGGGCTAGGGGTATTGTCTGCTTATAGGATAGAGTATTTATCTATAACCAAGTTTTCCAAAGTACATTCCAGAAAACAGTGGTTTTATAGGATATTAACAGGTGTTATGTGAAAACAGGTTTCTGTGCTTGAGTTAAATTTGGGAATCCTGAATTACCAAGTTCCTCAGTTTACTTTATTGCAATACTTGACAAGGTCTGTGATATGCTAACATGCACTGTAAATCTTCCTGATCAAGACCATAATATGCAAGTTTTCCTAACTTATTTAACCATAAAAATAATTTTTCATGTATCATGTCACAGAACTATTTTTCTCAGAACCCATACTGAGAAGCACTGGCCTAGATCAAGGCAGCAGACTTGTATAAGGGAAGGACTTATGCACATGGTCAGTACTTACAGGTATCAATCCAAACAGAGGCAACTCACCCCAGGAACCAAGGCTATAATCCTAGGTGTTTAACGAAATTGATGCTAGGAATTTCTTTCTCTCTCTCTACCTAGCATACTATCTCTTTTTATAAAATTTAAGCCCTCATCTATACATTCATGCCGTTGCTAATCCTCTTAAAAAACAAACATGCAAATAAACAAAATGGTATGTGAACATGTCTATTCCGTGTCATAGCTCTTCAACTGCCTGAAGTTCAAACCTTTTAGCATAATAACCAAGTACATTTTCAGTGTGGTTTCAGCTTGCCTTCCCCCTTTCTCCAGATCTGGCCATATTAAACTACTTGTGCTATTCCTCAAAACCTCAATAAATTTTTAAAATATCTTTCTGCCTTTATTCAAACTGTGCCCTTTGCCTTGAATGTCCTTTCCCTCTACCTCACTAAACTTCTTCCCAGCTTCTTCAATTCCTATTTAGCCTTTAAAGTTAAGGTGTATTAGTTATCACAGTCTGTCTCCCATTGTTTAACTTTCTGAAGGCAGGGATTGTATCTCATTCATCTATGTTCCCCCAAAATGCCTACCACAGAAACTGGCACATAGTTGGCACTCAACGAATATTTGTTAAATCAATAAATAGATGAGTGAATGGATGGAAAGATGAAAGGGCTAGCTAGTTGGCTGGTTGGAAAGATGAATGGATAGTTTGATGGATGAATAAATGTTGTGAAACTTGTCCGCTGAAGAACCAAGCCATGAAATAGTATTTCAGCATTAGAATCACTCTCTTGCATCCAGGGCATGTGATCCAGAAGTAACAATGGTGGGCTGCTCGTGAGCATGGGGAATGATGAAAGAGCTGACGTCAAGGCTCTCTTCAACACTGGAAATGACAAAGATGTTCATAGTGTCCATGGCAATATCAGACCAGGCCATCCTCTCAACTAGAGAATCATAGAGGTTGTTAAAACTTGCAGATCTGTTAACAGTTTTGAGTCTCAGATGTGGAGTTCAGCCTGCTAGTAAGAACGAGACTTCTCAAATGTGCTAGAGTAACCTCTGAAAAAAATGCTGCACACCTCAGATTCTCACATGCTCTTGGGCTCCATGTTTCTTCTCCTCTTCTGGGGTTTGGCTGTTACCTGAAATTCCTAAAAGACCTACCATCTTCCATGGTTCAGGAGAAGAGGGAGTAGGCAGGGGCCAAAGCCATTTATTAAAGGTTGAGAACTCAAAAGTTGCATAACACAGAAAGAAATAATGTTTAGGGAGGAATAGGAGAGAAAATGAGAAGGAAGGAAGGGTCAGGGAAGAATATGGCTGGTAAAGGTAATTCTTTCTTTCTTATTCCATCTTGGAAACTGGGAGTATATCCTTGAGAAGTGCAGAGAAAAGTAAGAAATGGCTGTGTATTTATTCTAATTATGAACTGTGAAAAAGCAGCAGTTAATTCATCAGGGAGAAGGTGCTTCTTTGGACATTTATATTTTTTTAAATTTTCTTAAACAAAAAGTAGGCAAGGAGCTTAGATTATTGAAGCAATTAGAAACACGTGGTTTTTCAAAAGCAGCCAGAAATTAACCATGTTCAAAGAAAGGCCTATCCTTGTTGTAGATGGGCAGTTGAGAGCCTGGAGGTAGGCTTTAAGGAAACCACTCTGAGAATCCAAACACCTCCAGGATCCTTTCAGAAACACCAAGAGCTGCTAAGATAACAAGAATCGACAGGTAGATAGGCCTAGAAGCAAAAAGGAAAAGGGTATGTGTTTTAAGTATCTCTGAGCTGAGGAGATTCCATCACCAAACATAGAGGGAACACCAAAGAGAAAGCCAAATTAGAGACCTTGAGGCATCAAGACCAAGCAGCCATCAGCTGCAGAGTGCCAGCTTCTCTAAGATACAAAGACAGTCCTTCTGCCCTCTACTCCATCAAAAACCTATCCATACAGTCTAGACACATAATATATCTTATTTAGGTGTGACTTGAGGTAGCTAAAATTACTATGCAAGTCAATGCACTCAAGTCTAGACTAATCTATACCTCTGGAACAGTGAATAGACAATCCAAAAAAGGGCTGATACATCTACAATCCTTTCTCTGTGACTTTAGAAATGGAATCACAAAATGGTAGTGCCTAAAAAGTCCTTGGTGAAGCCCACTACCTCATTTTTATGATGAGAAAAATGAGCCTCAGATGGGAGAAGGGACTTGACCAAAGCTACATTCTTAGTTGCCATTTTGGAAGATATTATACAATTTTGAATTGAGTAATGGGAAAAATAAAACAAAATTATCCAAAATCTCCTTCAAGGTGATCAAAATGTTGATGCTAAACCCACATCTTGTGAAAAAGGATGTCTATTACTAATGTATTCAGAAGGATCACTGTATTGATGCTTGCTTTCTTTTTTCCATTGTTTGAATGAATTTGCAAGTTAACAATAAACTTGGGAAAGGTTTGCAGCAGGGAAGCAAGGAATGTGAAGATAAGTTTAGCAAAATGGAAAGGTTTGTTTCTCAAACAATGGTGTCTAAGAGGGTAAACATTTGGGTTTTTACTGACGTAGTACTTGAACATAATATATGATACAATATATCATATATATCATAATATATGATTCTCTTAATTACTAGAATCGGCTTCCAAGTAGGACCTTGATGGTACTTTTGTTTTGAGATGATTTCTGGTGATGTTTTGCCTGTTGGACCTATTACATATTATAGGGCATGCTAAGTAACTCAGGGTTAAAGCCAACTGGGAAGTGCTGTGTACAGCCTTACCAGCTAAATTACCAGTGACCTTACTATTATAATCAGTCCTCACATTTGTCTAGCACTTTGTCATTTACCAAGCATGTTCACATTCATCATGTCATCTGACCCCATCATAGCTCTGTAAGAATGGTATGTCTAAATTACAGATGAAGAAATTGAAGCTTAGAAGGGGCACAATGAATAATGGAGCTGGGCCTTTAACCTAGGTCTGCCTGACTCCAAAGGCAAGATCATTTACAGGACATCAAGAATCCTTGTATTTTGTGGACACTTCTTGAAGTTTGCCTGCCTGAAGTTCTATTGCCTAGCATGGTACCTTGTACATAGCAGACACTCAGTAAATGTAAAAAGGGAACTGAAACAAAAGCCAGCCACAGCACTTCTCAACTTCTTTTCATTGTATTGACCAAGCCCATTCAAATTTGAACACTTTAATAAATCAATCTGAAAACTTACTTTACCACTCTCTTCAAGAAATTAATTTACAGATTTATGTCAGACTGCTATATGGAATAGTGAAATTGTTATACACAAACTTCTTTTCAAAAGAGATTCACTGTAATCATGTCACAGTCTGCTTTATAACAGAGGATGTTAGCTGATACATGAAACTAATTTTACGATTTGGGCCCAAATGTTATGAGGAATTTTGTTACCATTAAACTTTACCTGTGTCAAAGCGGGCTTGCAATTCATATCAGCAGACGGAAAACTAAGGGGTTGTCTACCTGGGAGCCCCCATATCTTATATATAATTCACAGAGGGCTAAACAATTGAGAGTCGAAAGTATCAGAACCCTCACCATGGGGTGACCCCCCACCATGAATGTTGTGACAACATTTATATGGAGAACACTTCATCTTGTCAACCCCTTTGTCAACTTTCCTGGCTATCCTTCTGCACTCTCCTTCCACACCCAGTCCTGTTTCTTCCTCCCCACTGTAGACCACAATTATAGGATTTTTCTGTAGTAAGCCAAGCAAAGAAGAACAAAGTTGACTTTTCTCATATTATTTGAATCTCATTTGATGTGGTTGCCTGGAAAACCACTCGCAGAGCATCTGCCTGCGATGTCTAGGAGTACTAGACACTACTTGAGATGCTGTCTCAAGCTGAATCTGCGTCAATTCATTTTTAGTACTTTGGTCTGTTTAAAGAGTATCACTACCCTGTGAGGAGGGGAGGACACAGTTACCCACATGAAGACCCACACATGGTTAGAAAACAACTATGTTGGTTTCTATAAATATGCACATAGGCAGACAAGGTATTAAGCACCTTGCAGAAAGCCAATGATAAACAAGTACTCGAAATCAGCCTTGAGAAGGGGAGGGGAGAGGGCAGAATTATAGGCACTTGGGTTTTCCAGGCTGATAATAAGTAATCAGGTATGAGGCTACAGTTTCAGGTGTTCAGAAACAGGTTTGCCTTTCTTCAAATTTCCAAATCAAAGTAGACTAATAAACTAGCTTTTCTCATGAAAGGTGCATGTTTTTGGAAGCAGCAGGCAGTAGAGAGGACCCTGGCACTGAGTAGATATAAACATGAAGAAATGAGGAATTTGAAGGGGAAAATGTAAGTGTTAGCCAAACCTTTCTGTAATGGTGACAACAATCATGGTAGACATAGAATAAAGGACAGAGAGCATTATGATGGGGGATTACCCTTGAAACAGCTGTATCTTCGTTCTGTCAAGTTACTCTGCTACTAAAAAAAAATGCTTTTGGAAGCGGTCAATAGATTTGCAAACAAAAGGAAATGATTAAAAGGCCTGCTCATCCCTGGGAGATGTGAGATAGGAAATTGGCTCTGCTTGGCAGCCTAGTCATAGGCTCCAAAGAAAAGCAGCTTCTCATTCCAGGTGGCCAGCTCCACAATACAGGCAGCAGCTAACTGAGGGATATTCCTGGGTGTTCAGGGCCAGCCTGTGCCTGGGTCATCCTGCACCTGTGACTGTTCTGGATTCCTTAGTTCTCTCATCCTAGCCACCTTTTAACAGCATAAGGTCAGTACCATTATATCCCCTGGGGAACGCTTCATAGTCAAGTCCACACTCACTCACCCTCTGATGGGTCCTGATCCCTGCTTCACACCTCCTGCTCCTATGCTGAGCCCCACAGTGCGGTGTGGCATGGTTAAAGATAAAGAAAAGCACCAGCTGGCTGATGGCCACATTGGATATGAAGGGGTCAGCCTGTATCTAGAGCATGGCTGGCCTCCATGGAAACATCAAAGAGGAAAATCTGGTTTAAAGAGAGAATAAGAGAATGAGGGAGGGAAAGGAAGAAGGAGAAAGAGGAAGAAAAATATTGTACCTCCCAGAGTCATCCCTGCTTCATAGCATTTCCGGAGGCGACAAGATGGACAATTTTTCCTTCGGAATTTATCGATGGTGCAATCATTTCTGCTGGCACACAGGTACTTCTGTTTTCCTGGGAGAACAAATATAAGAGTAGACAGTCCTGTTAATGTGTTGCCAGAGTCTCTTTGGAAAGTATTTCTAGGCAGAAAAGGTGTGAAGATATACCCTGCCCAATGAGAGAAGTGGATAGAGAATGGTCCCATACAATTTGATCATAAAGACTCTAACTATTAAACCAGGATGGTTTAATTCAATGCTATATTGTTTGGTTTTCATAGGTGTTTTTCAAAGGGATGAACAATTCAGGTCCTGCTGATACCTCCTTTATTAGGATTACATACTGGCTTTTTAAATAAGATGCTCTTTACTAAAAGTCAATAATGTCCTTGAGAAAATATGGTGGAAGTTGTCACTCCTTTAGCATGGCATAGCAGAGACTTGGGCTCAGGCAATGTTCCCTCCTCCTGACTTCTGTAATCATCATAGGATCATACTTGAGCTAATAACATGCTTATTTTTCATAATACAATTAAGCCTTCTATAAAAGAGAACTCCATGTGATTTTTAATTGTTTTAAAAATATTAGTGATCATACCCTCAATCCTGCAGGTTATAAAAATCAAACAGATAAAGCCCACTCTTTGCAAAGTGAACACAGCAAATGAAAGGAAGTCCTCTGAAGCTAGCAGAAGAAAAACAATCACTGCCATGCACATGTGAAGTTGTGAGAGATACACAGAAATATACACACACAAACACACCACACACATTCTCAGACTCAGAAATCCTTAGGATTATAGCTGTTCAAAGAAAAACGTGGAGGTCCACTCAGAAACACATATTTCACTCAATACTTTGTCTCCTTGCTCCTCGCACAGGCCTGGCACACAGTAGGCCTTCAATAAACACTGACTGAATGAATACTCAAGTGGAACAGAGAGATCCAGAGGTACATAGGGTCACCAGCAGAAATAGACAGCGGTACATACCCTGCTGCTCTGAAGCATGCAGAACTTACACTTGTGGCCCTGCCCCCCAGCCTGAGCCTGTGCATCCCTTCATCACACCCCTTTCTTTCTCCAAGTCCTTGGTATTTTTTCTCTCATTTACTTCTGTGCTTTACTTTATGGGATAGACTGAGATTTTAAGGAGGCTTCTTTTGGCAGAGTAAGAATGTTTGTGGTAGGGAAAAGGAATAAAAATTGAAGAACAATTGCTATTTGATATCAGGGAAAAAGCCCACAAATTTAGCTATAGCTCAGCTTTCCTCTCTCTTCACTCAGTCTAAAATTTACATAACAGTCACATCTATTGTAGTAGGTTATTTTTTGTAGGAGATTCACTGTAACCAGGTTAGCAAAATTTTCTTTTCCTTCCTCTCCCCTTTTCTTTTTCCTTCCCTCCCTCCCTCTTTCTCTTCCCTTTGTCAAAGGACTCTGAAATACTGGGCTTGAAGGAACTGTTAAAAATCACCCCAGGAAAACACTTTCATTCCAAGGATGAGTTCTGGGGAGGTGACTTGCCTGAAGAACACTGAATTGGAGGCACCTTAAGGAAGAAAAACTACCATTTAATAGACACTTACTATGAACAAGGTCTGTGTGAAGGGGTTTACATATGCTATTTAAATAAATCGCCTTGGCAATGCTTTGAGGTAGGTACTGTCATCACTTTCACTCAACAATGAAAAAACTAAGGCCTCTAGGCCAATACCCTTTCTACCATACTGCAGGATTTTATTTGTATAAATAGAACACATAATTTGCTAACAGCTTCTTTCTGCTGCAAACTGAGGACTGTAATATGTGCACAGAACGGATGGTGCTTTGATGATTGCCATATAGCCTTTGGGTGTCAACTCCTAGAAGGCAGGCCCTGTACCCAATTCCAGTGGGTTCATTTCCAGTGCTGTGAGTATTCTAGACCTGGGACACCCCCACAGTATCAGTGCTGCTGCAATCCTCAAGACTACAGGCAGACCTCAGAGATATTGTGGGTGTGGTTCCAGACTACTGCAATAAAGTGAATATGCCATTAAAGGGAGTCACATGAATTTTTGGTTTCCCAGTGCATATAAAGGTTACATTTACACTCTACTATATAATACCTATTTATTTATGTATTATAAATAACATATAATAACATAAAGTAATAATAAACTAAAACCTAATATAAAACATAATAATGTAAAATAAAATTCCATCCCATTTGATTAGCTTACAAAAGTTAATAAGAATCTTGTACAAATTAAGTACAACAGGGATTACTATATACCCCATTATACAGCTGAAGAAACTGATGCTCATTAAAATGAAATTGACCTGCATGGCATCACACAGTTTATGTGTTCCATATCATAGTCCATAAGGCTATGAATCTTACATACTGGAAAGAATTTTAAACACTGGTCACACCACCCCTACTTCTCCATAAAAAGCTTGAATCCCCTCTATAGCATCCCTGCCCCACCTTTTCTTGAATTGCAGCCCACTTCATTTCTGGACTCTGTTATGAGGCTCTTACTTCCAGGAAACTCAGTGTCTGTCTCCTTGTAGCTTTGACCCATTGGTAATAATACATAATAATTATGTATTATTAAAAATAGATAATCTTTGATCGGTAAAGGACTTTAAAAGCCTTCTAATAAAATGTCCCAAAGTAGTGCTTGACTCCTCAGTTATGAAAATGTCCTCAAGGTATTGAAGTCACATGCCCCAAATCACAGGAAACTGGTAGAGCCAGCACAAGATCTAGCAAATGCATCCAATGGAGACATGTTGTGGGTGGGTGTAGTCTCAAGACTGAGCACTCTGAGGATGTTAAGTATCTTTGTTGATTGTCTAGTAAGTGTATGGCCTTCTCAGTTGACAAAAGAACTGTGTAAATGGGATCTGGGCCTGCTCCAAGATGGTCCTAGAAGGTCCTCTGTTCCCATGCTGTAGCCAAGGTGACTGAATAATTAACATAGAGATCACAAACTACAATCCATCTTCTCCTCCTCAGATTCTACAAACATTACACCTGGCTCTTTGACACTGTTGACCTCCAACAGCAAAATTTTATCAACAACCTATAATCAGTCTCACAAAAAATGTCATTGTGAAAACTCTGGCAAAATATAAAAACCCCTCTCACATGCTGAA
This sequence comes from Balaenoptera physalus, assembly GCF_965194825.1. Classification (NCBI taxonomy): domain Eukaryota; kingdom Metazoa; phylum Chordata; class Mammalia; order Artiodactyla; family Balaenopteridae; genus Balaenoptera; species Balaenoptera physalus. The sequence goes on along the minus strand of NC_138903.1, from coordinate 57,844,821 downwards.
GGAGGTAAGTCCAAACTGTAGAACTACAAACAGATCGCACATTTAAATAGTTGATAGCTCTCTTATTAGAACAGCTCAAACCCTTTATTCCTGTGAAAGGTCACATAATGAGCTGATATGAGGTCCTCTGCATGCCAGCTGGCTCTGAAATTCTTGACTGCCTGATAGTGTTCTGCATTTTTCTTCATGGGTCCTATTCTTCCATCATAAACCTTAAGTCTGATTCAAAGCTCCAGCAGAAACAAAGGTTACAAGGCAGCCTTCAGATATTTTCTCCAGAGACTCCCCATTTCTATTGTTTTCTGTCAGCCCCGTTGGTGCTGCCATGCAGTATGAGCTGAGGTCAACGTCTGATTAGGCTTCTTTCAATTTGTTCATTGTGAAAAATCCTATTTGGAGCAGAGGGGGTAAAGTAGGGGAGTTACCCACCATCTGTGGCACCACATCATGCAAATGAGAAGAGGGTCAAGTCATCATCTTTATTATGCACCTATAGAGAAGATTAAAGAAGTAGGACTTCTCATACTTCATAAATAGAGTGTTAGTGCAGGGCCTATATAAACAAAACTAAAAACAAACAAAACAAAACAAAACAAAACACCTTTATTGAGGTATGTAAAAGAAGACCGGAATTAAATGGAAAGATGTACAGTGTTCCTGGATGGGAAGATGCAATACTGCAAGGATGCCAGGTTTTCCCCCAGTGAAATCTATAAATTTAAACTAACCCAAACAAAATTTTGGCAACATTATCCCAAAGTTTATCTAAAGGAATAAAATGTGTGATATTGCCAAGATATTTTTGAAAAAGAAGAGTAATGAGACTTTTCCTACTAGACATTTAAAGTATTATAACGCCATAATGATTACAACAGTTTGGTATTGACTCAGCATAGATCTATCAGTGCAAGAGACCAGAAGAGCCAAAAACAGACTCTGCACATGTAATATGTCATTCTAAATCAGTAAAGAAAGGATGATTTATTCATTAAATGGTGTCAGAACAACTTGTTATTCATTTGGAAAAGATAATAAAGTTAAATTACTAGTTGAAACCAAAATAAATTCCAGATGGATTAAATATGTCAATAAAAAATACAAAAACAAAAAGGAATTATTGAAATATTGTTAGATATTGAAATATTGTAGGTGAACATTTTTTAATTTTTGAATGTCCAAAAGGGATTTTTAAAACATGGCAATAAAGAATACATAAGGGAAAATTCTGACAGACTCGACTGGAAAAAATTTAAACTTTCTTATGTGAAACAAACATAATAATACAATTTAAAGACAATCATGAACTAAAAAATACATATCAGTATCAAGTATGTAAAAGCAGTGATCAATTTCCTTGACATATAAAGATGAACAATACAACAGAAAGATGGGCAACAGACATGAGCAGGCAATTAAAAGAAGAACCACAAAAGATCAGTAAGCATATGAAAATTGTGCAATTTCAATTTTATTAATAATTATAGAAATACAGTTTAAATAAGATATCATTTTCACAAGGAAGACTGGTAAAAATTTAATACTAATTACTGGTGAAAAGGTATTGTTAGTGGGTGTGTAAACTTTTTAGAGAGCAATTTTGCCATATACCTAAAAAAATTAAATTCACATAAATTTCAACCAGTAATTCCACTTTTGGAATGTTTTATAAGAAGATAATAAGTTAAGCACAAAAAAGTAGTTCAATGTAGCATTATTTAAACAGGGAATGCAGTCAGCCCTTCGTAGTCATGTGTTTCACATCCGTGGATTCAACCAACCATGGATCGAAATTTCAACTGTATTCATTCTATTATGCCAGTTTATTTTTATTATTTATTTATTTGTTTGTTATTCATAGTTATTTTCTCTTTTTCATTGCACTATAGTGACATACAGAATTATATTAGTTTCAGTTGTACAACATAGTGATTTGACGTTTATATACTTTAGGATTTAATCACCATGATAAGCCTAGTAACCATTTGTCATCATACAAAGTTATTACAATATTATTGATTATATTCCCTCTGCTGTACATCAGAGCCCTGTGACTTATTTTATAATTGGAAGCTTTTATCTCTTAATCCCCTTCACCTATTTCTCCCAACCCCTCACCCTCCTCGCCTCTGGTGACTACCAGTTTGCTCTCTGAATTTATGAGTCTGTTTTGTTTTTTCATTTGTTTTTAAAAATCCACATATAAGTGAAATCATATGGTATTTACCTTTCTCTGTCTCACTTAATTCACTTAGTATAATACCCACAGTATATATACACCACATCTTCTTTATCCATTCTTCTATTGATGGACGCTTAGGTTGCTTCCATATCTTGGCTATTGTAAATGATGCTGCAATGAACATAGGGATACATATAATCTTTTTGAATTAGTGTTTTCATTTTCTTCAGATAAATGCCCAGAAGTGGAACTGCTGGATCATATGGTAGTTCTATTTTTAATTTTTTGAGGACCACCCATACTGTTTTCCATAATGGCTGCACCAATTTACAATCCCACCAATAGTGCATGAGGGTTCCCTTTTCTCCACATCCTCTCCAACACTTGTTTTTTGTTTTTATTTTAATAGATCTTTATTGGAGTATAGTTGCTTCACAGTACTGTGTTAGTTTCTGTTGTACAACAAAGTGTTTCAGGCATATGCATACATATATCCCCATATCCCCTCCCTCTTGATCCTCCCTCCCACCCTCCTTATCCCGCCCCTCTAGGTGGTCACAAAGCACAGAGCTGATCTCCCTGTGCTATGCTGCTGCTTCCCACTAGCTAACTATTTTACATTTGGTAGTGTATATATGTCAATGCTACTCTCACTTCGCGCCAGCTTCCCCCTCCCCTCCATGTCCTCAAGTCCATTCTCTATGTCTATGTCTTTATTCCTGTGCTGCCACTAGGTTCATCAGTACCGTTTTTTTTTTTTTTTTACCTTCCATATACATGTGTTAGCATACGGTATTTTTTTTTCTCTTTCTGACTTACTTCACTCTGTATGACAGACTCTAGGTCCATCCACCTCACTACAAATAACTCAATTTCATTTCTATTTATGGCTGAGTAATATTCCATTGTTGTCTTTTTGATGACAGTCATTCTAACAGGTGTGAGGTGATATCTCACTGTGGTTTTGATTTGCATTTCTCTGATAATTAGTGATCTGCATTTCTCTGATAATTAGTGATGTTGAGCACCTTTTCATGTGCCTGTTGGCTATCTATATGTGTTCTTCGGAAAAATGTCTATTCAGGTCCTCTGCTCATTTTTTGGGTTGTTCGGGTTTTTTTTTTTCTGTGATGTTGGCTTGTGTGAGTTCTTTTTATATTTTGGACATCAACCTCTTATCTGAAATATCATTTGTAAATATCTTCTCCCATTCTGTAGGTTGCCTTTTTGTTTTGTCGATGGTTTCCTTCACTATGCATAAGTATTTTAGTTTGATGTAGTCCCATTTGTTTATTTTTGCTTTTGTTGCTTTTGCCTGAGGAGACAGATCCAAAAAAGGATTGCTAGGACTGATATCAAAGAGTGTACTGCCTTTGTTTTCTTCTAAGAGTTTTACAGTTTCAGGTGGACTACACCATTTTATATAAGGGACTTGAGCATCCACATATTTTGGCATCCACCAGGGCTTCTGGAACCAATCCCCAGCAGATACCAAGGGACGACTGCATTGGAAAAATTTAAATGTCCAACATTAGGAGAATAATTAAATAAATTATTCTATATTCATGCAAAGGGACACTGTGCAGTCAGTGTCTTATTTTTTAACTTGGAAGGATATTCACAATATACTATTTTATTCAAAAAACAACAATGGTGTTATCAAACAACATATTTTTATTGAATCCCACTTTTAAAACTTAAGGCTTTAGAGAATATCCATTCAAGTTATTTTATTCTTTTGTGGTGAACCTTTTTTACTAATGAAACATTACATAGAGGCCTCATGTAATGTAACAGATGAAAATTAAACTTAATGTGCCTGAAGCAGGCATATGAAACTTAGAACTTCTGCTAGACCTCTCCTTTTCTCCCCTTCTCTGAAGCTTTATCACTGTGGTACACCTTAGAGAAACTCTATAGGACTCCCCAGGGATTTGTGGAAAAGTTTAGAGACCTACGTGACTTAGTCCAACCCTCAGTATCTCCTATTTCACAGATTAAGAAACTTAGACTCAGAGAATGGAAAAAACTTGCTTAAGGTCATACCATGAGTCAATGTCAAAGTAGCAACAAGAATCCATGTCTCCCTATCCCCAGTCTAGCAGTTCAGTGCTATTCTCACTTAATATAATAGATGTAAAAATAACATAAAGCATAAAGCATTATGCAGATCTTATCTATTATTATTAAATAATAAACTCCTTGAATATCAGAAGAGGCAAGGACCTCTGCAGAGATCATCTAGTCCAACACTCTTATTTTACAGGTGAGGAAATCGAGATCCAGAAAGCAGAGTGGACTTGACCAAGGTTAAACAATGCGTCAATGACAGTGATGGAACTAAAACTCAGGTTTCCTGCCCACAATGTTCTTTGCACATTTGCTTTATTACTTCAAAATCATTTTCATATTCATTATCTTGCTGAGCCTTTCTTCAAAGTAGGGAGGGTACAGAACGTTACCCTCAATTTATGAGGAAACATGAGATACAGAGTGCCTATTGAGACCAAAGAATATAGCCCAGTTTCAATCCAGGCTACCATATGCTTTCTACTGAACCACTATAAAACCAAGCAAATATTTTATTGAATATTTGCCTCTCTCCTGACTTATTTGCCCTGTATTTTCTACATATACCCATTGCCTCTTCCTAGTGTCAAGGAAGAGTAATCCTTGACTTTCCTAGAGAAAGCAATGGAGAGAGGAGGTGACCCACTGTGCTTTGGGTACTATTCCAGGTGCCTTTAAAGATGCTGACTCACTTAATTCTTGTCAAAATTCTTCCAGGTAGCTACTATTCTTATTTTAGGGTTGAGGAAAATAAGGCTCAGAGATGCTGAATGACTCACCTACAGTTACCAGCTAATAAGTGGCAGAAGCAGAATCAGAAGCCAGGTCTGTGTGACCTGTGATATAGATGCTTGTCTCTGTCAATGTGATATCTTTTCTCATATGGACCCTGACACTATATTTCAAAGAGGTAGGACAGAATAGTAAAAGATCATAGAGCAGGAAGGAGGAAGACCTGAGGACCAGCCCTGTGTTCTTACTGAATCACTATGTGACCCATATTTCTACTTCTCTTTTTCTTTTTTTCTTTTTTTTTTGGCTGCGTTGGGTCATAGCTATGGCACGTGGGATCTTTCGTCGCGGTGTGGGCTCTTTGTTGTGGTGCACGGGCTTCTCTCTACTTGTGGCGTGCGGGTTTTCTCTCTCTAGTTGTGGTGCGTGGGCTCTGTAGTTGTGGTGTGTGGGCTCTGTACTTTGCGGCAGGTGGGCTCTCTCATTGAGGCATGCGAGCTCAGTAGTTGTGGCATGTGGGCTTAGTTGCCCTGTGGCATGTGGGATCTTAGTTCCCTGTCCAGGGATCAAACCCATGTCCCCTGCGTTGGAAGGCGGATTCTTTACCACTGGACCACCAGGGAAGTTCCTCTACTTCTCTCTTCATCTTTTTCCCCCGATCTATAACTAGAAGGGAATATGTTAGGCATTAAGAGAATAGTAGCAGACTAAGGAAGGTAGGTTCAGAAGTCTTCTATTCACATTAGTATTTGTGATGGGAGTCTCAGAGTCCTTGAGTGTGACTCAAGGAGGGCTGAAGCCAGTCTGTATACCTATCTTGTTTTTCCAATCTCAAATCTCTTGACTTTAAGGGCTTTCTCTGAAAAACAAAGACAGTATCCTACAGAAAGAAGTAGCTAAGTGCCTCTTCCCTGAGTGACCAACATAGACTGGAAGGAGACCAAGGCCTGTTTAGGGCCATGTATCCCGTGGACATTACTTTCTCTGGGGCTGAGGCAGCCTAGAACCTCTGGCCTAATCACCCAAGGGCTCTCTTCTATGAAAAGCAATCCTAAGCATTATTGATTCCTAGTATTTTTTTTTCTCCTAGAATACTGCTCTTTGGCCTGTGGAACAGGCTAGACAACTCTAAACAACACAGTCTGTGCCCTGCCAAAGGGTACATCGTTTGTGAGAAGAACTTATAAGGTAGCTGAGTCCCTGTGATTCTAGGGCTGCAACCATTCCCCCACCTGTCCCACCTACCCAGAAACACAGATGGCCGTTAACCCAGTACCATGGATGGGCCCTCAGCTAATGCTCAACAGGAATGCTTCTTGGGAGTGGTTATAAACCCATGATCATTTTTGATTCTTTTGATGTTATAGTTAGCTCTACTGAGGGGGACAGGAATCAAGCCCACACTCCTCTTCTTGGCTTTCTGTACTTTCCACAATCTGGCCCAAGCTCCACAAAATAGAAATGTAAAGAGTACTAGACTGGCAGTCAGAACAGCAGGTGTCAAATCCCAGCTCCAAATGGGATGCCTCAGGCAAGTATGAACCTTGATTACTCATCTAAAAAATGAGGATATAAATAATGGCATTACCTCCATCCTAGAGTTATACAAAACAAATAATATAGAATGCATGTGCAAGTGATTTGTAAAAGGGAAAATATTAGGTACATTAGATGAGTTATGTATAATGTTACTGAGTCTATCTTGTCTTCTATTTCCCTCCAAGAGCAACCTTCTTATGACTATGCTACTCTCTTCATTGGCCCCTGCCCTGGCCACAAACATTCCATCCTCTGCCTCCTGCCCCCAGTACACACACACATACACTTCTCTGTTAAAGAAAACCCTGCAGTGTTCAGTTCCAGATCACGTTCCCTAGCTACTGCAATTTATACAGACCTCCTGCTTCAAGAGGACAGCAAGTAGAAGGTGAGGCTGACAAGTTTGATAGTGGCTAGGTCATGAATAGCCTTGAATGCAATGCTATGCAGTTTAAACCTTAACACAATGAAATATTTGAATACATCATTGAATTCAACCATAGAAGATGTTTAATAACTATCCTCTGATGGTTAAAGGACAATCTTTGAGTGCATACCTACTATGTTCCAAGCACTATTCTAGGCAACCAGGGAAACAACAGTGCATAATACAATCAAAGGCCTTGCCCTCAAGTTGGGTGATCTTGGTGGAAACAGACAAGTAATAAATGAGAGATAAATAATAATTTAGATATTTTCAGATGGTGATACATATAATGAAAGAAATAACACAGAGTGCTGTGATAGAATAGGAGAGTTAATTTAGGTAGAGTGGGGAAAGATTATCTGAGGATGAGGTTTTGCGCTGAAACTTGAATAATAGCACCAGACATGCAAAGAGCCAGGGGGAAAAATTCTCAGGAGAAGTAATAGCAAATACAAAGCCTTAAAGTCATGAGTGAATTTGGTGTGTTGTTGGAACAGCAAGGTGGCCAGTGTGACTGGCATATGATAAGGGAGGGGAGGTGGTAGGAAGAGGTGATTCGATGGTAGAACCAGGTAGTGCAGTGCAGTAATTCTCAACCTTGGTTGCAAGTCAGAATCACCTGGGGAGCTTTTACAAAATACTTATGCCTGGTTTCACTCCCCGTAGTTTTTATTCAGTTGACTGGGGGTAAGGGTGGGCACTATGATTTTTTTTAACACTCCCCTATTGTTTCTAATGTGCAGCTAGGGGAGAGAACTGCCGATGTTGGACCTTGCCGGTGAGTTGACTGCTTATGTAGTTCTGCAGCTGACATCAGGTTAATAACAGGATGAATGTTTGACATTGAAATAGCACTTGACAATTCACAAAACTCCTTGCTTTTTTTGCTTCTCGAGAGACTAGTGAGGTTCAGTCCACTCAGATGAATAGTGTCGGGAGCACCAAACAGGTAATGTTCTTCAGATGGGATTTGGAAAGACCATCTTGGAGAAGTACAGGCTCCAACCTCACCAAGGAAAACACTATGAAGAATAGGCAGCTCACTTCTGCCAAGGTCATCTGACATTTGATCAGACCCAAATTGTATGTTCTCCAGCTGTCTACCCTTAGGTTCTGTGCAGCATTGTGCTGGAATTGGTTTGTAGTGACTCATAAATACCAATTCTGAGCATCCTCACAATTTCACATTCAGTGCTGTCATACTGGTAGTTTGAAATTGGTCCTGATAAGAGTATCTATATCATGGAAATTAGTGAACAGTACAAATATCAAGGCTTCCTGCTGACCCCTGCCCCCTTGCAGGCAGAAACCCAGTTTATTGGCACAACACCAGTCCTGCCCTTGTGGTAGCTTTACTTCCTTCTAGTTGAGTCTGACCCCCTTGTTCTTTTCTCCACACACTTTCACCTGAGCACACCTCTGGGGTTTGGTAATATGATTAGAAGCACAGCTTATGTAGCCTCAATTGCATTTTAGAAACATATTGCCATCTTCACATGCTTTACCCAATAGATGTGTTCCTGAACAGTAGTGTATAAGTCACATTTCTTTAAACTGAGCTCTCATTTGAGTGTACAGTGGGGATTGATCATTTAAAGAAACACTGTATTGAACAGTTCTGTAAGGTCAAGACAATCATTCTTTTGTAAAATTAACAGTAACTATTTCATTTATAAATTTTGTCAAATACAAATTTTGCATAGTCTTACAACCTTTGTGGAGGACAATTTGGCAAAAGCTTTCAAAATTGAAATGTACATATGCTTTGACCCAGCACATGTTTGCACATGTGTGACATGACACATATACAAGAACATTCTCTGCAACATTGTTTATAATAGCAGAACACTGGAAACAACATAAATGCTCATCAATAGATGGAGTCATACAATTCAGCCATTTAAAAATGAAGCAGTTCTGTATAAACCGAGTGGAACAATCTCTAAGACATATAGTAAAGTGGGAAAAATATGCAAAACAGCACAGAACACAAGTTGTCTGGGGAAAAATTGATATATTTTCTATATGTGTCTATAAATGAATATACTATGTATACAAGGGCACACAAGAAACTAATAAATATTGGCTGCCTCTGAAGAAGAGAACTGCATGCCTGAAGGATGGGGGGCTGGAATTATTTTTCACTCTTTAACCTTTTGTGATTTAAAAATTTTGTACCATGTGCATGTATTGTCTGCTTTAAACATAGATTTAAAATAGTCACAGCTCTGTTAGGCTTCCCTGTTGCCTTGAGACAAATCATTTATACTTTCTAGTCTTCACTATCCCCATCTATACAACTAGGGGGTTAAACTCCATACTTCAGAGAGGAAACCAAAACAGGGTGTCCCCAAGCACATCCTAGTCTCCAATTTATTGATTCACCATTCACAACAGGTGTGTTTCCTGTTCACCATACTGTGCAATTAAGGAAGCTGCTTTTCTAATAGGGCCAGAGAAGGTACTTCTGTTATTGACAAAAAAAAGTTAGTTAACAAATACCTACTGAAAACCCAATGGTCCAGCCCTGTGCTGAAGTCTGTAGAGGAGAAAGAGAAATTATAGCTCTTGCCCTTTAGGAGTTTGCATCTAATGGGAGATGAAATAGCAAGAATACAAAAGAGGATGAGAGAGTTATGGAATGAGGCAAGGAGGGGTAGGTCATGGCTTGACTACAGTGGCTCACTGTGAGGACATTTCTTTCTGTTGAGAAAATGATGGGGGAGCATGAGGAGGAGAATTCAGTAATCTCTCAATAAATTAATATTCATCCCAGAGATTAAGAGACTATAACATAGACTGTGAAATTTCTATTACCTGTTCTTAGCTAATTGTTAATTGGCAAAGAAGTATGGTGTGGTGGCAGGAGCAAGAACTTAGGAGTCAGAGGGATTGGGTTATGAGTCCCAGCAATGTCACTTACTAGTTATGGTAAATAGCATAAACTTGGGCAAACAGCATAAACCTCTTTGAATCTGTGTCCTCCTTTGTAAAATGGGTATCATATCATCCACTTTTGCAGAGCCATGGACATTTAAAATAACTTATGTCAAGCATCTGGCAAATTTTAGCTACTTGGTAAGCAAGAGCTGTTTGAATGGTGTGCATTCTCCTGGAATCACGTGGAATGCGGGAAGAGCTGACCAAGGCTGAAGTTACTGTTGAAATCTTTATTGTGCAGCATTCAAGGACTGTACTTAACGTTATTTATTTATCAAGTGCTCCACAATAAAGAGCTTTAATAAAATTTCTCAGATTTTTCTTCCTATATAGTTCTAAAAATAAAGGTCACCTAAGATCAAATTTGAAAACTGAAATTTAATCTGCAGCTCAAACATACCCTCATTATGCTCCCTTTCTGAGGTCTATTCTGATTTGATTTACTAAAAATTCAAAAACTACTTATCAAGATGATTATAGTGTATACCTTATCAAAACACATATTTCTTGACAAGATTAATGACGCAGGTGGGGGGGGAGAAGGAGGGGCAGAGGAGGAACAGGAGGAAGAAGGGATGAAGAAGAAGGAGAAGGAGAAGAGAAAGAGGAAGAGGAGTAGAAGGGGGAAGGGAGGAGGCAGGACTAGGAGAAGAAAAAGGAAGAGATGAGAAGAAAAGAAAAAGAAAAGAAAAGGTTTATAGAATGAAAAACTCAATCCTGGGCCTCACTAAGGACCTACCGAGCTCTGTGACAGCTTCAAGAAAAGTTGAAGAAGCCATTACCACCCTCCACCAAGTGCTGCCTCAGTGGGCTCAACATTACCTGTGGTGTCACCGCCACCCCTACTGAGGGTAGAAGCATTCCTGGTTGCAGGAGGGAAGATGTGAGCTTGTATCCCAATTATTTCATAGCCACCTTCTCCAAGTCTCTCTTCTCCAAGGATTATTTTGAGTTACTTCCTCTTAGGGAGTCACACTGTGATGGACCCTGAGACTAAGAAGCCAAAATTCCTTTCGGACTCTAGGAAAGCCCCCATAAAGGCACCAAAAGATTGATATGGGACACTCATAGAGGAATCAATTGAAACTATAGAGAAAGGAGCCAGTGTAATAGAGTAGGGAAAAAATAGGGCATTGTATTTCCACAAAAATCCCTGCTTACTAGCTGGAACTTTGGAGCAAGTAACTTGACTTCTCTAGACCTCAATTTAGTGCACTGTAAAATAGAGATAATAACTTATAGGTCTGCTGGGACATGTAAATGAAATAAATGAAATAATGTGTGCAAAACAACTAACACAATGTCTGGCCCTCGTAGGCATTCACTAAATATTGCAAGAGAAAGAGAAAAAGAGAGGAGTAAATGGGTAAATTTTTAAAACATAGGACCTAGGAGAATATGTACAATTAATTGGGCAAAAGAGAGTGACAGTTGTTATATAACATCATCAGAAGACAAAATAATGGGATGCTAATAAGCTGTATATTAAAAGAAATGCAAACAGCTTGCAAATGTTAAATTAAACTCCTAAAATGTAAGAATTAAGAGTAGTTGCATTTCACAGCAGTAATCTTGATGGAAACGCAGAATTTTGCTATGTAAACAAAGCACAGGTAGAGCATTCCAGGCAGAGGAAATGATGTATTTGAAAAGGCATGGAGGTTGGAAAGAACCAAGATTGATGGACCAAACAAACTGTGAAATTAATGACTTGTTGCTCATCAAAAACTAAGATATTCAATTAGTCTTGACCAAACACATTGACTCCATACACTTTTTCTTTTCCTTTCTACTAAAAACAAAGTTTTTTCTTTTTACAACTACCTTAAGACAGCCAAATGGGTTTGACTGTTCCTTCCCCCAACCTGTACTTTGGCCTGCATTTTAGTGATTACTACCTGAAAGACCAGTTGCTAGAACTGACCAAGAGGCATGGCCAGAAAAATGACATGTGGAGGCTAGTGGGGTATTAGAAGGAATACTGACTGCTTACTTAAAGCACTCCTGGGCTTTACTTTCCAGCCATCAGAGAATAAGAAGGCGGTGAGACTACACCCATCAAGAAAGGTCCACCTATACCATCCATTTGCCATAAAGATAACGTCTTTTCCTGCCATATATTGGGTTGGCCAAAAAGTGCCTTCGGTTTTTAAGTAAAAATAAAAGACACATTTTTCATTTTTACCAAGAACTTTATTGAACAGCATATTCACCCTTTTGTTCCCCTACCTTCTGCTATTTTTCAGGTAACTTCATAATTCCATCTTCCCAAAACTTTTTATATTTTTGAGCAAAGAACTGTTCCAGGTACCTTTTATAGTCTTCCAGGGAATTGAAATTTTTTCCATTAAGAGAATTTTGTAAAACCGAAATAAATGGAAATCTGAAGGTGCAATGTCTGGTGAATACAGAGGATGGATCAGAACTTCCCAGGCAAGCTGTAACAGCTTTTACCTGGTCATCAAAGAAACATGCGGTCTTGCATTATCCTGATGGAAGATTATGCATTTTCTGTTGACTAATTCTGGACGCTTTTCGTCGAGTGCCGCTTTCAGTTGGTCTAACTGGGAGTAGTACTTGTTGGAATTAATAGTTTGGTTTTCCGAAAGGAACTCAAATAGAGGACTCCCTTCTAATCCCACCATATACACAACATCACCTTCTATGGATGAAGGCCAGCCTTTGGTGTGGTTGGTGGTGGTTCATTTCGCTTGACCCATGATCTCTTCTGTTCCACATTGTTGTACAGTGTCCACTTTTCACCACCCGTCACAATTTGTTTTAAAAATGGCATGTTTTCATTACGTTTCAGTAGACAATCACTTGTGGAAATACGGTCAATAAGGTTTTTTCCGCTTAACTTATGTGGAACCCAAACATCAAAGCGATGAACATAACCAAGCTGGTGCAAGTGATTTTCAATGCTTGATTTGGATATTTTGAGTATGCTGGCTATCTCCCACATGGTATAACATTGATTTTTCTTAATTAATGTTAATTAATTAATTCAATCGCTATCAACTTCAACTGGTCTACCCGATGATGGAGCACCGTCCAGCAAGAAATCCCCAGCACGAAACTTCACAAACCACTTTTGACATGTTCGATCAGTCACAGTACCTTCTCCATACACTGCACAAATCTTGTTTTTTTTCTTTTTTTTGCGTTTCAGCTGTATTTTTACCTTTCTTGAAATAATAAAGCATAATGTGCTGAAAATATTGCTTTTTTCTTCCATCTTCAATATAAAAATGGCTGCACAAAAGTTCACCAATTTTGATAAGTCTTTTTTAAAATGCACATTGATATGACAGCTGTCACATACAATCTAACAAAATTGTTTCAAATGAAGTTAAAGACAACTAAGTGCTACTAGAGCCATCTTATGGGAAAAACTGAACGAACCTTTTTGTCAACCCAATACTTCAGTTCCCCAACAAAACTCTCACTGAAAATGTTGAAATCAACTGAATTACAAACAAAAATAATGGTCACTGACAAAATGAGAAGTCTCTCATTAATCTTAAAATTCCTCTATAATGCAGGACCCAAGAAAAATGAATACATTATTCCTTTCCATTTGTGATTTGGAAAGTCAGAAGAACTCAAAGGTACATGTTGCTAGGCTTTCCTTAATGAAAAACAAACCAAAACCAAACAACAATTACAAAACAAACAAAAAAACCCCACCCTGGCCAACTTGAGGAACATGAGCTGACAAACGACTCTAACTTTCTGTTCTTTTTTCACTGTCCCAGGGTTCCCTAAGTATCTGAGCATCTTTGCATTTTGGAGTACATTTTCAGCACCAAGGGCACCAGAGATATTCCTGGGAAACACGGGAGTCATCTTTGGCTCCAAAACATGTAAAACGTTGATAATTCTTAATAATCTAGGGCAAGGAGACTTACAAAATTCCAGTGATGAAAGATGCTCACACTAAAACATCAGGAATCTAAAATTATTTTCAACTAATGACAGGTAGGGCTGATGTTATTCAGGTTTAGCTGTTCTCACATTGAGTGTAACCCTTCTCTGTTCCCTAAACACTCAACAGTAGGAATCAGTTCATATGTATTCAGCATCTTCCTAAATCATAAACATTTGTATCAACTGTACCTTGCATTTGTTGGTAGCTTTACAACTTACAGATAGTATTCCCATGCATTATCTTGTTTGAACCTCACAGCAATATATGAGCTATTCAGGGAAGTTATTATTATCATTTTACAAATGATGAAACTGAAGCTGAGAATGGTTAACAGAATTGCCCAAGCTCATACAGTTAAGTAAGAGATTAAATCTTTGCCACGCAGGGTATTCTCTTATTCCTATTATTTTTTCCATAGTTTTTCAAAATCCAACAAAAATGCTAAATTATAGTCACTCTGCTGTGTTCCGGAAGGCATGAAAACCATTGTATCCATTCCATGAAGAGATATATAAAAATGTTAAAACCTAGACTTCTTGGAGATCAGTTATATGGGAAAGTTCATTTAGGTGGAACATTTCATTTACCTGACAATACTGGAAAAATAAAGGGTTAGAAATGGAGCATAGTATTCATTGTGCCATTCAGTGAAAAATGACTATACACCTACTAAATACCAGAATCCATACTAAACACATGCCCATGTAACAGATAAAATATTAAGATAAATCTAGGCAGAATTAATTAATTGAATATCTATTAAATTCAATATTAATTAATTGAATGTCTATTAAATATTTACTCTATGCCAAGCAGTGTTCTAGATGCTAGGGATATATCAATGAACAAATAATCACAAGTTCCTATCTTGACTAACATCCATTTTAATGTGTGTGGGGAAGTGAAAGAGGGAAGGAAGCAGAAAATAAACAATACACATAATAAATTAGGAAATTAAATTGTATGTTAGAAAGCAACAAGTACTATGTACAAAAAGCATGGTAAGGGGAATGGGGAGTGCTGAGTGAAAATGATTTTAACTTGAGTGGTGAAGGCAGGTTTCTTTGAGGTGACACTTGTCCAAAACTTGAAGGAAGTGAGAAAGTGTGCCACACAATTATCTCAGGGAAGAGCATTAATGGCCGAGGGAGAAGTTGATGTAGGTCCCTAATGTGGGAGAATACTTATCATGTTTGAGAATTGGCAAAGAAGGCAGTGCAGCTACAGTGGGGGAAATGTGGTAAACGGGGTCTGAGAGGCAACAGCAGAAGAGATCATTTGTGATCTTATAGGTCATTAACTTATAGATCAAATACTCTTATAATAAGTGAGATGGGGATACACTGGAGAATTCTGAGTAGAGGGGAAACATGGTCTGGCTTATGTGTTTATATCACATGCAAAAAAACATCTTTCTTCTTGCTTGTCAAACGAAAAACAACATTGAGATAAGTGACATCAGGAACAGCAGAAGGATCCTGAAAATCCAATTAACTTTCAGGGTCTTTTTTTTCCTGGACACTGTAGATATTCACTTCTTTAAAGGTTGAGGAGTGCTCGATCAAAACACTTTAGACTGGAGTAATGTCAGAGTAAATGATGAAGTGAGGAACTCCTAAAATTCTCTCCTCCATTAAATAAATTAGAAAACTGGCCAAAAGATGGTCAGAGTAAACATTTTCAGAACTCTAGAAATTAACCAAATGCTTGTAGCAATCTGAGGAGGATTTATTCAAAGCTTTATGACATTTAAACTTGCCCTATTGCCCATCATCCCCTCCCAGCTCCATAGTAACCATGAAAACCAACAGTCTGCAATGATGGTGAAAACTAGCAGCCTGGTAATCACTGGAGGAGGCAGAATGGGGCTGGGACTCCTTTAAAGCCCCCCTGTCAGAGAACTGTCACTATTTGACCGTCTGGGGGTTCCCTGAAAGACACCATTTTCAAGGCTATGTTTATTTAACCTGACTCAGAGTTTGCCCAGTGTGAATAGCTTTTTCCCTGGGGGAGTTTGTAGAAAATAACGAGAGACAAATGTTGAACATCAAGGCTGGCTGAGTTGGTGGTAACAATTGTGGCAAACAATGAGCTAACCAAAAAGCTTAAAAAAGAGGTGGAGAAATGAGATGTCCAATGGAGGCTTTGAAAAGCTCCAACATATTCCCAGGCATCTAGAATTAGTTTGTTTGTTTTTTTAAGTAACTAAACAAGTAAACAACTAGAAGAAGAACAAACAGCAGCAACAGCAAACCATGAGGTTTGACAGGTGTAAATCCTGCCTAAGTAATTAAGTGTAATTGAATTAAACACTGCTATTAAAAGACAGAGATTTGAGGAATGAATTGGAAAAAAACCATGAGATACAACTATATTCTGTCTACAAGAGACACCTTAGATTCAGAGACAAACTCTTTGAAAGTAAAAGAATGGAAAAAGATATTCCACGCAAAGAGCAGCCAAAGGAGAGCTGGAGTGGGTATATTATTATCAGACGAAATAGGCATCAAGGCAAAAACTGTGACTAGAGACAAAGATGGACATGTTATAATGGTAAAAAGTTGAATCCATTAGGAAGACATACAATTATAAATATATGCATCTAATAACAGAGCCCAAAAAACATAAAGTAAAAACTGGTAGAATAGGTGATTAAACAATAATAGAAATTTAAAGACCCTACTTTCAATAAAGGATAAAACAAGTAAGCAGAAGATAAGAAAAGGGAAATCATGAACAACACTATAAAAATTAGACTTAACAAACATGTATAGAATGCTCCACCCCCAAAACACCATAATGCACATTCTTAAGTGCACATGGAACATCCTCCAGGAGAGAACCTACTTAAGGCCATGAAACAAGTCTCAATAAGTCTAAATGGACTGTACAAAGGATGTTCTCTTATCAAAATAGAATGAAATTAGCAAACAGAAAGTTTGAGAAATTCACAAATATGTGAAAGTTAAACAATGCAGCCTAAATAATCAATTGTTCAAAGAAGAAATCACAAGGGAAATAAGAAAATACCTTCAGATAAATTGAAATGAAAAGACAACATGCCAAAACTTTTGGAATTCAATAAAAGCAGTGCTTAGAAGGAAATTTATAGTTCTAACTGCTTACATTTACATTATTTACAGCTATTGAGAAAGATCTAAGTAACATAACCTTCTATCTTAAGACACTAGAAAAATGAGAGTAAACTAAAAAAAGAAGAAAGCAGAAGGAGAAATAATTTAAAAAATAGGACATAAATAAATGAAATAGACAATAGAAAATAAAAGAGAAAATGAACAAAACCAAATCTTGGTTCTTTGGAAAGATCAACAAACTGACAACCTGTTAACAGATTGACCAAGAGAAAAAAAAAAAAAAAACAGGACCCAAATTATGAAAATCAGGAATGAAAGAAGAGATAATACTACTGAAATAAAGATTATTTATTGCATGAAATCTTACAGAAATAAAAAGATTATTTAGGAATACTACAAACAATTATCTACCAACAAATTAACACAGATGAAATGAAAATTACTAGAAAGATACAAACTACCATAACTGACTCAAAAATAAATATAAATTCAGAATAGACCTATAACAAATAAAAATACTGAATTAGTAATAAGACTAATTATAGTAATAAAAATAATAAATTCCCACAAAGAAAAGCCCAGGGACTCATGGCTTTATTACTGAATTCTACCAAATGTTTAAAGAACTAATACCAATTCTTCACAAATACTTCTGAAAAAGAAAAAGAAGAGGGACACTTTCCAATTGATTTTATGAAGGTATTATTACCCTGGTAACAAAACAAGACAAAGATAGTACAAGAAGAAAACTACAGATCCATTTTCTTATGAATATCGAGGTAATATCTGAACAAAATACTAGCAAACCAAAAAGCAATATATAAAAAGGATTGTTCCCCATAACCAAGTGAAATTCACCCCAGAATGTAAGGTTGGTTCAACAAACAAAAATCAATCAATGCAATATAACATTTTAACAGAATTAAAGACAAAAACCACATGTGATCTGAATAGACACAGAAAAAGCATTTGATAAAAATACTTCAACAAACCAGGACTAGAAGGAAACTTTCTCAACTTGATAATGGGTATCTATGAAAAACCCACAGCTAACATCATACTTAATGGTGAAAGACTGAAAGCTTTCTGCCTAAGATTGGGAACAAGACAAGGATGTCTGCTCTCACCACTTCTATTCAACATTGTACTGGATGTTCTAGCCAGGGCAATTAGACAAGAAAAAGAAATAAAAGGCATACAGATTGGAAAAGAAGATGGAAAACTATCTCTATTCACAGATCGCATTATCTTATATGAAGAAAATTCTAAAAAATATGCAAACTAACTATTAGAGTTAATAAATGAATTCAGCAAGGATGCAGTATAATAGATCAATATACACATATTAATTGCATTTCTAGACTAGCAGTGAGTAATCCAAAGTAAAATTAAGAAAACAACTCCATTTACAAAAGTGTCAAAAAGAATAAAGTATTTAGGAATAAATTTAACAAAAGAACTGTGAATCTTGTACATTGAAGACAACAAAACATAACTGAAAGAAATTAAAGAACAACTAAATAAAGGGAAAGACATCTTGTGTTCATGAATTTGAAGACTTAATATTGTTAACATGACAAAACTCCCCACATTGATCTACAGATTCAGCGTAATCTCTATCAAAAACCCAGCTGTCATTTTTTCTGAAATTGGTGATGTTTTTCAAAAATTTATATGAAAATGCAAGTGTCCTAGAATAGCCAAAATCATCTTGAAAATGAAGGATAAATTTGGAGGACTCACAGTTCCCAATTTCAAACCTTATTAGGAAGCTACAGTCATCAAGATGGTGTGCTGGTTTCATAAGAAAAGATATATAGTTCAGGGGAATAGAACTGAGAGTTCAGATATAAGCTCATATATTTATGATTAATAGTTTTTCAACAAGGATACTAAGACGACTCTATTAAGAAAGAATACTCCTTCCAACAAATAATGCTGGGACAGCAAGATATCTACATGCAAAAGAATGAAGCTGGACTCTCACCTCACATCATATAAAATAAAAATCAACTCCAAATGGATCACAGACCCGAATGTAACAGTTAAAACTACAAAATTCTCTGAAGAAAGCATAGGTGTAAATGTTTGTGACCTTGGATTAGACATGAAGTTTTAGATACAACACCAAAACACAAGCAATAAGAGGAAAAAACAGATAAACTGGACTTCATCAAAATTAAAGATTTTGTTCTTTAATAGACACCATGAAAAATGAAAAGATGACTTTACAGAATGGGAGAAAATGTTTGCAAATTACATATCTGATAAGAGACTTGTATCTAGAACTCATAAAGAACACTTACAAGTCCGTAGTAAAAAAGAAATAATCCAGTCAAAACATGGGAAAGGATGTGAATAGTTATTTGTCTATAGAAGATACACAAATGCCCAACAACCACGTGAAAAGATGCATAACATAATTAGCCATTAGCTAAACACTAATCAAAACCACAACAAAATACCACTTCATACCCGCTAGGATGGGTATAAGAGTACTACTACTACTACTACTAATGTAACATAATTACACGTTGGCAAGGATGTAGAGAAATTCAAACCCTCATACACTGCTGATGGAAATGTAAAATGATGGAGTCTCTATAAAAAACAAATAAACAAACAAATAAAAAAACCTTGGTCCCTCAAAAAGTTAAACATAGAGTTACCATACAACCCAGCAATTATTATTCAGTCAGAAAATATAAAATACTAATACATATTAAAACATGGTTTAACCTTGAAAACATTATGCTAAGTGAAAGGATCCAGCTACAAACATCACATATTGTATTGTTCCATTTAGATAAAATGTCCGTTATTGACAAATACACAGAGACAGAAAGTAAATTAGTAGTTGCCAGGGTCTGAGAGGAGAGGAAATTGGGAGTAAGTATCTTTTTGAGATGATGAAAATGTTCTGGAATTAGACAGTGGTGACGTTTGCATGATTTCTTGAACATATTAAAAACCATGAAATTGCACACTTAAAAAGGGTGAATATTGTGGCACGTGAATAATATCTTTAAAAAAATCCTAGCATGCCTTTTGGTGCCAATAATAGGAGTCAGAAAAGAAAATCAAGACTGCCTTGTAAGTTGTAGCCCAAATGATCTAATTTAAAAGCATGCAGAAGTCTTTAAAGACACTCCAAATCATTGATGAAGGCAGGTCTACTTTTATAAGGTCCTAAAATCAATTTCATACATTTGTAAGCTGTGGTAACATTAGCAAATCCCTTCCTATACATCATCTCACAACATACCCATGAAGTAGAAAGAGCAAATACCATTAACAGCTTTGCAGATGCAGAAGCACAAGTCCAGAGAGCTTCAGTGACTTGCCTAGGGTCACATGCTAGCTTTGTTTTTCCTAGTAGTGGTTTACTCTGCCATGATGCATGCATAAAGTATACTCTTCTCTAAAATAAAATGAACACTTTAACTATTCCCAATTTCTCATCACATTCATGTCATTATCACCCATGTTCTTGCCTCCAGTGACAGCAAGATTCTATTACCTGCAGTGCCATGGGGTGAAATTTCAAAATAGTCCTTTGAAACTGCAACCCCAGTATTTCAAAATGGAGCCTTGAGAGTGGTTAGATACACACTCAGTCCTCCTGCCCCTGTCTCGGCTTTTCAGTCATTCCTTTGTGTAATTACCATGTAAAGATATCCAGCAGTGTATGAAAAGTGACAGATCATTATAAAATGAAAGAATAGCTGTCTTTATTAGATTGTGAAAGAGACAAGGAAAAAACTTACTCCTTTTTGTCATTCCCGTGTCTGGCACATAAAAAAATTATCAATTTACATTAGTTGAATGCATAAGTGAATGAATGATTGGTCTCTTAATATTTTGTTGGCCAAGACATCTCCCTGTAATGTGCTTCTTAAGAAAGCAGTCCAGGTCCTAGAAGATCATTAGGGTTTGAAGGTTTCCTAAAAAGAGTAGTTATCTTTCTGGAGTGAAAAGAATCAACAAAGATCACTGTAGTTTTTTTATAAATGTTAAGTCTCATTCCTTCCTTCCATAATGGTTATTTGAAATCCTGGTTCCTCTTCAGTCTTAGTGAGTTTGGTGAGGCTGCTCTGTGGAATGCTGTCCTGGAGCCTCTTGGATGATGAATAGAAGGGGTCAAGGGAAGCCAGAGGACAAAGCTCAGTTTGTTGCCACCTCACTGCCAGTCCACCACAGTCACTACTGACCCTGGTAGCTTGGGCATCAAGAGAAAACAAAGAAAAGGACCTTGGAAGCAATTTCTCAAGGTTCCTGTGTTAGCCAGGCAGCAATGCCCATGAGCTCAAAGCAAGCATATTAAAGGCTGAGAGACGGCTCCGTTGGGGAAAACAGATAAAGTTTTGAGGGTGATGAAATTGAAAAAGCCCATGTATTTATAACTTACAACAAATAAATTCATTCCAATAATATCGCTGCTCCTCCCCAATTTGTATACAGCAGCTTAGGAACCTGCCCTGCTGCCAAATGCCAGATCAAAGTCATGTCTGATGGGGAATAAAACACTAAGCAATGAAATAAGGGCTTGCTCTTAGAGCAAGTTTTGCTTTTGCCATAAACACTGCAACTTATCTGCACAGGCTTTTAGTAACCGTGCAGGTAAGACCCAAAGCTGAGCTGTAATAGGAAGGCACTCCTCATGCCTCTCTTGTCCATTTTCTGGCTACTGCTCACTTGCAGGAAGACAATAATTATCTCTATAAATAAAATTATCTGCCTAGCCCTATATCTTGCAAAAGTAGTTGGACATATTGTCAATCAATTTGGAGGTTATCTTTGCGATAGACTATTTTTGGAGGAATAAAATTCATTTTTGAGGATCTCTGAAAGGTATTTCAAAGAGGTAATCGTTCTAGTGTGACTGCAGATTGGAGAAGATGTACCTCATGTTAATAAGCTGTGTATATAGAAAACATGCAAATGAAGGAGTAATTTGCATATTAAACTGTTTCTCCTATAGAGAACTCTTTGCAGAGGGTTTCCAGGGTGGCCAGAGGCAAGTATTTATATAACATAGGCATGATTGTCCTGAATGATGGTAAGGAGATCCTCTAGAAACTACTACTCATAGGATACTTTGTAATTTACACAGTGTATTCACAAGCATCGTTTCCTTTAGCTTTTCCAACCACTATATTATCTCCATTTTATAGGTGAAGAAACTGAGGCTTAGAGAGGTCAAGTGAATTTCCTAAAGGCTAAATCTACCACATCCTAGCTGCTTTAAACATGCCTGAAGCTAATCAGAAGATGGCTTACCTGCAGGCTCTATTCTCTGTACATATTCCCTGGTAATAGTCAGCAAACTTTGGAGTTATATTTCCCAGAACAGTGAGGGTCTCCTTGAAGCAATACACCAATCACATTCTGCTCCAAAGAGGGGTCAGGTTACTCACAGGTGTTCCTAGCAACATGGGTGTCAAATGCTTACAGCATCATAAAAGGGTTTGCTATTAACAAGTGACCTTCCTCTTACTGGATATGTGTGTAAATTTTTGTCATTTCCCTAGGATCCCATAGGAGCATAGAGGATGGGTTAACAAACAAGGAAGAAGGGTTACCAAGTGAAGACTGGGCCACGTTGACATGACTAAAAAAGAGCCACAGGAAGGCATCTAATTCTTATTGTTTAAGAATTCCTTGGTATCCCAGATTAAAGAATAAAGAATTTAGCGTTCTTTATTGTTTAATCTGGGATACCAAGGAATAGAATCCTACTTTTATTTTCTATACTGGATTTCCCATTTGTTCTCCCTTAGTATTTACTAATGTGCATTTTGGTGAATGAGAAGTCATCCCTATTGTGTTCTGGGAACCTAAGGAATGCGCTCTATATTTACACTCAAGGTGAAGAGTGGAAGAACACTAGGAACCAAAGTAAGAGAAATTGAGTCCCAAGGGGGACAAGAAATTCTGGGGGACAGAACTGGAAAATGCTGTCTGACTTCTTACAGAACACCTCTATCCTTAACCCTGCAGGGTTCTATGTTCTATTTTAACTCAGGAGACCTGTTTTTTTCCCCCACATAGAATATACAGTTCTGCAGTAGATCTTGCAGTCTCCACCTGAACAAGAAAGCCTGAGTATCTGAAAGCTACAACCCCCAAAACATGTCAGTGAATTCAACCAATAGGTAAAAACTTCCTTCCAACTCCTCGAATGTGCCTCCCACACCTAAAGATCTGCCCATCACAGAGGGCAGTGGCAGCTGGCCTCTATCCTGCATCAGTAGTCTTAATCCTGTGAGATGACTGGTGTGCACCTACTTGTATGTGCTGAGTCTGCCATGCTGCCCTGAGTTCTTCTGCCCCTGATAGGTTTCTGATATCCAAATGCCTCATGGTTTTCTGATGTCCACAGAAACTGGCTTGGACTTGGGCATCCCCTTAGGCCTTGACCCCTACAATTCTATCTAAAGTCACCTATTGGTTGCCCAGAACTCAGTCATCTCTCCCTAGTATAAAGTGATCTCACAAACCCAACACAAACCCACAATTCCAAGTCCTGTTAAGTAAGTGAAACCTGTTCATCTCTCTCCACAACTCCTCCTCTGCTTCCCTCTTCCCCTTCTGTCCTTTCATCCTACTGAATGCTCAATGCCTTAATTTGACCCCTGGCTCCTGAGAGCTTGCCACTTTGATGCTCTATCTATAAAGTTTCCTATTCTAGATAAGCACCTTATGTTCAGAACTTGTCCTGAATCCCTTATCCCTTTCAAAATTTATGAGGCTGGTGTTCCTATCCTCCAGAATCCTGCCAAGAAACATACTGACAACCTATGTCCCAACAGCATTTCTTGATAATGGCTGAATGTGTCCCAGGAAGAAGTCTTCCAAAACAGTCCTACATATGGCGAGTTTCAGACCCTGTGACAGATCATGTGTGGCAAGATACTTTCAAACAGAGGCACTTTTTGTAAATTCTTAAATCATAACACTTTATTTTGGCTGTCTATTCAGTCATCTGTCTCCCTCCAATTCCTTGAATGCACCTACCATTCCTAAAGTTCTGCACATCACATGCTCTCATCCCCAACCTCTGCTTTTGATCCAGTATTTCCACTGGTGGAAATGGGTCCTAAGGACATTTTTAAAAGAAAAAGAGTAAAAGTAATGTACATGAATGCAACCTAAGTACGTGTAAACAATCT
Source organism: Balaenoptera physalus (assembly GCF_965194825.1). NCBI lineage: Eukaryota > Metazoa > Chordata > Mammalia > Artiodactyla > Balaenopteridae > Balaenoptera > Balaenoptera physalus. Next base: position 57,820,736 of record NC_138903.1, on the reverse strand, counting down.
AAACATCCAACAACAGAGGCCTGAGGGGAAATAATAAGACTATAATTATGTATGACTGAGGGCAAGACCTAAAAGAAATGAAGATACATTTTAGTCATTGTTATATTAAGGTAGTGGGCTTTATTAAAAGCTAATAGTAGAACGTGTAAATCTCCAGATAGGTTATGTAATTTCACATGCTTAAGATTGAAGGGTAAGGCCCACTAGGCACCAATACAATCCAGAAGAGAATTTCAATGAATTTAAAATAAAATAATGGTTTCAGCAAAGTGAATCTTCCACTAAGGAGCTCAGTCTAGTAGAGGAAAAAAGATGTGTAAGTACATCACTGAAAGATAAAGCAGGGAGTGGTAAGAACCACAAGAGAGGGACCCATGAAGTGCTGTGGGAGTACAGGAGAGGGTAGAATGACTTTTGATGGGGTGGAGGCTTCATGGAGGAGTGGGCACTTGAGTGAGGCCTTGAAGAAAGGTGGGACTTAAAAAGCATTTGAGGTAGAGGGATGTAGCCTGAGTAAACGTGAGGAAGGGGAAAGTGTGGGCATGCGATGGGATAAAGGGATAGTTTAATAGTATAGTTTGATAGTATTTCATCATCCTTCCATGGGAAATAATACTGATCATCCATTTTAGGGATAGAATGAAAAATGGAAAATAACTGACCAAGCCTGAATAACATTAGATAACAATGTTTTTTATTTGGGGGGGGTTGATTTAAATCAATCAGTTTTTCTATTATTCTTAGTAACATTGCTTCTTTTGGCCTTTGATTTAAACCAATCATTTGCTGCACAATCTCTGTCCCATTTTGCACTTATCTCTCTTATGACACTTCTCACAGCAGTATATAATTTTTGTTTCCACATTGATATCCCCCAATAAACTTTGAGATCTTTGCAAGAAGGACTGTGTATCATTCATCACTGAGTTCACAGCATCAAGCAGAAGGCCTGGAATATATTAGCCTCACTGTGCACTTATTGGTTTGCTCCCTCTGGACTGAGAGTGTGTTTTGCTCATCTCTCTCTCCCTAGCACTTAGCACAGTCCTGGCATATAAGATGCTGAATGTTTGTTGAACTGAGATGAATTAGTTCCCTTCCTGTTCCCTTAGTCCTTGAGCCTCAGTTTCCCCATATGTAAAATAAGGGTAGTAACAGTATCTACTATCTCATAACATTGTTGTGAAGATTAAGTAAGCACTTAGTGTAGCGTCTAACACAGAAAATGTTCAGTAAATATTAGCTGCTATAACTATCATCATCATTATTATCATTATTATTATTATTATTTTTAATTTATTTTTTTGGCTGTGTTGGGTCTTCGTTTCTGTGCGAGGGCTTTCTCCACTTGCGGCAAGCGGGGGCCACTCTTCATCGCGGTGCGCGGGCCTCTCACTATCGCGGCCTCTCTTGTTGCGGAGCACAGGCTCCAGACGCGCAGGCTCAGTCGTTTTGGCTCACGGGCCTAGTTGCTCCGCGGCATGTGGGATCTTCCCAGACCAGGGCTCAAACCCGTGTCCCCTGCATTGGCAGGCAGATTCTCAACCACTGCATCACCAGGAAAGCCCCATCATTATTTTTTGTTGTTGTTGATGAAGCTTCCAGACCTGCTCATGGGAACAGTTCCCTCAAACTGTGCCAACCTTGGTCAGGGTTGTCCTTGGGTATGAGAAGCTATGCCTGTAGATTTTTCTCTCCCTTGTCTCATCACACTGCTTCTGCTGAACTTAAATACCCTGTGTAGTGTAAAACTGTAGCTGACCTTGGAGGGCACATCCACCAGACTAGAAGCTCCCTGAGGACAGGGCCATCTCATACTCATCTCTGGGCCCACATAGGGCCTCATACAATACATGTGTGTTAAAAAAATGAATGAGTGAAAGCTACTCACCTCCAGCTCTTTTTCCCTGACACTAGACTATATGAATACAAATGCCTATAATCCAGAGTTCCCTCTAACCAAGGGACAGGTCCCAGGGAGCCCTGTGTTGTCTACCTTTGTGCTACCCCTCATAGCTCTAGCTAATTCCTTTTAGGTCTTTGGTAATTGGGAATGAATACATCTGCAAAGCTGCAAAACTATTACAGTCTGAATTATGTCTGAAATATGTCACATGTCTAAAAATAATTACTATCAAACTATCCATGTAAATAGCAACAGGTGAGTTATTTAATTCATACTTGCATTTCTACAGTGAAATCATGGGACCCCTGGAAACATGCTGAAATTTGACGTGGAGCTGATTTCTCATTCACACGTTAAGAGGCATTGTCGAGAGTGCTTGGTTCACTTTTTTTGAAAGTCTGGCACTATGTAAGAAAACTTCTAGTTGCCTTATCTCACGTAATCCTTAGAATTTCTCTGGTGGTCATCATTATCCCAATTTTAAAAGTGAGAAAACTAAGGCTCACGGAGGACATGTCATTTTCCCAAGATCACAGAGTCAACAAATGTTGGACTCAAATCAAATCTTTTACCCCTATATCAATAGGGTTTCTGAGTAGAGAACATTTCAATATTTTTGTAGGGCTCACTACATAGGTGAGAAATCATTCCACATCTCCAAACCCCTTTCTATTGTTTTCTCCATCTATCTCTCCTCCCATGGAAGCAAAATCTGAACATAAACTTGCTAGCTAGTCTTCATGAAATTGCAAAAGAGACAAGAAAATCTCTTTCCGAGTGACATGGGTTACAGAGGAGTTTCTGGGGAGCCATGGAAGCTATAGAGGTGGGGTGGCAGAAGAGGTGCGGTAGGAAAGTGGGAAGTAGGAGACCTTTAATCATAAGCAACACACATGAAGGATCCTGTCTCTATTCTGAAGCTGAGCAGAGCTAAGGGACCTCAAGGACTGGATACCCACTTACTGATGGGCCCAGGGGGCCTTAGGCAAGGTGCTAACCTCCTTTCCCCATTTAGGGTTTTGGACAAGATCTGAAGGTGATTCAGTTAGGACTTAGAGATAAGTAGTATGTTACATGCTGGTTTGGATTGGCTGTATTTTTGGGTTTTTAAAAATTTCTTTTATTTTATTAAATTAATTAATTAATTTTATTTATTTATTTTTTTAACATCTTTATTGGAGTATAATTGCTTTACAATGGTGTGTTAGTTTCTGCTTTATAACATAGTGAATCAGCTATACATATACATATATCCCTATATCTCCTCCCTCTTGTGTCTCCCTCCCACCCTCCCTATCCCACCCCTCTAGGTGGACACAAAGCACCGAGCTGATCTCCCTGTGCTATGCAGCTGCTTCCCACTAGCTATCTATTTTACATTTGGTAGTATATATAAGTCCATGCCACTCTCTCACTTTGTCCCAGCTTACCCTTCCCCCTCCCTGTGTCCTCAAGTCTATTCTCTACGTCTGCGTCTTTATTCCTGTCCTGCCCCTAGGTTCTTCAGAACCTTTGTTTTTTTTTTTTTTTAGATTCCATATATATGTGTTAGCATACGGTATTTGTTTTTCTACTTCAGACTTGCTTCACTCTGTATGACAGACTCTAGGTCCATCCACCTCACTACAAATAACTCAATTTTGTTTCTTTTTATGGCTGAGTAATATTCCACTGTATATATGTGCCACATCTTCTTTATCCATTCATCTGATGATGGACACTTAGGTTGCTTCCATGTCCTGGCTATTGTAAATAGAGCTGCAATGGACATTGTGGTACATGACTTTTTTTGAATTATGGTTTTCTCAGGGTATATGCCCAGTAGTGGGATTGCTGGGTCGTATGGTAGTTCTATTTTTAGTTTTTTAAGGAACCTTGTTGGCTCGTTTTTAAAAGGATCAGAATTGAAGAGCGGGCGTGGATGGAGGGATATAAAGCCAATCTATGGGAGGCAGAATGAATGACGGTACATCACCAGTTTCATTTTATACACAGTGAAGTCACAGGCCATACCAAGGCATTATCCGATTTTTGAAATAAATGCCCCTCCCTCACAAATAATAAACAAAACAATAACACTACAACCAGACTACATTCCTCCAAGGGGTCCAAAGCACTAAGAATATAGGAGACAGCACTCTAGATAAAATACAGTCCAGCTTGGTTTTAAAAAATATCCATCCGGCTTCAGGAAAAGAAGCCTTAAAATTTTATTTACACAGGTGCTGGCTCAGGTTTCTATTGAATCTGTCCCCAACATACTTTTAAGACACGCCTCTGGCTGTGGAGGGAAACCAATGGCTGAAGAATGTGGAAGATAATTTATGACCTCTCTTAGCTTTTTTCCTGACCTGTGGCTATGGATCTGAATTTACCAGGGAGGTCAGACAAATCTTGTTGCAGACAAAGATACACAGAGAGCTCTGACACTTTCGAGTCCAAAGCCCAAAACTCAAGAGAGGCGATGAACACATGCTTGCTGGGCTTTCTGGGGAATGTTACTCATAGTGCCCTGGGAGGCCAAGAGGAAAGAGGAAGAGATTGACCTTTGCTATGTTCTTATACAAATGCTACTGGCCCTTCGGATCACCAATTAAGTAACACTGAAGATAAGTGGTTGTTTGAGAACCTTACACTAACCCAAAGCTTTCTTTACCAGAGAACTACCATAAATACTATCTGCCATCTCTCCTTTCTGCTACCCAGGGAACACCATAAGTGTATGTGTGCCAATGACCAAGGCTTCACTCCAGTAGAAGGAACCAAAACTTATTGGGCACTGGAGCTGTGTTACATATCATTTAGTTCTTACAATAACCTTGTGACCTATTACTATCTTCACAGAGGCACAAAGAAGTTAAGTGACTTGCTCAAGGCTGCATATCTATTAAGTCTTGGAGTTAAGGATTGGGTTCAGGTCTATTTTCCAAGGCTGATGCATATAAAGTGAACCACTGGCCAATAGAAACATCTGGAGTATCTATAAAATTTTAGAGATTTATTGTTAAAGATTTAGGTTGCTATAGATTTATTGCTAAAATATTCAAGATCATTTAGTTCAACGCTTTTATTATTTAGATGGAGATTTGAAGTGAAAAGAAGGAATGAGACATGCCTAAGGCCACATAGTAAGTCAATGGCAGAACCAGAGCCCCATTTGGTGCTCTTGCACTGCATCTTATTCCACTACCTAGATAGCAGTGTGCTTCCAAAAAGCCCAGAGAGTAGAGTAGGAGAGCGATGTACAGCTCAGCATCGGGGTGGGGGGTGCAGGCATAAAAGGCTAACTGAAGGCTGGTCAAGGGACCTGCTGCATCTGATGAGGTTCCCCTCAACCACTTCTGGACTCCAAAATGTTCCTAAAACAAGCATCCAACTTTCACGCAGCCCTGTCTTTGGTCAGTCTGTTCCTGAAGTCCTGTCTTCCTGAAGTTCACTTCCTACCTTTTGTACTTGGCAAACTATTACGCATCCCTTCAGACCTAAATCAACCCTTAACTCCTCTTTGAAGCTTTCTTAAACATTCCAGGTAAAATAACTCATTCTCTTATTCTGTCTGCTCAGTGGATTGTGTACTTACTTCTAGTACAGCACTTATTTTACTCTATTATGTTGGAAACTCTGTGTCATATTCACTCCACAGCCACTAACAAGTTATATGACTTTGGGCAAGTCACTTTAACTTTTCTGTGCCTCCGTTCCCTCATTTGCAAATAGGGCTAATGATAATACCTACATCATAGGGTTATTGTGGGGATCGAATGAGAAAATGTCTACAAAGCAACTAATACATACTGAGTGTTCAATGACTAGTTTTTGTTGTTATCTCTTATCCCAGTGCCTGGTATAGGTCTAGTGTACACAATAAGTAAGCATTGACTGTTTGTTGAATAAATGGATGTTATCTGGGGAAAGTGCCAGTCATCAAATCGCAATTTTAGTTATCCCTGCAGTCAAGTTAAAGGTTTATTATGCTGCCTCACACAATTCTTGGCGGTTCCAAGGCAACAATCTCTGAAGCTCTGCTGATCAGCTGTGAGGCTGGAGAACCCCTCAGACAAGAAGCAAGAAATGGCTGGGATACCCTCATTTCTGCCGTTTATATGTTCTATGAACCTGGAAAAGTCACTTCCTCTCTCTGGGCTTCAGTTTCCTCATCTATAAAATGGCTTGGTCAAATTTTTAGATTTCTGAGTTCTCTTCCTTCAAATTTTAACAGGTTAGCATTTAAAGATCCTGTGATTCCAAGTACTGCAAATCTTTTAAGTCTTTTCATTAAATAACTCATGACTGAGTCAACTGCCCAGAAAGTGAAAGAACTTGTGAACATGGGACTGTAGAAATGTGGTTATCTAACTTATGGACCTGTAAGAGGCTCACAGTCTCCAGGTCCCATATCCAAGTACCACAGTGAAATCATGGTCCGTCTACACTATGAGGTGAACCAGGAGAGGAAGGACAATTAAAAATTTAAAACCCTGATAAAAGAGAAGAAGATTTTGCCTCAATTTTTAGCTCTGTCCTGAAAGACAATATTTTCTGGTTTATGACATCAAAGAGGAGGGGAATGGAGTTCTCTTGCTCCTGGCCCCATGGAAAACATTCTGTGGCACACTTCTCTGAGAAGGCTCAAAGCAAAGAGTCCAGGAACCATGATTCTACCATTTGTATCCATACACCCTGTCTCTGAGTTCTTCCCTTAGCTTGGTAGTGAGGAGTAAAATTCTCATGTGCATAGGTGTTAAATCATGCTTCCTGTTCTGTGGTTGTGTGATGAGAGTGAATTAAGAGCTATCAAGCCTGGTTTCATCAGAATCAGAACTTTCCCTCTGAAGAGTAGGAGTTGGCAGAAGGACTATTACTCACATGTCCCTGGCCCTACCTAATGAAGAGTTTTAAGTATTTGGAGCTCTTTTAAGTATTTGGAGCTTTTTTAGGAAGAAAGCTCCCTGTGATATTGGTGCTACTCATTGGCTCCTTGGTTTCTCCCCACAGTACTTAAGTCTTTCATAAATTCTTTCATTTCTGACTCTATTGTTCCTCTTCACTGTTGTTTTTCTTGTTTGCCTAGGCATTGCACTTTCTTTCTGCTTTAGGTTAGTATGCTTATATATTTGAGGGGTAGTTGTGCTGTAAGAGAGTGACTGCTAGCATTGGACCCAGAAGGCCTGGGTTTAAATCCAGATAGTCCACTTACTACCTGTTGATTAACTGACAAAACCTCAGTTTGCTTACATGGAAAATAAGGAGGATGACCTCTTCCTCTGTTCTAGGTGGTTGGGAAGTTCAATGGAAATTGGATATGAGAGCTCTTCATCCACTGAAGAAATTTAAAGGTGTCCAGGGTTATGATCACTAAGTTCCTTCAGGCAGGCTCCGTATCTTGAGTATGTGAGCCTAGTATCTCATGTGTAGTGAGCACCCAGCAAATGTATACTGACTGAATGCATGAGTAGATTACCACCAGGCCTGTTCTTATGACGTACTCAGTAAAATATAGGCACCAGTCTAGCCAGAAGCTGTGGTGATTTCAGTGGGATGTGTCAGAAGTCACAACATGGGCTGGAAGCAAACGGACTGAGAATTCTAATCTCTTTGCTCCCTTTATAAAGAATCATTCACCTCCAAATCCCAGTTTCCTTCTTTGGATAGGAGGAAGTTTCCTTTTCTGTGCTCTCTTCTGGCAGGTAAAAAGATTACCTGCCTCCTTGGAATGCTGAGGGCAGTTACCTAGCCATGAAGAGAAGGAGCGTGAACACCTGAAAAATAGGTTCCAGAAGTATGCACACATGACTATTATAACTGAAGAGATTGTTTTTTGAAATAACGGCTTCTCCCAGAATTCAGTTATTATGAGGGACAGTGTGTTTCTTGCCATGGGACTAGACTAGAGATCAGAGAAGTAAGAAATAACTCCTACCTCTGAAGAAAAAGGGGGTCTAACACCCTTGCAAGAGCAACCAACTGCTAAAATCTACCACCCAGAGTTTCACAATTATCAAGAGATTCTGTGAGGGATTAAAAAAGCTTCTGGCTGCAGTATATGGACGGGCTTTAAAAATATAACACACTGGGGAATAATAAGGCAAGGTGGAGTGAGATAATGGACTCAGAAGATCTTGCAAGTGACACAGAAATTTCATGTTAATCATTGTTTCATAAAATGCACATGCTATAAATAAGCAGCCACAGGGCACTATAGACCAGCAATGGCAAATTCTTGACATGGCTCCCAAATTGGGCTCTAATAAGAGACTTGGGTGGGCATCAACTGGAATGAGTTACAGAGCTAAATTACTTATTCTGCAGGCCTGTGGTCTAGTCTTGTGATGAGGAGGACCAGAATTAAGCCAGCAAATGTGTAAAGACAAAGAATCATGGGGAAATATATGGTAGATTCATAACTCAACTGGCCACCTGGGCCTTACTTTCTATGAGACAGAGAGTTTTTCCATAACGCTTAGTACCAGATAGTCCCCAAAGCTCTTCCTCTTTACCATCTGGGGTATATGTGGCATCCATCAAAACTCATTCATATATATTTTATAGTTATCCACATGGTTACAGTACAAAAGTCTAAAAAGAAAATGTGTAGAATATTTTCAACTTCTCCTCTGCGTATTGCAAGGGTGAGTGATCAGCAAGATCATCAGAACAAAAGTATCCTCTTGTAGCATTCCTAGATTTGTTTATTTTTCTCCTGTTTAGTGAAAAAAGCTCAGGACCTAGATGCCACCAGACCAGGCATTCTAGGCAAGCAAGGGGAACAAACTTTGACTGGCCAACTCAGAAGAATGTTTAAAATTAGATAATCTAGAGAGTTGCTAAGACACCAGGAGACCAGAAAGAGCAAAATTTACTATGCAGATTTGTAAGCACAGGAGCAAGAGTCAACAAACTACAATTCACCAGCCAAATCCAATGTGCTGCTTGTCTTTGTGTGGCTCAAGAACTGAGAATGATTTTTACATTTTAAATGGTTGGAAAAAATAAAAAAATAGTATTTAAAGGCATGTGAAAATTAAATGAAATATAAATTTCAGTGCCCATAAAGTTTTACTGTAGTACAGCTAAACCCATTAGTTTTGTCTAGGTTTGCTTTCATGCTACAAAGGCAGAGTTGAATAGTACAGTCAGAGACCATATAGGCCACAAAGTCTAAAATATTTACTATCTGGCCCTTTATAGAAAAAAGTTTGCTAACCCCCTAAACTAAAGTCTGGCTATGATATTTAAGAACACCAGAGACAGATAAAAGATAATAGGAGCTTTGCGAAAAAACCTCTAGGACTCGTGCAATCAGGATCAGTCAACTTCTTGGCCAAAGATACCTGATTAAGGCTCTGTTGAAGTTGCAAGTAGATCCTCCTAGCAGAGTTAACTTGCCCTTGGGAAATGTTCCTCCGAAAGTCAGGGAGTGAAGGGGACACTGATATGCACCAAAAACTCTCTGCAAGACTCCAAACAAGAAGTAACATTCAATTCCACATGAGTTGAGGTGGGAAAGAGTAGATTTAAAGGACAGAAAGAGTTCAATAAGGGTTCACTTACATTTCTTCCCTCACAAAAACCTGGGGCAAGAGAAAGAATCAAAGCCATACTTATATAAAATTTGCCAAGGATACTAAATTGGGACATATTGTAAACATCAGTGAGGATGGTGTAATTCTTTGAGTTCAGAATGTAAACTACAGTTTCAATTTTATGATGTGTACCAAACAGTGCTCCATGTGTACAAAACAAATGGATGTACAATCTCCAATGTTTTACTAGAAAATGTCTGAAAAATAGTAAATTCTTGAGCACATAATGCACATGATGAATTAATTAACCCTCTTTGAAACATGATGAGGTAGAGATGAGGATTCATATCCTGATTTTCCAGATGAGAAAATGGAAAAGAAAGGAAGTTATCCAGCCATGGTCATAATGCTGGGAGAAGAGGGAATCTCAGAGTCCTGACTTTTAACCCAGCCCATCCACAGTGCACTCTCTCAGCTGGCTCTATCCCCATCTGAAGATTGATTTTTTTAAGAGAATGGGAGCTAGGATTCACCATCTTCTAGGAAGGCAACACCAAACATGCATACAGGTATAAATGCATGTGTGTTTGCTGAAATTAACAGTGATGGTGTTTGGAACTTGTAGAATTGTCACAAAAAGTGTAAGCTGAAAAGGCATTTTAAAAGTATCTAGTTTAACTCCCTTATTTTACAGACAGGGAAAACTGAGGTCCAAAGGGGGAAATTTTCTTATCCAATGTCACACAACTAAACCCCCTCTGAGCCCCTACCCTGCTCATGGATATCACCTTCCTTTGACTTCCTGGTCTTTTGGATAGCATCTAACATGCCTTCCCCTTTCACCTCCCCACTCATCCCACCCACCCACCACTAACTGATTCTCTACATGCCCGTTTCAAACCCACAGATCATCCACTCAAATGCGCTTACACACACACACACACATACACAAACACATTCTTTCACTAAGTTCCCATCAAGCAAGATTTTAGTGGTTTTTACCCCCTTGACCTATTACCATTATTTTTTAATCTCAAAATATTCAGATCCTTCCCTGACTAGCCTCACCATCACCCCAAACTTCCAGCATTACTGACAACGAGAAAACGTGGGGCTCTCTTCTCTTCTTCCTCCTCAACAGGAAAACCTGGCTAGATTACAATCGACTCTGTGCTGAGCCTTGCACCAATGACAGCATTAAAGCTTCATGGTTTATGAACTACTAAAGCTAGAAATGGATTTCTGTCTGACGTGCCAGGCTTTTAAGTCTTGTACCTGTGCCCAGTCCAGAGATTTCTGAAACCATGAATAAAGTGGTAATCAACACTCTGAATACTCCATCTGAGCTTACTGACAACGACAAATGAGGAAGAAAAGATTTGTGCTCCCACTCCCTCCAAGACAGGTGGAATTCCAAGTTTCAACAAGGCAGATTCACAATCACCTTCAGAAAGGCCATTTGGGCAACAAAGACACATTGTAAAAAAAAAAATCAATAAATGTTCTCTGCAGGTAATAAGACAGCCCTTTGCCTTCAAATAGAGATAATAATGGCAGTAAACTCCAGCTACCAAGCTTTACAGATGGGAGGTGAAAGAAAACACCAATAGTTTTTTTTTTGCTTTGTTTCATGTTTTTTCTTAAACCACATTCTCCTGTCCCTCAAAGGGCTCAGGACTGGAACCTGGGGTTCACATTCCAAAGGAACCAATGGGCTCCATAGTTTTGCAATGAATCCACTGGAGATTTTAATATTTCAAGCAGTTAAGAGCATTTGGCTCCATGAGTTCATAGAGTCTCATTTTCTCAAATAAAATATCACCAAGTTTCCCTAACAAGTGATTCTAGGGACTGAAGAATTTTGAGACCTTGCTGGATTTCCAAGTGCTCAGTAATATGAGTGATTACCCCTCCCCCCAGCTTCCTTGTTCTCAAATAGTCCAAGATCCACATAATAGCAGAGCTCCTCCCAGGCAGCCCTGCCAGCTGCCCTTCTGCCTGCCTCCCTCCTTCAGCCTTAACTTCCTCAGAAAGCTCCCATGTGGAATAGTTATGACAGCAAAATCTTCTCTTTCACAATATGGTTGATCATTCCCACTGTTTTCCAAAAGCAACAATATCATGACCCAGATTTGTAAAACCCAAAGGCAGCATCAAATACAATCTAATCTGTCTGACTATTGAATTTGCTTTTTGCTTGTTTTCTTGAGCTCTTTTCCCATCTAATATGGCTGCTATTACTGTGGTGCCTGGGCTTACTGACACATTAGCTCTAGATGGGTGCTGTGGTTCATTCTCTGCTCTATAGATAGGGCCTACCCGATGACAGGGTATGGGGAAGAGACAGGTTCTCACTGGAGAAGTTGGGGTGATCTGAAGTCTTTGGAGCTACTCCTCATTTCCTTTTCTGACAGCCATTCTTTTGTGAGTACTCTTAAGAAAGGAAGACACTGCTCTCTGTCTCTTTCCAAACTGCCTACGCCTAGGCACTGGTGCCCTGGACTTCATACTGTCCAGTGTAAGCAGTAGCAATGTGTCACTCAAGGCTATGGGTGGAACATGCAGCATATTTTCATTAATACTAAATGTTAGCTGTCTCCTTGTTGCCTGGGGGACTATAAGAAAACAAAATAGCTTTCCATTTTATAGGTATTCCTGCCATCTGGCTAAAATGGTGAAAAGATAATCATCATTCCAATTGGCTATCAACAGGGAGGCCAGTTAAAGGGCACACACTTTCTACCTTTTCTCTAGATGCCAAGAACTCTGTGGTGCTTCTGCTGTCCTCTGGTGGGTGTCATCATATTCCTGCTGAAAAGTGTGGCCTATATACCTACCACTTTCAAGACTGTCCTCAGGGATTGTAGCCTTTATATAAGGAAAAGCTGTCTGTTTTGATTCTGACTTGGAACTCAAACCTTCTAGGCCAGTGAGAAGGAAGAAAAAGGTCTTGGCAGGAAGTACTTCCTTTGTGGAAAGTGGAGGCAGGAGTAAATAGTGGTGTTTAGCAACTGGGTCTGCTCCCAGAGCAGAGCATCTCTGTCTAGAAACTGTTCATCAGCATCCCTTTGAGAAGAAAGCCCTTAGTACAAGATGTGGAATGAAGTGGATGAGTAGGAGGCTTAAGCCCAGGGAGATTGGGAAGGAAGGAGGCACTAGTATATATAGGAGGTCTGGAAGTGTGAGTTCCTGCTGTAAGATGCAGCCTGAGCACCTCTGGGGGCTAAGCAGACATTAATTGTTTTAAGCTAAATAATACTAAGGAGCCAGGGTTTGAGCCCACTTAGCCAAATATAAGATGCAACTTAGCTTATGGTTCTGGACCAATGGACAGGGCCTGAGGGCAAGTCTCTGGAGAGAATAAAAATGTTTCATCACTTTGGGTCCTTATCTACCTAGGAGCTATTAATGCAAAGAGGCCCCAAGGATGCAGCAGCAGGAGGGAGCAGGTGCATAGACTGATGGTCTGCTGAACAGTGAGAACACTTCCTTTCTGGGGCCGAGGCCAGGAAGCCTTCACGAAGGAACAGTTTCGTATTCACCACAGAGAACAGGCTGGGGATTCGGTTGGGGTTTCTCCACTTCTAACCTCTCTAATAAGGACAATTTTTTCCCTCACTAGGCAGGAGAATGGAACACAAGCAAGGAGGAAATTAAATCTTTTCAAATCATTAATTTTTCTTTCATTCCTAGGACCCACCAAGCTCCAATCACCAGCTGGGACCACCTTCATTGCCTACATTGCCTATACTACCAAGGCTGCCAAAGCCAGGGGACCAGCAAGTATGAAAACTGACTTTTTTTAAGGCTCTTAGGTTCTTTGAACCAGCCCTGCCAGTTACCTTGTCTCAGAGATGATAAAATCCTGGGTCCTGATAGACTGGTGTCTCTTTTTAGAAGATAAAGGAGAAAGGGAAACAGAAGTTAGTGTCCAAGACCCTTTACCTTCAGCGGCTCTTTTAAAGAAGACTTTGCAGCTTCCACAAGTGAGAGCTCCATAGTGACAGCCAGAAGCTTCATCCCCACAAATAAGGCAGGTCTTCTGGGGTGGAAAGTAATAGTCGATGGGCAGAACATGGTCCCTGGTAGTCTCCAAACTGAAAAGACCCAAGAGGAACAATGCAACACATGTCAGTACTTGACAGAAACAGGAGGGTAGAAGTCTGAAGTCTTCAGTAGTAAAGTGCACGTGTAAATGATTATTTATTGCTTAACTGAGTCAGGGTGAAGCTGAATTTTCCTTGGACTTCTCCTAGGGATTATGTTTGTAGGGTTTCCTGTCATATGGACAGAGCCCTTTTGGATCCTGCGAAAGCATGGGAGAAGTTCTCTGGAATCAGCCAATCCCATGGGCTATGTCTACATGAGGGAAGGATGAAGGCAGAAACCTGAGGTTAAGGTCTTTAACTTAAGTTGGTGGTCAGGAAACAATTTCAGAGTAACTAAATGGTATGAACTCAGCCCTAAGACCTTACCTTATCCAAAGGGAGACCTATGGCAAAACCAGACTAAGCATCAAAGCACTTTGATGTGCTTTGCTCTAGTTCTCTGAGCCTCACTCTCATCTGTAAGTAGGAATAATTATCACCCATCTTACTGAGCTACTTGTGTGAGTGGAGGTATGAATTAAACAAAAGTATAAAAAGCTCTTGAAATGAATACAGAAGTGAGGGATCATGATTAGTATTATCATACCAGTCTTCTTTGGTCTTTTTTCCATTCCCTCACTTTCTTTAGGAGTCTATCTAGATCACATGGAAATCCCCCACCCACATTCTATAACATAAAGTAGCAGAATCCCTATGCCAGATTTTATTGTGTAATGATGCACAATGATGCTGGAAATCTTTCAGGCAACCATCTCAACACTTAGCCATTTGAATACTCAGGTTCCTTGGGCTAGGATGGAGCTTCACAGGTCACCTAGTTTAACTGCCTATCTCCAAGAGGATCTGTGTCTGTGTCCTTCCAAGTGAACTGAAGGAGAGGGCCAGAAAGCCAATCCTAAAACCTTAATGGAAAGGTAGCTCTTAGTCTCCCATGGTAATTAACTCAAATTTAAACAAATGGAACATGGTTCATACTACCCAAAGGTCAAATTTTTCTCTTCTATGTCCTATGTCTAATCATTAAACAAAATGTTAAGTGACTTCTTGGGTAAATCTGCCACAGATAGGTGACAACTGCATATTCTCTCATCCACAGGAATGCAGCCACCATTTTTATGAATACTTCTTTCTTACTAAGCAAAGACGGAAGGAAAATAAGCCTGTTCACTGTGTTGGGTGATTTCAACGCCTCAAAACAATTTTGTGAGACATTTTTTTCTCATTATTATATCAGATGAAGAAAGTCAGACTCAGAGAAGGAAAGCTCAAAACTATTTGACCCAAGCCCAGGACTCTCTAACTCCAAATCTAACACAATTTCCATTACCCTATTGTCTTCTCAGTACTCACCTTCACTTTCTACCCATGGCTCTTTGGTTATCATACTCAGCACAGTCATCAGAATCCCAAAAGAGTATGAAAGGTTATCCTCCTCTCAGTGCTCAGTGAGCAGCCCTGGCAGGGCAAGAGCAAAGAAGGCTTTCACTCAGGCTACACTTGACAAGCACTTTATCTCTAAGACACAAATATTAGCTTTTATTCACATCCCAAGTACAACAGAAAGCACTCAGAAAGTTCTGCTCATATGCAAACCCAGCAGCCGATTATGGCGGCCTATCTCTTCTCCCCATAATCCTTCCCTTTCCTACCTTAACCGGAAAGCCAGCAGGAGTCTGTCCACCAAACCAAGACTAAGAGGGCCACAAGTTCCACAGGAAAAGGGCTCACTTTCCATAAACAAATGGGCCAAAAGCTAAGAATGTCATTCCTTTGGCTAAAAATGTCATTTCCTTGGGTAAAAATTGTGCCCCCATCCTCATTCATGAAACAAGGAGAAGATGCAGAGGGTTTTTGTTGTTGTTTATTTGTTTGTTTTTAAGTGTCTTCATCTTCTTCTTATATTTTATGACTTCTGTAACTAATACAGTTAAAATCTAAAGGACATGTATTAAGGCACTTTATGTGCCAAGCTATTTCATATATATCATCTCATTTAATCTTTATAACAACCCTACCAGGTAGTTCTGTATCATCACTATATTGTAGGAGAGGAAGCTGATGCTCAGGAAAATTAAGTAAACTTGTTCAAGATCACTCCTCTAGTAAGTGGAAATGCCAGGTTACCATCCGAGGTAAGTCTGACTACAAAGTGTGGATTTGTAACCAATGGCTAACCATGTTATGAGACTGAAGGTCTAGATTAGATAGGTTGATTCAACTCAACTAGTATCACCTGGCCCTATGGACCAGGTACAGGGCTAAGTGCTGGGGATATAGTGATGATCAAGATATTATCCTTGCCTCTAAGCAACTTGCTATTTAGTAGAGAAGAAAGACAGGAAGCAAAGAACTGTAAAATAACATAGTAGATGATATAATAAAGTAGAGTGCATATTGCTACAAATGAGAAAGTACCTCAAAGACAGAAATGCATTTTGACAGGTATAAAGGTATATATGTGTATATATGAATGAGATGATGATGGTAATGCCAGTAATTATTATTATATGATTGAAGAGTAAATATTAGATAAACAAAATGAGAACCTGCATAAAGTAAATAAGTGGTCTTTTTGGAAAGAGCCTTTAAAAATAGAAATTTTCATCCATACTAAAATTTAAAATACAACACAAATTATTTAAAAGAATCTAATTAATCAAATTTATAATCAATACTTAAAGACTGAAGAACGTCATCATTTTATTTATTAGATATGAATTTAATAAAATACACTTCACACAAAAATAACTATAAAGGAGGTGGAAGAGTAGGAGAAGTAATGAAGGCAATTTTAGAATTTGAATTTTTCCTAATTACAACCCACTTTGGCTAGAGGCCTGAGATATTTCCTGACCTTACCAGGCCAGTCTCTCTCTACCTCCTCTCTCTGGCAAAATGATTTGGACAGGATTCCCACTGACCCTGGCCTAGTGTGAACAAAGGGCACATTGCAGTGACTCATGGACTGATTGATCTTCTAGCACTGGAAATGAGAATTACAACTGCAGTCCCTCTCCCAGGTTCGCATTCTAGAGAAACTTTTGCACATTTGTACCAGGAAGCATATGCAGAAATGGACATACCAGCTTTGTTTATAGAAGCAGAAATGATAAACATCCACTGAGAGGAGAAAGGATAAATTATATCATACTCATTCAATAAAGTACAATTCAGCAATGACAAGGAACGGAATATATCTACAAATAGGTGAATCTCACAAGCTAATGTTGCATAAAAGACAATTCATGATAGCATACATACAATATGATTCCATTACATAAAATTTGAAAAGAAAGAAAAGTAAACAATATGTAATTTGGGAATATATATGTGAAAAGACATAAAAATGCCAGGGAGTGATAAACCCCAAATATAGGACAGTGGTTATCCCTGAGGGGAGGCTGTGGGGGTAATAATATAAGGAAGGGAGATACAAACTGATTTATGCATTCATTAAAAAAATATTTATTAAGCACCTGTTACATATCTGGCACCATTCTAGGTCCTGGGGTTAGTTAAACTAGTGAACAAAAAATAGTGTTAATGTTCTCGTTCCTTAATCAGGGCTCATGAGTGTTTGTTTTATTATTATGCTGTATAAGTAACTTGCATGTTACTTGTATTTTGTATGGTTATAACAGAACACAATAAAAAAATTAAAAGAAAAACCTCAGAAGTTTCTAACATCTCCCTACATAACATTCTAACTGCAAGCACAGCAAAGGTTTGCTTTGAGAATAAGTAAGTGCAGAATTTGCATGCAACATTGTGTTTTTTACCACCTCCCCTGTGTTATGTGCTCAGTTATTATTCCAATGCTGGGCATTCAGTTTTATGAAGTCTGAAGCAAAAGCCCTGCCACACAGCATGGAAATTTTCCAAACAAGAACATGACTTGCTATTCTCCAATGGTTTCACAATTAATTAAATGAAAGTGGTTTACTAGAAACTATAGGCTTACAAACGCCAGCTCAACTATGAGGATGCTGGGTTCAGAAACCCTTGGCACCCAGCTGTAATCTCAGTCTCTCTCTCTCTCTCTCTCCCCTGATCTCTCTCTGTCTCCCTCTCTTTCTCTGTCTCTCAGACTTGAGGATACTTTAGATACCTTAAGGGGTCTGGCTAATTTAAGCAAGTCCCTCAGTGATTGTGGAACCAGGATGAAATGTAAAAGTCACAGACCAGTTTTCCCTGTTTGGGAGAGAATGTAAACTCAGCAGGGCTTTTGAGCCAGCCAGACCTGGGTTAATATCTTGCCTCTACCACTGAACCTTGGGCCCAGTAATTAGGCTCTCTGAGATCAACTTGCCTTGTCTGGAGAGTGGGGATATTTTCTACCCTTGAGGGCTTTTGTGAGAACTACATTGAATAACAAATGTTAAGTCCTTCCCTCTATGCCTGCCACATGGTAGCTGCATTATAAGTCTAGGATGCCATTACCTTTTGTCTTACCATAAAAAAGGGAAATGTCTTATAGTCTTAAAATAGAAAAGACCATCCTTCTTGGCTACATAGTATTCTTAGGGAAAGGTAAATATAGGTGGAGAGAGAAGGAAAAAAGGCTAGATGTGTAAAAGTATATCATTTTTATACATACCTCTGTACTTTTCAAACAAGAAGGGATTTAGGAAACCACCAAACATCTTTACAGAGCATCATATTTTTCCTGATGTTGAGTAATTTAAAAAATATTTTTATTAATCACATTGTGGAATATAATGAAGACTTTACATGAATTTTTAAGATAAAAATCAAAGAGTTCAAAGTTATTTTCTCCTCATAGATCACTTGTGCCTACTTCTTTGGGGGTATAAAGGATATTTCAGTAGAAAATTTGGCAAAGTAATGACATAAGACTTGTAGCTACTTTTCCCCTGACAGCCTGAGATTCTAAATTTGATAACTGTCTGTCCAAGAAGACAATCATGTTTTCTTTTAAAAGTATTACCCGAGCTTATGTCATATCTCTCCAATTCTCTTTAATGACGCCTTTTGTTGAAGTGGGAAGGTATACAGGTACAACATCTGGTTTTCATGGTCATCTCTGTCACTTTCTAACAGAATGACCTTGAACAAGTCATTTTACCTAAATTTCTTCACATGCAAAATGCATAAAGAAATATAGAACTCACAAGACTGCTATGAAGATTCAGTGAGATTCTGGAGGTAAAGCAGCTCACACCATTGCTGAGAAGTGAGTTGGGATTTTGAGAGAGATGGCCTTGAATCCATGGAAAGTATTACCATCTTAACAACACTAAATCTTCTCACATCAGGACCCAACTCCACACACCAGCTAGTCAGCACCAGCACCAGACTCCTGGGGTCACAGAGGCAGCTGCACGAGGGCCCAGCCCTCCCCATCCACAGACCAGCACCAGCCCTGGGACCCAACAGGATCTGAAGCCAGCTATACCAGGGCCAAGCCCCACCCACCAGGGGGCTGGCATCAGCCCCAGGAACCCTTGGGCCACACAGCCAGCTGACTCAGGACCCGGCCCCACCCACCATCAAGCCAGCAGCCACTGCACAAGGGAGGGCCTGGCAGCCAAACAGGCTGGGAACCAACCCCACCTACCAGCATTCTCACAGTAGTCAGCCCTGCCACAAAAGAAGGGCACATGCATGTACAAGGGGGCACCATCAGAGCATATATCTCTGGTGAACAGAGGGCAGTGTGCTGCTGGGCCTCATAGAACATCCTTCATATAACGTCACTTCTCCAAGACTGTGAAACGTAACTGATCTGCCTAATAAGTAGAAAGAAAAACAGAAAATTAGGCAAAATGAGGAGACAGAGGACTATATTCCAAACAAAGGAACAGTACAAAACCTCAGAAAATGAACTAAATGAAATGGAGATATGCAATATATCCAATAAAGAGTTCAAGTTAATGATCATAAGGGTGCTCAATGAACTTGGGAGAAGAATGGATGAACAGAATTTTAACAAGGAGATAGAAATTATAAGAACCAAACAGAACTGAAGAATACAATAATTGAAATAAAAAAATATACAAGAAGGAATCAACCATAGATAAGGTGATACAGAGGAATGGATCAACAAACTGGAATACAGAGTAGTGGAAATCACCCAGGCTGAAGAGAAAAAAATAATTTAAATGAGAACAGTTTAAGAGACATATGGGACAACATCAAGTGTACTACCATTCACATTATAGGGATCCCAGAAGGAGAAAAAAGAGGGAA
Source organism: Balaenoptera physalus (assembly GCF_965194825.1). NCBI lineage: Eukaryota > Metazoa > Chordata > Mammalia > Artiodactyla > Balaenopteridae > Balaenoptera > Balaenoptera physalus. The sequence goes on along the minus strand of NC_138903.1, from coordinate 57,800,988 downwards.
AGGGGCAGATAACTTATTTGAAGAAATAATACCTGAAAACTTCCCTAACCAGGGAAAAGAAACAGACATCAAGGTCCAGAAAGCACAAAGAGTCCCAAACAAGATGAACCCCAAAAGGTCCACACCAAGACAGACAAATAAAAATGGCAATAGTTAAAGAGAATCTTAAAAGCAGCAAGAGAAATAAACAATTAGAAAGACTAACAAGACTATCAGTTCACTTTTCAGCAGGAAATTTGCAGGTCAGAAGGGAATGGCAAGATATATTAAAAGTGATGAAAGGGAAAAACATACAACAAAGAATATTCTCCCCAACAAGGTTATCATTCAGATTTAAAGGAGAGATAAAGAGTTTCACTAACAAAAAGAAGTGAAAAGAGTTTATTACCACTAAATCCACACTGCAAGAAAAGACCATAACTAGAAATATGAAAAGTATGTGATAAAAGATTTCATTGGTAAAGGCAAAGATACAGTGAAGGTAATAGATTAACCACATATAAAACTGGTACCAAGGTTAAAAGACAAAAGTAGTAAAATCATCTATATCTATCCACAATAAGTAGTTAAAGAATACACAAAACAAAAAGATGTAAAATATGATATCAAAAACATCAAATGTTTGGGGGGTGATAAAAATGTAGGGTTGTTAGAATGCATTCAAACTTAAGAGATGATGAACATCAAATCGTTATCATATATATATATATATATATATATATATATATATATATATATATATATATATATATATATCATAAGGTACACATGCAAAAAAGAGAAATTCAAACATAACACTAAAGAAAGTCATCAAATCAAAATGGAAGAGAGAGGAAGAAGAAGAAAAAAAGTGCAAAAACCACCAGAAAACAATTAACAAAATGGCAATGAGTAAATAATTACTTTAAATGTAAATGGACTACATGCTCCAGTCAAAAGACATAGAGAGAATGAATGCATTAAAAAAAAATAAGACCCATATATATGCTGCCTACAGTAGACTCACTTCAGATTGAAAGACACACACAGACTGGAAGTGAAGGGACAGGAAAATGTATTCCATGCAGATGAAATGGAAGGAAAGCTAAAGTACCAATACTTATATCAAACAAAATAGATATTAAAAAAATATAAGAAGAGATGACTAAGAACATTAAATAATTATAAAGGGATTAATTGAACAATAAAATATAACAATAGTAAATACATATGCACCCAACATAAGAGCACTTAAATACATAAAGCAAATATTAACAAACATAAAGGGAAAAACTGATAGTAACACAATAATAGTAGAGGGCTTTGACACCCTATGTATATCAATGAAAATATCATCCAGACAGAAAATCAGTAAGGAAACACAGGCCTGAAAGTACACATTAGATCAGATGGACTTAATAGATCTATATAGAACATTTCATCCAAAAGCAGTAGAATACACTTTCTTTTTAAGGGCACATGGAACATTCTCCAGGATAGACCACATGCTAGGTCACAAAACAAGCTCAATAAATTACAAAGACTGAAATCATATCAAGAATATTTTCTGACCACAATAGAATGAGGCTAGAAATCAACAAGAAAAAAAAACTGGAAAAAACACAAACACATGGAGGCTAAAATATGCTACTAAACAAACAAAGAGTCACTGAAGGAATCAAAGAGGAAATAAAAAATATCTGAAGAAAAATGAAAATGAAAACACAATGATCCAAGATCAACAGGATGCAGCAAAAGCATTTTGTAGAGGAATTTTTATAGTGATAGAGATAGAAGCCTACCTCACAAAAACAAGAAAAATATCAAATAAACAATCCAAAACTTATACCTAAAAGTCCTAGAAAAGGAAGAACAAACAAAACCCAAAATTAATAGAAGGAAAGAAATAATAAAGGACAGAACAGAAATAAATAAAATAGAGATAAAAAGACAATAGAAAATAATCAATGAAAGAAAGAAATGTCTCTTTGAAAAGATAAATAAATTTGATAAACTTTTAGCCAGACTCATCAAAAAAGAAGTAGAGAAGACTCACATAAATAAAATCAGAAGTGAAAGAAAAGTTACAACTGACACAACAAAAATACAAAGTATAATAAAAGATTACTATGTATACTTATACAAAAATAAAATGGACAACCTAGAAAAAAATGGATAGGTTCCTAGAAACATATATTCTCCCAAGACTGAATAATGAAGAAATAGAAAATATGAAGAGACCAATTAACAATAATAAAGTTGAATCAGTAATACAAAAATCCTAACAAAGAAAAGTCCAGGACCAGACGGCTTCACAGGTGAATTCTTCAAAACAGTTGAAGAAGATTTAACATCTATCCTTCTGAAACTATTAAAAAAAAAAATGAGGAGCAAGGAATGCTTCCAAACTCATCATATGAGGCCAGCATCACCTGGATACCAAAACCAGACAAAGATACCACAAAATAAGAAAATTACCTGCCAAGATCACTGATGAACATAAATGGAAGAATACTCGATAAAATATTAGCAAACAAAATTCAACAATACATCAAAAGGATCATACACAATAATTAAGTGAGGAAATTCCCTCCCTGGTGGTCCAGTGGTTAGGACTCCATGCTCTCACTGCCGAGGGCTCGGGTTTGATCCCTGGTCAAGGAACCAAAATCCCACAAGCTGTGTGGCATGGCCAAAAAAAAGAAAAAAAATAAAAAAAAGATCTAGTGAGATTTATCCCGGGATACAGGATGGTTTGGTATCTGCAAATCAATCATTGTGATACACCTCTTCAGAAACTGAAGGAAAAAATATCATATGCTACTCTCAATAGATGTAGAGAGAGCATTTGACCAAATTCAACAATGATTTATGATAAAAAAGTGGATCTAGAGGGAACATACCTCAACATAATAAAGGTCATATATGACAAACCTACAGCCAACATAATACTCAATGGTGAAAAGCTAAAATCTTTTCCTCTAAGATTAGGGACAAAACAAGGATGCCCACTCTTTCTTCTTTTATTCAACATAGTACTGGAATCCTAGCCACTGCAATCAGGTAAGAAAAATGGGTAAAAAATACTCCAAATTGGAAAAGCAAGAAATAAAGCAGTCAGTGTTTGCAGATAACATGACACTATATACAAAAAGTCCTAAAGATGCCACACACACACACAAAACACTTAGAACTAACAGTAAATTCGGTAAAGTGGCAGGATAAAAAATTAAAATACAGAAATCTGTTGTATTTCCATAAGCTAATAACAAACTATCTGAAAGAGAAATAATAAAAAACAATCCAATCTACAATTACATTAAAAAGAATAAAATATCTAGGAATAAATTTAACCAAGGTTGAAAGACCTCTTTACTGAAAACTAAAAGATACTGATGAAATAAGTTGAAGTCAACACAAACATATGGAAAGATATACCGTGATCAGGAATTGGAAGAATTAATATTGTTAAAATGACCATACTCCCAAGGCAATATACAATTTCAAAACAATCCCTGTCAAAATACCAATGGCATTTTACACAGACCTAGAAAATATAATTCTAAAATTTCTATGGAAACACAAAAGACCCTAAATAGCCTAAACAGTCTTGGGAAAGAAGAACAAAGCTGTAGATATCATGCTCTATAATTTCAAACTATACTACAAAGCTACAGTAATCAAAACAGTATTGTATTGGATCAGTGAAACAGAATAGAGAGCCCACAAATAAACCCACACTTCTATGGTCAATTAGTGGAGGCAAAGGAGGCAAGAATATACAATGGGGAAAAGATAGCCTCTTCAATAAACAGTGTTGGGGAAACTGGATAGCTATAGGCAAAAAAATCAAATTGGACTCATTCTCACACCATATAAAAAAAGTAAACTCAAAATGGATTAAATACTTAAATGTAAGATGTGAAATAACAAAGTCCTACATGAAAACAGGCAGTATGCTCTTTGACATCAGTCTTAGCATTATATTTTTTATATATCTCTTCAAGTATGAGAAACAAAAGCAAAAATAAACAAATGGGAACAAATGGTACTACATCAAACTAAAGAGCTTTTGCACATTGACTGAAACTATCAAAAAAATGAAAAGGTAACTTATTGAGTGAAAGAAAATATTTGCAAATGATATGTCTGACAAGGTATTAACATCAAAAATATACAAAGAACTCACACAACTCAACATAAAAAAAACACAACCCAATTAAAAATGGGCAGAAGACCTGAGTAGACAATTTTCCAGAGAAGACAAACAGATTGCCAACTGTCACAGGAAAAGATGCTCAGCATCACTAATCATCAGGGAAATGCAAATCAAAATCACAATGAGATACCACCTCACACCCGTCAGAATGGCTACCATCAAAAAGACAACAAAAAACAACTGTTGGCAAGGATGTGGAGGAAAGAGACTCCTCGTGCACTGTTGGTGGGAATGTGTGTTGGTGCAGCCACTAGGCAAAACAATACGGAGGTTCATCAAAAAATTAAAAATAGAACTGCCATCCAATCCAGCAATTCACTTCTGGATATTTACCCAAAGAAAACAAAAATACCAATTCAAAAAGATATATGTACCCTATGTTCATTGAAGCATTATTTACTATAGTCAAGATATGGAAGTAATCTAAGTACCCATCCATAGATGAATGGATAAAGAATATATGGTATACAACCACACACACCACAGTGAAATATTACTCAGCCATTAAAAAATGAAATCTTGCTATTCCTGACAGCATGAATGGATCTAGAGGGTATTATGCTATGTGAAATAAGTCAGATAGAGAAAGACAAATTCTGCTTGTTTTCACTTATACGTGGAATATAAAACACAAGAAAAGGAATTCCTTGGTGGCCCAGTGAGTACGACTCCATGTTCCCAAGGCAGGGGGCCTGGGTTCAATCCCTGGTCAGTGAAGTAGATCCCACATGCATGCTGCAACTAAGAGTTCACATGCCACAACTAAGAGTCCACATGCTGCAACTAAGAAGTCTGCATGCTGCAACTAAGAAGCCAGCATGCCACAACTAAAAATCCCATGTGCCGCAACTAAGACTCAGTGCAGTCAAAATAAATAAATAAATAAATATTAAAAAATAAACAAAACTTAGAAAAAGAGTGTAGTCCTTGGTTATAAAAATAAATAAATAAAAAACAAGAAAAACAAACAATAAAAACAAACCAAAAAATGACTTATAAAGAGAAGAAACGGGTGGTTCCCAGATGAACGGGTGTTGGGGGATGAGGGGAAAGGTGAAGGGGTTGAGATGATCCAAACCTCCAGTAATATGATAAATAAGTCACAACAATGCAATATGCAGTATAAATAATTTAACAATTTTGTATGGGACAGATGGTTACTAGACATCATGGGATCATTTCACAATATATACAAATGTCAAATCATTATGTAGTACACTTGAAACTATATTAACTATATTTAAAAAAAAATAAAACATATTAAATCTTCAGATCAATGAACACAGAATATTATTAAATTGATTTACACCTTAAGTTTATTTCCATAGTGTTTTATAGTTTTTTTTTGTAATTGAAGTATAGTTGATTTACAATATCATATTACTTTCAGCTGTACAGCATAGTGATTCAGTATTTTTGAAAATTATTCTCTGTTATAGGTTATTACAAGGTAATGACTATAATTTGCTGTGCTTTACAAATCCTTGTTGCTTATCTACTAAACTTAGTAGTTTGTATTAGTTAATCACATGCTACTCATTTGTCCCTCCCCTCTTTGGTAACCACACTTTTGTTTTCTATACCTGTGAGTCTGTTTCTGCTTTTTTTTTTTTAATTAATTAATTTATTTATTTATTTTTGGCTGTGTTGGGTCTTCGTTTCTGTGCGAGGGCTTTCTCTAGTTGCGGCAAGCGGGGGCCACTCTTCATCGCGGTGCACGGGCCTCTCACTGTCGAGGCCTTTCTTGTTGTGGAGCACAGGCTCCAGACGTGCAGGCTCAGTAGTTGTGGCTCACGGGCCCAGTTGCTCCATGGCATGTGGGATCTTCCCAGACCAGGGTTCAAAGCCGTGTCCCCTGCATTGGCAGGCACTGTGCCACCAGGGAAGCCCCATGTTTCTGTTTTGCATATACATTAATTTATATTATGTTTTAGATTCCATGTATAAGTGATATCATACAGTATTTATCTTCCTTTGTCTGACTTATTTCACTGAGCATCATGTGTTCTAGGTCCATTCATGTTGCTGCAAATGGCAGAATTTCATTCTTTTTTATTGCTGAATAATATTCCATTGTGTGTGTGTGTGTGTGTGTGTTTGTGTGTGTGTATGTGTGTGTGTATGTGTATCACATCTCCTTAATCCAACCGTCTATTGATGGGCACTTGGGTTGCTTCCATGTTTTGGCTATTGTAAATAGTGATGCTATGAACAGTGGGATGCATGCCCTTTTTCAAATAACTTTTTTCATTTTTTCTGGATATATACCCAGGAGCGGAATTTCTGGATCATGTGGTAGTTCTATTTTTAGTTTTTTGAGGAAATTCCACACTGTTTTCCATAGGGGCAGCACCAATTTACATTCCCACCAACAGTGTACAGGGTTCCTTTTTCTCCCCATCCTCTCCAACATTTGTTATTTGTAGGCTTTTAGATGAATGGCCATTCTGACAGGTCTGAGGAGATATCTCACTGTTGTTTTGATATGCATTCCTTTAATAATTAACGATTTTGAGCATCTTTTCATGTGTCTGTTAGCCACCTGTATTTCTTCTTTGGAAGAATGTCTATTCAGGTCTTTTTCGCATTTTTTATTGGGTTGTTTGTTTGATATTGAGTTGTATGAGCTGTTTATTTACCTTGGATATTAACCCCTTGCTGGTCACATCATTTGTAAATATTTTCTCCCAGTCCATAGGTTGTCTTTTTGTTTTGTTGACGGTTTCCCTTGCTGGGCAAAAGCTTTTAAGTGTAATTAGGTCCCATTTGTTTATTTTTGCTTTTGTTTCTTTTGCCTGAGGAGACCAATCCAAAAAAACATTGCTGTGATTTATGTCAAAGAGTGTTCTGCTTATGTTCACTTCTAGGACTTTTATGATTTTCATTTTTACATTTAGGTCTTTAGATTTTGATTTTATTTTTGCATATAATATGAAGGAATGTTTGAATCTCATTATTTTACATGTGGCTGTCAGGTTTTCCCAGCACCACTTGTTGAAGAGATAATCTTTCCTCCGTTCTATATTCTTGCCTTCTTTGTCATAGATTAATTGACCATAGATGTTTGGGTCTATTTCTGGGTTCTCTATTCTGCTCCATTTATCTACATGTCTGTTTTTGTGCTGGTACCATGCTGTTCTGATTACTGTAGCTTTGTAATATAGTCTGAAGTCTGAGAGGGTAATACCTCCAGCCCTGCTCTTTTTTCTCAAGGTTGCTTTGGCAATTTGGGGACTTTGTGGTTCCATATGAATTTTAGAATGATTTATTCCAGTTATGTGAATAATTTCATGGGCATTTTGATAGGATTGCATTAAATCTATAGATTGCTTAGGATAGTATGGACATTTTAACAATATTAATTCTTCCAATCAAAGAGCACAGGATAATTTTTTCATTTCTTTGTATAATCTTCAATTTCCTTCATCAATGTTTTATAGTTTTCACAGTACAGTTCCTTCACCTCCTTGGTTATGTTTATTCCTAGGTATATTTTTCTTTTGATGCAATTTTAAATGAGATTTTAAAAAATTCTGTTATTTCATTATTAGCATATAGAAATCCAACAGATTTCTGTATATTAATCTTGTATACTGGAAACTTACTGAGTTAATTTCTTGGTTCTAACAGTTTTGAGCTGGAGACTTTACAGTTCCATATATAAAGTATCATGTCATCTGCAAATGGTGACAATTTTACCCTTCCAATTTGGATAACTTCTATTTCTTTCTTTTTTTTTTTTTTTGGTTCTGATTGCTGTGGCTAGGACTTCCAATATGATGTTAAATAGAAGGGACAAGACTGGGCATCCTTGTCTTGTTCCTGAATAAGCAGGAAGGCTTTCAGCTTTTCACCACTGAATATAATGTTGGTTGTGGGATTGTTGTAAATGGCATTTATTATGTTGAGATATTTTCCCTCTATACACACTTTGATTAGAGTTTTCATCATGAATGGATGTTGAATTTTTTCAAATGCTTTTCCTGCATCTATTGAGATGATCATGTGATTTTTATTCCTCTTTTTGTTTTGCTAATATTAATGATTGATTCGTGAATGCTGAACTATCCTTGCATTCCTGGAATAAATCCAACTTGATCATGGCGTATGATCCTTTTTATATATTGTTGGATTCAGTTTGCTAATATTTTGTTGAGGATTTTTGCATCTATATTCATCAAAGAATTGACCAATAATATTCTTTCTTGTAGTCTCTGTGTCTGGTTTTGGTATCAGTGTAAAGGTGTCCTCCTAGAGTGAATTTGGATGTCTTTCATCCTCTTCAATTTTTTGGAATAGTGTGAGAAGAACTGGCATTAATTCTTCCTTATATGTTTGTAAGAATTCACCTATGAAGACCTCCAGTCCTGATTTTGTTTGCTGGGAGTTTTTTTGCTTTTATTAACAAATTTAATTTCACTTCTAGTCATTGGTCTGTTCAAGCTGTTGTTTCTTCTTGATTCATTCTTGGCAGGTTGTATCTTTCTAGCAATTTGTCATCTTGAATAAAGATGCTTTTCTTTCTTCCTTTACAATCTGGATGATTTTTACTTTGTTTCTTGTCTAATTTCCCTGGCTAGAACCTCCAATACAATGGTGAATAGAAATGGTGACAGCAGATATCCTTGTCTCGTTTTTGATCTTACAGGGAAAGCTTTCATTCTTTCACTCTTAAGTATGATGTTAGCTGTGGGTTTTTCATAGATAACCATTATCCATTTGAGTAAGTTCTCTCCTTTTCCTGGTTTGTTGACTGTTTTAATCATGAAAGAGTGTTAGAGATTTTGCCAATGCTTTTCTGCATATATTGAGATGATCATGATGCCTTTATTCTCTTAAATATGGTGCATTATATTTATTAGCCAATTTTCCAACCTTACCTTCCTGAGATAAATCCCAATTTTACATTCTTGATATAAATCCTACTTGGTCATTATAATCCTTTTTATTTGTTGCTGGTTTGCTATTATTTTGTCGAGGATTTTTAAAAAATCTATATTCAGAACTGATATTGGTCTCTAGTTTTTGTTTTTTGTTTGTTTTTGTGTGTGTGTGTGTGTGTGTGTGTGTGTGGTATCTTTGGTTTTGGAGAACCACAAAACTTGGGGGGAAGTGCTTTCACTTCTATTTTTTGGAAGAGTTTGTGAAAGACTGGTATTAATTCTTCTTAAAACATTTGATAGAGCTCACCAGTGAAAACATCTGGATCTGAGTTTCTCTTTATGGGAAGTTTCTTTATTAGTAATTCACTCTATTTATTTGTTATAGAACTATGCAGATTTTCTATTTCCTCCTGAGTCAGTTTGGATAGTTTGTGTCTTCCTGGGTATTTTCCATTTCATCTAGGTTATGTAATTTGTTGTCATACAGTTGTTCATAGCATTCCCCTTAAATTCTTTTTATTTTTTAAGGTAGGTAGTGATGTCCTCACTTTCATTGCCAATTTTGTAATATGAATTATCTTTTTTTCTCATAGTTAACCTAACAGTTTGTCAATTTTGTTGATATTTCAAAAAACCAACTTTTTATTTCATTGATTCTATTGATTTTTTCTATCCTATATTTCATTTATTTCCACTTTAATCTTTATTAATCTTTCTTCCTACTTTCTTTGTTTTTATTTTGCTCTTCTTTTTCTAGTTTCCTAAAGTGGAAGGTTAAGCTATTAAGATTTTTATTCCTTGTTAATGTAGGTGTCTTAGTCTGTTCTAGCTACTATAACAAAATACCTCAGATTGGGTGGTTTATAAACAAAAGAAATGTATTCCTCACAGTTCGGGAGGTGGGAAATGTGAGATCAGGAGACCAGCATTGTCAGATGTATGCCCTCTTCCAGTTTGCAGACTTCTTGTTGTTTTCTTACATGGCAGAAGGGCAAGCAAGCTCTCTGGGGCCTCTTTTATAAGAGCACTAATTCCACTCATGAGGGTGCCACGCTCATATTCTCAGTACCTCCCAAAGGCCCCAACTTCTAATACCATCATATTGGGCATTAGGATTTCAACATATGAATTTAGGTGGGGATACAAATATTCAGACCATAGAAATAGGCATTTATCACTATAAATTTCCCTTTAAGTACTGCTTTAGCATATCTGTATCCCCTAAGCTTTGTTATGTTACAGTTTTGTTTTTATTCATCTCAAGTATTTTCTTATTTCTCATGTGATTTTTTTTGTTTGACCCACTGTTTATTAAGGAGTGTGTTTAATTCTACACATTTGCGAATTTCACAAATTTCCTTCTGTTATTGTTTTCTAGTTACTTCCATTGTGATCAGAGAACATACAACAGTTTTACTTGAATAAATTTTCCTCAGATTTGTTGCAAGCCTTTATTTCCTTTCTAGAGATCTGGAAAAGTTCATTTTCACAATTTTTGCTAGTGTGTTTGTTGATTTTAAGAAAGGGTAGATTTATGGCAGTATTCACTTTACCATTCTAGAAGCCTTGTTTTCCAAGTCAGGTTATATTTTGTATGATACAAGAATTAGCCCTCCCCCAATACACACACACTAATCCCCATCATACATCATGAAGGGGAGAAGAAAAGGTTGCTCATACTCTTCATTCATCCATTCAAAATTTCATACTATTCATACATTATGAAGAGACAGCTCTGCTATATGGTGGTTATGTAAAGATGAGGAAGACATAGCCCCTGTCCTCTAAGAGCTTTCATGGGCTCATTTTGGGCTGTGACAAGTGCCTGAATGGTTAATGCAAGGTATAGAAAGAGAAATACTGTAAAAGGGGCCAAGATGGTGATTACTATAGAAACAGAAAATTGTGTGTGTTGTCTGAGGGGTTTAGGGAGTAAAGCCCACCATGTACGAAATCCTATTGCTAACCAAACAAGGTGTTTTACATACTTGTCAAACATTTAGAATAGGTCAGATGCCCATGTCTCTAATGCATACTCAAGTCTAAAACCTGACATTAAGAGATTGCTTTGCACAACACACAATGATGAATAGAAAAATACATGTCACTATGCATCAGGCAGTTATAGGCCTACTGCTGATTTCCATTTTCCTGCAGTTTTTATCACTGACAAACATGCTAAAAGAGCAAGACTCTTATCAGTGTGCCCCACCAAAATGACAGCTGTCCTTTTCCCCTGAAATCACTCTCAGAAATGGGTCTGAACAGTGAATCCTTACTACAGTCATGTCCTTGTATCTCCCAAGCTACATCTGCTGTATTCTGTGAGCCAAAACCTTTCCAATGGCTTCTGAGCCATCAGAGCCAATCGGTCACATAAGAACTAGCCAGATTCCTTTCTGCAGTGTCATCAAATCTGAGGACTGAGAGCCGTTTCCACATTCTTTGTTTCCGGAATCCATTGTCAAAAAAGCAGGAAATGAGAAAACAACTTTATTTTAATTTACTTGTTAAATATTATTGGACCAACATTTTCCTCATATCCTCCATTGGAAATCTGATACTAAAAAGACTATTTACTGAGAACATACTATCTGTTAAGCACTGTTGACAGTGCATAATCCTTACAACTACTACTGCCGGGTATGTAGAATATCTCTATTTTACAATGAAGAGCCAGAGGCATTGAACAATTTCTTCAAGATCACACAGCTAGTAAAGTAGGAGAGTCAGGACTTGAATGCATATCTGGCTAACTCCAAAACTTATGCTTTGTCCACCATGCTATCTATATAATGACGAACATTAAACAATCACTCAGCTATACTCCAGAACCCTTTGAAAAGATGGTAATAGTGTTAAACAGTATAGCAGCCCCCAAAATGGATTTCATCCATTATGGAACTACCCTGTTGCTAGAAAGAAATCAGCAAATATTTATTGAGTGCCCTACTAGGTAGTAGGCACTGTGAGAGGCACTTAGAATACATTAAAAACCCAAAGATACAAATATTGCTGTCTCCTATCCTAAGTCTGAGAAGATTTACTGTCATACAGAGCAAAGGTTACAGCATCCATTTTACAAATGAGGAATGAAGCTCAGAGTAAATGGTGTTTTCTAGTAAGTTGCATTGTCACAAGAAAAAAAAAGAAAGGCTTTGGGGATAGAGAGACTTGGGTTTGAATCCCGCTATTACTGATCACTAGCCATGTGATGTTGGCCACAAGATGAACCTAACCTCCCTACCACCAGTTTCATTATCTACAAAGTGGGGAAAATAATATACCAGCCTCAAAGGAGTTTTGTGACAAATGCCTCAGATAATATACAGAAAAAGGCCTGGCACACTTAAAATAAATGATCATTTATTCCCGATTTCCTCATGCCATCCCAACTTCTCCTTGGGACTAGAGTCCAAGGCATCTGACTCCCAGTCCAGTGAGCTCTGAAATACACCATACTGCTTCCTCCTCTGTCAGACACTACTGGTTAAGGCAGAAAAGCAGCAGCCACTGCTATCCTTTTTGCAAAATTTGTGAAAGCACTGAAAAAACCAACTTTAAAGTCTTTTTGTGACTTTGTCTGAGGCAGGGAAAACACAATGTAGCTTAAGAAATGTGAAAATGTTCAGCAAAGTGTCTGAGGGCTTCAGAAACCCAAAGAAGGAAGATAGCACCATGAGAGCAGACACAACATGGGTAGGAATGAAATGCTGATGAGATTCCAAGCTCAGTCCACAACCAGGAAATCCAAGGTTAGACATTTCATGTTGGCCTAAAGAACCTACAGGATCTAGGAAAACAGCCTCATTGAGACACTCACCAGCAAAAGGGCTTACCTTGCTCTCTTAAACACACAAACAGAAAGGCCTGCCCCAAGGCAAAACAAGGCCAGGTATTAACTTGACACTTGGGAAAGTGCTTAGATCCCCAGCATAAAATACTGATTTTGATTGTTGGGAGAGTGGGTCATTGGCAGAGAATAAAAATCCCCTACCCCATCTCATTCCAGTATACATCCCAACATATGGCACAATAATAAAAGCTAACATTTACTGGGTACTTATATGTCCCAGCTACCATACTGCACTCTATATACCTTAACCTCATTTAATCTTTACAACAAATGTAAGATTATCCCCATTTTATCGAAGAGAACACTGAAGTCCAGCAACCTTAAGCATTCTGCCCAATATCCATAGACAGTAAATGATGGCTGCAAGATTTGAACTTAGGTCCAGAGTCTTCTGAATCTGAAGCTACAGGTAAGACCTGAGGATCTGTAATTTTATTAAATGTCTAAGCAATCTCCTTGGGCAGGCACTGGAAACCACTTATCCTACAGGATACAAATTCAAAGCACTAGCTTGGTATTCAAGGCTTATTTCTAGCTCTTTCTTTCACCACTTCCACAACCTTTTCCAAATGACCTTCCAGCAGTACTACCCTATTTCAGTTCTCCAGTCTAACCCAGCTGTTTAACACCCCTGTGTCTTTGCTTACATTGCCATTCCCTCCAACTGGAATGACCTCATCCTGCCCCCATCCGTCTCCCTGGCTGCATCTCAGGTCTCAGCTCAAGAGGCCATCACCTACTCCATGAAGCCCTTCATGACTCTGCATCCCTTACATAGAAGATGATCATGTCCCCAACTTGTACAGTTTTCCTTCAGAGCACCTATAATGTTTTATACCACAAATTATCCACTTATGTATGTTGTTCCCATCCATCATATGGCCTTCATTGATGAATTTCCAGTGTCTAGCCCAAACACTGCCAGAGAACTTTCTAATCAACTCTCCTTCCTCTTTCTTTTCTCCTCCACTTATTGTTAAGCCAAATAACTTGAAAACCGTCAATGTTGCCTTTCAAATAGCATGTTAATTTGAAGGCCAAGATGGACCCTGAACAACTTTTGAGTTCTAATTAAGACACTGTTAACCTATATCAGATGAATGAAAAGCTCTTTTAAAAAATACCAAAGATTTCACAATGTCAATTTTTTTTCCGAGAAAAAAAACAATTATCAGTTTTTTATTCTCAATGGAAAAACAACAAAATCACAAATTGGAGCCATGGAGGTAAAATACGGAAGAAATTGAAAACATTCTCTTGTCCCGATCTCCCCTTTCCGAATGCTGCTTTACCATGAGAGTTACTTTACTGGGGCAAACATAAGATCAAATACTGTATCTTTGATCAATTTGGAGTCTCTTACTTCTATAAAAAGGGGAATAAAAAATTGCCCTTGAATAAAAAGTTGATAAACAAAAAAATAGCAAAATCCTTTAACAAAACTGTAAATCTCTAAAGACATACTTATAAATTTATATTTTACCAATAAAAGATGGTAAGGCGTTTAAAAAAGAAAAAAAGATGGCTAGGAACTGGTGCCAAACCAAAGTAATGGATTAAGTTTTTGGTGCTTTTTCTAAACTCTTGTCCTAAAAGTAGTGTTTTTCAATATTTTTCAAAAGAAAGATTACTGTGAATTCACTCTATCATCCCAATTCATCTCTCCCTCTCCCTGTTTCTCTCCACTCCCCATAAACAAAAGGGAAGCAGAGTTCTGCCCAGCACCACTTGGTGGCCTTAGGAGGTGGCAAGGGCTCCTTGCTACACTCAGTTTTAACAAATATAAACAAGGAACAAGATCATTCTGCAGTTGTGTTTTAAGTCGCAGGTGTGCAACCTGACTTCATGAATTAAACCTCTTATGATAAATAACAGAATTAAGTCATAATTTTAAAAATAATATTTACTTAAAAGCAAAAAGGGAAAAACAAAAGCTTCAAAACCAGAGTGTGATGTCCTGTTAAGTATGTCTAATGTGCATTCAAAGTATTGGAAAGCAGGCAATTTTACCGAAGGGCAACGCCACTAGGACACGTGGACTATATTTATAAAAGAAAGTTTTGAAACATAAAGGTGCTCGTGGAAAAGAGTAAAGAGAGGAAACAAAGGCAAGGACACAGAACAATGAGCAGGTGCTTTGAGAGTAAGGCTCTGAGAAATGACTTGGACACTGGCCCCAGGGCTGAGGCGGATGTCTGGCCAACAGTCTGGGGTCCGAGGGAGAAGAATACGATTGGCAGGGTTTGAGAAGAGGGCACCGCTGCAGCCTCCAAACAAGTCTCTAGTTCTCACTCCTAAGTGGATGTGCTTTCCAGACTTCAACAAGGTTTCCTGAGGAGGACTTGCTCTCCGCCGTGTAGTAACGATACAGAAAACCTAAGAGAATAGCACCTACGATGGGGAAGATCCAATATGACCAGTAGCTTTTGCACGTATTGTTTTTCAGAGGGTCCTTGCTACCACTTCCAGGTTTAAGGTCATTCATATGCACATCACCAATATAGTACTGCTTGAGCATTTCTCTGGCATCAGAGGAGTGGCCTACATCTTCAAAACTTTCAGTTGCATCTCCACCAGCTTGTTCCGGCAGAACCTCTTCTCCACCAGGAGGCTCTTCTCCACCACTATCCCGGTTTCCGCTGCCAACTTCCTGCAGGTAGACCTCGCGCTCAGCCTTCCCACAATATCAATTTGATCACAATACTGCTCACATCCTGGCCACAAGTTCTTCCTCATATCTAATCCAAATCCCTCAGATTATTGTTTTCCTTTGTTCTCAATAGAAATAGAGAATAATTGTTACATACTCTTAGCTTGCCTTATTCTCTTTCTATATTACAGGTAAACACAAGTTGAACAAAATGTAATCTAGGATAAAACCTGAGGAAGAAAATGTGTCATTCTTGGCACCTTTTTGAACTAGGTAAAAGTGAAGTGGTAAAGAGTTGATGGAACTGTCATTGTTAGATAAACGTAGATAAATATTTCAACTTGATGAACAAGCTCTTTCCATTCTGCAGAGTGATCATGTGGTCCCGACACACTACCTTCCTAGTTCCCCTTTGTCATTATGATGAAAAGACAAGAGTCAGCCAGACAGAGCCTGCTTTCCCTTATCCCTGGCCACTATCTACTTACCTCCACTGCTTCTGCTCTGGAATCTGCCTCAGTATAATAGGATAGGAGTTAGGAGCCTGAGATTCCATTATAAATTCTGATACTAACTTGCTGCATGACCTTGGACCAGTTACCTTTTTTCCTAATTCTCAGTTTTCTCATCTTATAAAACCTATATTTGCAGAGCATTTTAAGGTCATAAAGCAGGCATATGAATTTATCTCATGGTATCTGCATAGCCACTCTGTGAGGAAAACAGATGAGTTAAAGGAAGTTTGGGGAGGTTAAGTAACTTGTCTAAAGTGGAACAGCTAGAAAGTAGCAAGGTTGTAATTTGAACTCTGGTTTTAATTCCTAATCCAACACTCTTTCTAATATACCAAATTGTCTTCAGAGATCTATAAAACAAGGGGGTTGGATTAGAGATTTTTAACAACTATTATATGTATAGCGTTTAATAAATTTAAAAATACCTTCATATTCATTATCATCCATTTTGTCAATAAAAATGTATTCAGTACCTACCATAAACCAGTACCTACCAGGCACAATCTGAGTAGGGATATAGTGATGATCAAGTCAGACAAAGTCACTGACTACCTTTAGAAGGCTTCCATTTTAGGAGAGGTGCATGAAACAAGTATATAAAGAATCAAAAAATAATTTCAGATATTGATAAGTACAGCAGGGTAGGTGGATACAGAGTGACTGAGAAGTATTTTATTTAATCTCCCAATACCCCTGCATGTAGAGATTTTCATTAACTCCATTCTCCAGATGAGCAAAAGGAGGCAGAGAAGCTAACTGTCTTAGCCAGTGAACAGGAGAGCTGGGCCCAGGCACAATAACTTCTGACTATATGTTCCATGTTCATTCCTTTCTGCTGCCTCACTCCTGGCACTAGTTTTCTGAGTTTCCATGATTCAGTCTCCAAATGACTAACTCTTGAGTACTTGGTTTAATAATGTTCTCTCTCTGAAGGAGGATGAGACTTGGGCTAAATGTTTTGTGATCATAAGATTGGGAACACCAGACACTTAGCCTTCAAAACAGAACCAGGGTATGTGATGGTTCATTTGGTTATCTCTATCAGTTCCTTGAGAGTAGCAGAAACTCTGTTTTGTTCACTGTTCTATCCCCAGTGCATAGCACACGACTTGGCTCTTATATTGTTTGTCAAATATTTATTGAATCTGTGGATGAATGAATGAATGAATGCACAAACCAATGAAAAAACAAATTAACACAGCTTGCAGAAAGCTGGGTTGGTGTGTTCCTGGCAAAGGAGCTAAACTACCCTCAACTTCCTCCTGGAAGCAAGCTTCAGCTGCTTTCTCCCAGGAATAAACAGGCATGGCAAAGAGATAGGTAGGAACTGGCATCTGAGAGGAAGAAGGGAACATCATACTACAAGAAACATAACCAGGTCAGTTGAAAATTAACTGCACCCTCTAAGAAGTTATTAGGAGAGGCCCGTGATATGATTTTCTTTCTCTCTCAGCCCTGGAAAATGAAACTTTGTTTGCTGTACTTCTTACGTGATGAGGAAATAGTAGCTCTGAAATGTGGTGGTTCTTGCTTTCTGCACATTTTGGGTGCTGAAAAGGACAATATTCCATCCAGGGAGGACTAGAGTGGTCTGGGGACCTTTCATGGGGCTAAGTAATACTGGGCTGCATGGAACCCTGTGGTCCATTTTCATTAAATGGCCTAGTCACAATTTGCCTAGATGCTTGTGCTATACACACATAAAAACAGAGTGGTCTCTGAGCATATGCAACTGACTTAGATGGAGAGTGGAAAAAAATACCTATGGAAAAAGGAAGGTAATATTTACCTAGCACTCACCACACGCCAGCATTGTGATACCTATAGTCACGCTTATTGAGCAACTACAGTTTCCCATGTATGAAGTTGGGATATTCACAATATCTACCCCCCTGGTTGTTGTATGGATCAAGTAAGCTAGTCCGTGTCAGGTGTTCTGCACGGTGCCTGGCATATAATATACATTGAGTAACAAAATGAGCCTCCACTGCCATCATCGTCACCGTCATCTATGTGCAGTGTATGTTTTCAGTGCTTTAATATCAATTACCATAATGCATCTTCTCCACGGCACTGCATAGTAGAGATAATAGATGAGGAAACTGAAGCACACTGAGACATAGTAACTTGCCTAAGGTCCTGAAACTAGGAAGAAACACAGCAAGAACTAGCAGCTAGATTCATTTGACTATTCCTTCATTGTATCACACAAGTCCAAAATAAAGCCTGGTATCTACTAGTCACTGATGTTCAGAAATCCTGATTGACTTACACTAATTCCATCTGCACACCAGTGTTGGAAGCAAATGTAATTATATCTTGAAACTCCATTTTTATTCCTTGATAAGCTAGGGGAGGTGGCTAAAACTGAAAAAAAAATAAAGTCAAAGATATTGCTTGGGATTTGGAAGGGGAAAAAAGCATACTTTTATAAAAGTGTAAATCAAAATGGACATTTTTAATATAAGATATGCTAAAGTTCATTTATGCTAATGGAAAAAGCACATTTTCTTCAATGAGCCCCTGTACCATGGAACTGATATCTTATAGATTTGCATATAGATAACTAAACTGCCATATTCTTTTCTTTTAATTTTAATTTATTTTTTATTGAAGTATATTTCAATTACAATGTTGTGTTAATTACTGCTATACAGCAAGGTGACTCAGTTATACATATACATTCATTTTCATTTTCTTTTCCATTATGTTTTTTTTTAATATCTCTATTGGAGTATAATTGCTTTACAATGGTGTGTTAGTTTCTGTTTTATAACAAAGTGAATCAGCTATACATATACATATATCCCCATATCTCCTCCCTCCTACGTCTCCCTCCCACCCTCCCTATCCCACCCCTCTAGGTGATCAAAAAGCACTGAGCTGATCTCATAGCTGTGCTATGTGGCTGCTTCCCACTAGCTATCTATTTTACATTTGGTAGTGTATATATGTCCATGCCACTCTCTCACTTTGTCCCAGCTTACCCTTCCCCCTCCTCGTGTCCTCAAGTCCATTCTCTATGTCTGAGTCTTTATTCCTTATGGTTTATCACAGGATATCGAATATAGTTCCCTGTGCTATACAGTAGGACCTTGTTGTTTATCTATTCTATATATCCTAAAAATTGCCATATTCTATATTTGCTACAACTCATTATCTTTATCAAAGTCTTCCCACCCATTCAAAAGGTGGTAACTGAATCCTATGAGCCAGTGAAACAGAAAGGAGCAGGCAGCAGACCTGGTCTTTTGAGGCTATCAGAAGCAAATAGTTATTAAAATGTAACTGGAAAAAATTCACAAGTGAGAACAATACAGAGTGATGCAAAAACATGGTGGGGGAGGAACACAGTCATTTTAACAGCTTTATTGATAAAATTTACAAACCATGAAGTTTACCCATTTAAAGTATACAGTTCAATGGTTTTTAGCGTATTTACCGAGTTGTGCAACTATCACCACTAATTCCACAATGCTTTCATCACCCCAAAACAAAACGTATACCCATTAGCAGTCACTCCCCATCTTCTCCTCCTCAAAGCCCCTGTGAATCTTAACTACTTTCTGGCTGAATGGATTGGCATATTCTGGACATTTCATATAAATGAAATCATACAATATGTGGCCATTCATGACTGGCTTCCTTTACTTAACGTTAATATTTTCAAGGTTCATCCATGCTGTAGCAGATATCACTACTTTGTTTCCTTTTATGGATGAGTAATATTACATTATATGGATATACCACATTTTACCTATCTATTCGTCAGCTGATGGACATTTGGGTTGCCTCTACCTTTTGTCTAATATTAATAAAGCTACTATGAACATGTACAAGTTTTTGTGTGGACATATATTTTCAATTCTCTTGATATATACCTAGGAATGAAATTGCTATGTACCTGTACTTATATATCTAAGAGTGAATTCGCATGTTTAGCTTTTTGAGAAACTCCCAGAATGTTTTCCAAACCAGCTGCAACATTTTATATTCCCATCAGCAGTATATGAGGGTTCCAATTACCCAAATTTCTTGCCAACACTTGTTATTTTACATGATTTTATGATTATGATTATTACTGCCATCCTAGTGGGTATCAAGTGATATTTCACTATGGTCTTGATTTTCATTTCCCCAATGTCCAGTGATATAGAGCATTTTTTCATTTGTATATCTTCTCTGCAGAAATACGTATTCAAATCCTCAGCCCATTTTAAATTGGGTTGTCTTTTTATTATTAGTTTGTAAGAGTTCTTTATATATTCTACATATAGGTCCCTTATTAGATACATGATTTTCATACATGCTTTCCTATTCTATAGGTTGGATTTTCATTTTATTGATTGTAAAATTTGCAGCACAAAAGCTTTTCTTACACTGTATTATATAGTCTACTCTGGAAAATGTTTCATGTTCACTTGAGAAGGTTTTGCGTTCTGCTATTGTTGAGCGGAGTGCTTGATAAATGTCTGTTAGGTCCAGCTGCTTTATAGAGTTATTCAAGTCTTCTATTCTTTGCTGATCTTCTGTCTAATTGTTCTATATAATGGACAGAACTGTCCAATTATTATGTTGAACTATTTCTCTCTGCTTCATTTATTTTAGGGCGCTGTTGTTAGGTGCATATGTTTATAATTTTTATATCTTCTTGATGGATTGATCCTTTATCATTACAAAATGTCTTTTATCTCTAGGAATAGTTTTGACTTAAAGTCTATTTTGTCTGACATTACAAGGAGCAACCCCAGTTCTCTTTTGATTATTATTTGTATGGAATATCTTTTCCTATCTTTTCACTTTTAACCTATTTGTGTGCTAGAATCTAAAGTGAGTCTCCTACTGTAGGCAGCATATACTTGTATCTTGTTTTATTTATCCATGCTGACAATCTCTACTTTTTGATTTGATTGTTTAATTCATTCCCATTTAATATTATTACTGGCATAGTTAGAGTTACCTTTTCCATTTTGCATTTTGTTTTCTATTTTTCTCATTACTGTTTGCTCCTCTGCTCCTCTCTTACCACTGCCTCTTTTTCTAAAGCAGATATTTTCTAGTGAACAATTTTAACTATGTTAACTTCTGTAAACTATATTTTTGAATTATTTTCTCACTGGTTGCTCTGGGGCTTCTAACATACATTTTAAATGATCAAAATCTGTCTCAGATTTATACTAACTTCCAGGAGGTTATAGAAAACTTTACTCCTCTACAGATCCATTCTCTCCCCTTATATAATAACTATTTTGCCTAATTTGTCTATATATGTAATCAACCAAACAAATTATTGCTTTATATAATCCTATGTCTATTAAAGAAGCTAAGAAAGGGGAGAACAATTTATAGAGATTTTTATGTTAATCTTCATATTTACCATTTTTTATTATTTTTTTCATTTCTTTCTGTGGATTCATTAACTGATACCATTTATTTAATTTAGCTTGGTTCCCACTCTCCTCCTTTGCATTTTATTGTCAAATATATTACATTTCTATATGTCATAGACCCAAGAGTAAAATTTTACTGATATTGTTTCATACTATTGATCTTTATTGAGTTAGGAGAAAAAATTTTTAAAAATATATAATTATACTTTTTATCATTACCTACATAATTCCCGTTACTATAGCTTTTTGTTTTTTCCTGAGGATTCAAATTATTGTCTGATGTCACTTCCTTTCAATATTTCTTTTTTTTTAAATTTTTATTGGAATATAGTTGCTTTACAATGTTGTGTTAGTTTCTGCTGTACAGCTTTCAATATTTCTTGCAAGATATGTCAGCTGGAAACAAATTCTCCCAGATTTTGTTTATTTGGGAATATCTTTATTTCTCCTTCACTTTTAAAAAAGTTTTGCTGAATACAGGACTATTAGTAGGCAGATTTTTCTTTCAGCACTTTGTGTCATAACCCTGTCTTCTGCCCTCTCTTGTTTTCAATCAGAAGTTAGCTAATCTTATTTTGTTTTCATTATCATTTTCCTCTTGCTGATTTCAAGATTTTCTCTTTACATTTGTCCTCAACATGTTGACTGCGATACATCTGGGTGTCAATCTCTTTGCATTTTTCCTGCTTGGAGTTGACTTTCTTTGATGTACAGATTGTTTTCATCAAATTTGGGAAGATGTTACCCATTATTTCTTCAAATATTCTTTCTGATCTTTTTCTTCTTTCCTTCTGATACTACCATTACATGTATATTGGTGCACTATTTAGGTGTCCCACATTTCTCTGAGGCTCTCTGTCCATTTTTCTTCATTATTTTTCTCTTTCTGTTCTTTAAAATGCATAATCTTATTAATATATATTCAAATTTGCTGATTCTTTCTTCCACCAGCTCAAATCTACTGTTAAGTCTCTCTAGTGAATTTTTCATTTAAATTACATATTTCAACTCCAGATTTTCCATTTGGTTCTTCTTTATAATTTCTATCATTTTACTGATATTCTGTATTTGGTGAGAAATTGTTCTCATATTTTCCTTTAGTATTTTATAAATGATTTCCTTTGGTTCATTGAATACATTTAAAGTAGCTTTAAATATATTACTCTGTCTGGTAAGTGCAACATCTGGGTTTCCTCGTGGGTAGTGTTTGTTGACTGTTTTTTTTTTTTCCTGTGTATGGGCCATACTTTCCTCTTTCTTTGCACATCTCAATTTTTTTTGCTGAAAACTGGATTATTTCAGATACTAGATTGTAACAACTCTGGATACTGACCTGCCCCATTCTAAAGCTTGTTGCTCTTATTTTCTGCTTGGTCATTTGTTTGTTTAGTGACTTGGATGAACTAATTCTATGAAGTCTATTTTCCCCCACATTGTGAAGCTTCTAATGTCTGTTCAGATTCATTTCCTTATTATCTTTTAGACTGGCCTCCCATAGGTTAACCCTGGATGTACATAAACCCCTTTTTGGTTAAAGGCTGCTCTTTAAGCCCCTTAGCCAGTTAGATTTGTGCCCTTTACCATTGAACATGCACGTGGTTTGGAGACTACATTCACAGTTCAGGGAGTTTAGGATTTTGCCCCACATCCAGCCAGTGACAAGTATCTCAGAAGTTTTTTTCTCTGTTCACTCTTCAGAAAGTACAGCTTTGGGCATTGTCTTACATTCCACTAAAGACAAGTATTTTATTATTAAGCCTTGCTTCCTAGGAGTTGCCCCAGGGTCAGAGTAGCATATTGTTCAGGCAATGTTTGCTCAGAGGTTGTACTTAAGCATCTTCAGCCTTAAGCCTTCTGCATTTTACTGATGCATTTTGCAGATCTG
This sequence comes from Balaenoptera physalus, assembly GCF_965194825.1. Taxonomy (NCBI): domain Eukaryota; kingdom Metazoa; phylum Chordata; class Mammalia; order Artiodactyla; family Balaenopteridae; genus Balaenoptera; species Balaenoptera physalus. Next base: position 57,777,611 of record NC_138903.1, on the reverse strand, counting down.
TGTGTGGCTTGAGGAATGTTTCAAAGTGTGCCCCACCTCTTGCTCTCATTTCTCCTTAGTGGGTACAGCCTACCACATGTACACAGCACTCTACAAACCTAGAAATGAGTATGATTCCACAGGGCCTCTTCTTGGCTGTCTTTTTCTCTTCTCTCTGGTAACCTTCTGGCTGGTGTGATGTTTTAATTGTTGCAACTACTGATGGAAATATCAATCCTCTTCTTTTTTTTTTTTTTTTTTGCCGCACCACATGGCTTGAGGGATCTCACTTTTCTGACCAGAGATTGAACCCGGACCATGGCAGTGAAAGCCTGAATTCTAACCACTAGGCCACCAGGGAACTCCCTCAATCCCTTTCTAATTGCTTATCTCCAAGATCTCCATTACTTTTGACAATGCTCTTAGGCACGAATTTGTCCAAGCTTTGTTCCAAATAAAGTCAGTTCCCTCGGGCAGACCTGTGGAGCTCTCCATACTAATGGCCTGCCTTCTCCACTTGGCAGAAACTCTGTGTCACTGCAGTAGAGTTGGGGAACAGAGACAGTGACCTGTTTCTCCCAAAGCGACTCCTCTGCTATAGGTGTGGACCCTGGGGAGTGAAAGTAATCCCTAGTCCTCTTGGCTTGCCTTTCCCAACCTTCACCCTTTGTATGAACTGGGTCATCCTGACTTACCACCACTGGGGTAGAGTGCTCATGAGTGGAAACTAGGTGATGGGAGGGATCTCCAGTCATCTCAGCTGTGTCTGCCTAGAATAGTGCTTCTGTAATACAGGGCTAAAGGGACTAAGAGATGCTATTTGGGTTAACTATAGCTCTAGAATAGGAGTTGGGGGAGAGGGATCCCTCATCTTCTTGGCTGTACCTATCTGGAGAACAGTTTCCATCACATGGAGCTAGGGTGAGGATGAGAGTAGGTCATGGCTCAAATACCATAGACTCCTGCTGTTCTTACTGAGATTTAATTATTTCCTTGAATAAATGTTTCTCCCTTTGCTTTATGCCTTTAGGGCAATTTCCAGAGATTTTAAATGGTTGTTTTTATTAATTGTTACCAGTTAAATGGCTGCTTCGCTGGGTAAAGGATGCACCATGATGCTTGAATTGCCACTCCAGAAGTCCTGACTATAGGAAAACTTAGTCTTGGGGTGAAAAGATTGGAGAAACCTTCACAAGAAGTAGCAGAAATAATGTTTACTTAAATTGGTTTTGTCAGGCAGGCAGGTGGGGAACAAAAATGTTGCCACAAACAGGGAAACAGCATGTATAAACAGAAGTGTAAATAAGGCTGGAAGACTATGCATAGGTGCTAGAGGTCAAATGGCTACAGTAAGTTTGGCTATGGCGCTTGGACCTTATCTTACAGGAAATGAGGAGCCATGAGGGGGCTTTAGAATAGGGAATGCTCTGAGTAGATCTGCATTCAACATAGGTCACAATGGCTAAGGTCCCAAATAATTTAAAAGGAATTAGATTTCATTCCAGGCTTTGTCAAAGCAGGGAAAGGAAGGTGAGAATGCAGTTAGCAGCCAAGCCAACATTTTTCAGTTCTCATCTCTATCAGACACAATACATTTCTGTGAAAATAAATCCACATTTCACACTTGATAATTGAGAAAGTAAAAAACAAAACAAAACCAGATATGCTCTTTTGGTTAGAATATTTGCACATTTGTTCAACTAAAAACCTAAAGCACATACATGATTTATTTTTAACTGAAAATATGCTGATGTTTCTCTAAGTAAAAATTAATTGAAAAATAAAATGAATCTTTGTTTTAAAATGTGCTGTGTACTTTCTTAAAAATGAACTCTATCTCTAAGTTGTTTAAATATGTGGTTTTTTTTTAAGTAAGAAATCTCTTTTTATGAAACAATCTGGTTAAACTAAATTGATCACTGGAACAGGCATCAGGAGCCCAGCATTCCAGTCTACATTTTTACCATTAGCTTGCTATGAAATTTTTAAAGTACATTCCCTTCATTGGGCTAAATTTCTTTTCCTCTGCAAAGAAAAATTTAAAAGACATGAGGAGAGGAAAGTTGAATTATGCAACCTCTAAGATCCCTTCTAGTTTTTACATCCATAACTGAGTCTTTTTGGCAAAAATACTTACAGTATGTGATTTAAATCAAACCCACCTAGAAAGACTTTCTAAGCATGACCTCCAAACTTAAAAGCCATAAAGGAAAAGAATGATTAATTTAATTATATAATTTAAAACTGCTGGACAGAAAAACATATAAACAAAGTTGAAAGATAAATTGGGAAACATATTTGTAACACATAGGACAAGGAACCAAATTCCTTTATATACAAAGAACTCTATAAATCAATAAGAAACAGACGAAAAGATCTGTAAAAAATACAGACAAATGGAGGCTAAACAGTACACTACTTAATAATGAAGTGATCAATGAAGAAATCAAAGGGGAAATCAAAAAATACCTAGAAACAAATGACAGTGGAGACACGACCACCCAGAACCTATGGGATGAAGAAAAGGCAGTTCTAAGAGGGAAGTTTATAGCAATACAATCCTACCTTAAGAGACAGGAAACATCTCAAATAAACAACCTAACCTTGCACCTAAAGCAATTAGAGAAAGAAGAACAAAAAAACCCCAAAGTTAGCAGAAGGAAATAAATCATAAAGATCAGATAAGAAATAAATGAAAAAGAAATGAAGGAAACAATAGCAAAGATCAATAAAACTAAAAGCTGGTTCTTTGAGAAGATAAACAAAATTGATTAACCATTAGCCAGACTCATCAAGAAAAAAGGGGAGAAGACTCAAATCGATAGAATTAGAAATGAAAAAGGAGAAGTAACAACTGACACTGCAGAAATACAAAGGATCATGAGAGATTACTACAAGCAACTCTATGCCAATAAAATGGACAACCTGGAAGAAATGGACAAATTCTTAGAAATACACAACCTGCCGAGACTGAACGAGGAAGAAATAGAAAACATAAAGGGACCAATCACAAGCACTGAAATTGACACTGTGATTAAAAATCTTCCAACAAACAAAAGCCCAGGACCAGATACCTTCACAGGTGAATTCTAGCAAACATTTAGAGAAGAACTAACACCTATCCTTCTCAAACTCTTCCAAAATGTTGCAGAGGGAGGAACACTCCCCAACTCATTCTACGAGGCCACCATCACCCTGATACCAAAACCAGACAAAGATGTCACAAAGAAAGAAAACTACAGGCCAGTATCACTGATGAACATAGATGAAAAAATCCTCAACAAAATACTAGCAAAAAGAATCCAACAGCACATTAAAAGGACCACACACCATGATCAAGTGGGGTTTATTCCAGGAATGCAAGGATTCTTCAATATATTCAAATCAATCAACGTGATACACCATATTAAAAAATTGAAGGAGAAAAACCATATGATCATCTCAATAGATGCCGAGAAAGCTTTCCACAAAATTCAACACCCATTTATGATAAAAGCCCTGCAGAAAGTAGGCATAGAGGGAACTTTCCTCAACATAATAAAGGCCATATATGACAAACCCACAGCCAACATTGTCCTCAATGGTGAAAAAGTGAAACCATTTCCACTAAGATCAGGAACAAGACAAGGTTGCCCACTCTCACCACTATTATTCAATATAGTTTTGGAAGTTTTAGCCATAGCAATCAGAGAAGAAAAAGATATAAAAGGAATCAAAATAGGAAAAGAAGAAGTAAAGCTGTCACTGTTTGCAGATGACATGATACTATACATAGAGAATCCTAAAGATGCTACCAGAAAACTACTAGAGCTAATCAATGAATTTGGTAAAGTAGCAGGATACAAAATTAACGCACAGAAATCTCTTGCATTCCTATACACTAATGATGAAAAATCTGAAAGTGAAATTAAGAAAACACTCCCTAAATGGTAAATCCATTGCAACAAAAAGAATTAAATACCTGGGAATAAACCTACCTAAGGAGACAAAAGACCTGTATGCAGAAAATTATAGGACAGTGTTGAAAGAAATTAAAGATGATACAAATAGATGGAGAGATATACCATGTTCTTGGATTGGAAGAATCAACAGTGTGAAAATGAATCTACTACCCAAAGCAATCTACAGATTCAATGCAATCTCTATCAAACTACCACTGGCATTTTCCAAAGACCTAGAACAAAAAATTTCACAATTTGTATGGATACACAAAAGACCCCGAATAGCCAAAGCAATCTTGAGAACGAAAAATGGAGCTGGAGGAATCAGGCTCCCTGAGTTCAGACTATACTACAAAGCTACAGTAAACAAGACAGTATGGTACTGGCACAAAAAGAGAAACATAGATCAATGGAACAGGATAGAAAGCCCAGAGATAAATGCACGCACATATGGTCACCTTATCTTTGATAAAGAAGGCAGGCATAGACAGTGGAGAAAAGATAGCCTCTTTAATAAGTGGTGCTGGGAAAACTGGACAGGTACATGTAAAAGTATGAAATTAGAATCCTCCCTAACACCATACACAAAAATAAACTCAACATGGATTAAAGACCTAAATGTAAGGCCAGACACTATCAAACTCTTAGAGGAAAACATAGGCAGAACGCTCTATGACATAAATCACAGCAAGATCCTTTTTGACCCACCTCCTAGAGAAATGGAAATAAGAACAAAAATAAACAAATGGGACCTAATGAAACTTAAAAGCTTTTGCACAGCAAAGGAAACCCTAAACAAGACCAAAAGACAACCCTCAGAATGGGAGAAAATATTTGCAAATGAAGCAACTGACAAAGGATTAATCTCCAAAATTTACAAGCAGCTCATGCAGCTCAATAACAACAAAAAAAAAAAACAACCCAATCCAAAAATGGGCAGAAGACCTAAATAGACATTTCTCCAAACCAGATATACAGATTGCCAACAAACACATGAAAGAATGCTCAACATCATTAATCATTAGAGAAATGCAAATCAAAACTACAATGAGATATCATCTCACACCAGTCAGAATGGCCATCATCAAAAAATCTAGAAACAATAAATGTTGGAGAGGGTGTGGAGAAAAGGGAGCCCTCTTGCACTGTTGGTGGGAATGTAGATTGATACAGCCACTATGGAGAACAGTATGGAGGTTCCTTAAAAAACTAAAAATAGAACTACCATACGACCCAGCAATCCCACTACTGGGCATATACCCTGAGCAAACCATAATTCAAAAAGAGTCATGTACCAAAATGTTCATTGCAGCTCTACTTACAGTAGCCAGGACATGGAAGCAACCTAAGTGTCCATCATCGGATGAATGAATAAAGAAGATGTGGCACATATATACAATGGAATATTACTCAGACATAAAAAGAAACAAAATGGATTTATTTGTAGTGAGGTGGATGGTGTTAGAGTCTGTCATACAGAGTGAAGTAAGTCAGAAAAAGAAAAACAAATACAGTATGCTAACACATATATATGGAATCTAAGGGAAAAAAAAATGGTCATGAAGAACCTAGTGGCAAGACGGGAATAAAGACACAGACCTACTAGAGAATGGACATGAGGATATGGGGAGGGGGAAGGGTAAGCTGTGACAAAGTGAGAGAGTGGTATGGACATATATACACTAGTAAACGTAAAATAGATAGCTAGTGGGAAGCAACGTCATAGCACAGGGAGATCAGCTCTGTGCTTTGTGACCACCTAGAGGGGTGGGATAGGGAGGGTGGGAGGGAGGGAGATGCAAGAGCGAAGAGATATGGAAACATAAGTATATGTATAACTGATTCATTTTGTTATAAAGCAGAAACTAACACACCATTGTAAAGCAATTATACTCCAATAAAGGTGTTAAAAAATAAATAAATAAATAAAAATTAAATTAAATTAAATTGATATTGTCCAGTGCTGCTGACATTGCAGTGAAACTAGTACAATCATATGCTACTCAAAGCACTTTTAAGTTGATATAAACCTTCTTGAAAAGACTATGGCAATACACTACAGGTTCTAAAAAAAACATGTTCATACTCTTTGACCCAATAACTCAGTTTTTGAAATTGATCCTAAGAAATAATTAAACCAAAGCAAATAGCTACATACACAGATATATTCACTGTCAAGTTATCCATAATATATAAAAATGAGAAATAATTAGATGCCCAATAATAGAAAAATGGTTTACTACATTATGGCACATTTACTCTATGGCTATCCTTCCCTATAGAACTTTCTCTGTTGATGGAAATGTTCTGTATCTTCACAGTCTAAAACAGTAGCTGCTAGACACATGTGGTTATTGAGCCCTTGACTTGTGGCTAATGAGATTGAGGAATTGAAATTTTAATTTACTTTAATTTTAATTGGCTTAAACTTAAATAAAAATAGCCACATGTATTGGACAGTGCAGCTCTATGGTATGTCAAGAAGCAATTAAAATAAAAAATACTATGTATAATATGTCCATGAAAAGACAAAATATAAAAGAAATAACCCATGACAAAAAAACATGTTTTATATACACCAGATAAAGAAACACAGGTTACATGGATAAATATAGAAAATTTAAATGGTTAAATGTTTGTATAAACATGAAAATGAATTTTGATAGGGTGATTAGTTAACTAGTGATACATTTTACTTGTCTTTAATTTTCTTTCATTATTTTTCCATGTTAAATCTTTTTAAAAGATTACATTACAGATTGGTATTTCAACTCTTATGGTACAAAATTCTTGAATATGCATTAGATTCACTAATACTGACTCATGAATTCAGCCAATAGAGCATCTCTTTACACGATCTAATCTTCTTTGCCAAGAGTAAAGAGAAAAGGAATCAGGCTCTTCCCAATGTCTTGTCCTCAAAAATAACAGTTTGAAAATATTACATGATCCATGAAAACCAAAAGCCAGAGCATCTTAAGCTCCACTGAAATTAAAATAAGAGAATGGAGAGAGAATTACTACATGGCTTCTGTTGACTGCTGATGAAATGAACAATGGGATAGAAGAGTTTCAAGTTCTCTTTATCTTAGAATTTCAAAGGTGAGGGTGGAAGCTGCTCTGATTTTTCACCTCTATCCGCCATCTCATAGACACCAAAGGCAGAATTTCCATGTGGCTGTTAACTCCATTGGAAACAACAAACCATGGTGGGGTCTGCTTGGTAAGGTATTTCCACTGATCACAAGCAATAGATTTCCAGATGATGTCTGGTTTCATGGTGTTTTCTGCCCAGTGAAAACCTGTGGCCCTGCTAGGCACAAAACTTGAAGATTGGTATCTGGTCAATTGAACGGAAGGAAACTTGGGGTTTCTGTTGGATCTGAGGGCCTGTGCCCAAATTCAGCATGCACATGGGTATAAAGTAACTGAATGTGGGCACAATGTTGGTGACAGCTCACGTAAAATGGGTGTTCTGTTAGTCCCAGAACCAAACTTTGACAGGAAAGAAGGCAATGCATAGAATCTTTTGGTCCCATTCGATTCTGTTACATGTGGGAATCCAGCCTGTGAAAATTAAGTGGAGATTCATCTGCACAGTTCTGAATGAGTACATGAGTCACAGTGGAGACAGAACATCTGGATGCAGAATGAACTGTTCTCTTTTATTATTATTATTTTTTAACCTCTTTATTGGAGTATAATTGCTTTACAATGGAGTGTTAGAGTTTCTGCTTTATAACAAAGTGAATCAGCTATACATATACATATATCCCCATATCTCCTCCCTCTTGCGTCTCCCTCCCACCCTCCCTATCCCACCCCTCTAGGTGGTCACAATCTTTTATTATTTTTACTAATTCTTAATACTTGAATCACACTTAAAAGTTAACAAAATGCTTTCAAATCCATTATTCCATTTGATGGTCATAACAACTCTGTGAGATAGGCACAATACTAAGTACATTAAATCACAGCTGCCTCAAGAACCAATATTTGTATAGCACACTCTCTTTCACGTGTATTATCTCAATTGTTCCCCATAACTCTAGGAAGTAGCTAGCAAGTTTCAAACTCCCATTTTATAGTTAAGGAAACTTTAAAGAAGAAGAGCAAGATTCTTATGGATTCACAACTAGCTATGCAGTAGTGTCAGGGCCTGAACTCTAATGTTCTAATAATTCCAAGCTCCAAGTTCTTTCAAAAACACTATGTGGCTTATTTGTATTCATATATGTTAATTATATGCCCAGACTGTTTATTCAAATTTAATGTATTTGAAATCTCTAGGACCATCCAATAAACATACTGTGCATCCTTTTCTGCCCATATACAGCCCAGTTTAGGCAGTGGTCTCCTGAATGATCTCACTACCTCTAGTTTCACCACTGCATATTGCTCCCAAAGCCCTCATTCTAAAATGCAAATTCTCAGGGTCACACTTCTAGTTAAAATCCTTCTAAGGACAGGCAAACTAAAAACTACCAAGCCTCAATGGGGAAAACTAATGTTAGAGAAGGCAATACTCACTTCATGCACAATGCCTGGTACATAAGAAGTGCTCAATACTATTTTTTGTATTAATTAACAAATTATTTTTAAATCCTTCTAAGACTGTGTCCACAGGACAAAGTTCAAAACCTTCACGATGACATCCAAGGCCTCTTGTAACCTAACCCAGAATATTAACAACTACCTGCACTCTGCTTAAGCAACACTGGACTATTTGACATTCCCCCAAACTCAATGTACTAGCATGTTTCTTTGCTAGTCCCTCTGTCTGGAGTGCCTTTCTTCCCTCAACTTGACCTCCTCTGAGAACATTCCATTATCACTCTTTTCCCTCAGAATTAATCACCTTTTCAGTACTTTATATTCACATACACTATGACATTTAAAAAAAATAGCAATTTGTTTATATTTGTTCCCTGCTAGACTGAAAACACCTAGAGGACAGAAATTTGTCTCAGTTAAGAGAATGCCTAGCACAGGTGCCTGGTAGATAGCAAACATTATGGATTAATTCACCTCAATGAGGGGGTACCAATGATCTGTCAGTTATGTTACCTGAAAAAACAGAAAATCACATGTCCAGTTGGAGCAAATATACAAACCGATAAACTTCAGATTTGGTGTTCTTGTACCGTTCCTGAATGGTCTCAAAACAGACAGATTGAAGGAAATCATATGGCTTCCCTGAGTTACTCTTCTGCTGTTTGGCAGCCATGAAGATAAGAAGGGGAAAAACTGCTTTTCTCAGGCAAATAAAGAGGCCAGATGACCATTCCATAGCCTGCAGAGTGGCTGTAAAACAAAACAGCAAACCACTCCACGAATGCTTTCTTATAAAGAAGGCTCCAGGGTGGAATGAACACACATGTACAATGAACTGGCCCTCTGGAGAGTCTGTCTGACCACAATGAAAGAGAAACCATACAAGCAAAAAGGGTAAGTCATCCTACAACCAGGTACACATCTCCTCTCAAAATTAACAGGCAATTCCAATAGTGTCCTCTGTAATACAGGCCACTTGAAAAATCCTTTGGGAATGCCTGAGGCTGAGACCTTGGTGTTTCCCAGTGCATTGAGAGTCCTACCTAACTCAATCCGAAAGAAAGAGCTGCTGTCCTAATTATTTTTGTATTTCACTTAACTAGCTCCAACCCATAAAATTCCCTTTCCCACACTGGTCACTGAGGGACTAAAGTGAAAGAGACTGTTCTAAGGAGGCCAAGACAATCAACCTTGCAAAGAATGTTCAAAAAACATGCTACAGTTACCATCACCAGGTCAAGCCTCCTCCTCTGGAGGCAGACAATGGTGACTTGCAGTGACAGTTATTCTACTACCAGTATAAAAATTTCACAGAAGAGAAATGTAAAGAAGAACTTTTTTAGTTTCCTTTAAGGTTAGGACCAAATTTCTTCAGGCAGTGGGTGAATATGCTAACATTTATGTTAACTAGATGTATTCTTGTTAGAGTCACACACAAGTTGTTGAGAATCAAGAAATAATTTTTAACAACAGTAGGGAACTCTACTCTCATTCTTTAGGTAAATGGTCTAAACTTTAATTATCAAACAGGATAGATGCAGGGAGATATATATCAGAATCTCTGGGAGAAGGTGTCATTCAGAGAAACATATTCAGTATCATAATTACTTTGATTATTCTGGCACAATGACTAATTTATTTGGAGATTTCAAACAACAAATAAAAATAAATAAAAGAAAGAATTTTTATGTTTACTGAAAACAGACCCAATCTTGTTACAAATGTTGATTCCTGAGCCTCAATAAGACTGAAGGTGAGCCCTGGAATCTGCATTTGCAACGTGCACCACAGGGGCTCCATATAGGCAGTCCTGAGATAATATGTTACAAATCCTTCCATAGACTATTTGGGAAGCCTCCCAAGGCCTTATGCTATAAGTGCTACATATTTTCCAATGAATCAGGCTGTGCATGCCAGGGGTCAAGCAGAGAGTTAGCAAATCTTTAGAACAGACTCAGAACAAATAAATGTGGATTCCAAAAGTAACCTTCAGGCATTGTGAAATGCAGTCATCCTATATAAGTGTTTATTATGTGGTGATGCCCGGTGAACTGATCCAAATTTCTACAGACTCTCCTTGGAGCAGGCGAGTGTGGGTAGCTCACAGATTTCACTGCAGTGGCCTTGCCTAATCTGCTCCCCACTTTCATTCCCAGAAGCAGTGCATGTACACAAACATAAACACACTTATATTCCACCCCAACTCCTAGCCTTCAATCAAAGAGCAGCTGGAGGTTGGATGGGAGTGCTGCTCCTGTCACATTGCATATAAAAGGGTTCTTTTCCTTGACTATTGCTGTTCTCCACACTCTCAGGAGTCAACTACAGTGGTTAAGCAAGAGCTCCACAGCCAGGTTCTCTGGGTACTAATCCCGACTGATAACTTCCTAGCTGTGTGCCTTCTACTTATCTCAGCACCTTACAAACTTCTTGAGTTTTGCCTCCTTGCCATGCTATGTCCATTTTACCTCAGTGACTCCTCTAAAACATCATCCCTCTTCTCATTTCCTAAAACCACTCTCCTAAGTCATGATTTTATCATCTCTTACTTTATTTCTTTCCTAAATTGTCTCACTGTCTCCAGTCTCTGTCTCATCACCTTCCAAACCTCACCAGCAACCCTTATCTCCATAGCTGACATAATTTTCTTTCTAAATCACAAATCTGATCAGTTCACTTTTTTGTTCAAAAAACACATGATAATGTCCAAACTCCTTAACACAGAAATCAAGATATTCTATGATCTGGCCCCAATCTATTCTTCCAAACTCATTTCCTATTATACTTATGCATCTTACACTTCAGTTATACTGAACTACTTGTTACTCCCTCATGTAACCTTCTAGGTTATCAACGTCTTTGCTTATGTTCCTCCCTCTAGCTGGAATGCTTTTCCTTTTCTGTCTCCTGCTATTCAAATCCTCACTATTCTTCAAGGCCAAGTTAGTTCACAGGAAACCCTCTTTGAACTCTCACCAAACTTTATTTGTCCATCTCAAGGCATCAAGCACTTCCTATCTTGGAGTATATTAGTGTGACCCCATATCTTCTCTTCTACTACCTTATGTGTTACTTGAAGGCAAAGACCATGTCTGATTCCTTTCCCTTTTATATCATCTACAGAGCTTACTACAGTGTAAGGTACAGCCTGAGTTCTCAATCAGTATGTGATATGAATGAACAGTTTTACAGGCTCAATATTTTCTCTGCTACAGTAGAGCTGCAGGTATATGGCCTGGTTATCCTAAGATTACATTGTGGGAAATTCTACCTAGGGTCAAATTATATTCCTTTACTTTTTTGTGTGTGTGCGAAAAGGATTTTTACAGGCCTGGGAGAATAAAAATTGTTATTAATAATACCACCCCAATTAATAATACGTCTCCTATTACTGTGGAAGTCACATTTCACAACTACAATTTCAAAGCAGTATAGGTTATTTCCATTATGACAAGCAAAAGGAAACTGAGGCACGCGAGATTTGATAAACGGCTTACCTTAGACACATGGTACATGTTTTAGTTTTTTATTGCTGCATAACAAATTATCACAAACTGAGAAGCATAAAATAACACCCATTTATTATCTCAAAGTTCTGTATGTCAGAAGTCTTGGTGGGTTCAGCTGGGTTCTCTGCTCAGGGTCTCACAAGGCCAAAATCAAGGTGTTAACCAGACTGATCTCTTATATGGAGTTTCTGGGAGAAGAATCCACTTCCAGTTTCACTGGTTGTTGACAGAATTCATTTCTCTGTAGTTCTAGATTTAAGGTCCCCATTTTCTTGCTGGTTGTCAGCTGGGGATCATTCCTAAAGGCCACTCTACTCTCCATGTGGCTCCCTCCATCTTCAAGCCAGTATTAGCACATCAAATCTCTTTCAAGTTTCATATCTCCTTCTATTCTGTTACCAGGTGAAGAAAAGTCTCTGCTTTTAAAGGGTTTGTGTGATTAGACCCCTCTTAAAGTCAATCATGCCATATAATATAACCTAGTCATGGGAATGATATCATATTCACACGGTCTACCCATACTTAACTTATTGCCATATTTTTCAGGAAAAATTGCTATGGTCAAGCTATAATGCAAAAGGGGATTTGACACTGGTATGAATATCAGCACAGGAAGCTCACTAAATGGAAGGCAAGAGACGTAATTAGGTCCTCCTCTGACTTGCTGTGTGACTTTGAGCAAGTCTCTGCCATTCTGTGGGCCTCAGTTCACCCATCTGTAAAACGAGGGGGTTGGATTGAGTTATCTACAAGCTCCCATTCATTTGAATCAGTCTATGGTTCTACTTCTCATTCATCTCTCTACATTATTCTTGTGAATTAAAGGTGAACCTTTCAAGAAACTACACTTGCTGATAAGAGCTGAAAAAATGAAACCAATGAAGGAGTCAATCGTGTAAACATTTGAATCTGAAAAAGAGACTTTTTAAAACAGTTTTCTGCAGGTCTGTAAAGAATAAAATAATAATCTAAATTATTATTATTATAAATAATCTAAAAGTACCTACTATACAGTAAGACTTAAAAAGTCTCCTCTCTGAGTAATTAAATAACTACAGTGTGGAGTGCCTTCTCTGTATTTAGTATTTCCTACTGCAGGGGGATTTCAAGTGTCACACAGGTTGGACTGAGTAGATGGCGTTTAAGATTTCTTTCAACCCTGATAACCTAAGATTTAAATTCTATATCTTAAATCCTAAATTATAAATTATAAGATATAAATAAATTGTTTCCTAAGATACAGGATACATAGCTTTTACTATCAATAAACTTACAACTGTACTGGAGAGACAGGGAATTATTTGGGAAGTAAAGGGGCCCAAAATGTATTTTTATTTCCTAAGTTATGAATAAAGAACAAGGAAAAGGTACAGACTGTGAGCTGCTGCATAACCCCTTATTATCCCATGTATTTTCATGATTATCTGGCTGAAATATCCATTTAATTTACTTTAAAAGCACACACAATTTATACTTCAAACTTTAACTAAAAATACATAATACATCATTTTACAAAGAAAATGTGCCATTAGAAAATTTATCATGAACTAAGCAGAATTTGTTGAAGAATCTTCTTTTCCAAGTGACCATTGCTGAACTAATAGACAAATATGTCCCCCAATATCCAATTTAATTGGAGATCAGTTTCCTCCTAATTATTTTTGTTTTGTTTAAAACTTGTATTGCCCTGCTCTACTTTTAGTACCAGAATTTTAAAATAATTTTCTAAAAAATTACAAAAGCAACTCATAATCATTGTTTTAAAAATCAAACAATACAGGGCATATAACATAAACACTGAGACCCATGTCTCTTCCATCTTACTGCTCAAGAGGATCCACTTTAAATAACTTGAGATATATTCTACCACAGCTTTTCCTATACACATATAAACATATGCATATATGTTCATTCAAATGCAGTGATTTTATTTTACAAAAGTCAGATGATACTTAACATATTGATTTGAAATTTGCTTTTTCCACTCAACAATATAGTGTGTCAGTATATGCATATCTGCCTGATTTAATGGCTGAATAATATTCCATATTATGAGTATACCATAATTTATTTAACAATTTCTCTAGGCATTGACATGAAAAAATCATAACCTTGGGACAAATAAAGTAAATAAAATCACTTCATCATTCAGACTTGTCATTTAGCTTCAAACTTATTTTGAAATAATTAATCAGTACTGTGAAATCTCTAAAATGAAAATCGACATGTAGTTCTAAGTAGTAAAAATTGCCTTTACAATTATGTTCCTTTGTCAAATAGTAAACTTCATGGACTATTATTTGTGTTGTAAATAGGTATTTATTAAGCACCTGTTTGGTGCTAGGCACAGGAGGAGAGAGATAGGTATAGGTTCAGAGATGAATAAAAATCTGTCTCCTTCCTCAAGGCTCTTACACTGTAGTAACTGGAAGACAAATATAGGCTCTTAACATTCAAACACAATATTGGTGATTTAGAAATTGCCCAAAATGAGCTTCCTGAATTAAGTGAACTGAGTCCAGTTTCCTAACCAGCCATTTAAATCAAACCCGATCTCAGAGTCTAATTTCAGTGGTGAACTCACTATGACATGAATCTATCCACTGAGCATCTTGTATTTTCCATGTAGCAAAATAAGCAAATTATCCCCCACTGTCCTGTACTCTATGGATGAGTAGGTATTCAGTGTACATTGCTGAAATACGATATCTACATAGCAACTTTACCTATATAACATAGAGCTGAGACTACATCCATCAAAGCCACAAAAAGGTGAAAAGCAGAGTATATAGGAGCAAGTAATGTCACACATATTACTCACCTCCTTAACAATTTATAGCCCTCTTTTCTAATAAATACCCATTTCTGGTGTACTTGAGTAGCTTCCTCTGGATAATTCCCTTCATCTCTTACTCCCACTCCCTCCCTCACATTTCTATTTGAACTAGTGACATTTCATGAGCTCTATAGTCACATGTCGCTAGTGGCTACATAGTGGACAGCATGGATCCAGACTGAGTTCTCTGAGACCAAGGATTCTACTCTGTTCTTTACACAGTTAGGCACTCAGGAAATTGCTCGTGGATAAGTTACCATCATGCTTGTCTTAAGATCACAAGAGGATTTTCTTTGCCTCAAACTTTGCCTTGGGTAGAAAAAAGTGGAAAGAGATGAGGTGAAGAAGAGAATGGCTAAGAACGTTGACTAAAAGGGTTGTGGCTCCAGTTGGAGCCAAACAATTCTGTATTATTAAAAAAATATTTGAACTAATGTTCTAAGGGTAAACTGGTACCTTTATTATAGGTAAACTCAGCAAAGAGCCAAAGATTACTTTTCTAATTAGAATAGAAACGAATTACTACAAAGTGTTGCAAAAAAAAAAAAAGCAATAAGAGATGATTATTTAAGCAGTAGACTTTCAGCACTTTTTGGGCTACTGACCCAATGGCCCACTCATCTCAGTTATTCCCTCACCTTTACGTGTGGCAGTGCTGGGCACTTTCTCATTCATTATCTCCTTTAGTTCTCAGAAGAACTCTGAGGGATAATTATAATTATTATCCCCATCTCATGGATAATAACCTAAGGCTCACAGAGGGGAAGTGACTTGCCCAAGGCCATAAACACTGTGGTTAAGCTGGTAGTGAAGGCAGCTAGGACTTTGAAATCTTGTCCAAGTGTTCTGTGCCTGCAACAGGCTGCCTTTCATCAAAAGTGTATTTGGTCTGCTAAGATGATTTTTATCCAAAAGAATCCATGTCCAATTACAAAGTGGTAGTTGGATAATTCTATTTTCCCTCTTCTAGCCAGCCCTGATGGAACACATCTATTCCAAAAGCAAGGGATATCCACAATTTCTATACCATGACTATCAAAAAGCTCTGTGTAGGAAGGGCAGGGCACCTACTCACCTGGGAAATAGTTACCGGGGCAGAAAGCAGATATTCATAGGCCACTATAAGCAACCAGCATGCGACTCTCTGTTTCTACGAGTTCAGCTTTAGATTCCACATATAAATGAGATCATATAGTATTTGTCTTTCTCTGTCTGACTTATTTCCCTTATGCTGGTAGTAACTTAATAGTATTTTATTCCCTTTCTTTACATTGTGAAGAAAAATAAGAATCATTAAAAAAAAAAAGAGTACCCAGGAGCAAAACAGGAAAAAGAGTGGAGCTTCCCCAAATCCACAGGATTAGTAAAGCACAAGAAAATATAAGATTTTATATACAGTAATTAAGATAAACAGACGAAGTCTTTCACTGTTTGAATTTAAGTGAATAGATGGAACAGTTGCCTCTCTGAAATCCATCACCAAATCAGAAATTTCATGACCTAATGAAGTCAAAAGTCCTTCTCATGAATTTTAAAATTCCATGGGAAACTTACAATAAAATAATAAACAAGGATAAAAAAGATCATTTAGATTTAAAAAAAAATCTTCATCTGAGTTAGACTGAAGTATAAAGACAGAATTATGAAACTAGGATTATACCTTCCATTGTACAGTATTTATAAATAATATGGTCCATAACCTTTATAAAAAGGTTAAAAAAAACTGGCTGTGGCAGGCCATGATTCTTTTCCTCAAACTCATGCTAAATTTTTCGATAATCAGTATGAGAGTTTTCTAAATCTTTAATTACCAGAAATAGCTGTGACACAGTATCCATCAACAATCCTTCCACAGTAATTTCTGAAGTGTTCAAGCTAAGACATTTCAAGTAATCTGTTTGCTCAGAATGTTTTAAGACAGGTTTAAGCACTGGTGCGGCTCATTTTAATTTAACAGATATTCTAGTCTAAATCAAAGCCACAACTTGTGCAGATTTGAAATGGTAACTGTCTCCTTTTGGAATTTATCACATGCTACATTGGGAAATTATTTAAGAATTTAAAAAATAGGGAAGTTTTTCATTTCCTAATTATCAGTAGATAGGAAGAAGATGAAGACTGAATGGTCCCATGAGCCAATATTTTAAGTTTTTCACTAGCAATTTATGTAGTGATTTTTTGTTGTTGTTGTTGAGGTTTAAAAAACAAACACAGGGGCTTCCCTGGTGGTTCAGTGGTTGAGAATCAGCCTGCCAATGCAGGGGACACGGGTTCGAGCCCTGGTCTGGGAGGATCCCACATGCCGCAGAGCAGCTGGGCCCGTGAGCCACAGCTATCGAGCCTGCGTGTCTGGAGCCTGTGCTCCGCAACAAGAGAGGCCGAGACGGTGAGAGGCCTGTGCACTGCGATGAAGAGTGGCCCCCACTCGCCGCAACTAGGGAAAGCCCTCGCACAGAGGCGGGGACCCAACACAGCCAAAAATAAATAAATAAATAAATAAATTTATTAAAAAAAAACACAACTGTAAGGTTTTTGTCTGGTTTGGTTTGGTAATGCTAAACCACAGATGCTTGCCTAGTTAAAACATTTATGTTTGTTGTTCAACATAAAATATTTTCTCCATTTCATTAAATAAAAATATTACAAAGACCAGCTTGTTGGGGGGAGCTGTTGTTTACTACATAAATTATGGCAAAAGCAGCTCCAATTATCCATAATTTGCCCATTACATTGGAAATTTTTCTCTTCCCAAAGCTTAACAAGATCTAAAATAACCAAATCATTCCTCAGTTCTCTCTGATTAATGGCTTTTGATGCCTGGAGTTAAGTAAATAGAATCAGTTACCTTTCTGAAAATTAATATGAAAAAAATTAACTACTTCCTTAAATATATTATGTACCTTCTAAAATTAAAATCACTATCTATTAGTTGCAAAAATATGTTCAATGTTATAAAGACATTAGTTGACTTTTTGAGGAAAAAATCACGTGTATTTGCTTTATGAAATGGTTTAGCATTCTGTTGTGTAACAAAATAGTTTGGATCTTTAAAAAGAAATCAGACTACTAAGAAATCACTTAAAGAAAACTTATTACTGGGACCAATTATAGAAGACCCAAAGCCACCAGTCTAAGAAGTTCAGAAATTCAGGTAAGGAAAATAATCCAGAGAAGAAACTAAAGATAAAGGTATTTCCAAAAAGATGATTTCAACTTCAATGAAAAAGTAAAAGTTTCAAAAAATATCAAATGTGAAAGAGGCTAAGGACATTTAAGATGCTGTGCCTTTTAAAAACTAAAGTTGCAATTAAAACAATTGTCTTAACAGTGATGAAACATTAGAACTCTAATTCCTAAGTCAGCTGGGAACAGCCTGAAGTAGAGTTAGAATAGCATTATCAAAGTAAATGAGTTATATTGTAGACTTTTGGGGTAGTTAGGTTATATTCTTTTTCCCTAGTACTATTTTTTTTTTAAATAGAAATACTAGAGTGGCATTCCCTTGGGCTTTCTTAGTTTTCCACTTATTCACACTGCTAAGCTATCAAAACAAGAGGCACCAAAATCAGTTACTAGTAATGACTCAATGAAACACAGTTTGTAGAGGTAACTATTCCCTTTAGTATATGCTCAAAGCTCTGCAGTAATAAGAATATCACAAAATCTTTATAAGTAGTTGATAATGGCTTAATTTAAACAGATTCATCTTCAGTCTTATCCATCATACCTAGTACATTAAAAAAAGTTTTCCCTAGGAATATTAAGACAAGAAATCAATAAGAAACATGATGTTATAGACAATAAATTAATTTTACAATCACTCAAGAATGCCAAATGTATAAATGGAAGCACATTTCCTCTATAAGTTGCAGAATTATGTGTTTTTAATACAATTCCTAGAAAGGTAAATGTATATACATCCAACCATATTTGAAATGTACTCAGGGAGCTTCCTATTTAAAAGGAATCATATTCAAAATCTTTTAAGGAAATGAAAATGAGAATAGTCATTCCCTAATTAATCCTTTGTGTAAATCTTGGTTTTCCTTTATTGCGTTTGCTTAATATGAGAAGTATCTGTAGTTTGCACTCTTACTTATTGTTTAGCCAGTGTCTCTGCCAGCTCCAACCTGCAATGGAGGCTGCAGTTGGTGGACACAGATCCACACATCTCCACATAAACTTAAAGTGGCTGATTTCTATGAACACCGAAACTACAAGTTCTTTATTAATAAATCTATCGTCAGTCAAATAGAGCAATAGGGTTTCCAGAGCGCTCTACATTAGCAAAGCATCACTGTTGAATCTATCACCTTAGTTTCATACTTAGATATAATATTGCCTTTTAAATTCAGCATGTATCTCCTAGCTTGATTACACCTCTTCCCAAATCCTCTAATCTACTTCTGAAAAGAGAATCACCCCTTACACGAAGAAAATACTTCCACTGAGGGTTATTCTAGAGAGCCCTTCTTTGGTCATATGGAGGATTATACCTTCTGCTTATTTAAGAGAAGACATTATTTTACAAGTAGTGTCAACAGTAGGAACAAAGGAGAGGCGATGACAACTCAAAGGGAAGTTGGGGAGCTGGCACTGCCACGAAGATGCCCTTCTAGCCTGGGGTTTTCATCTCACAGCTCTTTCCGAAGCAAGCCCCTCTGAGGACTTTATGTTCCGTTAATCAATTCTAAGATATGATTTTCCTTAACTACCTTCATGTAATATACATGTATCCTCAGGAGCTTGCCTCCTCAGAGAGCCCTGTTAAGCCTTACTGGGGATGTGGAGGGGTTACAGTGCTCACCAAGGGGTACAACCTATCCAGCAAGCCCACCTTAAGGATTCAACTTTCATCTGCCATAGAAGGGAACCAAGTCTGCTTCATTTAGAGTAAAAAAAGGACTACTTTATCAAAAAATATATTCAGGAGAACTCAAAATCTCCAGTGTATGTCTCACAATCTAGCCTGTGATGATCCTATTATCTGAAAACTCATTTCTTTTATTTCATATTCTTCTTTTCTCAGCTTTACAGAGACATATATTCTGACCCTATTCTCTCTACTTTCTTCCACCCAGCTAGCCAACAAAATTTTCTACCAACCCATCCCACACTTACTGGTGTCAACTATGACAAGCTGACAGGTCACTTTTCCAGGCCCAGAGCTGTGGTCCCAATTTTTGTTTTTAATCGCATACTTGCTTCTTGCCCACAGCTTTGACTCCCTTCCCCAGGATAGTTTCTTTCAGGCCCATGGCCCATACAGATACACATGGCTGGCTTAAAGTTTAATCTGATACCTGGAAGAAACTCCAACATAAAATGCAGAAGCAGGAGAATTCTGGGATAAGTGTGAAGTTGCAGAAACAGCAAATCAAAGGTCACAGTGACCATTACAGGCTTATTGTTACCCCAAGCAAGAATAGGATTCAGAACCCGGCCAATTTCCTGTCATTTGCATTTTACTATTTATTTGCACAATGGTCAGACACCAGAACTTAATGGAGGAGCACTGCCTCTGATTACATTTTAAGAGACATTATCATGATTGATGAGTTCCAGATTTCTACTCTGTCTTAAAAGATGATTTTTCAACTTGGGTTAATCTGGAAGGGTGGGAAAAAGCATAGTTTACAAACTCTTAAACTAGGAGAGAGCCTTAGAAGTCACCTAGTCCAACCCTCTGTCCCCAATCACATCTAAATCATCCATGCTGTACAAGAGGCAAGAAAATTGGAATGTTGGGAGAATAGAGTATGAAGTGAAAATAAGAATAGCTTTTTAGATCATAATATCAGTTTGCCATTTACAAAGTGTTTCCTCATTCTTTATCTGACTTAATTCTCTCCTTACTGAAGTAGTTATTTATCATCAACTCCTATGAGGTAATAGTTATTGTCATAATTTCCATTTCACAGATGAAGAAAACTCAAACTCAAAGAAGTTAAATCACATGCCTGAGATCGTTAAATGGTGCAGCAAGGTCTTGAACCAAGATCTTCAGATGAGAATATCTGAGCAATTGTTATTACAGCAAAGAATTATTGTTTGCCAGTGATATGTGTGGCAATTCAAGGCTTTCACTCTGAGTTCTTAGTTCTTTCTGCTTAACCCTGAAAGGAAAGAAGACTTTACCTCCCCCACTACAACCTAGTCCTTGAGTTTCCATATTGCTTTATAACCTAAACCAAACACCTGGCCAGGAGGAGCAACTATGAGACTCTTGTTGATCATCAAACACTTGGGAAGAGGAAGGAAAGAAAACAAGAAAAGAATAAGAGTTTTGATAGTGTGAAAGCTGTGGCTTTAAAAAAACTCAAAAATCAACTTGAGGGGGAGAACAGTTTCCTTCAAGCCTCAAGTTTCTCTTTTAAAAACATGAAACTTTAAATGAGGGTGCCAACCCCAATGTGTTCTAAGTTCTTCTATAGGAATTAGCAAATAGTCACCCAGCCAGCGCGAGGAACCACTGGGCATGCTCCACATCTAGCTCCTCCTCCAGAAGCTTGGCTCCACCTCTCAACTATGTAAGCAAGGGAGGAAAAAGAGGAGAAACTGGCTGCCTGTATCCCACCCGCCTGCACACCAAAAACACAGCTGGCATGTCTAATTTTAGGCCTCTCTGCCTTGAGAGCAATCCTATAATTCTCTTATTAGCAAGGCACAAGCAGTGATCTCTGCTAGGCAGATGGGAAAGGCTCAACCAATTCAAGTTTAGTCAGCTCTCAAAAAGTTATCAATGACAAACTTTCCCCTCTGGGACTCAGAGGGACTACAACAGGAAAAGAAGACTCTATTGGTAGTCAGAACAAAAGCCAATGCAAGCCTAGTCTCAAACACAAACCAATTCGAAGGCCTAGGAGTGGGGAGTTGATTTCATTTTAACATACATACTCTTTGCAAGGCCTTGAGTGAAAGTTTACTCTGTGGGATATGGAAATGAACAAGGTAACCTACAAATGGTGGGGGTTAGTGGAGGGGGGGAGTCAGGAGATAAGATACAAACAATGGAGTTCTTGAAAACTTATTAACTTATAGTTAACAAACGTTTTTTGAGGGTTGACTTTATGTGCCTAGGAAGTACTAAAGATAAGAGAGGTGAACAAGATGACATAGCCCTTGCCTTCATGAACCTTAGTGTAGTAAGAAAATTTGCACAAGTAGTTACAAGTGTGTTGAGTGCTACTAAAGGGAAAGAAGCTCAGGGCGCTATTGCCATTTCACTTCCAAAACTTTCTTGTAAAAGCAACGGTGTGATGATGAGGAAAGAGAAAGGTGGACAGAATAAAGATCACCCTAAAATGATACACTATCCACCACTTGCCTGACCTTTTCCTGAGAACATATTGGAAATGGGGAAGGGGGAAGAAAAAGAAAGATGGAAAAAGAACAGACAAGAGAAAAGGAGGTGAAGGACAAAAACCAATCGTGAGGCCATGCCTATTTGGTCAATGTCTTGAGGCATTACCCTGGCATCAGCTTGGCACCATCACATCCTGCTTTTTGATAGAGGCAAATTCGCCTGAGCTGGTTACTCAGGTGAAATTTGAAGAGCCAAGGGCACTTTCACAAAGGGTACATAGGGAAACTGCCAGCTAACATTCCCTCCCTCTCTGCTCTTCCAATAAAAACAGGCTTGATGATCCAGGCTGGGCATGACTAATTGTGAAGTGTTGGGTGGCGGCCATTGCACTGGGCTGTGTGGCTTTGGTGCTTGTCACATTGCCTTGCAAAGTGCTTTGGGATACTTTGAGAACAGAAGGCACCACCAATCACTCTGATTCTACTCTATATAAATAAAGCCCAATGAGTCTAAAGTGCCCCCCTTTAATCAAATGGTGTGGGGACAAGGGCAGCTTGGGAAATCTACTCCCTGGACAAGTCTGAGCCTGGTCTTCTCACCCTTGAGATGGATTTGGGTACAAGAGGCAGTGCAATGCATGATGCATACGTGGGCTCCAAGACCTGGAGTGTGCCTTCATATGGAGCGTGCGAAGAGCAATTGGGAGTCCTGGCCAGGAGATTGAGTAACGGCCTCCAATACTCTTCAGAACATCCTGTACCTACCCACTTTGGGAGCCCATAGAACTGGGAGGAGGACATAGGGGACCCTGGAAGAAAGAAAAATAGATAATCAGTCCTTGCAAGAACTGTGAATTTCAGCATGAAGCAGTAGGCCAACCTCTAAATGCATGCCTGTGGGTAACTAATGGCTGGGAGGATAGGGCTGGGGTGTGGAGAAGGAGCAAAATAGTATTTACCAAGTGGCTTCTATGTACTGAGTGCTGGACCTCATTTTCATTCCCACAACAGTCAGGCAAGATGGGGTTTTTTAATTCCACTCAAAGGATAAGAAAAGTGAACTTCACAGAAGTTAAATAATTTACATAGGGTCACACTGTGAGTGACTATAAACCAAATCTAACTAGTTTCAAAGTCCATTATTTTTTCCATCATACCAGACAGCCTTCCCAGAAGCATTCTAGTAGAATTCCCTATACTGCTAAATGTGGTGATGATGCTCAAGAGTGTCTAAATCAGAAAATACTCTGGGACCCAAAAATATTTTCAGACTTTTTTGGAAAATGCCCCTTCGTGTAGATTCAGTAATGAAATCAAATATATACTAGAGCCATATTCTATTACCAATAAGCATGTTTTTCAAATAGGCAGCCCGCTTTGAAGGAAAGCATCCAAATTTTATGGCTGTTTGTCTACACTTGCCCTAGCTTGCCTTCCCCCTGGGAAGCATATGGGTAGCCAAATAAATGAAATGAAAATTACTGAATACTCATTCAGCATAAATCATGACTGCCTTCCAGCAAGAATGTACACATTTAGGCAAACATCACACATGGCACTCCATTCCCCACCTGATTTTACGGTCTACTTGCTGATCCAGTGTGGTCCAGTAAAAAGAGCAATGGACTAGAAGGTAGGAAGATCTGGATTAAACTTCTGCCTCCTCCACTTCTTAGCTGCATTATCTTTAACAAGTAACTTCACCTAGCTGAGCCTCAGTTTCCCCATCTGAAAAATGAGAATGCCTATTTTATAGAGTTGTTCTAAGTGTTAAACAGGATAACAGGTATGGAAGGATCTTGTAAGTGACAGAGCTACAGAGAAGTGCAGGAGTGTTAATATTCTCACTAGGCAAGCCAAAGAAATCAACAAATGAACTGGAGTTGATATTGGTGAATTCCTACCCTTTAACAAGGCATAAAATAGGGCAGTGTCATTTCTTATCTCAGCCTTAAAGAGAAGCAATACAGTGGGGATCAACTCTATAACAGCTGGGTCTAGTGTGGGCTTTACTATGTTTGAGACCAATCTAACATTGTATTCAATATACAAAAACTATGTAACTCCATAATGCCTGAATAACAGATGGTCTCTGCATGCACGTATTAACAATCTAACTTCATCCTCCAAAATTAGTTTTTCATTTGGCTCTTCTTTTTTGGAGGGAAAACTGGGCACCTGAAAGGGTAAAGGTCATCCATTAACTAATTCACTCAACCTTAAACCATTTACAGAGTGCATTCTGTATGTCAGGGGCATTCCCAGAAGTGGAGAAGGCAATTTCTTCTCTTGTAGAAGTATAACTGCTGAGTGAATAGACTCAACACAAAAGGAGGTGTGATAACGGAAGTATGAACAAAGATGGTATAGATAAGTAAAGTGACACTGAACTGGGATTTTGCCAGGTAAAAAAAGGGAAAGAACTGGCTAGGTAGAAGGAACAGAACATGCAAACCCACAGAGAAGTAAAAGGAAGTAGAAGTTTTGTGTGACTGAAGCAGAGAGTGTGTCTGGATGTCTGTGGGAAGGGAGGAGCAATGGGAAGGAAATGAAATGCTCTTATGTGGAGGTAGAAAAGGCTATCATCTCCAGCCATGATTTGAGTGGTACATGAAGATTCTCCTCTCTCAAACTATCTACCTTCACACACTTGCTAATTCCTAAAATTCCATCTTTAGTAATTTAGTCTTTGGGATCTTGAGTTTTCTCTCTCCTTTAAGAGTCCCCTATTAAAATATAAGTACCCTTGGGAGAATCCACCAGGAGCCACAACAGGAATAGTGGATGGTCAGCTGAGGGCAAGGGGGACTTGCAAGAAGGGAACAAAGGGAAGAGTTCAGAGATCTGGTAGGAATGTGTGTAGATACCAAAGACGAACTTCACTAACATTCTCAGTTTTTCACAGAAGACAAGCTCTGATGCAGAATTATAGAGTGTCTGTTGTCATCAATACAGTATAGGTGTTGATTCATATGTTTCTGGTACAACAGAGCTGTACAACAGGCTGTACTGTGGGCTAATCACTGCCCATGGGCTACCGTGACCCATTCACACCTTTTCCCCATATCTAAATACTTAGGGCCACTACTGTATGTGATTTCTAAAGCTGCTTATTGGTGGCAGGTGTAGGCTGTGGTCATGGAACAAAAAAGGAGTGAGGTATCCCAGGCAGGACTCAAAGCCTTGAATGACCCTGGCCTCAATAACCAAGGTACTGTTACCTCAGTGCTAAGAAAGCTCAGACTCAGACATTTCACTCCAGGGTTATGCCTTTATATGGACAATGAACTGACCAGGCCAGTCATTTGAGTCATACTAATGTTCACCATGGATTGCCAAGTGATTGTTAGAGTTGAGGTAATTGATAATGTTTATAAAAGAAGCCAAATGACTGGTTATATCACACCATGATCAATTTCACTGTTCCACCCCTCAGAAACTCAATTCATGTTGCTTATTGTTATTGCTAATAATGCTGATACTAGGTGATAAAGAATTTTGAGACCCGTGATATGGATAGACATTATATTTTGCTATCAACTCTTGTACTTTTTCACAGGGGAGATGATTTCTCAATGCTGAAGTGACCCCAGTGAGACTACTATGAGTTAATGTCCTCCAAAGTCATCTGAGAACTAGAAAATATTGCTGCTCACAGTCTAACACATAAGGCATAGGAAAAAGATCTACTCAACCCAAAAGGAATTACAAAAGCCAGTCTTGCCAACAAAGAAGCCTGGGAGAGTTGAAAGACAACATGAGAGAATATAGGAATATGCCTCTTTGTTTCTTACATTTTCCCCAACCTCTCTACCTCTTGATTCCTGAGAAAGGGTTATCAGTGGTTCCCAAGTTATTCAATGAAGGGGGACCATCTGACAATAGGAAAGCAGGACAGTTAATTTTCTTGGATTAAAGCATTTCTTTTTGAGTGTTTGTCCCATAAATGATCTGATTTCAAATCAATCCTTATCTAAGTTCTTTTAAGTGGCAAAGCCAGTAGTCAAATGCAGATCTGTCTGAATCCAAGTCAGGTACTCTTTCAATAAGAGTCCACAGGAGTTCCCTCTGGGGCAAGATTCCAAGCTATATTTCTGCAATGTCATCTCCAGAACTCCTTACTCAAAATCTCCTCCTGAGCCTATCTGATTCACTTTCCTCTATGTAAACCATGGTCATGGCCTATGAAGACCTTGACCTTCTCTTATACCTCTTGCCTTGACATCTATCTCCAAACTTTAAGGTATAGCGCAAGTTCTCCCTCTTCCATGAACTGTCCCCTGGATCTATGAATGTGGAGAGTGATGGAGATAGGAGTTTGTGAGTGGGGAGGAGGTCTGGGTGAACAGTGGACATAGACACTATGTATTCTCCTCCAGAATCCCCAGTAACTAGCATCTGCTAGAGTTATTGAACAGCCAGCAAATATTCATGGAGTGACTGGACAAGAGAATTGGCCCATTTTCCATTTATTTTGTATCTGTTAATTCATTTCTCCTCGATCCTGGACACAAACTAATCCTATGCCTTGCAGGTGCTATACAAATAGGCAGAAATCAGCAGTAATCTGTGGGCATGTCCTAAACATTAAGAAAAATTTAACACCAGAAAACTCCACCAGGATTGCCTAGGGAACAGGCAATACCTCAACATGTATAGGTCGGATGTGCATTCCTAAATCCTACTTGCAAGATGTAGGATGCTGCTACTGAACAATATATTTTTCCCCACTCTTCCTTGGTATTGGGGAGTTATATACCACTAGCGCCTACACTCTTGACACACTTCTTGAGCTTTAATTGTTTTCACTGTGGTTGTTCAATATATCTGGTGTGTACCATGATTAAGCCACAAATTATATAAAGACCTGAATTTGAATAGGTCTCTATCTAAAGGGGAACTGGAGTGGTTAGCCGAGTGACCACTGGCAAACAATATTCAAAACCAACCTCTTGATTCACAGTGGAGACCTACCTCCCAGATGACTCCATTAATGTAAACACAGATTCATTCAGCAACAGGCAAAAAGATCAAGCACCTGCATGGTCTTGTAGTCCCATGGCAATCTGATGGCTGTGCAAACACAAAAGAGCTGTTATAGCTCTTTGTTGTAGAAAACGTTGTATCATTTTCATTCTATGACTCCTGAGTTTTGCAACAGAACTGGAGATTACTGCCTTGTAAAGGAACTCCACTTGAACAATTTGGCTATTTTTACATAAATCAAACTAAAATGAAACATTTAGGTGGAATGTTGTTCTTCTGGAGGTATCTGCAATAGAAAAAACTAATAAATGGCTCTACTGAAGAAAGAAGTAATTCTCTTACTCTTCAAGGCCTCAAGCTGGGACTTCCCTGGTGGCACAGTGGTTAAGAATCTGCCTGCCAATGCAGGGGACACGAGTTCGAACCCTGGTCCGAGAAGATCCCACGTGCCATGGAGCAACTAAGCCCGTGTGCCACAACTACTGAGCCCGCGTGCCACAACTACTGAAGCCTGCATGCCTAGAGCTCGGGCTCCACAACAAAAGAAGCCACTGCAATGAGAAGCCCGCACACCACACAAAGAGTAGCCCCCGCTCGCCACAACTAAAGAAAGCCCACACGCAGCAACAAAGACCCAGCACAGCCAAAAATAAATAAATAAATAAATAAATTTATTTTTAAAAAAGACCTCAAGCTGGGGAAAGAGATTCAACAGTAGTATATGGCTCAGAATTAAATCACCTTTATAAGCAGAGATGTGTATCAAGGTTTCCATACAAAGGAATTCCAAGTTGGTGCACACCATCTCTTTTTCTTTACCCATACATTGGGCACTGCTATCTGCTTTGTCCAGAGATAAAGCTTCCACTTCTCTCATTGGGAAAAAAAAATCCAAGTTCTGGCAGCTCTCATATTTTTGTGACTTTTTCTTCCAAATTCCCTCCACATGGAAAGTTTTCACTTTCTACTCATCTTTGCGTATTAAATCTATACCTATTCTTCAAGACCAAGCTTAAATGCCACCTTAGGGAAATATTGCAGGGGGTGGGAGAGTGAACAACTTCAACCACAGGTTTTCAATTATAGCTGTGTATCAAAATCACTGAGTAAATTTTAAAAGTATAGATTCCTGGCCTTCACGCCAGACCAAATGAATCAGAACTTCTGGGGAAAGGAACCAGTATAATTATTTTTGATTTCCTAGGAGATTTTGAAGTGGTCATGACTGGGAATCATCATCTTCAGTTCTGTGTAACTAGCCACAAAATAGATGTACAAGCCTAAAGTGTCCATACCCTCAGGATGACCTGGGCATGAACAATAACAGACACAGATGAGGTAAAAGGTCACTCTGTCTACTTAGAGTTGAGTCCACAAGCTTTGCTTTCCCAAAGCCAACACATAATCAAGCACTTTCTTCCTATGGAGAAAATATCAACTGCTCCTTCCTGATAACCAGGAAAAAGTCCTCATCCCAGGGCTCTGGAGATGCCAAATATCCTGATCAATGTGATGCAGAGATAATGTTAAAGACAAAAGCTCTGATTGTTAGCCAAAACAGTCAGGAACAAAAATGAGAAAACTTGCTTCTTGGATTGGTAAGTATATTGTACCTTTACTCCAAAGAGCCCATCGCATTTGCACAGCCAAGAAACATCAAAGAATAAGAAAAGAGAGCTCATATGAGCAAATGTGGATACATTTATTACTACAGCTTTGTAAAATAGATGTGATATTAAAAAGTTGTAAGGAAAGTAAATTTTAACTGAATCTGGTCTTGACTTAAATTACAAAATTGTGAGGACAGTCTTTCAAACAAATGAGATCAAGCACAAGGGTTAAGATGAGTAGTCTAAACTCCAAGGCAAGCCAGGTACTGCTACTCTGGAACTCACTTCAGTGGCTGGAAACTGTACCTTTCCAGGAGGCTTGTAAAATTGGACTATGTCTTTAACAAATCCATTCTATCACTTCTACTGCACAGGGTAGGAAAAGGGGAAACTTAATGAAGGCTGCTTTTTTTCCTCACACACCCTAACCTGTCTGAGATCAGTTTCTTCACTTATAAACTGGGGATAATATTAACTATCTTGAAAATTGACTAACTTATTGATTGTAAGGAGAGAAGAGGAGAGGAGGATTGACTTTGATTGACTGACTGATACTAATACTCAGTGAGTGCCTGCTATGTGCCAAACAACAACACTGTGAGCTATTATTTCCATTTTTACAGATGAGGAAACTGGAGGCAGAGATAAATAAAGTGACTTGTTGAAATTCATCCAGCCAGTAAGTTGATTTTACACTGTTAATAAGCGGTTCTTATCTCTGGAAATGCATTAGAGTCATTTATAGTCCTTTCAACATATAGACATTCCCAAGTAGACCTGGAATAGATTGAGGTGGCCTTGACATTGTTTTAAAGTTCTATTAAAGATTCTCATGTGCAACCAAGGTAGAGAATTCTTGGCCTAGATTTATTCAACTAAGAGAATATCAACTCTTCCTTATGATTTATTCATTCAGTGAACATTTACTAAGCATTTTCTATGTGCCGAACACTCTGATAGTGCTGGGAATGTGTACAGCAGTCAAAAAAAAAGGATCATGGTCTCTGCCTTCATAGAGCTGACAGTCTAGTGGGGAAGGTAGATAATAAGCAACTGAGTGAACAAACTAATTTATAATGAGAAATTGGAATAGGTGCTTCAAAGGAAACAAACAGGATACTATGACAGGGATTACTGAGAAAGTTAGCTTGAAATAGAGTGGACAGGGAAGGCCCATCTGAAGAGGAGGCTTTTAAGGCAAGACCTAGAGTCCGAAAGACCATGGAAAGTCAGGCAAAGATAGTATCTTTAGATTTGGCAAAAAAGTACAATGAACATTCAGGTTATAGATTAGTAATTAGGGACAAACCCTCCATCCTTTGGCCAGAATAATAGTAACATTTTAAAGTTGACTTTATAAGTTTCAAAATTATGGGGTAAAATTATTACAAAATTTTTATTCATAGTTGTTCTTAAACCATAGTTGAGTGGTTTATAATAAAGAAATCTAAAACTCTGTATATCTTTGACAAAAGATACTACTACTTGTTAAAGTCATTATTGTGTACAATATAATCATTATTATTAGGTTATACATCTCCCTAAACACAATAAAAGGCAAATGGAAGTAAAGGGTTTTGGTTAGCATTTGGGAACAAATTTCTGTCAGGACTGTGAGACACTAGATTTCCCCTGGAGATGCCTTTTTTTCCTTGGGGATCTTTAGGAAAAAGACAGACAGCTATCTGCTTAAGATGAATTAAGAACTCCTGTGGAGTTAGGGAAGTAGGCTATATGACAAATATGTGTGAGAACTGTTGAGTGGTGGCTGAGGAAAGGCCAAAAAATGGCCACCCTACCTTTACTGTCAGGGTTATGTGCCAACTTTAAGAAAAAGGAGCAAACTGACGACCTATGGCAACACTCACAGAAGGAACTAATCCAACTTTTCCAATCTTCTGTGTGCCGCCATTTTGTTTTGCAAGGGGATGAACTAACAGATGAAAATTAAAAATGTTTGTGTTGATGACATCTGAAGGAAAACAAACTTATTTGTTGTTTTTAACCAAAAAGAAGGAGAGTGAGAGCAAGAGTGAGAACAACAACACAAGCATGCAAGCAAGAGCCAGTGTGAGCTCTAACCAGATTAAATATGCTTTGTTTAATAGCTATGTAGAAACCTGAAGCTCATAAATTCTCCATCATGTGCCCAGGACGACAGAGAATTGCAGAGAATTGAAGATTTATGAGCTTCGTGTTAGAAATCTGTAACAGTATCTTCTACATTATACAAGGTTTGTTGAAATAGCATTCCAAGGACTGCTTGCTAGACATTAAAGAAAGTAATGCAAGGCAATCATCAACCACATTTTCACCCATGCTTACAGTCTTTTCTTCATTTAAAGTGTGTATTTTGATCTCACAACACCCTTCTGAAGTAGTGCTTTTAGGTAATACAAAGTAGCCTTGCAAATAGCTTCAGCAGGAAGTCTACCAGCCCTAAAAATGATGTCTGGGCACCTACGCTTCTGCAGTCCTTTCCAGTTTTCAGTGTCCTTCTGAGGGCAAAGCTGTTCACCAGGACCACCTGGAGTATTAAGATATTCAATTACAATTCTATAGGCACACTAACAGACGTGGAACCGTGAAAAATCTTTCCCAAGGAAGCCCGCTGAAAGGATCTTCAAGATAACAAGCTGGCAAAATAATGCATTCCCACTATGTATAACATAATGGGTAGAAAAAGAGCTACGTTGGGAAATAATACTTGTAACTCTGGTTCATATCCTGTCACTGAACTGCTGGGTGAATTTAAACACATCTCTAAATGTTTCTGGGCCTCAGTTATTTCATCTGAAAAATGTAATTGATACTGACTGCACACCTGCTTCAGAGGCTGTTTATGAGAAGACAGCGAAATAAGGAGCATTAAGTACTTCTAAAAACACAAAACAATCTATAAATGTAAGAGATTATTATTACAAGAAAGTTCTGCTGGCTAATAGTCTCCTCAAAAAGTCAGATAACCAGAAGAAACTGTCAGTAGATACCAAGCACTTATGCCTAGATAAAGGAGAAAATAAATGCTCAAAGTATTTTCATTTTTCCAGCCTATTCTGTTTTATGGACTCTCTGCTACCATCCCAGATTGAACTATACCACCAATGTACAGTTTCCCATTAATAAACCCACTTGTCCCTATCCTCAAATACAAAAATAGTTGCTAGCTTATTGGGCACATATGTGCCAGATACTTTATATACATTATCTTATTTAGTCCTCACAGTAATTTGAGAAGGTAGGTTTTCATATATCTCATCAATAAAGAAATGGAGATTCAGAGAAGCAAAGTAACTTGGGTAAGGACACAACTAAGAAATAGAAAAACCAATATTTGAAACTCAGGTCTGTGGGATTACAAAACTATTTCTTCTTACGTGGAGTTCTATGACTTTCCACTTTACATTATTTTATTTTTAAATCACCAATATAAATTGCTAAAACAAAGGGGGGATATTCTTCATGTCCACTGTTTCATACACAAGTACATAGAAACCACACATAAAGCAAATACACGTTTGTGTATGTCTTATTGGTACTTCAAAGTATCCCAGAGCTTAAAATGAGAGATTCCTTCAGCCAACTAACCCGTCACACAAACCAACATAAATATGCTGATTTGAATAAAACCTAAACACTTTTCTATCACAATTTCTCGTGCCCTTCCTTCCCTGTTTAAGTCTGCACAAGGCAAAACAGAAAGAAAAGGTCCCAGACCCAACCAAGCTAAAATAAAAAATAAAACAACAACAAAAAATACAGACCTTTAAATGTAGATTCTCCTTGTCCCAGATAAGGGTGGGAGTGGGGGTCTTATGTGGCAAATTTCTGATACATTTCTGATAAATTTCTGTTCCTGGGCTGCATTCTCAGCGGGGAAGCCAAGGTCACTCAGATTTTACTGGCATTCATACCCAGGAAAGTGGCTAATGCAGCTAAAATATGTAACACCAATAAAACTACACAAATGACCACTAGAAAATATCATATAACTGTAAAGTACTATACTTAAAAAGACAAACATACCAAAATATATTTTAAAATCTTACAACTCAATAATAAAAAGACAAGTAACCCAATTAAGGATCTGAATAGACATTTCTTCAAAGAAAATATATAAACAGCCAGTAAGGACATGAAAAGATGCTCAACATCATTAACTATCAAGGGAAATGCAAATCAAAAGCACAATGAGATATCATTTCACACCCACTAGGATAGCTATTAACAACAAAAACTAAAATGGACAGAAACAAGTGTTGTATAGTATGTGGAGAAACTGAAATTCTCATAAACTGCTGGTGAGAATGTAAAACGGTTCAGTTGCTTTGGAAAAGTCTGGCAGTTCCTCAAAAGGTTGGACACATGATTACCATATGACACAGCAATTCCATTCCTAGGTATATACCCAAGAGAAATGAAAACAGATGTCCACACAAATATACACAAATATTCACGACAGCATTATTTATAATAGCAAACAAGTGGGAACAACCCAATGTCTATCAACTGATGAAAGGATAAATAAATGTGGTGCATTCATACAATAGAATAGTATTCAGCCATAAAAAAATGATACATTCTACAATGTGGATAAACCTTGAAAACATTATGCTAACTGAAAGAAGCCAGATGCAAACGGGCACATATTGCATGATTCAATTTATATGAAATGTCCAGAATAGACAAATCAATAGAGGACACCCAGAGCTGGAGAAGATAGGGAGAAATGGGAAGTTACCGCTAATGGGTACAGAGTTTTTGGGGGGTGATGAAAATATTCTAAAATTGACTTGATAATGGTTGCACAACTCTGTGAATATACCAAAAAACTGAATTGTACACTTTAAGTAGGTGAACTTTATGGTATGTACATTTTATATCTACAAAGCTATAAAAAGGCAATATACCTCATATGAAAATCCACCATCAATTTTTTTCAGAGAGGAAAAGTAGAAAAGAAAACAAAGGTTACATAGTCAGATGTTACAATGAAGAGAGAACTACAGAAGGACGCTGTAATTTCCAACAGCAAACATTCCGCTTTAGTGTATTTGCCTGAGAAGAACCCTCTCTACTGGCTCTCAGCTCACTAGCTCCAAAACCAAACTCTGTAAAATAAAATCCTCCACTGCTGGGGGCCACTTTGCTGAAAACATGACCTATGAGACTGAGACCAGGGTATCCCAACTTGGGTAAGTATTGGGAGGAGGGTTCTTGCCAGCCTGTTTTTCTACCTTTATGTGTTTTTTCTTTTCAAAGAGAAGTTTCACTAAGTAAGGGAAATAGTAAGTGTTTAAAGCATAGCTCCCAAGGCACCAGCTCATTATTTAATTTCTGAACACAATTCCCTGGCCTTATTGTCCATGTATATACTCAATACGGCAGCTCATCTGCAGGCACAGCAGAAGATGAGTATAATGCCAAGGAAGTTAGGGCTGGGTTAAATTAACAGTGAGCTCTATTTGTCAACTACACAATGCAACCAAACAGAGGTATGGTTGTCATCTCTTTTCACACCAACAATCAAAAAGGAAAAAGAAAATTTAGTGGAGTACCACTGAGGGACTGAACTAAAAACCTGCTCTAACCAGAGATTCCAAACTACCCATATTCCAGTTCTCCATGAAGACTATGGTCTGCAGCCATATTGCTGACGTGGAAAGGCAATTATTTTTCTTTCTGAAGATAGAAACGTTTTTGGTATACATTCGAAGTCTCCTGGCCTCTGGTTTGGCAACCAGATGACAGAAAATCTTTCCTATGTAATATACATAAAACCCCACAAGTTTCTTGGACATTTGAAATAGGTTTCTTTGACTCTTTTTGTTCTTTCGTTCTGCTTTGACAAGGTGTTCTTCTCTTCCTTGCCTCTTCATGTGAAACTTAAACAAATAAAGCTTTAGTTGAAAAATGAGCTGATATTTACCAAAATAACACACACACACACACATACACACACACACACACACACACACACCAGTTTCCTATGCAAGCAAAAGCAAATCATATAAACAGAATGGTTAGTACTGCAGCGCATCCCAAATAGACACCCAAGTGTTAAGGGGTAAAGGAGATAACATGTGAAGTCACTATCAAGCTAAGATGTTGGCAATTACATTTCTGAGATGCTAATGGGAATTTCCATATTCTTTTCAGTCTGACTTACAAGGAGAGGAGAGATGATGGCTCTTCCATATTAAGCCCTTCTCAGTATCTCAGTATAGCACTGAAATTTCTAAAAGTCCTTATTGCCTTCTTTTAGGTACCGGACCACAGGTATTCCATTTCTTCTTTTAAACAAAAGCACTATCATTTGCAATGCTATTCCATTTTGATAACTCATGGAGTATTTGGCAGAGCCACATATTGTATAAATTCAAACAGATCCTAAAGGCATAGTGTAAAAGTTCTGCTCTATGCCAGAGCTAAGCTACCTACAGTTATTTCTACATCCTCTCAACATTCTGCAACAGAAAAGAGAACTCTCTGACCTCTACGATTGTCAGAGGGAAAAAAACAAACAAACACTTATCATGTTTAAGAAGTCAAGGATTTCTAAGGATTTTTGGATCTCTTTCAAGGTTTCTTTTTAATGGATGGATGACCCAGTTTTTCCTTTTCTTGCTCCCTCTCCTTTTAAAACATAATCGCAAATACTCTTACCATCCCCACCATGCCCCCTCCACTGTCCAGTAAATTACTTTTTGAGGCTTCAAAAATGTGTTAATTCTTGGCCCAATTCTCATAACCTCAGCAAATCTTTCTCCTCTACATACATCCAATGCACTTGAAAGTAGGCCCAGATTCCATAAGGACCCTGTGAGTGCAATTAGTAGATATCTCTGCTGTCTGCACTTTTTTTGGTTACAAAAAAGTCTTTCCCTTACCCTTTCCAATGTCACCAGTCAGTCAGACATCATCCCCAAAGAAGGAGAGAAAGAAAGAAAATTGGCTCTATTTTTTGGGTTTATCTTTATGGTTTCCTTACTTTGCTTAATATTGTTTGGCGCTACCAGAAAGTCAGAAACTTCAGCTTGTAATCTTTACCTCATATTGAGAAGTAGAATATTCTGCTCTGAGTTTTGCTAGTAATCACAAGGCCTTAGGCTAACTGTTTCTATCCCAGCAGTTCCCACACCTGTATGAAGAAGGAAAGCTTTATTGACATCTTTTCCTTTACTTGGATTAATTGTAGCACTTCTGTAAGAGAGTTTATCTTCTAAAGGTTGAGATGTAATTGGGAGATATCTAGAAGTACTACATTTTACTCAAGCTTTTGTAACTCAACACTACTGCCAAGGTTCTGGGGATGTGAGCCTCTGCTGCAAAGACAGTGAAGGAAAGCTGAGAGGCAATAATTGAGCTATGATGACAGCCATTTCCCAGCTGGGTGACACAGAAGTCCTCAGCAGATTAGGGAGTGGGCCTAAGCAAAAACTGAGAGCACCAAGCACACACACGTCTAAACTAGTCCAATGGGTCACTGAGGCACTTGAATATATTTCCATTTTGACAAAAGGTGTTTTCAGGAACATGGTCTTATGGGAAAGTATATAAATAGGTGCTGCCTCTGTTGTTTGACAAGATGGGTGGAGAAGGGGAATGAAAGCCAAATTCAACTCTGAGGAAAAGCTGGAACTCATTACCGTCTAGAAGACATGTCAGGAAGGAACACACTTAGTCACTAGTGTTTTTTTCCAAACTACCTTCTACAGGTGGTGTTCAATAGGCCTTCCAGAGCCGAAGTGAAGTAAATCACCACTTAGAAGAACATATGTCCTAATATGCTGGCAGGAGCCTTAGAGATTATCAACTCTTATCTTTCGTACATTTCCATCATGTTTTACAGATGAGGAAAATAGTACCCAGAGAATGGAAAGGAATTCTATCCACTTCAATATCTGTAAGACTCAGAGCAATGTTTCCTCAACTGTGAAACGTATACTGGTGGTGAGATGATGAGATGAGTTAAGGTGGCACCTCAGTAAACTTTTTTAGTACTTATGCATTCATTTTCATCAGCATGTTAAGAGCACAGGTTCTCACAAACTATTATATAATATTTGGAGATTATTATTATTTGTAGGTGTGGTGATAATTTTATGGTTATGTTAAAAAGAGAAAGTCCTTACCTGTTAGAGACACACACTGAAGTATTTACAGGTGAAATAAGTCTGAGATTGGCTTTAAAACACTGCAGCAAGAAAAAAAAGTGAGTGGGGAATAGACAAAACAAAAACTGCCAAATGTTGATAATTGGTGAATCTAGGGATGGGTGTATGGGGGAACATTATATGTTGTTCTAATTTTGTGTATTTTTGAAATTTTCTATAATCTTTATTTTAAGTAAGGGAGGAAATCCTGGTTTCTCATGTACAATACTTACGTGAAAGTTTCTTTTTAAAATAAATTTATTAAGTGCAAAAGGCAAGTCAATAGAAAATGTTAAGTACAGAGCAGTAGAAGTGGTAGGCAGGGTCAAAACCTGTGAAGGTGAAGTTCACTGGGAATGAATGATGTTCAGGAACACTACCCTAGATCAACAGTCCCAAGAGAACTATGAAACAGGAAAGTATTACTGACAAGTACTATGGAAAAGTTCTTCTCCTCAAAATGCTCCTAGATGACAATAACTTATTTTAACGGGATCTTCAGTCACTAATTGGAGCAATTATATTTTAAGTGCTACTTCTAATTTTCCTTTTTAAGACTTTCACAATAAACTAAAACACCAGGGATAAAACCACCTATTCTACAAATTCGAAATACAAATTTACTCTGGCAATAACTAGCTGTGTGACCCCGGGAAAGTCCCTTCACCACTCTGAGCCTCAATGTCTCTGAGTCTCAATGTCTCCTTATATACAATGAGAAGGTATTAAAAACATCTGTCAAAGGGTGGGGGCAGGAGCCTCAGTCCATATTCCCAGTGGGTCAGCTTGCAGCCCTGTGCTGTTAATCACAAAAGCAATGGAGATGGTATCACAAATGAAGGCTTGGTATCCGATGATCCTGAGAAAATGTCACAGATTTGAAGGGTTGGGAAGGACTTTTAAAAGTCAGTCAGTGCAGCCCTCTGTGCTACCCAGAAAACAAATCCATCTGTGCTAAATCTGCTGTCCTCAAATGGAGAAACATTATGGGGCTATTCAAAACAAATAGGACTGTTGGCCCAGACTTCAGAAGAGCATGATAAATAAACACTGATCCAGAGAAGAACTGGTTCCTCCACCTTACTCCACCTTTCTTACACAAAGCCAAATTATCTAAGGTTAATTGTTGCACAAGTACTTTCTGAAGGTGTCGATATTTCAGTTGTCTCTGTTTGCTTTTCCTTAACTTGGGCATTACTAATGGCCCTCTGAAAGTATAGACACTTTACCTGAATGGCCTTCCAGTCTCTGCTTTGTAGAATGGTTAACCTCAGAGAGCAGAGACCATGGTTGGTGAACAGACTTCCACATAATCATAAAACAAATATTTATAGGAAGATGAACATGTGCTAGGTTCAAATCCTTACTACATCACATTTTAGCAGTAGAACCCTAGCCCAGTTCACTTATGTCTTTGAGTCTTAATTTCTTCTTCTATAAAATGGACATTAAGATTACTACCCACTTCACTGGGTTACTGTGAGGATTAAAATGTCAGAGCGCTTTACACATATATAACTTTGCAATAAATAAGGTAGGATGGTCCTGGAAAGCATTTAAGCACAGCAGAACAAATTTCAGAATGCTGATTTGAGTATATAAACTATTTTTGACTACCCATGATACAGTGAACTAGCCAAATAAATGGCAGAGTTTCCTCCTTGAAAAGTGATTTGATAGACTGGTTTGATTGGTTTTGCTCCTCAAGGCTCAAGGCTTACCTTGCAGTCTAATGATCTACTTACAACTTGAAATCCAGCTTCTATCACACTAGTAAAATAGAAAAAGTAAATTTGGATTGATGTTTCATAGCAAATCACAAGAAGCTGTCCTTTTTCTTTTACATACTAGAATTTTTTAATCTAATATTCTATCAATAACTGGAC
This sequence comes from Balaenoptera physalus, assembly GCF_965194825.1. Classification (NCBI taxonomy): domain Eukaryota; kingdom Metazoa; phylum Chordata; class Mammalia; order Artiodactyla; family Balaenopteridae; genus Balaenoptera; species Balaenoptera physalus. The sequence continues at coordinate 57,738,849 of NC_138903.1, read as the reverse complement.
CAACATCTAGGACCTCCATTCTTTTAGAGGATATGAAAAGTATCTTTATAATAATATTCTTGTGAATGATATTTTACTTGATATTCTGATTTGGATTTTTTTTTTACAAAAGATTAAAAAGAAAACAAGGAAGTCCCTACACACCTGAGGTCCTAACACCTGTCCCTTAAATATTTGTTGTTAACAAAATTGGACACTTTATGCCATAAGTATAAAACATTATTTTTACCATGGATGTATAATCTCAGAAAAGTCATGACTCCCCCTCAACCCAATACTCACCCTCCCTCCCTAGAAAAGGCAGAATTAAACCAAATCAGTATTTTCCCAAACAAAACAGAATGACCAGGGTTTGCCGCAAAAGACAATCTCAGAATATTACTTTAGAACCAAGATGGCGGAGTAGAAGGACGTGCTCTCACTCCCTCTTGCGAGAGCACCAGAATCAAAACTGGCTGCTGGACAATCATTGACAGGAAGAACCTGGACTTCACCAAGGAGGATACCCCACATCCAAGGACAGAGGAGAAGCCACAGTGAGACGGTAGGAGGGGCGCAATCAGAGTAAAATCAAATCCCATAACTGCTGGGTGGGTGACTCACAGACTGGCGAACATTTATACCACAGAAGTCCACCCACTGGAGTGAAGGTTCTGAGCCCCACATCAGGCTTCCCAACCTGGGGGTCCGGCTACGGGAGAAGGAATTCCTAGAGAATCAGACTTTGAAGGCTAGTGGGAATTGATTGCAGGACTTTGACAGGACTGGGGGAAACAGAGACCCCACTCTTGGAGGGCACACACAAAGTAATGTGTGCATCGGGACCCAGGGGAAGGAGCAGTGACCCTGGGGGAGATTGAACCAGACCTACCTGCTGGTGTTGGGGGGTCTCCTGCAGAGGCGAGTGGTGGCTCTGTTTCACCGGGGGGATAAGGACACTGGCAGCCGAGGTTCTGGGAAGTTCTCCTTGCCGTGAGCCCTCCCAGAGTCTGCCATTAACCCCACCAAAGAGCACGGGTAGGCTCCAGTGTTGGGTTGCCTCAGGCAAAACAACCAACAGGGAGGGAACCCAGTCCCACCCATCAACAGTCAAGTGGATTAAGGTTTTACTGAGCTCTGACCGCCACAGCAACAGGGAGGGAACCCAGCCCCACCCATCAACAGTCAAGTGGATTAAGGTTCTACTGAGCTCTGACCGCCACAGCAACAGTCAGCTCTACCCACCACCAGAGCCTCCCATCAAGCCTCTTAGATAGCCTCAACCACCAGAGGGCAGAGAGCAGAAGCAAGAAAAACTACAATCCTGCAGCCTGCGGACCAAAAACCACAGTTACAGAAAGATAGAGAAGATGAAAAGCCAGAGGGCTATATACCAGATGAAGGAACAAGAAAAAACCCCAGAAAAACAACTAAATGAAGCGGAGATAGGCAACCTTCCAGAGAAAGAATTCAGAATAATGAGAGTGAAGATGATCCAGGACCTCGGAATAAGAATGGAGGCAAAGATTGAGAAGATGCAAGAAATGATTAACAAAGACCTAGAAGAATTAAAGAACAAACAAACAGAGATGACCAATACAATAACTGAAATGAAAACTACACTAGAAGGAATCAATAGCAGAATAACTGAGGCAGAAGAACGGATAAGTGACCTGGAAGACAGAATGGTGGAATTCACTGCTGCGGAACAGACTAAAGAAAAAAGAATGAAAAGAAATGAAGACAGCCTAAGAGACCTCTGGGACAACATTAAACGCAACAACATTCGCATTATAGGGATCCCAGAAGGAGAAGAGAGAGAGAAAGGACCAGAGAAAATATTTGAAGAGATTATAGTCGAAAATTTCCCTAACATGGGAAAGGAGATAGCCACCCAAGTCCAGGAAGCGCAGAGAGTCCCATACAGGATAAACCCAAGGAGAAACACGCCGAGACACATAGTAATCAAAGTGGCAAAAATTAAAGACAAAGAAAAATTATTGAAAGCAGCAAGGGATAAACGACAAATAACATACAAGGGAACTCCCATAAGGTTAACAGCTGATTTCTCAGCAGAAACTCTGCAAGCCAGAAGGGAGTGGCATGATATACTTAAAGTGATGAAAGGGAAGAACCTACAACCAAGATTACTCTACCCGGCAAGGATCTCATTTAGATTTGATGGAGAAATCAAAAGCTTTACAGACAAGCAAAAGCTAAGAGAATTCAGCACCACCAAACCAGCTCTACAACAAATGCTAAAGGAACTTCTCTAAGTGGGAAAAACAAGAGAAGAAAAGGACCTACAAAAACAAACCCAAAACAATTAAGAAAGTGGTCATAGGAACATACATATCGATAATTACCTTAAACGTGAATGGATTAAACGCCCCAACCAAAAGACATAGACTGGCTGAATGGATACAAAAGCAAGACCCATATATATGCTGTCTACAAGAGACCCACTTTAGACCTAGGGACACATACAGACTGAAAGTTAGGGGATGGAAAAAGATATTCCATGCAAATGGAAATCAAAAGAAAGCTGGAGTAGCTATACTCATATCAGATAAAATAGACTTTAAAATAAAGAATGTTACAAGAGACAAGGAAGGACACTACATAATGATCCAGGGATCAATCCAAGAAGAAGATATAACAATTATAAATATATATGCACCCAACATAGGAGCACCTCAATACATAAGGCAACTGCTAACAGCTATAAAAGAGGAAATCGACAGTAACACAATAATAGTGGGGGACTTTAACACTTCACTTACACCAATGGACAGATCATCCAAAATGAAAATAAATAAGGAAACAGAAGCTTTAAATGACACAATAGACCAGATAGATTTAATTGATATATACAGGACATTCCATCCAAAAACAGCAGATTACACGTTCTTCTCAAGTGTGCACGGAACATTCTCCAGGATAGATCACATCTTGGGTCACAAATCAAGCCTCAGTAAATTTAAGAAAATTGAAATCATACCAAGCATCTTTTCTGACCACAACGCTATGAGATTAGAAATGAATTACAGGGAAAAAAACGTAAAAAAGACAAACACATGGAGGCTAAACAATACGTTACTAAATAACCAAAAGATCACTGAAGAAATCAAAGAGGAAATAAAAAAATACCTAGAGACAAATGATAATGAAAACACGACGACCCAAAACCTATGGGATGCAGCAAAAGCGGTTCTAAGAGGGAAGTTTATAGCTATACAAGCCTACCTAAAGAAACAAGAAAAATCTCAAGTAAACAATCTAACCTTACACCTAAAGAAACTAGAGAAAGAAGAACAAACAAAACCCAAAGTTAGCAGAAGGAAAGAAATCATAAAGATCAGAGCAGAAATAAATGAGATAGAAACAAAGAAAACAATAGCAAAGATCAATAAAACTAAAAGTTGGTTCTTTGAGAAGATAAACAAAATTGATAAGCCATTAGCCAGACTCATCAAGAAAAAGAGGGAGAGGACTCAAATCAATAAAATTAGAAATGAAAAAGGAGAAGTTACAACAGACCTGGCAGAAACACAAAGCATCCTAAGAGACTACTACAAGCAACTCTATGCCAATAAAATGGACAACCTGGAAGAAATGGACAAATTCTTAGAAAGGTATAACCTTCCAAGACTGAATCAGGAAGAAACAGAAAATATGAACAGAACAAGTAATGAAATTGAAACTGTGATTAAAAATCTTCCAACAAACAAAAGTCCAGGACCAGATGGCTTCACAGGTGAATTCTATCAAACATTTAGAGAAGAGCTAACACCCATCCTTCTCAAACTCTTCCAAAAAATTGCAGAGGAAGGAACACTCCCAAACTCATTCTATGAGGCCACCATCACCCTGATACCAAAACCAGACAAAGACACTACAAAAAAAGAAAATTACAGACCAATATCACTGATGAATATAGATGCAAAAATACTCAACAAAATACTAGCAAACAGAATCCAACAACACATCAAAAGGATCATACACCACGATCAAGTGGGATTTATCCCAGGGATGCAAGGATTCTTCAATATACGCAAATCAATCAATGTGATACACCATATTAACAAACTGAAGAATAAAAACCATATGATCATCTCAATAGATGCAGAAAAAGCTTTTGACAAAATTCAACACCCATTTATGATAAAAACTCTCCAGAAAGTGGGCATAGAGGGAACCTACCTCAACATAATAAAGGCCATATATGACAAACCCACAGCAAACATCATTCTCAATGGTGAAAAACTGAAAGCATTTCCTCTAAGATCAGGAACGAGACAAGGATGTCCACTCTCACCACTATTATTCAACATAGTTCTGGAAGTCCTAGCCACGGCAATCAGAGAAGAAAAAGAAATAAAAGGAATACAAATTGGAAAAGAGGAAGTAAAACTGTCACTGTTTGCGGATGACATGATACTATACATAGAGAATCCTAAAACTGCCACTAGAAAACTCCTAGAGCTAATCAATGAATATGGTAAAGTTGCAGGATACAAAATTAATGCACAGAAATCTCTTGCATTCCTATACACTAATGATGAAAAATCTGAAAGAGAAATTATGGAAACACTCCCATTTACCATTGCAACAAAAAGAATAAAATACCTAGGAATAAACCTACCTAGGGAGACAAAAGACCTGTATGCAGAAAACTATAAGACACTGATGAAAGAAATTAAAGATGATACCAACAGATGGAGAGATATACCATGTTCTTGGATTGGAAGAATCAACATTGTGAAAATGAGTATACTACCCAAAGCAATCTACAGATTCAATGCAATCCCTATCAAATTACCAATGGCATTTTTTACGGAGCTAGAAAAAATCATCTTAAAATTTGTATGGAGACACAAAAGACCCCGAATAGCCAAAGCAGTCTTGAGGCAAAAAAATGGAGCTGGAGGAATCACACTCCCTGACTTCAGACTATACTACAAAGCTACAGTAATCAAGACAATATGGTACTGGCACAAAAACAGAAACATAGATCAATGGAACAAGATAGAAAGCCCAGAGATTAACCCATGCACCTATGGTCAACTAATCTATGACAAAGGAGGCAAAGATATACAGTGGAGAAAAGACAGTCTCTTCAATAAGTGGTGCTGGGAAAACTGGACAGCTACATGTAAAAGAATGAAATTAGAATACTCCCTAACACCATACACAAAAATAAACTCAAAATGGATTAGAGACCTAAATATAAGACTGGACACTATAAAACTCTTAGAGGAAAACATAGGAAGAACACTCTTTGACATAAATCACAGCAAGATCTTTTTTGATCCACCTCCTAGAGTAATGGAAATAAAAACAAAAATAAACAAGTGGGACCTAATGAAACTTCAAAGCTTTTGCACAGCAAAGGAAACCATAAACAAGACGAAAAGACAACCCTCAGAATGGGAGAAAATATTTGCAAATGAATCAACGGACAAAGGATTAATCTCCAAAATATATAAACAGCTCATTCAGCTCAATATCAAAGAAACAAACACCCCAATCCAAAAATGGGCAGAAGACCTAAATAGACATTTCTCCAAAGAAGACTTACAGACGGCCACAAAGCACATGAAAAGCTGCTCAACATCACTAATTATTAGAGAAATGCAAATCAAAACTACAATGAGGTATCACCTCACTCCTGTTAGAATGAGGATCATCAGAAAATCTACAAACAACAAATGCTGGAGAGGGTGTGGAGAAAAGGGAACCCTCTTGCACTGTTGGTGGGAATGTAAATTGATACAGCCACTCTGGAGAACAATATGGAGGTTCCTTAAAAAACTAAAAATAGAATTACCATATGACCCAGCAATCCCACTACTCGGCATATACCCAGAGAAAACCGTAATTCAAAAAGACACATGCACCCGAATGTTCATTGCAGCCCTATTTACAATAGCCAGGTCATGGAAGCAACCTAAATGCCCATCAACAGACGAATGGATAAAGAAGATGTGGTACATATATACAATGGAATATGACTCAGCCATAAAAGGAACGAAATTGAGTCATTTGTTGAGACGTGGATGGATCTAGAGACTGTCATACAGAGTGAAGTAAGTCAGAAAGAGAAAAACAAATATCATATATTAATGCATGTATGTGGAACCTAGAAAAATGATACAGATGAGCCAGTTTGCAGGGCAGAAGTTGAGACACAGATGTAGAGAATGGACATATGGACACCAAGGGGGGAAAACTGCGGTGAGGTGGGGATGGTGGTGTGCTGAATTGGGCGATTGGGATTGACATGTATACACTGATATGTATAAAATTGATGCCTAATAAGAACCTGCAGTATAAAAAAACAAACAAAACAACTAATACTAAACTTTCATTGGGTTATTTGTATGGAAATATGTTAATATAAATGTTTCAGACATTACATGAAATTTCTAAAAATCTTATATGTTCTGGTATAATGTTATAAGTAATAATCCTAGTTATTACTTTAAAATGTATATCTCAGAAATAACTAATTTTCTTGTCAACTGCATTATTATGAACTTTCATCAAATCTTTTACCGTGGTCATTTTTAAGTCTCTTGTCATTTACAGACAGTTCTGGGTGTACTCTGATGATTTTGCAAATATGTTCCTATAAAAGGGTTTCATCTTCAAGAAATTCATGGAAAAGACTCTGACAAGTACAGGTTTCTGGTAACTGACTGTACTGCTGAACTGAATGAATAAGCATTTTCAGAACTCTGATGAAAAACTGATGAACTCATAAAAGTGCTAACAAAAGATCAAGATAAAAAAAACAATTAATTACATGGGACTGAGTGAACTGATGAGGATGAGTATAATTTTTGTGACTTTCTGTCTGAATTAAAAAAAAAAAAAATCCCACAAGGACTCAGAGGCAAAGAATATACAAATCAATTTTCACTGCAAAGTAAAGGAGCTGTTACAGTGGAGGATTACTGGACTGAATGTCAATATTATGACATAGTATGAGTGTGTTTCATGTTTGGTAATTGCAATCATTGTTGCTTTTGTTGTGGTCATCCATGTACAATGCTTGGTGTCAGTCTATTTATCTCTTGTAAAAATAAAATACAGTGTGTGTGTGGAAAAAAAAAAAACAAAAACAAAAAGACAATCTACTAAATGGGAGAAGATATTTGCAAACTATATTTTCAATAAGCGGTTAATATTTAAAATACATAAAGAACACAGACAACTCAATATCAAAAAAAAACAAACAACCCAATTTAAAAATGGGCAGAGGACCTGAATAGGCATTTCCAAAGAAGACATACAGGTAGCTAACAGGCACATGAAAAGATGCTCAACATCAGTAATTATCAAGAAAATGCAAATCAAAACCACAATGAGATATCACCTCATATCTGTCAGAATGGCTATCATCAAAAAGATAGGAAATTTTAAATGTTGGCAAGGAGGTGGAGAAAAGGGAACCCTCATGCACTGCTGGTAGGAGTGTAAATTGGTGTAGCCACTATGGAAAACAGTATGGAGGTTCCTCAAAAAGTTAAAAGTAGAGCCACCATACAATCCAGCAATTCCATTCCTGGTTATTTATCCAATGAAAATGAAACATGAATTCAAAAAGAGACGTGCATCCCAATGTTCATAGCAGCATTATTTATAATTGCAAAAATATGGAAACAACTGTCCATCAACAGATGAATGGATAAAGACTATTACTCAGTCATAAAAAAAAGAATGAAATTGTGTGATTTATGACAACATGTATGGACCTGGAGGGTATTATGTTTAGTGAAATAAGTCAGACAGAGGAAGACAAATATTGTATGTTTTCACTTATATGTGGAATCTAAAATATGAAAATGATTGAATAAAACAAAACAGAAACAGACTCACAGATACAGAGAACAAACTAGTGGTTGCCAGAGGGGAGAGTGGGGGGGGTGGCAAAATGGGTGAAGAGAATTAAGAGGTACAAACTGCTAGCTATAAAATAAATGTTATAATGGTGTAACGTACAGCACAACACAAGGAACATAGTCAATATTTTACAGTAACTTTATATGGTATATGTTCTATAAAAATATTGCATTACTATGTTGTAGACTTGAAACTAATATAACATTAGTTATATAATATTATAACTAATATAATATTGTTGTAGACTTGAAACTAATATCAACTATAGTCATTAAAAAAAAGGAAAGTTACATCAATTTATTTTCCCACTAACACTGTATCAAAGTGTCCATTACCTCACATCCTCACCAGCACTAGATATTTCTAAACTTTTCTAATTTTGGCTGGTCAGGTTTTTTTTGCATAGTTTGTTTCAATAATTTTCAGTTTTTGATTACTGAGAAGTAGACGTTGGGTATTGTATTTCTACCTCAACATTGCACTTTCATGTCATTTGCTCATTTTATTTTCTGTTGGAGTATCTGTCCTTTCCTTATTTGATTTTTTAAATGTTGTTAAATGTAAAGGATTTAACACTTTACCTTTAATTTAAAATAATTGGGCTGCCCAGCAAACAACTTCCATTTTTAATTTGGGAGGAAGCCGAATGGAAATAACATTTTCTCTTTCCATCCTCTCGCAAGCAGATCTGAGTCACACGATCTAAGGATGGCCAATCAGATGCTTTTGCAGGGGATGTTGAATCTAGAGGATGTGATGTCAGAGAGAGAGTTGGTAAGAGATAGTTTGAGCTGTGGTAGACTAAAAGGTCTAGAAGCTTCACAATGACCACCTGGTAAGAAAATGCAGGACGTTGGCTGTACCTGTTCTTCCTTGCTTCTGATTCAAACCTGCTTCTCAATCCCTCCTGTTGGTTTTATGAACAACTCCCAAAATTACTTTTCTGCTTATGTTAACCAGTCTTTTTCTCAGAATATTGCTAATATAGATATTTTACAAATACATATCTCTAACAATGTTATTATAATTTTTCATAATGTATTTCTCATATACTATGTTTTAAATTTTTAAAATCAAAATATCAATATTTACTAAGCTATTATTGATGCATGTTTATAGGGCTTTTTAATACCAAAATTATTAAAATATTGATCTATTAAAAAAAAAAAAGAATATTACTTTAACTGAATAAATTTTGTTTTATGAAATATCTACCCATTGCCTTTACTTTTCTTATTTTTCCCTAAATAAGTGAAAAGTTTGTCATATGCAGTCATTTGGTACTTACTGAGATAGTCTTTATTATGACCATATGCAAATGAGGAAATCAAGGTTTGATGTTATCAATGTTGGCTAGAATGTGGAGTCTACATACAAACCTCCATCTTCTGACTAGAATCCAGGACCACAGACTCCTCTGTATTCAAATCAATGTAACAAAAAAAAAAAAACTCAACTGTCTGAATTATAAAATATGATAGATTTTACCTCTTGGTTTTGTTATTTGCGTTATTTTACATTCAGTATTTCAAACTAAGTTAAGAGAGTATAAACAGATACAATTATTTAATCATCATATCAATTGTATATAAACAGTATGTCTAGGTGTTTGATAATTTTTAATTGTCTTAAAATATTTTAATTATCTTTCCTATAATCTTATAGGAGGATTAGATTAAAATACTTATGGAACCTCCTTATTAATCATAAAGCAGTTGACTTCTAGATAGATATTCCTTTAGCATAGTACCAAATTAATTTCCTGCACCTAGGTAACTTAGATGTTCCCACTGAGCCTAGTCCTCTACTGTGACCACTTCCTTGTCAAGGCTTACCATAATTGAGAAGGAACTGTACTCTTTAGAATTCTGTATACACACTAGATAAATGAATAAAGGGTGACGTCAGAAAAATCATGGCTGCCCCCATAAGGGACCACAGGTACCCTGGGAAGCGTGCAAAACTGCCATAAAGGGTCCCTGCCCACATCAATGGATCAATTTGTATGACAGCTGCAGTGACATTTAACAATCTCTCTTTAATATCTTGCAAACCAACAAGTATAATAAGCAGGTGAACCACATTTGGAAGTTTCCTTCTTGCAGTGGCAGAACAAACACCAAAAAGAGTATATCAAGCAAAGAAAGAGAAACCAAAAGAACTTAAATTTAAATACAGGAGGTCACCTTCTACCAGGAAAAAAAAAGGAGGACTGGCCTCCTCCTCATCCCTGCCCCTCCCTCACTGCCTTCCTTGGATGAACACAGCAGCCCAGGACAAGGAAAGATGGGATCCTGCTAAGCTTCTCTCTGTGGCGCTCATCGCTCCATTTCCTATGAATTCCATCTTGAGCCCCCAGCTGACTCCATACAGATGAAGAACATGTGCATCCCTCTGTCATTTTTCATTCTCCATTGTGTCTATACTCCTTGTGCTCTAAGTCCACCTCAGAGTCATCTGTAGTAACTCCTCAAAACAAAAAGCCAAACAAAACCAGAGAAGTAACATCTTCTAACCCAGGAATGAACATCACAAATAAGACTTCACAGTACAAATAGATGCCCTCTCTACCATCAGTATGCTGAGTTTCTCTAAAAGCATGTCATATCTTATACAGCCAGTCCTTTCAAATTTAATTCACTGACACAGTGAAATTAGCAGGAAAAGGTTTACAATTTAAATACCACTCATTTACCAACAATTCTCCCCACACATGTGTCCTGTCAATAAAGACACAACATGTACAATTCTTAAATGACTCTTTTGACATCATACATGAAGAATTATGTAGACCTAAGTATCGATGCACACCTAAGTACCATGGTGGCTAGAAAGCCCCAAAATAAACAGTAAGTTCAACACATCTGAGATATCTCACAAAATAATCCAGTGGATTCCTCAGAAAGCAGATGGGCATCTTGTGAGATCAATGGGTACACATGCACAAAGATATAGCCAACGACACAGAAACAGATGCCAACACAGAGAGACAGCTACATGGAAATATCTGGTCACAGAAAAACAGAAAGATACATGGACCATTACATATACAGTCAGATACACACACAGGGACACACACAGAGACAACCATACACAACAGATTACAAACATAGACAGTTCTTCCCAAAGCTGATGCACACAAGCTAAAATGAAAGCACATGTACAAAAAAGATGAACAGGCCAATTCCAACGGATGCATACAGAAACATAAAGAAGTCAAAAATTACACGGGCCCAGAAAAGCAAGACACAAGTATACAAAGTCAGAGAAACATGAACTAAGTACACAGATGCATCAAAACGTACACATAAAAAGACACACGAAGACAGGGACACTAAGGGCAAAGAAAAAGACACACAGAGAAGGAGACACACAGGGAAGGGCTAATACATAAACAGAAATGGTCATCTCAAAACTGGCTTGCATTGGCACTTGAAGACCCAGCCAGATGTAGAAATTCATACACTGACAGGAACAAAGAGCTATATACATAGACGCAGTGACACATGGGCTTGGAGTCAGAGATGTCCACAAAGATAGAAACATGTCCAAAACCAGAGGGAAAAAATACAGGAAAGCACAGAGACACAAGAACAGAAGAATGGAAGAAAAGACACAGGGGCACATTGACTCAGTAAGATGCATGATAACTTGGAGACACAGGTACAAAATAAGAGCCATGGTCCCACTAGGAGAGTACACAGTTAGATGCTGTTTCTAGGTCTCTGTGCCACAACTGTTCAGAAATGGATTCATATAAAGAGACACACAAAGTCTGGTACACAATTACATATAAGCATTAAGCCAGAATACATGTGCAGAAACTCACACCTATCCTGTGCACAAAGGCTGAAAACTGGAGGACACCAAGCATGCTGCTTCCTGCCCCTAAGGGTCCTGCAGGCAGGCCAATGTGCATGAGAAAAGCAGCCTTGGTTTAGGTGATAGTGTTTTTTTCATGTTAATAATAATGAATTGCTCACCCCCCACCACAATCCCCCACCTACACTGTCTTCCTCAAACCACTTAATACTAAAACAGCTTAATAAGCAAGCTAATCTATATGACTAATAGATAATGGTGTGGTTGCATCCTACAGGTCACAGTCCAAACCTTACAACACTCACCACTGAGTTCCAAGTTTTCAACCAAAACCTCCCACCTGTGAGGCCAGAGTATCATGGGAAAAAGTGACAAGGAATGTCAGGAGCACTCTGCATTCATTTCCCTGGTATACTTGTACAAAGTCCTGTTCAAAGCAGGCCTCCAGCACCTTGGAGGCAAGCTTTTGCAAAGGCAGTAAGATGAAACAGATGACCTCTAAGGAATCCCTCTCTGCTCTTAACACCTACAGGAGAAGAGAGCAGCCTGGCAAACCAGAGCTGAAAAATTTTATTGGTATGCACAAAGTGGGAGAGGGAAGGGGGCAGAAAAGCAATCATGCCCTCTCCATGCTAATCATTTCTTTGCTAATTCAGAATTCACAAATATGATCTAATGCGGACAGTGGTATTACACATGATAATCACACTTCCTCCATCTTCTAGGTCCCTGAAAAAAACAAAGGGGAGGGGAGGGAAATATTCCCACTTTAGCTAGAGCTGGTATCTCAGATCCCATTGTCCCCAGTGTATTATAGAAAGGGTAAAAATCATGGAGATCACAGAATATCTGAGCTGAAAAAGGCCTTAAAGAGCATCTAGTACTGATGTGGGAGTAGAAGCCCTTGATTTCCAATCTGAATGTGCTATGATGAGTTTTGTGAATTTGGTCTAATCCCTCTTCCTGCCCAATCCATACAAAAGGGTACTGATTTCCAGAGTCCCCTCTAAATTCTGATAATCTCTGATTCTTTGGTATAAGCTTGACCCCTTTCAACTCACTGTTTTGAATTGATGTCTAGAAGAGAAGCACAATTAATCCTTAGAAGTGGAAAGGAGAGTAATGTTTTTCACCAAGTCAACAAATGCCTGTTACATACAAATAAGGAAAAAAGCCCAGGTAGACATGCCTACTTGAAACAAGCCTCAGATGTTAAGTCTGAATAAATAAGAGGGGCTTTGGAGAGTGAGAGAGGGACTTGGTCTTCTTTACCTGCCGTCTGCTGACCCCTGAATGTGTAACCCTCCTTTTACACTTTCTCAATGCTTAAGCAGTCCACTGCCCTCAGCCCATAGTTACTACATCTGTAATGTGGCTGGTACGGGGGCAAAGACCCACCCCTTAAGCCACACATGTTCAGGCTTTTAGGAAAAACAGGACAAGGTTTCATCAGTGAAGAATAGCATTATTTTGTGACCATAAAAAAGCAACACTTTAAATCTATAAGCCCTTTCTGAGTTTACAAAACACTTTTAGACTTATCCTTTCATCTATAAAATTAGAATTTATGTTCTAATTTACAGATGAGGAAATTCTGACTCACAGCTGTTAACTTGTCCAAGGTTACACAGATAGTAACCAACAAAGTCTGGACAAAAATCCTGGTATTTGAAGCATACCTTCACTGCTCTTTCATGTACCCCTGCCTTTTCCTTCACTCATGGTCCTCCTAGTAATCATTCAACTTCTCCTCCCACTTTGGTCCAGCGGGAGGAAAAGAAAACCCTGGCATCAACTCAGGGCTGAAAGGAACTCATGTCTAGCTCCCACCTCCATGTCTGCACAGAAAATAGGGAAGCAGGAGGGGGTGTGGCCTTGGCTGAAGGGCTCTTGGAAGGGAAGGGAAGGAAGTGTTTCCCCATCATTCTCATTACTACTAGTTCTCAGAGAACATTGTGGGTAAGTTTACGAAGCTAAGGAAGTAAAATAGAGATGACAAGTTGCCAAGGAAATTCACATCCCAAACTAATTTTTCCTGAAGTAGCTAAGACTTTGATTTTCCATTTTACAGTTAACCAAGACACTTAAAAGCCTGGATTAAGCTCTGGGCCACAGTACTCATGAAGGTTGTAAAAGCTTTTCTGAAGATTTCTTAAGAACATTCTAGAGAAGAATAATGTTGAAGGGAGGCAAGAAGCTTTGGCTAATGGAGAATAGATTTAATGGTCTCTATGAAAAATAAAGCTGAAGTCACGTGGAATAGTGAAAACAGCAGTGAGGCCAGAGGACAAAAAGCTGAAAACCGAAATTCAAATCCCAAATCCACTGTTACTCCCTGTATGACCTTGAACAAGTCATTAACCGTCTAGGATCAGATTAAAGATTAAACAAGAAAATACCTTGATATACACCTAGCACTGAGAGGGAGATGCTCAAAATGTGTAATATATGATCATAATTAGTTTATCCACACTAGGAAAGAGCCTTAAGTGTCATGTTTTCAAAGCAAGTGAGATAGTGATGCTCTAGTTCTGCTGACTGGTTACTTGGAAAAAGTCTAAGATCAGCTCTTATACAACAATCCTTGTCACCCTGATCCTCTATATAATAGATACACACTGGGTTGGAACCCACTAGGACAACTTAACCTGCCCCCATAGCTCCTACTTGGCAATCCCCTAGCTCCCATCTATCATCACACACCCAACCCACAGCACGCACACACACATACACACACACACACACTGAAACTTTCACTTTTGTTCTTAGGATGATAGGATTAGATTAAAAAGCAGTTAGTCATTAAAACTTCATATTCATATACCCAAAATAAAAGACATCCCCATTTTTAGGAGGACCATACTCACTATGCAAGAGGGATATGACTTAAAATTTTGGTAACGGTATTTCATAAGCATCTGTTCTTATGTTTACTATTGAGATGTCAGTCCCCAGTCTCTGAGATCTTTGAGACCTGAGATGGTGTCTTATTTCTCTTTTCATCCTCAGAATCCAGCACAGGGTCAGTTACAAAGTTGGCACTCAGGAAATGTATTAATGAATAAAAGAATGAATTAGTGAATTAATGAATGAAATGTTTATCATTTGACCAGACTGATATTGCTGATAATTAAAATGATGATCCACAAAGGATGGAGCAAATCGTTAACTCAAAGTTGAAAATAATGTTCCCAAATCAAATGTATACTCATTCATTCATTTATTCAAAAGTAAATCTGGGGCTTCCCTGGTGGCACAGTGGTTCAGAGTCTGCCTGCCAATGCAGGGGACACGGGTTCAAGCCCTGGTCTGGGAAGATCCCACATGCCGCGGAGCAACTAAGCCCGTGCGCCACAACTACTGAGCCTGCGTGTCTGGAGCCTGTGCTCCGCAACAAGAGAGGCCGCGATAGTGAGAGGCCCGCGCACCGCGATGAAGAGTGGTCCCCGCTTGCCACAACTAGAGAAAGCCCTCGCACAGAAACGAAGACCCAACACAGCCAAAAATAAATAAATAAATAAATAAAAATTAAAAATAATAATAATAATAATAAGTTAAGGGTTAAAAATGTTTATTAAAAAAAGCAAATCTGTACAGTGAGCTTGAAATAAAATAAGGCTTACAACCAGAAATACATGGTCCAAGTCCTGGTTCTTCCACTTATTGTCTAAATTACCATGGAATGTCCCTCAATTGCCTCCAGCCTCAGTTTCTTCATCTGTGAAAAGAGGATTTTGACCCATGTTGTGCCTACCTCCAAGTTGGTTTTGAGAAGGAAATAAGACAATGTGCCTGAAAGTACCTGGTGCACTTGCAAGCACTTTATACTTCCCAGGAATTTGAATCATTTAGTCTCAAACATGTCCAATGGCTCCACTCCCATTTTCCAGTCCTCTACCATTTCACATATCAATTGGCTATAACAAAGCCAGCCACCATATCCTCTGAAAACCATCTAAAACTGAATGCAAAAGGGAAAGGATATACAAATATAGAATCATTATCTTGTACACCTGAAATTGACATATATTATAAATAAATTATACCTCAATAAAAGAAAGTGGTGGGGAGGAAGGCAGAGGCCTAGGTCTCCTGCCAGTTTCAAGCAAATTTTGGCTTATCTGATTTCTTCTAGGTCCTGGATATGGCTGTCTGAACAAGTTATTGTTGCCACTGATAAAAAATCTTAATACCAACTTTTTAAAGTCATTCAAGAAGCATCCCTTTTGGATCCACTCTGGCTCCTATGCCCAGCAAAGTGAAGGGCTGTGAGGAAGATTCTGATGGGAGGGAGATGGCATGATAGAAAGAGGGGGGAGGCTATGTAAGTCATGGGATACAGACTGAATAAGTAGAAATGGCAAAAGTAGATGAAGGGAGACAGCAATGGACAAAGAGGAGAGCAGTTGCCTTGAAAGAGAAAGGGGCTTGGAGTCTGTGGAACAGGGTTCAAAGAGGCCAGGACCAAGGAGAAGCTCAGGGCTTTACAGGATGAAACCAGGTTTATAGGAGAAAAGCCCAATCTTTACCTACAATGAACCACTTGCTAACTGCCATTTTCTCCACTAATATATTCAGAACTGCAGTGGTGGAAAAAGTATAAAGAATTATACTACCTGTGATAGATATATATTACTTTCAGCTACCTATAGCAGAAAGAAGCAATACAATTTCAGACAGCTGACCCACTGGTACAAGGGCTGCCTCCCTCTCATCTTTACTCTTTTATAAACTAAGAAGGAAACCAAAAGTGATAGAATAAGAAGTCTTAATAGATGCTCTCTAGAGTCATGGGGGCTAGAAGTGGGTCACCTTTCCTGTCCCCATTGGAGGAAGTCAGATAGATTTCACATCTCAATTTACTCCCCCATAGATTAGGGTATAGTCCTTGCCTCCTGTGATATGCCAGCCTGCTCTTCAGTGACTCAGCAGATCTTTAAATATACCCAGGCAAGGAGCTGCTCTGAGACACAGTAAAAAAAAAAACTGTTTTAATCTGTTTGGGGTGTTGAGAGGCAGTCAGGAAGGTCCTTTGTTAACATGAGGTTCCCAAGCAAATTCAGCATTGCTATGAAGCTCTCTCTATGCTAAGATTCTTGTTTTCGTTCTGCTGTCTGCTGTTTGCCAGCTGTGTAGAGCACAAGAATGAGAAGGGGGATGGTTCCAGGCCATGAAAGGAGTCAAGGAAATTCCTGCCCAGTGATTCTGTGGGGGAAGGGGACCGATGTATGCAATGGAGTGACTTGTTTAAATGTAGGGGCCCCAAACTCACCAAGGGCCCACACTTTGCACTGGGTCATTCTGTTCCCTGTGGAGGACCATGACCTCTAGCTGAGAGGAGGGGTCTTCTCACTCTCCCTGTCTTCTCAGACCAGCTCAGTCTTGCACTTTGAAACAAGCATCAACTAGTAAAAGATTTCAGCTGGGCTGAGGGAAGTAACTGAATAACTTGCATTACCAAAGCAAATCACACTCCCGTTATCTGCAATGACCTCACACTTACATTCCGGCCAAAGCATTTTGGAGACAGAGTTTTGTGGAGGGGAGGAAGGGACAGCAGTGGCCTGAGGAAAGGCTCATGTACTTCAGTCAGAGTCTAGCCATGCGTTTTCCCAAGTTCTTCTGGTCTGGTCTAATAATAATAATAATGAGGAGGAGGAAGAGGAGGAGAACCATTTATCAAGCTTTTATTCTAGGCCAGGCACTGGTCAAGATTTTTTACATTCATTATCTCACTTATCCTCACAAGAACCCAATGAGAGAAGTATTAATATCTTCATTATATAAATGAGGAAACTGAAAATAAGATTAAGTGGCCCAGAACACACAGTGGGTAATTGTCAAACTCAGGATTTAAACTAAAATCTGTCAGGTGCCAAAGCCTATTCCTGAATGTCAACACATTATATTTTAGCCCTGACCCCAACTTTTTCCCCAAGAGCCCTCATCCTATCTGTTGTTTATTAAAAGTCCCTAACTCTGCGATGTATGTCTAAAATCATCCAGATGGGCATTTTGGAGTTATTGATAGGCTTTTAAATTGTTAGAAATTGACTGTGGAAATCACCTACTATGAGTTGAAACCTCTTCCCTGTATACATGGTCTCCAACAAGTCCAGCTTCTTCTTGAATGCCTTCAATGAGGGTTATTTTACTACTTATGTGATACTCCCAATGGACATAAAGGGTGCCATGAATAAGAAGAAGGGAACTAGTATTTCATCATCTACTAAGTGGCATGCCCTTTATCTAGTTGTTTTATTTAGTTTTCACAGTAATGCTGTGAGGAGAGTGTTACACAGATGAAGGAGTTGACGTTCAGAGAGGTTAAGTTACTCACCCAAGGTCATACAGTTGGTAAATGGCTGTGCCAGAACTGAAAGCCAAGTCAGATCTGATTGCAGCATCCCTTGTACTTTTCTTTAGTCCCTCCTAGATGAGGAGGAAAAGCCCTTGGGGTAAGGAAGGCTGTCAAGATTTGCCCAGGTCCCTGATCTGACAGGGATGGCAAATTCAAATGCCTAGAACAGTCAAGCAAGGAACTTAAATGAATAAAGCAGGTTGTTCGTGTCTGGATAAACTGGAAAGTACATGCTACATCTAGAGGAGCACTTGCTTCTCACCTCCAGCTGGTTATTGTCACGCAGGAATGTAGTCCCAATAATTCCAGATCTTCATTTCCCAAACTGGAAATCTGAATTTTTACATGAAATGTTAGCAGCTAATTTGATAAACACACACAAACACACACACACACACACACACACACACACACACACACCCCAAAACTCATTTGGTCCTTGTTGGAAACTTCCAATATAGGGTGAATCCACTATGAGAAAATGTCTTCCTTTTACTGAACTGCAATCTATCCTCATTGGTTTTGCCCTTTGGGGTACTGCAGAAAATATCTAACTCCTTTATTCCATGACAGCCCTTCAGATATATTGAGACAATATTTATGTCCATTGCTCCCTACCTTCCTTCCCATACCCAACTCAGCATCTCAGCTTCTCCATGCTTTACAAGAGGAGATGCCTCATGAAAAATGGGGTTGAACACCACATTGTAAATATGGTCTGACCAGAATTCACTTCCTTTATTCTGAATCCCATATTTCTATTAATTGAACTTATAATCCATTATTTGTTTTTGGCACTTAATACGATTGGCTCAGATTCACTGAATAAATAAATATTTATGGAATACTTACTATAAGCCAAACGCTAAGCTATGTGTTTTGTATAATTTACACAAATATATCCATGAAACAACCTTTGCCCTAAAAGAGAGTACAATTTAAAAAGATATATAAGATAAGCATATAAATAATTATAATTTAATAACTAAGTATATATCAATGGAGAAGGAAAAAAGGGCTGAATCTAAAAGATATTAAGCACTAACTCTTGACTTATACCTGACATCCATCAAGTATCACATCATCTGATCATCTCCTTGCAAAAGTCTTATAATCTAGAGATTTCGAGCACTAGTATACAGATGAAGAAAACTGAAGCCTACATTCTTTCAACCATATCATGTCACAGAGATAACTTTCTCAATGGATTAGGGGATGAGAAATTTCATCTCATATGAGACTATATTTGAGCTAAGGTTAGAAAAATAGATAGTATTAAAATTGGGATAGCCTTCAAGGCCAAAGGAATAATAGGAAAAACAACAAGTTCAAAGAAAAAAGGAGTGACAACGGTTTAAGGTGACAGATCCATGTGGCTGGAGTTAAAGATTTCTGTAGGGGAATTATAGGACTTGAGGCTGGAAAAGTAATACAGATAATGAAAAGCTTTGAACACCAGACTTAAAGAATTTGTATTTTAACCTATAAGCAAATGGAGAGGAACTGCAATTTCAAACATGCATTACACAACTGCTCAGCAAGGCTTCTTCTGTGCTAAGCATTGAGAATACAGAGATAAATTAAACAGAGGTCTAACCCTCAAGGAGCTTATAGACTAATGGATGTTTAAAGGAAGACACTAACAATATTGTAACTGACCCTTGGGAAAGTTAATCTGGTAGGATGAATACAATATGAATCAGAGAGCAGCACAGAGGACTAGGGAGAGCAGGCATGAGGTCACTGCACTAATCCAGGCAAGAGGTGATGAAGACTGGAACTCAGGGAGAGGGAATGACGGAGAAGGCTTTGGTAAACAACAACACATCGTTTCACTACCTTAATTCCCAAAGCCTCCAGTGCAGCTTTTCTCACACACTGTGGGGTCATCTCTGATGATGGCACATTTTGAGTCAATCTAGCACCTCAGCAAGGCTTAGCCGGTGTCCAAAGAAAATGACATACAAAAATATGAGTATGGTTAAGGTTTTTGGCTTATTATTAGGTAGTTGGTGACTGAAATATCTCAGTATAATTTGGTCCTTTTTATTTAAACGCCTGATCAAACAGATTTTTCAAATGAACAACTGGAAACTCCAACAGACTACACACTTGCTAACCTTTGTATTTTTAAACAAAGATGAAAGGGAAGGAGGGGTAGGTAAAGTAAACAGACTCAAAACATGTTTTGGAATCCTTTCTGCACCCAAACATCAAAGGAGTTTCCATCTTACTCCCAACTCTCAGTTTATGCGACCTCATCATCTAGTCAGAGGTTGGACAATGCTTCAGAGAAGTGGACCAATATGACACTTTTGGAAAGATGCTTTCTCTTATGTACTGCCAATTTTCAAAAGAAATTCCTAAGTAGTTGTCACTTATATGAGTGGGAAGATTGCACCTTCCTTAAAAAATATCTGGAGAGAAGCAGACTTTCATAGTGGCCTTCTTCCATTTCCACAATAACAAAAAAGTCATCTGACAATCATATTCATGACTTCCTATGGAATCCTGCAGAACCAATTTGGGCTAGAAGAACAGAGGTAGCCTTTTCTCATATTGGGAAGTTCCCCTTCTTACTTAGGGCAAATCCCATATGCTGACATTTTTTCCTGACGTTTTTGTTCCTTTTGACAATGCCTGGTGGGACATGGATTCTGATCATTCTCCCCATTCTCTGTCCAATCTTGCTGATGCATAAAGTTAATTTTAAAAAAGTGAGAGGCAGGGCTATACAGAAGGAGGAATAAAGGGAGACAAGTCAGTGTGAGAATGGAAACAGAGTGATAAAATGCAAAGAGGTTTGGCAGTCTGGAGTCTCGAGTTCAGACTCTGGTTCTACTAATTACTCACCATGTGCCATTGGATAAGTACCTTTCCTCCTAAGAGTCCTTAAAAGAAGCTGGTGTATTTTAAGGACAAGAGTTGCTCAATGTTTGAAGCTCAGGCACGTTTTTGCATTAAAAAAAAATTCTATAATATGAATAGCACTCCTTTCCCTAAATGTAGTGGAAAATAATATAAGTTGAGGAGCAGAGCTACCTAGATTCTAATATAGTCTCTTTCACTTACTTGTTCTATAACCTTGGGCACGTTACTTAATTGTTCTGTTCCTATTCACTCACCGGTAACATGGGAATGATAATCGTACTTACCTCAGGGAGTTATTTTGAGAATTAAATGAATTAACACATGTAAAACACATAAAAGAGTTCCTGACTTCAAGAAATCAGCTATTTTATTTTTCTTACCTTGGTTTCTCTCCTATTTAAGCAGGCACTGCATTGCCCAGGTTTGTAGTGGGCTTTGAGATTTTCAACCACCTTGGAATCTCCAGGCCTTTTTCAACAATTCCTGTAGTTCTGCTTTCCAATCCCTATTGTAAATGATCAACTTCTTCCCACCACCCCCTTTATGTCCCTCCACCTCCACTTTACCAGGAACTCAGGTATTCTGTGAGGATCAGCGGACTATATAGGGTCAGTGCTTAATGAGGTCACCCTAGTCACCAGTCTTTTGGGATAGTAGAGGTGAATGACTAGCTAATCTGAGAAGCTGTTGGTACTAAGCAGTGGTTAGAACCTCGCAGTTACAAGCCAGACTTCTATTACTTCCTAGCTGTGTGACCTTTGGGCAAGTCACTTAACCTCTCTGGGACTATTTACCAAGGTTTTTGTGAGAATTAAATTAGTTAACCCATGTAAGGCACCAAAATTTGGCACATAGTAAGTGCTATCATTATTACTGCTATTATAATTCTTTGTTCTGAGTGGGGAATCACTTTTCCAACATAGAATTGTCCAAAGGAGCAACAGACAGCTAACCCTCAGAATAGGCTCTGACTAAAAGAAACTAGCTTTCTGTGTGACTTTGTTCAAATTCCTTTCCATCTCTCTGCCTCAGGCACCTCATTCATAAAATGACCAAACTGGACAAGATGGTTTCCCACATTCCATAGACTCTAATATCCTACAATCTCAGGCCATTTATGTTCCAGATCTCTGTAAGTTTCAGCTTAGATCAAAGCTCAGTGGTCTTTAAAAGTCTGCTTACTGTGTTTTTCATGGATAAATTATTTTGGTGTGTGGTTCAGTAAAAACATAACAATATTTTGGTTCGATTGAAGGCAGCAGCCACTTTGCGTGGTGTTCTAGGTTTTTATTCATTATTTAGTTTAATTACCTGGTTTAAGGTTTGGGCAAGAAGAAGAAACTCACACCACCCCCAAAATGAGGTCTTAGAATAACGCTAAGAAGCACCAAGCTGGAATCCAGGAGAACTGAGTTTGTGCTCTAGTTATGTTGCCAGCTTGTTGTTTCTCACTAGACAAGACTCCACTCCTCTCTAGGCCTCTATAAAGCAAAAGGGGAGAAGTGAGAGGGCACCAAAGATCTAGGTGGTCTCTAAGGTTTTAACCTCCTTGAAAAGCAGAAAGCTAAGGGCACTGCATGAAAACTGAGAAGAAGCCAACAGGATGTTCACCAAATAACTCAAACTTTATACATCAAAAATCAAACTCTTGATTCCTACCCATCCACACACACATACCGGCTTTACCTACAATATTCATCATCTCAGTAAATGGTAATCACATTTTTCAAATTGCTCAGATCAAGAATTTGGCAATCAGCCTTGACATCTCTCTTTTTCTCACAACGAGTATCTAATCTGTCAGTAAATGCTGTAGGATCTACCATGAAGACACATCAAGAATCCAGCTACTTCTCATCTCCTCTTCCAATAACCCCGGTCTAAACCACCATCATCTCTTACCTGGATCACTGCAGTAGCCTCATTTCCTTGCTTTTCCCTTGCTCTTACAGTGTTTTCTCCACACAGATAATCAGTAAACAAACAAATGTATAAAATATCAAAGAGTGGTGGATGTTCTGCAGAAGAGAATCTGTTAAAATATCAGTCAGATCATGTTACTCCTCTATTCAAAATCTTCCAATGACTCCCCATATCGGAGTAAAAACCAAAGTCCTAAGGAAGACCTGAGATGTCCCTTATTAACTCTGATCTCATCTCTTATCACTCTCCATTTACTTAAACTGCCATACAGGCCTCTCTGCTATTGTCCATCATACAAAGTATGCTCCTGCCTCAGGTCCTTTCTACTTGCGGTTGTCTGTATCTGGAATATTCTAACTCCAGATATCCCTATGGCTCACTTCCTAGTTTCCTTCAGGTCTCTGCTCAAATATTACCTTCTCAGTAAGGGCTTCTCTGACCAACAGATATAAAATAATCCTTCCCACTATCAATCCGTATTCCCCACACTCTGCTAAATTATTCTTCATGACATTTTTCAGCATCAGATATATTCTACATGTCTCCTTTCACTAAAATGTAAACTCCATGAAGGGAGGAATTTTTGTCTGCCTTGTTCATTGCTGTGTCATAGGTGCTTAGCATAGAATTTGATATATAAAAAGCTCAGTAAGTATTTGTCGAATAAATGCAGTCTATAAAGTAGGATGGCAAGACTGTTGGCAATTTGAATGCCCACACAAGGCAATCCATCAGTCCAGTAAGTGGATAAAAGACCCAGAAGCCTTAAGAGCTTCATGAATTTCTATTGATACTAGTTAAGGTTATTTTGCCTCTCTGACTCTCCTATTTCCTATCTATGAGGTGAGCGACCTGTGTGATAAAAAAGGAACACTTGATTTGAGGAACAAAGAGTGGGGCTGAAATCCCAACTCTGTCACCTTGAAGCTGTTTGACTTTAGACACATCACTTAACTTCTCTGAACATAATATTTACAATGGGAATGACAGTATTATAATAGTATGGAGAGTATTAAAACACAGTAAACCTGGCTACTTGTATACGGTAGAAATGCGGATGAAATGCAATAATGGAATATGAAACAACTCTGTAAACTGTAAAGTGTTACTGGAATATGTCCAATGTCACTGTTCCCTGCGCTACATTCAGAAAAAGGTGTCAAGGAGTCAAATAGTGCTACTAAAAATGTTTTGCACTTTGGAAAAGAACATCCCAGATAAAATACTAAGTACCACTGTAGCTTATTTATTGTCTGGTACTAGGTGGTTCTGGCTCAAGTTATCCTGTGATATGTTGAATCCACCAAAGGAGGCCAACTATTTCCAGGGAAACCCTGTCACAGGACACTTGCAGTCCCCCTAGCGGCCAGATAGTAAGACTACACTTCCACAAGCAAGGAACACACTCAATTTGCACAAAACAGAACCCATAATTAAGGGGTTGGCCATTTTAAAGCTACATCATCTAATTCAGCAAAGGCCTTATAAAAAAAGTTTTCATGTTCCCCTTACTCCCAGAATTGTCTGACTTGTGCTCCTTGCTTCTCTCCCTTAACCAACACCCTGAAACCCCATTTATACAGAACCTTAAAGCAAGCCACCATTATCAATGGAAAACTTGAGAGCAGAATAATAATTCTTGATCTGACCACCACACTGGGCATCTTTATTGGCTCTCATGCCAAACTTAGACCCATTAATCACCCTCAATTTTAATTAATTCCTCATATATTGCAGACTTGTATAGTCAAAGACATGGAAACATGTTCCCAGCAAGTGCAACAATATAGACAAAAATGAGAAAGTAACTAGTAACTAACTTGACTGGGGTGGCACTGTTGAAAAAAGAGAAATAGATTCCAACCCCTTACTTGAGTTCACTCTTCATTGTCTTTCCAGAATTACTACCTTCTGGTATCTGAAATATTCATCAAGACCTATAATCTATTGCTTGAGTTAAATCATGTCCCAACCTCATCCATAACGATAAAAAGCAGCCACAGGTAATATTGTTGACCACTTCCACCTATGTTGATCCATTTCTTTTTTGGATATCTGCATTTAAAAAATACATACCATACAATCCAGCATCTCATCATACTGGCATCATGGTGTTGCCGTTCTGTTTTGTTTTTATTTTTGTTTTAATAGCTATAAGCTCCTTGAAGGCAGTGATCTCCAGATTCTCCCTGAATTGTGTTCCCTTTACCCTGATCTCTCTCTAGTACACAGATGGGCATATAGCAGGTGTTTAATGAAAAGTGGTTGATTGATGAATACTTTTTAAAAATCACTTTATTAGGGTCATCTCTAAAGACAACTACGTCACAAGAGGACCTTTTGTTCAGTGGCCTGCCGTTCACTTACCATTTTCAGGACACAATAGCTATAGCTGATTAGATATGACCCTTAGCCTAGAGTGTTAATAAGACCAAAGTTCAATCCCTTTATAGGTAAATTTTATCTCTTTTTTATGGTTATAGAGTACATCCCTGAAAAGAAGCCCAAATTATATGAGAGTAAATGGACCACTTCTTCATCTACAAATACACACCAGAAGGAGTGGTGGCATTTACCTTATCTAAAGGACAACATATAAAAACATAAAATTATGACTCCAGCTGCTTACACAAACCTAAACATAAGCCAAATACAGCTAGCTAGTGATTTCTTTGGCTTAGTTTGCATCTGTTACCTCTTCATGTTAGTTTAGTACATAGAAATTATTATTCCTCATCCCCTTGCTAGTAGTTTCCAAATCCAAATACCAAAAAGAGGACTACTAACTGCATAAACCTTATTAATATGTTTCTTCTCTACTGTTCTCTGAAGACCTGAAAATTTTAGAGACACTCTTCTATTCATCCAGGAAGGGGCTGGCATTACCAATTCTAATTCACAGTTGAGAAAAATTGAGAACAGTGTCCTTATGCAGCCTTCATACAGGATGAAACAAAGTATGCTTTAACTTTCAACACAGCAGCAGAAACCTTTTGCCTCTTAAGTCCCAGAGGGGTTCAAAACTCAGGTACTTTCACCGAGGTTGCAGGATACAAAGTCAATATACAAAAATCAGTTATATTTCTATACACTGGCAATGAACAATTTTAAAGGATATTAAGAAAATTCCATTTATAGTAGCATCAAAAATTAAAATATTGTGGAACTAATTTAACAAAAGAAGTGCAAAATTTATACTCTTAAAACTACAAAACGTTGAAAAAAGTGAAAATGACATAAATAAATGGAAAGACATTCCATGGCCATGGATCAGAACACTTAATGTGGAGATGACAACACTCCCCAAATTGATCTACAGATTCAATGCAGCCTCTATCAGAATCCCAAATGGCTTCTCTGTAGAAACTGACAAGCTGATCCTAAAATGCATACAGAAATTCAAAGGACCCACAATAGTCAAAAACAATCTTGAAAAAGAAGAACAAAATTGGAGGACTCACACTTCCTCATTTCAAAACTTATTAAAAACCTACAGTAATTAAGACACCGTGGTATTGGTATAGGATCAATGTATTGTAATATAGCCCAGAGTCCAGAAAAAAACATTTACAGTCAACTGATTTTACACAAAGGGTGCTGAGACAGTTAAATAGGGAAAGAATCAACATATGGTGCTGTGGTGACTAGATATTTACATAAAAATTAATTCAAAATTGATCAAAAACCTAAATTTAACAGCTAAAACTATAAAACTCTTAGAAGGAGACCTAAGTGTAAATCTTTGTGACCTTGAATTAAGCAAAACCTTCTTAGATATGATACAAAGATCACAAGCTACATACAAAAAGTACATTGGACTTCAAAATTTTTAAAGCACGTTCTTCAATGAATACCATCAAGAAAGTGAAAAGACAACTCAGAGTATGTGATAAGATATTCACAAATTGTAATTTCTTATAGGATTTGTATCTAGAATATATTTTTTTAAAACTCTTACAACTCAATAAGACAAATAATCTAATTACAAATGAGCAAAGACCTTTTTTGCAAAGAAGATATACAAACAGTCAATAAGCACAAAAAATGATGCTTAATATTATTAGTCATTAGAGAAATGCAAATCAAAACCACTTTGAGATACCACTTCACACCCACTGTGATGTCTATAATTAC
The DNA here is from genome assembly GCF_965194825.1 of Balaenoptera physalus. NCBI lineage: Eukaryota > Metazoa > Chordata > Mammalia > Artiodactyla > Balaenopteridae > Balaenoptera > Balaenoptera physalus. Next base: position 57,711,851 of record NC_138903.1, on the reverse strand, counting down.
AAAGACAATTAGAAGTATTGGCAGGATGTGGAGAAATCGGACCCTCATACATTGCTGGTGAGATTGTAAAATGGTGTAGCCACTTTTAAAAACAGTTTGGGAGTGCCTCAAAAGGTTAAACACAGAGTTACTATATGACCCAGAAACTCCACTTCTAGGTATGTACCCAAAAGAATTAAAAAACATGTTCATAAAAAAAAATCTTCTTGTACATAAATGTTCATAGCAGTATTATTCATAATAACCAAAAGGTTGAAACAACTCTAATGTCCATCAACTGATGAATGGATAGATAAAGTGAGGTACATCCATAAAATGGAAAGTATTGAGATGTGCTTCAACATGGATGAACATTGAAAATATTATTCTGCATGAAAGAAGCTAGTCACAAAAGGTGACGTATTGCATGGCTCCATTTATATTAAACGTTAGAATAAGCAAATCCATAGAGACTGAAAGTAGACTGGTGGTTGATAGTTGCTCAGGGTTGGGGTGGGGTTTGACTGCTAAGTGGTTAAAATGTTCTAAAATTGATTGTGGTGATGGTTGCCCAACTCTGAATATAATAAAAACCATTGAATTGTACGTATACTTTAAATGGGTGAATTACATATTGTGAATTACGTCTCAATAAAGCTGTTGATTAAAAAAAATAAAACTCAGGTACTGCATGATCTAAATTGGCAGCATTCTCAAGTAACCAGCACTTCAGAGCTATAAGCTTATCTAGATGAGCCACTCTCAACACTGCTCTGCCCTGTAGGTTGGCAACAGGAATTGGTGTAAGAGAGAAGGGATGGCAGCACTCATGAGTGTGCAAGGAAATGTGCATAAATCACAGCAGCAGTCACTAAAAGTAGCCCTTACAGAGCAAAAATCTAAAACATCATCTGTCAGGTGGGAAAGTTCAAGAAAAAAAGTTGGGAAGTGCCACTCTAGAGAGGTTTCCCTATGGTAAACAAATGTTATAGAAAATGCAACAACTTCTACTCCCTCAACTAGCAAAGGGATGTTCACTAAGCACCCTCCTGGCTTACTCAAATTTACATGAGTGCTAGTGAATAAACCGGAAGATGCTGGGTCTTTTCTTTGAAAAGAGTGCTATATAAATATGAGATTTCATAATTCTCTTCAATATGGCAAATGCCAACCAGTACTGATAACTGTATGGAGCTTTACAAGCAACGAGGGAAAAAAGGTCAACTTTGTGCCTAGGATGAGGATAACTTACGCTGAGTTCAACATCTCAGAACTTGATGTAATGCTGGCAGGCAAATTCTGAGGTTGAATAATTTCTTCAATACCTTTCTTTTTTTAAAATGATGAATTCACATATAGCATCACCATATTAGCCCAGCCAGACAATTCTAGCAAGCACCGTCACATATAGATCAGATACTACTTGTGAAAGCACTGCAGAAGTTTGACCCAGACAGAGCTGTCTCAGAGGCGAGAGGGTCCAGTTATTCTCAGGTTTTGAGCAAACGTTGCCAAAATAGCCAGTAGACAGAGAGAGACAGAGAAAAAGAGACAGAGACAGCAGCCAGCAAAATACTTCATTAAATCACCAAGTCCTCAAGCCATCTAGTTCAGCTCCCTCAGCAACTGTTGAATCAGGCTCTAACCTTAAGGTAAAAAAAGCCCATCTATTCATTTTGCAATCTCTTCAAGTCATCTAGTCTTAAAAGAAAGGTGCTGAGGTTGATCTGATCTGTTACTCACCAGATTAAAAAAAAAATTCTTTAGGAGCATGCCACAGGTGTAATGAGAAAAAATATCCTGAAAAGTAGAAAAAAATGTCTATATTTCAATGTCAAAAGCATGAAAGGAGTAGAAAGAAAGAAAATCGGGGACAGGCAGCACTTAAGGAAGCTGCGGACAAAGAGAAAATGGTGGAGGTAGGGGGTGGGGAGAGGTTTCCTTTTCCCTCTCCAACCAACCTCACAAAACTTGATTTTTATTCGCTTTCTATTTTTCAGAATCATGATTTCAGGTTTGGTTATAAAATAAGCCCCTTGCTTACCACAACCAGCCGGCATTCTGCTTTCTGCTTAGCACAGTTCTGAATGAAACTGGTAGTCTTGATATCACCGTAAAAAACAATAATAATAAAATTGTCCATGTCCCTAACTCCAACTCACATAATCCCACCAAGAGCAGCCACAGTACAAGTAAGAGTCAGGAGACCAAAGAATTTTTTGGTTTAAATACATATATGTATACCAGATGAGAAAATTACTACAGGGAGGTAAAACATTTAAAAAAGAAAATGAAATGTGCCAGCCAGCAAATTCAATATATTAATATCAAAGTTTACAGCCTAAAAGGAATGGAAGTCTGATGAGGCAAAATTAGCACTGGCAAGAAAGCACCCTTAAGTGACCCTGCAACAGGAAAGCTGCAAGCTTCTTCAAAAATGTCTCTCACTGATGTTAACCTTTGGCCAAGATGAGAGAGATACTCTGTGGACAACCAAGAGAAGAATTCTATCACTACATCGTGCACATATTTTCAAATGGGGTACCACCCAGTGTGGCTATCTGGTCCTCAGGTTCTGATTACTGGTATCCAGACAGAACTCACCAGTTATTTGCTGACCGTGAAGAAAGGATGTTTCTTTCCAACATATTGACCCTGAAGGCCTATGGACAGAGAGCGTCATTCCCAAAGCAAAACTCAGATTTACAAAAAAGACAAACTGCTCCTTGCAAGATAGTCATAAAAAGTCACTTGATAACTGTGGAGAGGAGAGGAGATGGAAAGCGGAATTAATAAAGTGACTTCTTTTGAAATAACTAATGGAGAAAGGCAGGATTTGCCGATTTCAAAGCACTACTAAAATACTACCTATTATGAAAACCAGAACAAATTATCAAGAGAAAAATTAAAATGCTTTTTGCATCTGGATAATTTATTTAAACCCCAACTCTAGTTCCTGAACAGGCTCCCCTTGGTCTCATCTCCCAAGAATAAATATTTGTCATATTATTATGCTGTTTGCTGGGATATAAAGGGCCCTACTTCTGTCAAGTGAGACAGTGGTCAATTAACAAAGTTGTAGTCTTATTTGATCACAGTGGAAGACAGCTCCATAAAATATTATCAGGGTTTCACACAAGCCCTATCACTTTTTATTATTCCTTCCGTTAATACCACATGCTAAAATAAGTAAAAAAAAAAAAAATTAAAGGACCACCTTAGGCCTCTCTCCTCTCAGCAGAAATATTGTAGATGTATAAGAACACAGAGCTATTCCAGAAGTTATTAAGTTAAAAAAAAAAACCCTACAATTAAATAACGTGTATGAACACACACACACAATTGGAAAAGGGAGTAATCCAACAGATTATTGAAAGTCTCTAGAATGTTGAGATTTTTAACTCAAAGTTGGCATATAATGCATGCAATACAGAGAGGGTGGAAGCTCTAGCTTTGGCTTAAAATAATTCCTTGCCTTTCACCAAACTGTGCCCCTACAAAGTGAGGGAAAGAAAGAGAAAGTAAGAAAATACCAACTTTTAGATTGGGATTGGTTGAATTCTGATGAAATTGATAAATTTTAAAAAACCTGATTCAAGGATTTTCTTTGTCCTAGAAATGAAAACTCTTTGTCAACACACAAGACAGGAATGCCAGTTTTCCCTTTCACTAGATTCCTATAACCAGTGCAGCAATCACAAACCAGGAAAGATTAAATAATCTTGTACTTTCTTCGGGTACTGCTAATGTCTCACTAGTTGATGTCATTAATTTATGCAGGTTTTAGAAATAGAGAAGTTTTTCCATGAAGACCTGGGATAAAATCCCCTAGCTTACTGCACACCTGATGGGAAGAACTATTTAAAAGCTCTCTGTAGCCACTTTCTGAAAATTTCAGGTTATGTCTTCGAACACACACACACATCTCAACAAATATGTGGAATCATTCATCTCCTCCCTGTTAACTGAGTTACTTGGGTGTTGGGGGAGGCATACAGAAGAGGGACAGGACGGTTCCAGTGACTGGGCAGGTCACTGAAGCACCTTATACATTCCCCCCAACCCCGCCAAAAAAAAAAAAATAGTTCACAGTAGAAGAGAGCTCCGCTGACTAGCAACCGCCATAGGAAAAAAAATATACTCTAGCAAGTAAATCTGTTCTTATAAAATGAAGACCTTTTGTCCCACAGTATAACCACATTGCAAAAATTAAAAAAAACAAAAAAACTTCAAATTAACTAGAAAAGACTGACAATATAAATGAAGCCTTTGAAAATCCTGTAAGCCAAACCTTAAGAACCTAAAAAATATAAAGCCTGGTTAGAAGCTGTTTCTTCAGTAGCCCAGAAAATATTTTATGAAATCCTATCCTCCTCTTTCTTTTCTAACACTGTGCTATCAACCTTCCAAGAACAGAAGCATCAGTGAAAGGAAGCAAATTGTTGGATTTAAGTCTCCAAACAAAGATGCTAAGTCTAACAAGTTTTGAAAAGTCACAGGTAAAGAAAATAGCTACAGAAACACGGAACAAGGCATCAGCATCCATGAGGACATCAGCACCCAGCAGATCTGAGGAGTTAGTTCCCCAGTCAATATTCCCTCCCTCACGGAGATAAACTAATATCTTAGTTTGCTGGGAAAAAAATCTTTAAGGTGGTCTCCAAAGTGCTCAATTGTGGTAAGTAAGAATTTTTAACACGCAAGATGAAATTGACCGCCACTTTTCTCATGTCCTAATGAAAACTCTTGGGCAAGATTAAGGCTCATAGGTCCCTAACAGTTATTACTTAATTTGTTAGAGGTAACATATAATGTTTTAAAATGCAAGTATGTCCTTAAAATGAAGGAATATATTGAAAAGCCCTATTCCTTTTGTAAACCCTAATCTCACAAAAGCAGATTTCTATGCACACTGGAATAGCAGGAAATCCTTTAAACTTTTTTCCCAACACTTTTGTAAGTCAGACTCAAGTCTGGTTAAATTGTTCATTAAAAGAACATTCTCCTCTTTATAGAGCTAATGCAAACTCAAAGTAGGAACTGTGGATCTGTTGTAATCCATAGAGCAAATAAACACTTTACAAGAGAAAACCAACACTACCATGTAGTTCCAACATCGTCAACCTGTGAGGGCAAATCCTGCCCATTGTTTATGAGGAAAGGGGTCATTTGGCTTTCCCCTACCTTTGCCTGCTCTAATCTTGCCTGGTTGGAGTCTCTCTCCTGACCTCCAACCATGGGGCAAGTCCTCTTTGTTGCCAGCAAAGGGACTTCACCCCTTCTTCACACAGCGGCCCTCAGAACCCAGAGATCACCTTCTCCCCGTAATCCCATACTCCATTTCATCTCTTTGGAGGAGGCGGGTTGAGAAAAGCTTGGGTCAGTTATTTTGCCTCTAACCTGCCAAGACCAGCCACAGGCCGGGGGGCAATCCCTAACAGACCTTAAGAGGAGAAAGTGCCCATATTTCTTGTCCAGGTTCTCTGATTTGGGGGCAGGGAGAAGGAGAAGTAGTGGAGGGCTTAAGGGCTTTATTTCGGAAGATGGCCCTTGCAATTGGATTTAAATTTGGAACCCGCGGGACATGGAGTACCAAGTGGCAGGGAAGATTTTTGGAGGCTGGTGGGGGGCGGGGGTTGTCAAGGAATCTGGAAGGGCTTGCACCAGCACCCAGGGCTCACAGCGGTGGGGACTGGAGCACACAGTGGGGGTTCAGAGCGCAAAGGTCGAATCTTTGGTAGGCCAGGAGTCCAGGGAAAGGCTCCAGATTTAGGGCGGCCCTTTCTGTGGAAGCTTGTTCAGCTCGCCCAAGAACAGAGCATTCGCGCGGGGAGGAGAGGACTGCCTCTAGGCTTAAAGACATTTTTAGGAGGAGAAACTTACCGCATGTCCCCATAAGGTCCAGAATAGCTCTCCATCCAGGGGCCCATTTCGCTTTTGACACAACTGGGACTTGGATAGGGCACTCTGCTCACCACGCCGCCGGGATACCACACATCGGGTGGGGAAAAGTCACCTTCTTGGCCCGCCAGCCCCTGAGGTGGACGAGTGTAGCCGTATGGGGCTACAGCCCCTGCCTCGCCTGCGCTGCCGCCCCCGCCTCCGCCACAGGGCCCATAGAGCTGGCCTTCTTCGGCTGTGAAGAGAGTGTGCCAGGAAGAGGAGGCGGCAGCTGAGGGTGAGCCTGAGCCCGGTCCTGCTGCACCCCCGCCTTGCAGGCTCGCCAGATCCCCATAGCGGCATTGTGCCGCCGCGGCCGCCCAGGCGCTGCCATAGTCCAGGGGGTTCTCCAGCTTGATGCGGGCATGAGGATGGGGAGGCGGTGGAGGGGGCGGCGGCCCGGCCAGGGCTAGCGGAAAGTTGTAGTAGTCGCGACTCTGATAAGCTGCTACCTCGTCCAGTGCTCCAGACTTGTACAGAGACAGGGCGGATGGCAGCTCAAGTGTTCCGGAGCCCCCTGCTTCGCCGCTGCCAGAGCAGCCCAGGCTCTCACTGTCCAGCCCTTTGGTGTAACCTGCCTTGAAAGGGGAATACTCAGCAGTCTCTTCGGTGCCCTTGCTCGGGCCATCATCCAGCAGAGAACCTTTGCATTCAGCCAACGGGGCACAAGGAGTGGGACGCACAGCCGGTGGACCTCCCAGGAGCGGGGCGTACATGCAATCCCCCCGAAGCTGTTCCCCAGGACTCAGATGCTCCAATGCCTCCACACCCAAGCCCATGGAAACCGACACTGCCTTACACAACTCTTTTGCGCTGTCCGAGATGGTCGAACTGCCCCCTAGGTAACTGTCCTTGGAGGAGATGGGAGCCCCAGTGGCCTCCCTCGCTCTCCCGCTGCTGCTGCTGCCTTCAGATACCGCCTCCTGCTGCTGCTGTTGCTGCTGCTGCTGAAGAAGTTGCATGGTGCCGGCCTCGCTCAGGATGTCTTTAAGATCGGTGGAGCAGCTGCTTAAGCCGGGGAAAGTGGGGCCCAGCAGGGACAACGTGGATGGGGCAGCTGAGTCATCCTCGTCCGTAGGTGCTGGCGGTGGCTGCTGCAGCCCCTTGCCGGCTGCCGAGGCAGCTCCCGGCTCTGGGACGCAGCCGCTCTCCGGGGGGCCCTCGGGAGCTGACTGCTGTTGTAAAGACTGCTGTTCCTCCTCCAGGGCCAGGTAGCCTGTGGGGCCTCTGCTCTGGACTTGAGGAGAGCCATCCTCACTCTGCTGCTGCTGCTGTTGCTGCTGCTGCTGCTGGGGACTGGTCTCCTGCTGCTGCTGCAAACGGGCGCCGGGAGGTGCTGCGCTCGCGGCCTCAGGGTGCCGGGGACCCGGGTTCTGGATCACTTCGCGTACACTCTGGAACAGGTTCTGGAAAGCTCCTCGGTAGGTCTTGGACGGCGGCCGGGGGTAGACCCTCCCCAGACCTAACTGCACCTCCATCCTTAAGCTTGGGTGAACCTTCCACCCAATTCCTTTATCTTGCTCCCCTTCTCTTGCTGAGAAGAGTTCAGCAGGCTGCTATGCGTAGTTGCTGCAGCTAGTTGCCCACCTGCGGGAAAAGGAAACTTGCGGGAGTAACAACTCCAAAGAATTCTGACAGCCTCAAAGTCTCGTGCAGAGGAAACACGCGCTGGACAGGATCTTCCCTGGTAGGCTCACAATCTGCTCTTGAATACTTGGAGGGTAGATTCAAAAGATGCTCAAATCTTGAAGGGGGGTGGGGAGGAAAACCCTCTGCCTTCTGAATTTGGTGTCCACTGAAGCAGGTGCAAATAGGAACCAGGTTATTTTCTTTTTGTTTTGTTTTGGGTTTTGCTATTGGGTTTTGTTTGTTTGGGTTTGGTTGGGGTTTTGTTTGTTGTTGTTGTTTTCTTTCTTTCTTTCTTTTTTCTTTTTTTTTGGGGGGGCTACTGAAGTCCTGACTGCCTTTTCATCCTTTGGTCTCTGGCCCCACAAACTGGTGGGAGGGGGAAGCGGCGTGCAGGGGGAGGTGGAGAGGGAGTAAGAGGAATCTGGGGGTCTGCCCTGCTTACCGCCTAACCAGCCAGATTCTGGCTGCAGTGCTGAAGCGGCTCCCCGGTCTCCTGGCACCCCAGAACCGTCTTTGCAACGTGCAGCTAGCTCTCCCGCTCGCAGCCAAAGGGAGTTACCTCTCTGCAAACTCGGGCTGGCTGCACTGGGCTGACTGCAGAGGGGTTGAGGGGGTTGAGAGGAGCAGGCGGAGGCAGCAGCAGGACAGGAGACCCTGGAGGGGGGCGGGGTGGAGGGGAGGAGGACAAAGGCAGCCGTCAGTCCTACCCGGCACTTTCCTCGCTTCCTCCGAGTCTCCAGCAGCTTTTAAAAACTTCACTGAAGAGGAAAAGGCAGCTCCGGGGCGGCGGCTTCGAAGCCGCCGCGCCGCAAGAGGCGTTGGCTGTCGCCAGAGCCGGCTGGAGTTGACGCGGTGCGTCCCTTCGGCTCCTGTCCCACACTGAAGCAGCTAGCTCGATCGCTTTCCCTCCGTCGCCTCCTCTGCCTCCAGGCTTGCTCCGGACCCTCTGGCTCTCGCTGCACGCTGGCTCCCCGGGATCTCGGAGGGGGCGCTGGGAGGTGGAGAGCAAATGCAACAGTTTGCGAGTCGGGTCCCGCCCCCGCCGGGCCGGCCTCCTTGCCTTCCCACCTCCTTTCTCCCTCCCCTCTCCTTTGCTTTTCTCCCCTCCCCTCACCGTCCACTAAAGCCGGGTGGCTTTGGAGAAACAAGTGCTGGCGCAGCGTGGGTGAGGGCAGGAGAGGCTTGTTCTAGCCCAGGAGCACCCCAGCTCCCCGACTACCTCCTGCTTTCCTGGACCAGGTTTTAAGCGTCGGGGCTGAAGCTTTAACCCGGAGCTTTATTTTGACGACAGGGCTACCGAACTCTCAGAGGCCTGTACTTGCCTGATTTGGTTCTGAAGTCCAATTTCAAAACAGACTCTGTGCACTTGTGGGAGGGGGGAGGGAGTGGGAAAGGGCAATAGAAGTATAGAGGAAATAGATCTCCTTCAGCGAGGGACTATGTTCAGGGAAGGCAGACCGAAAAGCGCAGACGGGAGGGTCTCCTACAAACTGAGGAACAAGCTATGGCCAAGCCAGCCTATACTTGTTGAAACCTTTCAGATTTCTCCATAGGGTTAGATTGGGTCTCGTGGCACTGTATCAGTTGCTCTAGGAACCCTCTGCCTGGGAACCAAAGGTAATCTCTATCCTCTTCTCTTCCCTTTTTCCTGTCTGGAATGGCCTCTTACCACACACTTCTCACCTATCCCGATGTACAAAGGAAAATCACCCAGAAAACCAGGCAAACACGTAAACTCCAGAAACACTTGTCATGTACATAGAGACCTTGATTTTGTCCAGGGTTTTGCAGACATTTGATTATATACAGGCACTTGCTTTTCCAAGTTGCTTTTGCATAGTTTAAGCTTGCAAACTGCAGTATTCAAGGAATGGAACCTATATAGGACTGCTTTTCTTCCTCTTAGTAGACAACCAGGAGTGGAAGGTCATGTGGGCTATTGCAACTGTTCTTTTGTGGAGGAGGTCTCATCTTCCCTGTGTAAAGATGGAGAGGCAGTTGTGAATGGAAGAGTAGAGAAAATGAAAGGGTAGATCTATAGGGAAGGAGGTGTCCCTTGGTATCAGCAGGGTCCCTGGGCCTCCCTAGCTTTTAAATTCCTTAGACTTCTGGATCTGGGCAGGGACTGTCTGTCCCAGAGGACAAGTGGAGTTTTTCCACGTGGGCCTGTTCTGCTTTTTACAGGTTTCTACAGAATCTTATCTTGTTCACAGCCAAGCATAATGGGAATTTACTTACCATGACCAAAGGAAGTAACAATACTAAAGGCAGGGAAGAGTGGGCATGATATGCTCTATTTTCCAGATGAAGACATTGAAGCAAGGACATAATTTGTACTATGTTCCACTTTAGTAGAACCTAAACTAGTCTTCCATCTCATTGCTATCTTAGCTAGACTCATCAATGTCAAGAGAACTTAGAAAAGGGCTATAAATGAAACTTCCAGAAGCCTGAGGAGCTTTTCACCTGAGGAGGTGAAAACTTATCTTCTGGGATTTTAATGACTTCACCCCTGCCTGAACATATCTCAGATATACACCCTTTGTTGGTAAAGAATCTCACAAAATACTCCTTATGGTAAAGAAGCAGTCATTCATAGAGATGTCAAATTGTAACAGGGCTAATTCTCAATTCCTTATTGTCATGGAAAACAAGAATATGTAATTGAAATGCACAGATACTTTGAAAACGTTATTTAAATAGTCATCAAAACCTTTAGTTCCACCAAAGCTTTTAACAAGGGTTCCTCAAAGAGAATTAAGTAAGTTGGGCTGGCAGGAAAGTGAAATGGAAATAACATAGGTCTCAAAGCCAGAAGTTTGTCTACAGATTAACAATGAATCTCTTCCTCTACATAAGCTTCAGTTTCTTGCTCTGTGAAATGCGGAGGGGAGGAAATAGAAGCTGGACCTGACAGTCTTTCAAACACTGACAATTTAGAGTGCTGTGACTGACGTGAGTTTTCTTCTTATCTACACTCCGTAGAGGGTGGGTATGGAGGTGGATATGGAGGGTGGGTATCTACATTCCATAGAGGGTGGGTATGGAGGGATATCACTATTTTTCACTAGTGATAGTGAAAAATCCAATGGACAGAGGTGAGGAGGGTAGTTATAAGCAAAGAAGCCTGAAAAAAAATAAGGTGAGAAATAATTCCTCAGAGTTGCCCGTTGAATAAATGGCATCCCAACAGACATTCAAACCCAGGTCTGAAGAATTCCAAAATTCATGTTGCTTTCACAGCACCAAAATTGTCTTCAAAATTTTCTTATAAAATTCTGGCCAATAATATGTACCCTTAAAAGGCTGATGTGGTAATTAAAGGAGATCATGTGTATGGAACAACTTTATAAACAGGAAAGCATTGTACAAATCTGAAGGATCATCCTGTTATGTTTTATTTTTAAAGGTGGTGCTGTCTACATTTATGTTATTGTCAGGGAAGACTAACTACTGTGAACATAACAGGAGCTTATACTTTATTTTGAATTTTGAGTTCTGATCCCCAATCTCAAATCTTATTTTTCTCCCATTGCTTTAAAGAAGATCAAGAGACACTGTTGGAGACTATTACATAAATTATGTGCTTGTACCATCTTTCTTTCTCTTTTTCTTTTTCTTCTTTGCAATTTTTAGCAACCACGTAAGTAATCAGTAGTGTCTTCTCAGGACATTCGAGTTGAGGGTATGTTTTCGCCATGGGCTTCCTCTGCAATTTCAAGGGGGCTTTGTTAATAAAATTTTCCCTAGTTCCTTGCTCTGGGAAGCCAGGATGAGCTGACCTTTGGAAAATGATGGACATTCTCCAAGTCCTGTGGGCTTTATTTCCTAAATATCTCACAAATCTGCCTACTTCTCTTCATCTCTGCTACTGTCAACCTAGTTCAAAGCACTGTCCTTTCTCACCTGGACCACTGTAAATGGGCTTCCTCCTTCCACTCTTACTTTCCTGGAGTCAGTTCTGCATTGAGCAATTAAAGGGACTTTTTAAAATTAAAAAAAAATTTAGAACAGTTTAATGTCACAACAAAACTGAGGGTAAGGCACAGATATTTCCCATATAACCCCTGTCTCCACACTTGCATAGCCTCCCCCATTATCAACATTCCCACCAGAGAGATACATTTGTAACAACTGATGAGCCTGCAGTGATACATCATAATCACCCAAAGCCCATAGTTTACATTAGGGTTCACTCTTGGTGTTGTATGTCTATGGGTTTGAACAAATGTATAATGACATGTATCTATCATTATGATATCATACAGAGATTTTTCTCTGCTCTAAAAGTCCTCTGTGCTCCAACTATTCATCTCCCCCATCCCCAGGCAACCACTGATGTTTTTACTGACTCCATAGTTTTACCTTTTCCAAAATGTCATATAGTTGGAATTATACAATATGTATTGTATTAATCATACAATATGTAGCCTTTCAGGTTGGCTTCTTTCACTTAGTAATACACATTTAAGTTTTCTTCATGTCTTTTCATGACTTGATAGCTCATTTCTTTTTAGTACTGAATAATGTTCCATTTTCTGGATGTACCACAGTTTATTTATCCATTCATCTACTGAAGGACATCTTAGTTGCTTCCAAGTTTTGGCAATTATGAACAAAGCTCCTATAAACATCATGTGCAGGTTTTTGTGTGGATATAAGTTTTCAACTTGTTTAGGTAAATACCAGGGAGCATGATTGCTGAATAGTATAATAAGAGTGTGTTTGGTTTTGTAAGAAACCATCAAACTGTCTTCCAAGGTGGCTGTACCATTTTGCATTCCCACCAACAAAGAATGAGAATTCCTGTTGCTCCACATCTTCACTAGCATTTGGTGTTGTCAGTGTTCCAATGTTGGCCATTCTGGTGGTGGTATCTCATTTCTGTTTAAATTTGCATTTCCTTCATGGCATATGATGTGGAACATCTTTTATATCTTCTTTGGTGAGGTGTCTGTCAAGATCTTTGGCCCATTTTCAATCCAGTTGTTTGTTTTCTTATTGTTGAGTTTTGAGAGTTATTTGTGTATTTTGGATAACAGTCCTTTATTGATGCATCTTTTACAAATATTTTCTCCCAGTCTGCGGCTTGTCTTATCATTCTCTTGACATTGTCTTTCAAGAGCAAAACTTTTAATTTTAATGAAGTCCAGTTTATCAATTCTTTCTTTCATGGATTGTGCCTTTGGTGTTGTATCTAAAAAGGCATCACCACACCCACAGTCATCTAGACTTTCTCCTATCTTCTAGGGGTTTTATAATTTTGCATTTTACATTTAGGTGTGATCCATTTTGAGTTAATTTTTATGAAGAGTGTAAGGTCTGTGTCTAGATTCATTTTTTTACATGTGGATTGCCAGTTTTTCCAGCATCATTTATTGACAAGACTACCTTTGCTCCATTTTATTGCCTTTGCTCCCTTGTCAATGATCAGTTGACTACATTTATGTGGGTCTATTCCTGGGCTTTCTATTACAGAGGGATTTTCTAAAACAACCATATTAAGGTATTATTGACATACAATAATGTGCACATATTTAAAGTTGTATAAATTGATAACTTTGCCATATGCATACACTCATGAAACCATCACCCAGTCAAGATAGTGAAAATATTCATCACCCCCCAAAATTCTTTTGTGTACCTTTTTACTTCCTCTCTCCACCCTTCCCCACACTCCCCTTCTGGCAATCAAAAGTTTGCATTTTTGTCACTATAGATTCGTTTTCATTTTCCAAAATGTTATATCAATAAAATTATCATCTTTTTTTGTCTGGCATCTTTCACTCAGCATAATACCCTTGATATCCATCCAAGCTCTTATGTGTATCAGTAATTTGTTCTTCTGTATTGCTAAGTATTATCCCATTGTATGGATGTACCAAAATTTGTTTATCCATTAGCTTGTTGATGGAATTTGTTTTCTTCACAATTTTTGGCTATAACGAATAAAGCTTTTATGAACGTACATACATACATCTTTGTATGGACATATGCTTTCATTCCTCTTGATTGTATATTTAGTAGTGGAATGGGTGGGTCACAGAGTAGGTATATATTTGCCTTAATAAAAAAACTGCCAAGCTGTTTTCCAAAGTAGTTGTGCCATTTTATATTCCCACCAGCATTTCCTCCACATCCCCACCAACACTTGGTATGGTCAGTCTTTTTAAATTTAGCATTCTAATTTGATGTGTAAGCATTTCTCATTTAATTTGCATTTCTCCAATGAATAAGTATGTAGAGCATTTTTCATGTGTTTATTTGCCATTTGTATATTTTCTTTGGTAAAGACTCTGCTGAAAATTTTTGCCTATTTTTTTTAAAAATTGGGCTGCTTGTATTTTATGGAGTTCTTAGAGTTATTTATATATTCTAGATACAAGCTCATTATCAGAAATATGACTCAGTAGTATTTTCTCTCAATTTGTAGTTTGTCTTCATCGTCTTATAGTTCTATTTTTAATTAATTAATTTATTTTATTTTTTGGCTGTGTTGGGTCTTTGTTGCTGCGTGCGGGACTTCTCCAGTTGCAGCCAGTGGGGGCTACTCCTCCTTGCAGTGCACGGGCTTCTCATTGCGGTGGCCTCTCTTGTTGCGGAGCATGGGCTCTAGGCACGCGAGCTTCAGTGGTTGCAGCCCCTGGGCTCAGTAATTGTGGCTCGCGGGCTCTAGAGCACAGGCTCAGTAGCTGTGGAGCACAGGCACAGTTGCTCCGCAGCATGTGGGATCTTCCCGGACCAGGGCTCAAACCCGTGTCCCCTGCATTGGCAGGCAGATTCTTAACCACTGCACTATCAGGGAGGTCCTTATAGTTCTTTTTAAGAACAGAAGATTTTAATTCTGTGAAGTCCAGTTTATCAATTTATTTATTTATGGATTAAGCTTTTGGTTTCAGATTTAAGACATCTTTTTCTAACCCAACATCACAAACTATGTTTTTAAAAGCCTGTGTTTTTTTTTTTCTAGAAGTTGTATAGTTTTCAGTTTTATACTTAGAATGATCCATTTTGAATTGATTTTTGTATATCAGTATCCAGTTCCATTTGTTTAAAAGATTATTCTTTCTCCTCTTAATTGCCCTTAGACTTTTGTTAATAGTCAACTGTCAATATATGTTTGTGAAGAGAGTTTTTTTAAGTTGAATCTTATCATATCATTCACTCACATTCTATCTCTGGCTTCCCATTGCTCTTAGTATAAAAGTCCAAATCTTTAATGAGACACTGTATGATCTGGTGTCTCGCCACCTCTCTGATTTTATCTCATACCACTTTTTCTCCTGTTTTCTGAGCTCTGCTCACACTGGCCTTTGTTTAGAGCTCCTCAAATGCGCAATAATCCTTCGTGCCTTTTCATATGCTGTTCCTTGTTCCTGAAATGCTGGCTTATCCTTCTCCCTGCTCATTTAGTTAATGCCTATGCATAGAGCAGTTCCATAAAGACTTCCTTGACCTCCTAGGCTAGCTCAAGTTCCCCACTCACCCACCTTTTAACATGTTTTAACAGTACCCAGTATTTCTCCATTGGAGGTCTTCTCACAAATACAATTATAATAATTGTGCATTTAGTTGTTTAATATCTATTTTCCTCATTAGACTGTAAGTTTGTTTCCTGATAGCAGGGACCATGTTGGTTTTGTTCATCATCGAATCCTTAGGACTCAGCCTGGTGTGGCACATGGTCAGTACTTAATAAATATCTGTTGAATAAATGGATGGATTCTATTTTCACAGATTTCACTCTATTTCCAAACTGAGAGCTTGGCTTTGGGGGTTTGCAGAAACCCTTGGCTTTGGGGGTTTGCAGAAACCCTTGTGGTTTCAGCATGCTTAGGCATGCAGTAAACCTTCTCCACCTAAAGTAGAGAATCTCTCCAATTCATGCATTGAATGGGTATCTATTAAGCACTTACTTCTTGCCAGGCTCTGTGCTAGGCACTTGGGATTCACTGATGAATAGGATACTGTGGACTGTGTCTTTGAGAGCTTATTCACAGTCTAAGAAAGAGAGTGAAAAATCATTTAAATACCTGTATTTGAGTTGGGCTGGAAATGAGGAGTGGGGCTTATGAATAAACCCTTAGAGTTTTTCATTCTGCTGATTTGTAGATGTTTGCTATTTCCTCCACTGAGAGGGTTATAAAAGACTACTTTGTCGTCTCATATTTTCTTCTTTCCCCCTAAATATTGGAGCCTCTATCTTATCTTATCCTTCTCCACAGCTACAGCCCTAATTTCTCCCCTGACCACCTTCTTCCAGGCTATCTTCAATAGAATCAGAATCAGAGGGTTCTTTATAAAAAGATAACTCTGATAGCATTGCTTCTCTTCTCTATAAACTTCAATTGCCTATACTAGGGGTTTCAAACCTGAACACCTCCTTAAACAAAAGTGAGTGAAGAGAACCTGGTATTAAAGAGAGAAAAGGTTGTGGTGGTAGAGGCTGTGGCCAACTAGAGAACAGATGCCCCATCTAAAGTGGGCAGCCTCCACTCAACTCCAACTGGTTGTTGCCAGGCAGGAATGAAGTCTCAGTATTCCAGATGTTCCATTATTTTTAAGAACAGAATTCCAGACTTTAATGTGAAATCTCCTGAATTTTTAAAAAAGTTGGCAACTAATTCAATTGGTTTAAAAACGTCATACAGGCCAACCATTTTCGGCCAAGAAAACATGTCTGTGGACAAAAATTAGTTCGTGGGCTGCCAATCTGCAACCTGTGGCCTGCAGGTTCAAGTCCAAGTTTCATAGCCTAGACTTTAAAGTTTATCACAGTTATGTCCTAATATCTCTCTGCAGCTCCTTCTCCCATCTCATTCTCCTGCCAATCACCCACCTCCTCAACCATATCAGACTTCCTGGGCTCCCTCTTAAAATATCCTACACTCTATGGCCAGCCTACCTTTGGGCCATGCTATTGTCTTTTACAGAAATGTTATTCCTTCGCTTCCCTCATGACCAAATTCAACTTAACTTTCAAAACACAGCTCAAATCTTGAGTTTTCTGGGAAGTACTTTTGGATTTATTAATCATAATTTATATAGCTCTTTATTCTTATCACTTTTAAAACACTTATCACAGCCTGCTATTTATATAAATATATCTGATATAAAAACTTCCTCCTCCACCAGGCGGTATCCCACACCTTGTGCATTCCCATTCATTAATTTTTCATTTTTTCAACAAATGTGTGGAACTCCTACTGTGTGTCAGGCACTCTACCAGGCACTATGACTAAGAACTCTAGATGTTCCGTTTAACCAAAATATAGGTATAAAATTTTAAATGCAAGCAAATATTACAAAAGTATTATGAGAAAGAGAGAGGTTTGTCCACACTTCTGCTATTTGACTGCTAATAATGATAATTCAGTAAGAATCCACTGACATTACAGGACATTGATAATCACTTTTGTATAATAAACCAGATGA
Source organism: Balaenoptera physalus (assembly GCF_965194825.1). Classification (NCBI taxonomy): domain Eukaryota; kingdom Metazoa; phylum Chordata; class Mammalia; order Artiodactyla; family Balaenopteridae; genus Balaenoptera; species Balaenoptera physalus. The sequence continues at coordinate 57,694,868 of NC_138903.1, read as the reverse complement.
GTAGGGGTTACCTCTATTTTGTAGAGGGGGAAACTGAGGCTCAGAAATATTAGGTAATTTGCCCAAGGTCAGACAGCTGATAGCAGGCAGGGCTAGCACAACTATGAATTTAGATGTTCTATCACAAAGCAACTGACCTATTACCACTATGCCCCAGCTGCCTCTCTAATGCTTTGGTGAGGTGCCCTATCCATCCATAATATGTATGCCAAACATTAGATGAGCAGGGGCAGTATTGAATCTATGGTAGAGCAAGGTATTTTTTTTTTTTTTTTGGTTTTTAAAAGTAATTTATTTATTTATTTATTTTTTTCACACACACACACACACACACACACACACACACACACACACACACTGCATTTTATTTTTACAAGAGACAAATAGACTGACACCAAGCATTGTACATGGATGACCACAACAAAAGCAACAATGATTGCAATTACCAAACATGAAACACACTCATACTATGACATAATATTGACATTCAGTCCAGTAATCCTCCACTGTAACAGCTCCTTTACTTTGCAGGGAAAATTGATTTGTATATTCTTTGCCTCTGAGTCCTTGTGGGATTTTTTTTTTTTTTTAATTCAGACAGAAAGTCACAAAAATTATACTCATCCTCATCAGTTCACTCAGTCCCATGTAATTAATTGTTTTTTTTCATCTTGATCTTTTGTTAGCACTATTATGAGTTCATCAGTTTTTCATCAGAGTTCTGAAAATGCTTATTCATTCAGTTCAGCAGTACAGTCAGTTACCAGAAACCTGTACTTGTCAGAGTCTTTACCATGAATTTCTTGAAGATGAAACCCTTTTATAGGAACATATTTGCAAAATCATCAGAGTACACCCAGAACTGTCTGTAAATGACAAAAGACTTAAAAATGACCACGGTAAAAGATTTGATGAAAGTTCATAATAATGCAGTTGACAAGAAAATTAGTTATTTCTGAGATATACATTTTAAAGTAATAACTAGGATTGTTACTTATAACATTATACCAGAACATATAAGATTTTTAGAAATTTCATGTAATGTCTGAAACATTTATATTAACATATTTCCATACATATTTCCATACAAATACAAATATAAGATTTTTAGAAATTTCATGTAATGTCTGAAACATTTATATTAACATATTTCCATACATATTTCCATACAAATACAAATATAAGATTTTTAGAAATTTCATGTAATGTCTGAAACATTTATATTAACATATTTCCATACAAATAACCCAATGAAAGTTTAGTATTAGTTGTTTTGTTTGTTTTTTTATACTGCAGGTTCTTATTAGGCATCAATTTTGTACACATCAGTGTATACATGTCAATCCCAATCGCCCAATTCAGCACACCACCATCCCCACCTCACCACAGTTTTCCCCCCTTGGTGTCCATATGTCCATTCTCTACATCTGTGTCTCACCTTCTGCCCTGCAAACTGGCTCATCTGTACCATTTTTCTAGGTTCCACATACATGCATTAATATATGATATTTGTTTTTCTCTTTCTGACTTGCTTCACTCTGTATGACAGTCTCTAGATCCATCCACGTCTCAACAAATGACTCAATTTCGTTCCTTTTTATGGCTGAGTAATATTCCATTGTATATATGTACCACATCTTCTTTATCCATTCGTCTGTTGAGGGGCATTTAGGTTGCTTCCATGACCTGGCTATTGTAAATAGTGCTGCAATGAACATTCGGGTGCATGTGTCTTTTTGAATTACGGTTTTCTCTGGGTATATGCCCAGTAGTGGGATTGCTGGGTCATATGGTAATTCTATTTTTAGTTTTTTAAGGAACCTCCATATTGTTCTCCATAGTGGCTGTATCAATTTACATTCCCACCAACAGTGCAAGAGGGTTCCCTTTTCTCCACACCCTCTCCAGCATTTGTTGTTTGTAGATTTTCTGATGATGCCCATTCTAACAGGAGTGAGGTGATACCTCACTGTAGTTTTGATTTGCATTTCTCTAATAATTAGTGATGTTGAGCATCTTTTCATGTGCTTCCTGGCCGTCTGTATGTCTTCTTTGGAGAAATGTCTATTTAGGTCTTCTGCCCATTTTTGGATTGGGGTGTTTGTTTCTTTGATATTGAGCTGAATGAGCTGTTTATATATTTTGGAGATTAATCCTTTGTCCGTTGATTCATTTGCAAATATTTTCTCCCATTCTGAGGGTTGTCTTTTCGTCTTGTTTATGGTCTCCTTTGCTGTGCAAAAGCTTTGAAGTTTCATTAGGTCCCACTTGTTTATTTTTGTTTTTATTTCCATTACTCTAGGAGGTGGATCAAAAAAGATCTTGCTGTGATTTATGTCAAAGAGTGTTCTTCCTATGTTTTCCTCTAAGAGTTTTATAGTGTCCAGTCTTATATTTAGGTCTCTAATCCATTTTGAGTTTATTTTTGTGTATGGTGTTAGGGAGTATTCTAATTTCATTCTTTTACATGTAGCTGTCCAGTTTTCCCAGCACCACTTATTGAAGAGACTGTCTTTTCTCCATTGTATATCTTTGCCTCCTTTGTCATAGATTAGTTGACCATAGGTGCATGGGTTAATCTCTGGGCTTTCTATCTTGTTCCATTGATCTATGTTTCTGTTTTTGTGCCAGTACCATATTGTCTTGATTACTGTAGCTTTGTAGTATAGTCTGAAGTCAGGGAGTGTGATTCCTCCAGCTCCATTTTTTTGCCTCAAGACTGCTTTGGCTATTCGGGGTCTTTTGTGTCTCCATACAAATTTTAAGATGATTTTTTCTAGCTCCGTAAAAAATGCCATTGGTAATTTGATAGGGATTGCATTGAATCTGTAGATTGCTTTGGGTAGTATACTCATTTTCACAATGTTGATTCTTCCAATCCAAGAACATGGTATATCTCTCCATCTGTTGGTATCATCTTTAATTTCTTTCATCAGTGTCTTATAGTTTTCTGCATACAGGTCTTTTGTCTCCCTAGGTAGGATTATTCCTAGGTATTTTATTCTTTTTGTTGCAATGGTAAATGGGAGTGTTTCCATAATTTCTCTTTCAGATTTTTCATCATTAGTGTATAGGAATGCAAGAGATTTCTGTGCATTAATTTTGTATCCTGCAACTTTACCATATTCATTAATTAGCTCTAGCAGTTTTCTGGTGGCAGTTTTAGGATTCTCTATGTATAGTATCATGTCATCCGCCAACAGTGACAGTTTTACTTCCTCTTTTCCAATTTGTATTCCTTTTATTTCTTTTTCTTCTCTGATTGCCGTGGCTAGGACTTCCAGAACTATGTTGAATAATAGTGGTGAGAGTGGACATCCTTGTCTCGTTCCTGATCTTAGAGGAAATGCTTTCAGTTTTTCACCATTGAGAATGATGTTTGCTGTGGGTTTGTCATGTATGGCCTTTATTATGTTGACGTAGGTTCCCTCTATGCCCACCTTCTGGAGAGTTTTTATCAGAAATGGGTGCTGAATTTTGTCAAAAGCTTTTTCTGCATCTATTGAGATGATCATATGGTTTTTCTTCTTCAATTTGTTAATATGGTGTATCACATTGATTGATTTGCGTATATTGAAGAATCCTTGCATCCCTGGGATAAATCCCACTTGATCGTGGTGTATGATCCTTTTGATGTGTTGTTGGATTCTGTTTGCTAGTATTTTGTTGAGTATTTTTGCATCTATATTCATCAGTGATATTGGTCTGTAATTTTCTTTTTTTGTAGTGTCTTTGTCTGGTTTTGGTATCAGGGTGATGGTGGCCTCATAGAATGAGTTTGGGAGTGTTCCTTCCTCTGCAATTTTTTGGAAGAGTTTGAGAAGGATGGGTGTTAGCTCTTCTCTAAATGTTTGATAGAATTCACCTGTGAAGCCATCTGGTCCTGGACTTTTGTTTGTTGGAAGATTTTTAATCACAGTTTCAATTTCATTACTTGTGATTGGTCTGTTCATATTTTCTGTTTCTTCCTGATTCAGTCTTGGAAGGTTATACCTTTCTAAGAATTTGTCCATTTCTTCCAGGTTGTCCATTTTATTGGCATAGAGTTGCTTGTAGTAGTCTCTTAGGATGCTTTGTGTTTCTGCCAGGTCTGTTGTAACTTCTCCTTTTTCATTTCTAATTTTATTGATTTGAGTCCTCTCCCTCTTTTTCTTGATGAGTCTGGCTAATGGCTTATCAATTTTGTTTATCTTCTCAAAGAACCAACTTTTAGTTTTATTGATCTTTGCTATTGTTTTCTTTGTTTTTATTTCATTTATTTCTGCTCTGATCTTTATGATTTCTTTCCTTCTGCTAACTTTCGGTTTTGTTTGTTCTTCTTTCTCTAGTTTCTTTAGGTGTAAGGTTAGATTGTTTACTTGAGATTTTTCTTGTTTCTTTAGGTAGGCTTGTATAGCTATAAACTTCCCTCTTAGAACCGCTTTTGCTGCATCCCATAGGTTTTGGGTCGTCGTGTTTTCATTGTCATTTGTCTCTAGGTATTTTTTTATTTCCTCTTTGATTTCTTCAGTAATCTCTTGGTTATTTAGTAACGTATTGTTTAGCCTCCATGTGTTTGTCTTTTTTATGTTTTTTTCCCTGTAATTCATTTCTAATCTCATAGCGTTGTGGTCAGAAAAGATGCTTGGTATGATTTCAATTTTCTTAAATTTACTGAGGCTTGATTTGTGACCCAAGATGTGATCTATCCTGGAGAATGTTCCGTGCGCACTTGAGAAGAACGTGTAATCTGCTGTTTTTGGATGGAATGTCCTGTATATATCAATTAAATCTATCTGGTCTATTGTGTCATTTAAAGCTTCTGTTTCCTTATTTATTTTCATTTTGGATGATCTGTCCATTGGTGTAAGTGAAGTGTTAAAGTCCCCCACTATTATTGTGTTACTGTCGATTTCCTCTTTTATAGCTGTTAGCAGTTGCCTTATGTATTGAGGTGCTCCTATGTTGGGTGCATATATATTTATAATTGTTATATCTTCTTCTTGGATTGATCCCTGGATCATTATGTAGTGTCCTTCCTTGTCTCTTGTAACATTCTTTATTTTAAAGTCTATTTTATCTGATATGAGTATAGCTACTCCAGCTTTCTTTTGATTTCCATTTGCATGGAATATCTTTTTCCATCCCCTAACTTTCAGTCTGTATGTGTCCCTAGGTCTAAAGTGGGTCTCTTGTAGACAGCATATATATGGGTCTTGCTTTTGTATCCATTCAGCCAGTCTATGTCTTTTGGTTGGGGCGTTTAATCCATTCACGTTTAAGGTAATTATCGATATGTATGTTCCTATGACCACTTTCTTAATTGTTTTGGGTTTGTTTTTGTAGGTCCTTTTCTTCTCTTGTTTTTCCCACTTAGAGAAGTTCCTTTAGCATTTGTTGTAGAGCTGGTTTGGTGGTGCTGAATTCTCTTAGCTTTTGCTTGTCTGTAAAGCTTTTGATTTCTCCATCAAATCTAAATGAGATCCTTGCCGGGTAGAGTAATCTTGGTTGTAGGTTCTTCCCTTTCATCACTTTAAGTATATCATGCCACTCCCTTCTGGCTTGCAGAGTTTCTGCTGAGAAATCAGCTGTTAACCTTATGGGAGTTCCCTTGTATGTTATTTGTCGTTTTTCCCTTGCTGCTTTCAACAATTTTTCTTTGTCTTTAATTTTTGCCAATTTGATTACTATGTGTCTCGGCGTGTTTCTCCTTGGGTTTATTCTGTATGGGACTCTCTGCGCTTCCTGGACTTGGGTGGCTATCTCCTTTCCCATGTTAGGGAAGTTTTCGACTATAACCTCTTCAAATATTTTCTCTGGTCCTTTCTCTCTCTCTTCTCCTTCTGGGACCCCTATAATGCGAATGTTGTTGCGTTTAATGTTGTCCCAGAGGTCTCTTAGGCTGTCTTCATTTCTTTTCATTCTTTTTTCTTTAGTCTGTTCTGCAGCAGTGAATTCCACCATTCTGTCTTCCAGGTCACTTATCCGTTCTTCTGCCTCAGTTATTCTGCTATTGATTCCTTCTAGTGTAGTTTTCATTTCAGTTATTGTATTGGTCATCTCTGTTTGTTTGTTCTTTAATTCTTCTAGGTCTTTGTTAATCATTTCTTGCATCTTCTCAATCTTTGCCTCCATTCTTATTCCTAGGTCCTGGATCATCTTCACTATCATTATTCTGAATTCTTTCTCTGGAAGGTTGCCTATCTCCACTTCATTTAGTTGTTTTTCTGGGGTTTTTTCTTGTTCCTTCATCTGGTACATAGCCCTCTGCCTTTTCATCTTCTCTATCTTTCTGTAACTGTCGAGCAAGGTATTTCATAATAGGTTTTATAGTGACTTTTGATGAAGAATGAAAATATTTTCCCCTACAATTTATGTGCTATGTGACCTCTGGTAATCTCCCAGTTTGGGCCTCCCTTTACTTTTTTCTAAAATAGAGATAAATTTTTCTTCTTCACAGTTTGTTGTGAAAACCAAAAAAAAAAAAAAAAAGAGGAAGAACTCAAAGAGAATATTCAATAAGGATTATTATAATAATCTGCCCATTAAGTGCTTATGACAGCTCTCCAAGAGAAGCATTATTGTTATTATTCCCATTATAAAGATGACAATATTGAGGCAGAGCTAGAATTTGAAGCTTGCTCTCTTTGACACAAAACAGAATGTCATCTTTCTTTTCATGCATTAGGCAACAGTTAATTACTGGTATCATCTGTATACTGCTATTTACTTTTCAAAATGCCTAAGGATATTTGACCTCAAGTTCAGGTGCCAGGGATAACATTTGGGATTCAAAGTTTAAACTCCACATTTAAAAGGTTTCAAAACATGTGAAGCAGAGGTCGACAGTTGGAAATCATTTCAGCAAGACCTTTCTTTCTTCCTACCCACATCTCACCCTTCCCCAGAAAAAAGACCCTATCTCATTCTACTCTAGAAATGTCCTTGGCAGCATTTGTTGTGAAAAACCCATTTGGATATGGCAATATGCAGAGAATCTTGGCTCATATTTGTTTCTGCTTTACCAGGTAATGAGGAGGGAATCAATAGCTGCCAAAAGGAAAAAATGACAATCAATCAGAGAACATATATCACCTATAGGCCTTTAAGAATAGAAAGGCCCGTAGGTGATATGTGAATACTCTGGGAAAACCAGAGTAAGGCTAAAAGATGCACTTGAGATCATTTCTATCTTTTATAGTAGCAGAGCCTCCATATAGAGTTTAAAGCTAGGAGAGATGCTATTTCCTTGGTGCTCCAGTGGTTAAGACTCCGTGCTCCCAATGCAGGGGGCCAGGGAACTAGATCCCTCATGCCGCAACTAAAAGATCCCACATGCCTCATGCTGCAACGAAGATCCCACGTGCTACAACTAAGACCCAGTGCAGCCAAATAAATATATAAATATTAAAAAAAAAATAAATCTAGGAGAGGTGAACCACTGAACAACAGCTATGGCATCCATGTTATTTCTCTAGATTAACAAAAAGGGAGGTGTCTTCACCCTATCCCATGGTGTCTCTGCAGCTTTGGGCCCTGACAGCAGTGAGTTTTGCATAGGAAAATATGATTCACAAAAATATTTGCATATAATACCTCAGTTTTCGTAGCAACTTTTGGAGTTAAGTAGAGCATGCACAATTAACTCTGTTATACAGAAAAGGAGCCTGCCCTCTGAATCTGAAGTGACCTGTCCAAGGTCATTCAGCTATTCAGTTGCAGAGAAATATGGGGTCAGCATTCTCCTTTGTCAGAGTTCTTTCTTCCACACCAGAATTTTAAGTGATTAGTTCCCCTCAACAAGTGATCCCCTGTTCCCAGAGACACACATTATTTGAAGCTAACTGAAAACTTTGTTTAGGGTTGGACTAGCTCTATCTTGAAATTGGGACAAATTATCTGGAGTCCACATTCCTGGCAGCTGCTTTCAGGCCTGACTGACAGTGAAGACACAGGGGGGTAGAGCTGAGGATGGGTTATAGACAGAGTTCTGTAATCCCTTCCTCAGTACACATCCTTCTCAGAGAAGTATGATTTATCTCAAAAGTCCCTAAGAAAATGCCCCAACCACTTAAGTTTTACCCTGACCAGGGAAGCTAACTCCTTAGACTATCATGAATCAATCTGTGAACATCAAAATTTTCTTTAATTTCTGGCTGAGTTGAAATGTAAATCGATGAAAAATGAAAGGAAGGGGCATCTTTCTCTTATACCTTGGAAAGTAGAGAGTTATTAGTAGGAATTCTTATACTTTACCGAATGAATCACAAATAGTGCTGTGATATTTGTCAGTTGAAAATCTGTTACTTTATTTAGATAGATGATTCAGGTTTGTGTATACTGGAATTGTGAGTTATTATGATCAAAGCCATAGAGAAAAGCAAACAGTATTTTCCAACAGACCAAAACTGATTACATTTTTGTAGAATTGCAAACGATACCAATTCTGGTTGTTTTCATTATTGAATCAACTTAAACCTGGGACTAAAGCAAATTCAAAACTGAAGATCAAATACTAGCTTATCAGCAATAACTCCTTTGTCTCCTAGACAACATTATCATTCCTTAGTCAACTGCTTTCCAATGCTGGCCAAAATGCAATTGAATGTACTATGGCAGTGCCTGGAAAACTTGTCTGCAAAGCTGTTAAAAGCATCCCCTGTTACAGATAGCAAACCAGGACAGGAATATGGATACAAAAGTAATATAGTATTGCAAGAGCATTTGGATTGTGTGATCAGATTGAAACAAAAGGGCCTCATCTAGTAATAACCAGGTTGTAGTTCCCTTATCACCAGAGTCTATGCAATGGACTATAATAACAGTTAATATATATTACACACTTATTGTGTGCTAACCATCCTTTTAAAAGAGCCCCACATGAACTAACTCATTTATTATTAAAAGCACTTACTCTGTGTTCAGCCATTCGTCTAACAGCTTTATGTAAATTAAATCATTTAATCCTCACAACAATCTTGTGAGAAAATTATTATTATTACTCTTATTTTACAGATGAGGAAAGAAAAGCTTGGAGAAATACAGCAACTTATCTGAGATCAAACAGCTAGCAAGTGATAGAGTCAGGTTTAGAACCCCTGAAACCTGGCACTATTGCTTATGCTATCCTGACTACTAAATGATATTTGCATATCATCTGCCTGGTCCTTTTCTTATTGACAAAATGCCAGAAAGTCTCAACAAGTAACTGACCTTTTCTCAGCACCTACTATGTACTAGGCATACCCTCAAGAAATTTGCAATAGAAAAACAACCAAGTCCATTATTTTCAACATTAGTAGAATGAACTTTTATTTTGTCAAAAAATCAGAACAATTAGGACATGTTCAGCATTTTAGAATTTTCAAAGCCTTTTCCCCCACCTAATCCTAACAACTCTGCGAGTTCAGCTAGGAACGTATTTCTCTTCTCATTTCACAAATGGGAGAACTGAAGCTCAGAGAGTCTAAGTTATTTGCTTAGGACCACACAGTTTGAAAGTTACACAGATAAGATTCAGACATCTTCTGACTCTACAGATTGTGCTCTTTTAACTACTGTATGCCATAGTGCTTTAAATGATCGTGTCAAACACCTTGAACTCAGAATGACTATACTCACATGCTATAACAGCTTCAAGCACATAGATTCTGTCACTCAAGTGGTTAGAGGAAGCCTTTTGGCTTTTTACCCTGCCATTTTTATGGCATTCTCAGTGGTATAAAGCCAAGGCAACCCAACTTGGGCTGAGACAATGAAATTCATGAATAATCCAAAATCATAATGCTTTTATATGTGTTATAGCTCTGATATTGACCCTAGATAAGTCTTTGCCTTGCTTTGTGCCCCAGTTTCTCTAGGTCTCTTAACCATGCAAATAGCACCTGGCCTACAAGTTAATTAAAAATGTCATATGTGGGGGATGGAAAAAGGTATTCCATGCAAATGGAAATCAAAAGAAAGCTGAAGTAACAATGCTCATATCAGACAAAATAGACTTTAAAATAAAGACTGTTATAAGAGACAAAGAAGGACACTGCATAATGATCAAGGGATCAATCAAAGAAGAAGATATAACAATTATAAATATATATGCACCCTACATAGGAGCACCTAAATATATAAGGTGAATACGAACAGTCATAAAGGGAGAAATCAACAGTAACACAATAATAATAGGGGATATTAACACCCCAGTTTCATCAATGGACAGATCATCCAGACAGAATATCAATAAGGAAACAAAGGCCTTAAAAGACACAATAGAGCAGATGGACTTAATTGATATTTATAGAGCATTCCATCCAAAAGCAGCAGAATACATATTCTTCTCATGTGCACATGGAACATTCTCCAGTATTGACCACATGCTTGGCCACAAAGCAAGCCTTGGTAAATTTAAGAAAATTGAAATCATATCAAACTTTGTTTCCGACCACAACATTATAACACTAGAAATAAACTACAAGAAAAAAAACTGTACAAATCACAAACACGTGGAGGCTAAACAATATGCTACTAAACAACAGAAGGATCACTGAAGAAATCAAAGAGGAAATTTAAAAAACCCTAGAGACAAATGAAAATAAAAGCACAATGATCCAAAACCTATGGGATACAGCAAAAGCAGTTCTAGGAGGGAAGTTTATAACAATACAGTCTTACCTCAGGAAACAAGAAAAACCTCAAATAAACAACATAACCTTACACCTAAAGCAACTAGAGAAAGAAGAACAAGCAAAACCTAAAGTTAGTAGAAGGAAAGAAATCATAAAGATCAGATCAGAAATAAATGAAATAGAGACAAAACAATACCAAGGATCAATGAAACCAAAAGCTGATTCTTTGAAAAAATAAACAAAATTGATAAACCTTTAGCCACACTCGTCAAAAAAAAAAAAGAGGAGAGAACTCAAATCAATAAAATTAGAAATGAAAAATAAGTTACAACTGATACCACAGAAATACAAAGGCTCATAAGAGACTACTACAAGCAACTGTATGCCAATAAAATGGACAACCTGGAAGTAATGGACAAATTCTTAAAAAAGGTACAATCTCCCAGACTCAACAAGGAAGAAATAGAGAATATGAATAGACCAATCACAAGTACTGAAATTGAAACTGTGATTAAAAAACTCCCAACAAACAAAAGTCCAGGACCAGAAGGCTTCACCGGCGAATTCTTTTTTTTGGCCCTTATTTACTTTTATTTATTTATTTATTTGCAGCAGGTTTTTCTTAGTTATCTATTTCATACATATTAGTGTATATATGTCAATCACAATCTCCCAATTCATCCCACCACCACCACCACCCCGCTTTTCCCTTTTGGTTTCCATACGTTTGTTCTCTACATCTGTGTTTCTATTTCTGCTTTGCAAACGTTTCTTCTGTACCATTTTTCTAGATTCCACATATATACATTAATATACGATATTTGTTTTTCTCTTTCTGAATTACTTCACTATGTATGACAGTCTCTAGTTACATCCATGTCTCTACAAATGACATAAATTCGTTCCTTTTTATGGCCGAGTAATATTCCACTGTATATATGTACCACATCTTGTATATCCATTCATCTGTTTATGGGCATTTAGGCTGTTTCCATGACCTGGCTATTGTAAATAGTGCTGCAATGAAAATTGGGGAGCATGTGTCTTTTTGAATTATGCTTTACTCTGGGTATATGTGTAGTAGTGGGATTGCTGGGTCATATGGGAATTCTTTTTTAATTTTTTTATGGAACCTCCATATTGTTCTCCATAGTGACTGTATCAATTTACATTCCCACCAACAGTGCAAGAGGGTTCCCTTTTCTCCACACCCTCTCCAGCATTTGTTGTTTGTAGATTTTCTGATGATGCCCATTCTAACTGGTGTGAGGTGATACCTCATTGTAGTTTTCATTTGCATTTCTCTAATAATTAGTGATGTTGAGCAGCTTTTCATGTACTTCTTGGCCATCTGTAGGTCTTCTTTGGAGAAATGTCTACTTAGGTCTTCTGCCCATCTTTTAATTGGGTTGTTTGTTTTTTTACTATTGAGCTGCATGAGCTGTTTATGTACTTTGGAGATTAATCCTTTGTCTGTTGATTCGTTTGCAAATATTTTCTGCCATTCTGAGGGTTGTCTTCATCTTATTTATGGTTTCCTTTGCTGTGCAAAAGCTTTTATGTTTCATTAGGTCCCATTTGTTTATTTTTGTTTTTATTTTCATTACTCTAGGAGGTCGGTCAAAAAGGATCTTGTGATTTATGTCAAAGAGTGTTCTTCCTATGATTTCCTCTAAGAGTTTTATAGTATCCAGTCTAACATGTAGGTCTTTAATCCATTTTGAGTTTATTTTTGTGTATGGTGTTAGAAAGTTGTCTACTTTCATTCTTTTCAATGGAGCTGTCCAGTTTTCCCAGCATCACTTACTGAAGAGACTGTCTTTTCTCCATTGTATATCCTTGCCTCTTTGTCATAGATTAGTTGACCAAAGATAGGTGCATGAGCTTACCTCTGGGCTTCCTATCCTGTTGCATTGATCTATATTTCTGGTTTTGTGACAGTACCATACTGTCTTAATTACTGTAGCTTTGTAGTATAATCTGAAGTCAGGGAGCCTGATTCCTCCAGCTCCATTTTTTTCCCCTCAAGATTGCTTTGGCTATTAGGGGTCTTTTGTGTCTCCATACAAATTTTAAGATTTTTTGGTATAGTTCTGTAAAAAATGCCATTGGTAATTTGATAGGGATTGCATTGAATCTGTAGATTGGTTTGGGTAGTATAATCATTTTCACAATATTGATTCTTCCAATCCAAGAACATGGTATATCTCTCCATCTTTTTGTGTTATCTTTTATTTCTTTCATCAATGTCTTATGGTTTTCTGAGTACAGGTCTTTTACCTCCTTAGGTAGGTTTATTCCTAGGTGTTTTATTCTTTTTGTTGCAATGGTGAATGGGATTGTTTCCTTAATTTTTCTTTCTGATCTTTCATTGTTAGTGTACAGGAATGCAAGAGATTTCTGTGCATTAATTTTGTATCCTGCATCTTAACCAAATTCACTGATTAGTTCTAGTAGTTTTCTGGTGGCATCTTTAGGATTCTCTATGTATAGTGTCATGTCATCTGCAAGCAGTGACAGTTTTGCTTCTTCTTTTTCAATTTGTATTCGTTTTATTTCTTTTTCTTCTCTGATTGCCATGGCAAGGACTTCCAAAACTATGTTGAGTAATAGTGGTGAGAGTGGACATCCTTGTCTTGTTCCGGATCTTAGAGGAAATGCTTTCAGTTTTTCACCACTGAGAATAATGTTTGCTGTGGGTTTGTCGTATATGGCCTTTATTATGTTGAGGTAGGTTCCCTCTATGCCCACTTTCTGGAGAGTTTTTGTCATAAGTCTTTGTTGAATTTTGTCAAAAGATTTTTCTGCATCTATTGAGATGATCATATGGTTTTTATTCTTCAATTTGTTAATATGGTGTATTACATTGATTGATTTGCAGATATTGAAGAATCCTTGCATTCCTGGGATCAATCCCACTTGATCATGGTGTATGATCCTTTTAATGTGTTCTTGAATTCTGTTTGCTAGTATTTTACTGAGGATTTTTGCATCTCTATTCATCAGTGATATTGGTCTGTAATTTTTTGTAGTATCTTTGTCTGGTTTTGGTATTAGGGTGATGGTGGCCTCATAGAATGAGTTTATGAGTATTCCTTAGTCTACAATTTTTTGGAAGAGTTTGAGAAGGATGGGTGTTAGCTCTTCTCTAAACGTTTGGTAGAATTCACCTGTGAAGCCATCTGGTCCTGGACTTTTGTTTGTTGGAAGATTTTTAATCACAGTTTCAATTTCATTACTTGTGGTTGATCTGTTCATATTTTCTATTTTTTCCTGGTTCAGCCTTGGAAGGTTATACCTTTTTAAGAATTTTTCCATTTCGTCCAGTTTGTCCATTTTATTGGCATAGAGTTGCTTGTAGTAGTCTCTAATGATGCTTTGTATTTCTGTGGTGTCAGTTGTAACTTCTCCTTTTTCGTTTCTAATTTTATTGAATTGAGTCCTCTGCCTCTTTTTCTTGATGAGTCTGGCTAAAGGTTTATCAATTTTGTTTATCTTCTCAAAGAACCAGCTTTTAGTTTTATTGATCTTTGCTATTGTTTTCTTTCTATTTCATTTATTTCTGCTCTGATCTTTATGGTTTCTTTCCTTCTACTAACTTTGGGTTTTGTTTGTTCTTCTTTCTCTAATTCCTTTAGGTGTAAGGTTAGATTGTTTATTTGAGATTTTTCTTGTTTCTTGAGGGAGGATTGTATTGCTATAAACTTCCCTCTTAGAACTGCTTTTGCTGCATGCCATAGGTTTTGTATCATCATATAATCATTGTCATTTGTCTCTAGGTATTTTTTGATTTCCACTTTGATTTCATCAGTGATATCTTTGTTATTTAGTAACGTATTGTTTAGCCTCCATGAGTTTGTGTTTTTTTATGTTTTTTCTCTGTAATTTATTTCTAATCTCATAGCATTGTGGTCAGAAAAGATGCTTGATATCATTCCAATTTTCTTGAATTTACTGAGGCTTGATTTGTGACCCAAGATGTGATCTATCCTGGAGAATGTTCCATGTGCACTTGAGAAGAAAGTGTAATCTGCTGTTTTTGGATGGAATGTCCTATAAATATCAATTAAATCTATCTGGTCTATTGTGTCATTTAAAGCTTGTGTTTCCTTATTAATTTTTGGTCTGGATAATCTGTCCATTGGTGTAAGTGGGGTGTTAAAATCCCCTACTATGATTGTGCTACTGTCAGTTTCCCCTTAAATGGCTGTTAGCATTTGCCTTATGTATTGAGGCACTCCTATGTTGGGTGCATAAATATTTACTTTTGTTATATCTTCTTCTTTGATCAATCCCTTGATCATTATGTAGTGTCCTTCCTTGTCTCTTGTAACATTCTTTATTTTAAAGCTTATTTTATATGATATGAGTATAGTTACTCCAGGTTTCTTTTGATTTCCATTTGCATGGAATATCTTTTTCCATCCCCTCACTTGCAGTCTGTATGTGTCCCTAGGTCTGAAGTGGGTCTCTTGTATACAGCATATATATGGGTCTTGTTTTGGTATCCATTCAGTGAGCCGTTGACTTTTGGTTGGAGCATTTAATCCATTCACATTTAAGGTAGTTATTGATATGTATGTTCCTATTACCATTTTCTTAATTGTTTTGGGTTTGTTTTTGTAGGTCCTTTCTTCTCTTGTGTTTCCCACATAGAGAAGTTCCTTGAGTATTTGTTGTAGAGCTGGTTTGGTGGTGCTGAATTCTCTTAACTTTTGCTTGTCTGTAAAGCTTTTGATTTCTCTGTCAAATCTGAATGAGATCCTTGCCAGGTAGAGTAATCTTGGTTGTAGGTTCTTCCCTTTCATCACGTTAAATATATTGTGCCACCCTCTTCTGGCTTGTAGATTTTCTGCTGAGAAATCAGCTGTTAACCTTATGGGAGTTCCCTTGTATGTTATTTGTCATTTGTCCCTTGTTGCTTTTAATAATTTTTCTTTTTCTTCAATTTTTGTCAATTTTATTACTCTGTGTTGGCGTGTTTCTCCTTGGGTTTCCTGCCTGGGACTCTCTGTGCTTCCTGGACTTG
The DNA here is from genome assembly GCF_965194825.1 of Balaenoptera physalus. Classification (NCBI taxonomy): domain Eukaryota; kingdom Metazoa; phylum Chordata; class Mammalia; order Artiodactyla; family Balaenopteridae; genus Balaenoptera; species Balaenoptera physalus. Next base: position 57,679,241 of record NC_138903.1, on the reverse strand, counting down.
GGTGACTATTTCCTTTCCCATCGTAGGGGAGTTTTTGACTATAATCTCTTCAAATATTTTCTCGTGTCCTTTTTCTCTCTCTTCTCCTTCTGGGATCCCTATAATGCAAATGCTGGTGCATTTAATGTTGTCCCAGAGGTCTCTTAGGCTATCTTCATTCCTTTTCATTTATTTTCTTTATCTGTTCTGTGGCAGTGAATTCCACCCTTCTGTCTTCCAGGTCTCTTATCAGTTTTCTGCCTCTGTTATTCTGCTATTGATTCCTTCTAGTGTATTTTTCATTTCAGTAGTTTTATTTTTCATCTCTGTTTGTTTGTTCTTTAATTCTTCTAGTTGTTTGTTCTTTAGTTCTTCTAGGTCTTTGTTAAACATTTCTTGCATCTTCTCAGTCTTCATCTCCATTCTTTTCTGAGGTCCTGGAACATCTTCACTATCATTTTTCTGAATTATTTTTCTGGAGGGTTGCCGTTCTCCACCTCATTTAGTTGTTTTTCTGGGGTTTTATCTTGTTCCTTCATCTGGTACATAGTCCTCTACCTTTTCATTTTGTCTATCTTTCTGTGAATGTGGTTTTCATTCCACAGGCTGCGGGATTGTAGTTCTTCTTGCTTCTGCTGTCTGCCCTCTGGTGCATGAGGCTATCTAAGAGGCTTGTGCAAGCTTCCTGATGGGAGGGACTGGTGGTGGGTAGAGCTGGGTGTTTCTCTGGTGGGTAGAGCTCAGTGAAACTTTAATCCACTTTTCTGCTGTTGGGCAGAGCTGAGTTCCCTCCCTGCTGGTTGTTTGGCCTGAGGGGACCCAGCACTGTCGCCTACAGGCTCTTTGGTGGTACTAATGGTGGACTCCAGGGGGGCTCATGCCAAGGAGTATTTTCCAGAACTTCTGCTGCCAGTGTCCTTGTCCCCTTGGTGAGTCACAGCCACCCCCCCCACCTCTGCAGGAAACCCTCCAACACTAGCATGTAGGTCTGATTCAGTCTCCTATGGGGTCTCTGCTCCTTCCCCCTGGATCCTGATGTGCACACTACTTTGTGTGTGCCCTCCAAGAGTGGAGTCTCTGTTTCCCCCTGTCCTGTCAAAATCCTGCAATCAAATCCCGCTAGCCTTCAAAGTCTGATTCTCTGGGAATTCCACCTCCTGTTGCCAGACCCCGAGGTTAGGAAGCCTGACATGGGGCTCAGAACCTTCACTCCAGTGGGTGGACTTCTGTGGTATAATTGTTCTCCAGTTTGTGAGTCACCTACCCAGCCGTTATGGGATTTGACTTTATTGTGATTGAGCCCCTCCTACCATCTCATTGCGGCTTCTCCTTTGTCTTTGGATATGGGGTATCTTTTTTGGTGAGTTCCAGTGTCTTCCTGTCAATGATTGTTCAACAGTTATTTGTGATTTAGGTGCTCTTGCAAGAGGGAGTGAGCACACGTCCTTCTACTCTACCCTCTTGAACCAAAATCCACAGACGAATTCTATCAAACATTTAGAGAAGGGCTAACACCTGTTCTTCTAAAACTTTTCCAAAAAGTTGCAGAGGAAGGAAAACTCCCAAACTCATTCTATGAGGCCACCATCACCCTGATGCCAAAACCAGACAAAGGCACCACAAAAAAAGAAAATTATAGGCCAATATTATTGATGAACATAGACGCAAAATCCTCAACAAAATACTAGTAGTCCGAATCCAACAATACATTAAAAGGATCATGGGATCAAGTGGGATTTATCCGAGGGATGCAAGGATTTTTCAATATCCGCAAATCAATCAATGTGGTACACCATAGTAACAAACTGAAGAATAAAAATCATAAAAAATCATATGTGATTAAGTCATAATAAAAATCAAAACAAAAAATACTTGTACAGTGGTAGGATTGTATGAATATAAAAGCTCACTAATGACTAGCTTTTGGTTTTGTTAAGTAGGAGGCTTTACTAGTTCAGATGTATGTTTGCAAGTAATAGAAACCTAGTTAAGCTCACTAAGGAAAGAGAGAAATTGAATAGCTTAGCATAAAGAACTGTTTGTAATTAAGCCTATAGGGATGTCTTACAGATCAGAATTCTGCTAGGCCTCGGAAACAATTAGAACAAGGGACCCAGTGCTGTCAGGTCTCTTTCCCTCTTATTGTCTCTGCTTCTTTTGGCATGTCTCCTCTTCCTCTCTCTACAGACCACTTTCTCCATTCTAAGTCCACACTGGAGAAAATGGCTACTGATAACATCTGTACAATTAAAGTTAGGAGCCAAACTGGACTTGAATCTCCAGGTCCAAAAGCCAAGATAAAGACTCATTGTAAAAACTTGGGTTACATGCCCATCCTTTGGCCAGTTAATTGTTACCAGGGAGAGGGATCACAGTGTAAGTGCACAGTAGCGCTCAGTAACATGTGAATGGGGGTATTCCTTCTGGAAAAAGTGACAGTTTCCTTCAAAGGGGTTTTCTGGGAAGACAATCAAATGAGTAGATTTTTCTACAGAAGCAAATAATATATATTTTTGCCAACTAATGCAGCCTGAGTACCTTACTAGTGAGATTTAGAGATGGGTTTCTCTGCATGTGCCAACAGATCTCCCTCAATCCTAACAATGGTTCCTAAAAGATCTATGCTTTGAGAATTTCCAGGGCTATTGGCCATCAATTCTCCATTCTCTTCTTTTCTAGAAGAATAGATGAATGACTAGTGTTCCAGTGAACATACTTTGAGAAATCTTTTAGTGCTTACATTTTCTGGTTCCATTATTGTTAAGTCTCCTATCCACCTGGTTTCAGAGGAACCTGAGCTTTATTGATACTCCCCAGAATTCTACCAATTAGTGTTCTATTTCTTTACCTTAAGGCTTAGCCCCCAATTCAATGTCCCTTTCCTTGGGAGTGGTCATCCATGAGGTCTTTTCAGTCAATGACACATTGATATGAATGCATTGACCAGATCATTTCCCTAGAGCATATTCACTTACAGGAGGGAGAAGGGGAAAATTTGGGAAGCCAATGGGAATATGGACTTCCTGACAGGGAAGGTAGGAATTTGAGCCTAAGAAGAATGGCTAGAGGCCCAAGACAAAGTCTTTCTCCTTCACTATTATAGACAGCCAGACCTCCCTGGCTGTACAAATTGCCTGGGTACCTCCAGCAGCTGGCCCTTAATATTGATGACATTCTCATATTCACTCCATCTGGTCAGGCTCTTGATCAGGATTCTATGATAATATGTGCTATGGTACCCATAAGTAGCACCTCATTCTATTCTGGCCTGACTGCTGGTCAGGATTCTGTGACAATGTGTTCTCTGATACCTACAGCTACCAACTTATGTTTTTAGCCCCTCTTGCTATAAAATAGGAACACAGCTACTAATAATTTCATTAGTACAATAATTTACAGTTCACAAGAATGTTTCCGTATGGATTATATAATCTGATTCTCACAACTTCCGAATAAAGTATGTTGGGCAATGACTATCATTCTTTGAGCAAACTGAGGCTAGTGGAATTAAATATTACAGGTACACAGTTACTATATGTCAAAAAGGCTTGGCCTGTACACTCTATAAAAATAAAGGTCTTGTTTGCTTTGTTCACTGTTCTTTCTCTAGCCCCTAGCACTGAGCCTGACACTTAAGAGGACCTCAATTGCAATATGTTGAATGAATTTCCCTTCACTTGGGTCTATATATTCTCTGACTTTCAAAAGTATGCTGTATAATGCCAGAGAACCAAAGAAGAACTGATATTTGAGGAACATTCCAGACTTTATAGAAACATATTTTATTTAATCCTCATGAGAATTCTGAAAAGTAGGGATTATTCTTTCTCTCTGAGCCTCAGAGAGGTATAAGTTTTCATGGCTAGGAAGTGACAGAGCCAGGATTTAAACCTACAAGTCTTAGGTCCACAGCCTTCAAGACTGCCTCTATAGAACTGTAATATTAGTTCTCATCATCTCTCAGAGTCAGAGTGAGATGAAGATGAGTCCACAGATATCGCTGAAAAGATCAAAGTGCTAGGCAAAGTGAAAGATGATAATTAGTGTTGCTGGCTCATTTTGCTAAACTTTATTTTTCCTTAATAAAGAGACATGTACCACAATGTTCATTACAACACTATTTACAATAGCCAGGACATGGAACCAACCTAAATGTCCATTGACAGATGAATGGATAAAGAAGATGTGGAAATATATACAATGGAATATTACTCAGCCATAAAAAGAAACAAAATGGAGTTATTTGTAGTGAGGTGGATGGACCTAGAGTCTGTCATACAGAGTGAAGTAAGTCAGAAAGAGAAAAACAAATACTGTGTGCTAACGCATATATATGGAATCTAAAAAAAAAATGGTACTGATGAAACTAGTTGCAGGGCAGGAATAAAGATGTAGACATAGAGAACGTACTTGAGGACATGGGGTGGGAGGGGGAAGCTGTGGCAAAGTGAGAGTAGCATCGACATATATATGCTACTGAATGTAAAACAGTTAGCTAGTGGGAAGCAGCAGCATAGCACAGGGAGATCAGGTTGGTGTTTTGTGATGACCTAGAGGGGTAGGATAGGGAGGATGGGAGGGAGGCTCCAGAGGGAGGGGATATGGGGATATATGTATGCATATGGCTGATTCACTTTGGTGTACAACAGAAACTAACACAGTATTGTGAAGCAATTATACTCCAATAAAGATCTTTAAAAAAAAATCACTTTCCCCATAACTCACTTCCTCCAAGAAGTTCACTTTAAGTGTGAAGGACTAACAGTGCCTGAAGTCATCCACCTGCTGATTCAGGTCCTCCTGAACTTCTAATAAGTTCAAAACAATGTGAGAGAAAAGAAAGTTTCCAATTTGTATATTTTCTTTACTTGACTTTCCTGGGAAAGGGTTATGCCTTTTATTGCTTTGTAGAAATGGCCACAACTCAATGATGAAAGTCAGTGATGATTAAATCAAACCACTTACTGTGCGGTCGGTCGAATAGCAATAACAAAAACAACAATAATACTTTAAATCATTTCTATGTGCATTGTAATTTAGTTTGTAAAGTTCTGCCACTTTCAGTAACTCATTTCACGACTTTGGCCTCCCACTCTAATACTTCTTTATCACCTTCTTTCAATCCTCGAAACCAGCTAGGTTTTTACTTATCACATATTGCTCAAAAGTTTGTTTCTTTTTTTATTTTAAACATCTTTATTGGAGTATAATTGCTTTACAATGGTGTGTTAGTTTCTGCTTTACAACAAACTGAATCAGTTATACATATACATATGTTACCATATCTCCTCCCTCTTGCATCTCCCTCCCTCCCACCCTCCCTATGCCACCCCTCCAGGTGGTCACAAAGCACCGAGCTGATCTCCCTGTGCTATGAAGCTGCTTCCCACTATCTATCTATTTTACATTTGGTAGTGTATATATGTCTATGCCACTATCTCACCCTGTCACATCTTACCCCTCCCCCTCCCCATATCCTCAAGTCCATTCTCTAGTAGGTCTGTGTCTTTATTCCCGTCTTGCCACTAGGTTCTTCATGACCTTTTTTTCCCCTTAGATTCCATATATATATGTGTTAGCATACTGTATTTGTTTTTCTCTTTCTGACTTACTTCACTCTGTATGACAGACTCTAACTCCATCCACCTCACTACAAATACCTCCATTTCATTTCTTTTTATGGCTGAGTAATATTCCATTGTATATATGTGCCACATCTTCTTTATCCATTCATCCAATGATGGACACTTAGGTTGATTCCATGTCCTGGTTATTGTAAATAGAGCTGCAATGAACATTGTGGTACATGGCTTTTTTTGAATTATGGTTTTCTCATGGTATATGTCCAGTAGTGGGATTGCTGGGTCGTATGGCAGTTCTATTTTTAGTTTTTTAAGGAACCTCCACACTGTTCTCCATAGTGGCTGTATCCATTTACATTCCCACCAACAGTGCAAGAGGGTTCCTTTTTCTCCACACCCTCTCCAGCATTTATTGTTTGTAGATTTTTTGATGATGGCCATTCTGACCGGTGTGAGATGATATCTCATTGTAGTTTTGATTTACATTTCTCTAATGATTAATGATGTTGAGCATTCTTTCATGTGTCTGTTGGCTATCTGTATATGTTCTTTGGAGAAATGTCTATTTAGGTCTTCTGCCCATTTTTGGATTGGGTTGTTTGTTTTTTTGTTATTGACCTGCATGAGCTGCTTGTAAATCTTGGAGATTAATCCTTTGTCAGTTGCTTCATTTGCAAATATTTTCTCCCATTCTGAGGGTTGTCTTTTGGTCTTGTTTATGGTTTCCTTTGCTGTGCAAAAGCTTTTAAGTTTCATTAGGTCGCATTTGTTTATTTGTGTTTTTATTTCCATTTCTCTAGGAGCCGGGTCAAAAGGATCTTGCTGTGATTTATGTCATACAGTGTTCTTCCTATGTTTTCCTCGAAGGGTTTGATAGTGCATGGCCTTACACTTAGGTCTTTAATCCATTTTGAGTTTATTTTTGTGTATGGTGTTAGGGAGTGTTCTAATTTCATACTTTTACATGTACCTGTCCAATTTTCCCAGCACCACTTATTGAAGAGGCAGTCTTTTCTCCACTGTATATGCTTGCCTCCTTTATCAAAGATAAGGTGACCATATGTGCATGGGTTTATCTCTGTGCTTTCTATACTGTTCCATTGATCTATATTTCTGTTTTTGTGCCAGTACCAAACTGTCTTGATTACTGTAGCTTTGTAATACAGTCTGAAGTCAGGGAGCCTGATTCTTCCAGCTCCATTTTTCGTTCTCAAGATTGTTTTGGTTATTCGGGGTCTTTTGTGTTTCCATACAAATTGTGAAATTTTTTGTTCTAGTTCTGTGGTAAATGCCAGTGGTAGTTTGATAGGGATTGCATTGAATCTGTAGATTGGTTTGGGTAGTAGAGTCATTTTCACAATGTTGATTCTTCCAATCCAAGAACATGGTATATCTCTCCATCTGTTGGTATCATCTTTATTTTCTTTCATCAGTGTCTTATACTTTTCTGCATACAGGTCTTTTTTCTCCTTAGGTAGGTTTATTCCTAGATATTTTATTCTTTTTGTTGCAATGGTAAACGGGAGTGTTTTCTTTCTTTTTTTTTTTTTTTGCTAGTTAAGTTTTTTTTTAATTAATTAATTAATTAATTAATTAATTAATTAATTTATGGCTGTGTTGGGTCTTCGTTTATGTGCGAGGGCTTTCTCTAGTTGTGGCAAGTGGGGGCCACTCTTCATCACGGTGCACGGGCCTCTCACAATCGTGGGCTCTTGTTGTGGAGCACAGGCTCCAGACACGCAGGCTCAGTAATTGTGTCTCACGGGCCCTTTTGCTCCGCGGCATGAGGGATCTTCCCAGGCCAGGGCTCGAACCCGTGTCCCCTGTACTGGCAGGCAGAGTCTCAGCCACTGCACCACCATGGAAGTCCCGGGAGTGTTTTCTTAATTTCACTTTCAGATTTTTTGTCATTAGTGTATAGGAATGCAAGAGATTTCTGTGCATTAATTTTGTATCCTGCTACTTTACCAAATTCATTGATTAGCTCTAGTAGCTTTCTGATAGCATCTTTAGGATTCTCTATGTATAGTATCATGTCATCTACAAACAGTGACAGCTTTACTTCTTCTTTTCTGATTTGGATTCCTTTCATTTCTTTTTCTTCTCTGAATGCTGTGGCTAACACTTCCAAAACTATGTTGAATAATAGGGGTGGGAGTGGGCAACCTTGTCTTGTTCCTGATCTTAGTGGAAATGGTTTCAGTTTTTCACCATTGAGGACAATGTTGGATGTTGGTTTGTCATATATGGCCTTTATTATGTTGAGAAAAGTTCCCTCTATGCCTACTTTCTGCAGGGCTTCTATCATAAATTGGTGTTGAATTTTGTCAAAAGCTTTCTCTGCATCTATTGAGATGCTCATATGGTTTTTCTCCTTCAATTTGTTAATATGATGTATAACATTGATTGATTTGCATATATTGAAGAATCCTTGCATTCCTGGGATAAACCCCACTTGATCATGGTGTATACTCCTTTTAATGTGCTGTTGGACTCTGTTTGCTTGTATTTTGTTGAGGATTTTTGCATCTATGTTCATCAGTGATATTGGCCTGTAGTTTTCTTTCTTGGTAACATCTTTGTCTGGTTTTGGTATCAGGGTGATGGTGGCCTCGTAGAATGAGTTTGGGAGTGTTCCTCCCTCTGCAATATTTTGGAAGAGTTTGAGAAGGATAGGTGTTAGCTCTTCTCTAAATGTCTGATAGAATTCGCCTGTGAAGCCATCTGGTCGTGGGCTTTTGTTTGTTGGAAGATTGTTAATCACAGTTTCAATTTCAGTGCTTGTGATTGGTCTGTTCATATTTTCTATTTCTTCCTGGTTCAATCTCGGCAGGTTGTGCATTTCTAAGAATCTGTCCATTTCTTCCAGGTTGTCCATTTTATTGGCAAAGAGTTGCTCGTAGTAATCTCTCATGCTCGTTTGTATTTCTGCAGTATCAGTGCTTAATTCTCCTTTTTCATTTCTAATTCTATTGACTTGAGTCTTCTCCCTTTTTCTCTTGATGAGTCTGGCTAATGGTTTATCAATTTTGTTTATCTTCTCGAAGAACCAGCTTTTAGTTTCATTGATTTTTGCTATTGTTTCCTTCATTTCTTTTTCATTTATTTCTGATCTGATCTTTATGATTTCTTTCCTTCTGCTAGCTTTGGTGTTTTTTTGTTCTTCTTTCTCTCATTGCTTTAGGTGCAAGGTTAGGTTGTTTATTCGAGATGTTTTCTGTTTCTTGAGGTAGGCTTGTATTGCTATAAACTTCCCTCTTAGAACTGCTTTTGCTGCATCCCATAGGCTTTGGGTCGTCGTATCTCCATTGTCATTTGTTTCTAGGTGTTTTTTGATTTCCTCAGTGATCACTTCGCTATTAAGTAGTGTATTGTGTAGCCTCCATGTGTTTGTATTTTTTACAGATCTTTTCCTGTAATTGATATCTAGTCTCATAGTGTTGTGGTCGGAAAAGATACTTGATGCGATTTCAATTTTCTTAAATTTACCAAGGCTTGATTTGTGACCCAAGATATGATCTATCCTAGAGAATGTTCCATGAGCACTTGAGAAAAATGTGTATTCTGTTGTTTTTGGGTGGAATGTCCTATAAATATTAATTAAGTCCATCTTGTTTAATATATCATTTAAAGCTTGTGTTTCCTTATTTATTTTCATTTTGGATGATCTGTCCATTGGTGAAAGTGGGGTGTTAAAGTCCCCTACTATGATTGTGTTGCTGTCAATTTCCCCTTTTATGGCTGTTAGTATTTGCCTTATGTACTGAGGTTCTCCTATGTTGGGTGCATAAATATTTACAATTGTTATGTCTTCTTCCTGGATCGATCCCTTGATCATTATATAGTGTCCTTCCTTGTCTCTTGTAATAGTCTTTATTTTAAAGTCTATTTTGTCTGATATGAGAATTGCTACTCCAGCTTTCTTTTGATTTCCATTTGCATGGAATATCTTTTTCCATCCCCTCACTTTCAGTTTGTATGTGTCTCTAGGTCTAGGGTGGGTCTCTTGTAGACAGCATATATATGGGTCTTGTTTTCTATCCATTCAGCCAGTCTGTGTCTTTTGGTGGGAGCATTTAATCCATTTACATTTAAGGTAATTATCAATATGTATGTTCCTATTCCCATTTTCTTAATTGTTTTGGGTTTGTTATTGTAGGTGTTTTCCTTCTCTTGTGTTTCTTGCCTAGAGAAGTTCCTTTAGCATTTGTTGTAAAGCTGGTTTGGTGGTGCTGAACTCTCTCAGCTTTTGCTTGTCTGTAAAGGTTTTAATTTCTCCATCAAATCTGAATGAGATCCTTGCTGGGTAGAGTAATCTTGGTTGTAGGTTTTTCTCCTTCATCACTTTAAGTATATCCTGCCACTCCCTTCTGGCTTGCAGAGTTTCTGCTGAAAGATCAGATGTTAAACTTATGGGGATTCCCTTGTGTGTTATTTGTTGTTTTTCCCTTGCTGCTTTTAATATGTTTTCTTTATATTTAATTGTTGATAGTTTGATTAATATGTGTCTTGGCGTGTTTCTCCTTGGATTTAACCTCTATGGGACCGTCTGTGCTTCTAGGACTTGATTAACTATTTCCTTTCCCATATTAGGGAAGTTTTCAACTATAATCTCTTCAAATATTTTCTCAGTCCCTTTCTTTTTCTCTTCTCCTTCTGGGATCCCTATAATTCGAATGTTGTTCTGTTTAATGTTGTCCCAGAGGTCTCTGAGACTGTCCTCAGTTCTTTCATTCTTTTTGCTTTATTCTGCTCTGCAGTAGTTATTTCCACCTTTTTATCTTCCAGGTCACTTATCCGTTCTTCTGCCTCAGTTATTCTGCTATTGATCCTGTCTAGAGTATTTTTAATTTTTTTATTGTGTTTTTCATCGTTACTTAGTTCCTCTTTAGTTCTTCTACGTCCTTGTTAAATGTTTCTTGCATTTTGTCTATTCTATTTCCAAGATTTTGGATCATCTTTACTATCATTATTCTGAATTCTTTTTTATGTAGACTACATATTTCCTCTTCATTTGTTAGGTCTGGTGTGTTTTGACCCTTCTCCTTCATCTGCTGTGTGTTTTTCTGTCTTCTCATTTTGCTTATCTTACTGTGTTTGGGGTCTCCTTTACACAGGCTGCAGATTTGTAGTTCCTGTTGTTTTTGGTATCTGTCCCCATTGGCTAAGGTTGTTTCAGTGGGTTGTGTAGGCTTCCTGGTGGAGGGGACTAGTGCCTGTGTTCTGGTGGATGAGGCTGGATCTTGTCTTTCTGGTGGGCACGTCCACATCTGGTGGTGTGTTTTGGGGTGTCTGTGGCCTTATTATGATTTTAGGCAGCCTCTCTGCTAATGGATGGGGCTCTGTTCCTTTCTTGCTAGTTGTTTGGCATAGGGTGTCCAGCACTGTAGCTTGCTGGTCGTTGAGTGAAGCTGGGTCTTGATGTTGAGATGGAGATCTCTGAGAGATTTTCGCCGTTTGGTATTACGTGAAGCTGGGAGGTCTCTTGTGGACCAGTGTCCTGAAGTTGGCTCTTCCACCTCAGAGGCACAGCCCTGATGCCTGGCTGGAGTACCATGAGCCTCTCATCCACACCGCTCTATAACTCTGTCCAGTGCAGTTTTTGCTTTGATAATTCCTATCCACATGGAAAATGAATTATGTCCAACAGGATTCCACTCGCGCAAGTCACAGGTAGAGAAAGCTGCAGAAGTTTGTTTCTTACTGTTGGTACAAACCAGCCATGCCCGACCTGGTTTTGCAACACCTTGGGAAGCTTTTGCTCAAATTTTTTCCTCTCCTTGAAATTCCCTGATACTCTCACCTTTCTCTATCAAAGTCTTACTTATCTTCCAAGGCTCAGTTCAAAGCTCACATTTCCTTTGAAGCCTTCCAGGGGCACTAACTCACAGTGTTCTTGTCCTTTTCATAAGGTCTGGGAAACTTCTGCCATTCAGTTGGAACTTAACAGAGCATAACCAGTGCTATTAATCTTTATGTATACATCCTTCCCACCCAGCAAACAATTGGTGCCCAATAAATATTTCTTGATCAAATTACTAACGCTCACAATAATATACAATGAATTCTCCCAAATGTATAAAAGTAAAATTTACTTTATTTCAGTTAAGATATATTGAATGCTTACTCTATGGGAGATCTAACATGTAATAGAGAAAACCTTGGATGTAGAATGATAAACATGAGTTAGCGCTCTAGATCTGTCATTTTTCAGCTGTGTGAATTTATCTAAGTCTCTTTACCAAAATTTTCAGTTTCCTTATCTATAAAAAGAGGCTAGAAATAACTTCCCTGCACAGTGCCTGGCAGGTAGCAGATTCTCAATAAATATTTTGTTAAATAGGGAATCAATATGTATTTCACAGGGTGAGTGTGACTGTCAGATGGGATCGTGCATTCAAGAGTGCCTTGTCAACTACCTTTGTAAAGAAAATAATCAGTGATCACAATTACATAAATGAAGAAGGCTTGGTATGGGGTCCTGCCAACCAAGTTGCTGACAAACTCTTTCAGGGAGATGAAACCAATACACAAAATATAGCAACTAGGTAAATACTAGATGGTTCAGAGTAGTATAAAATGACTTCATGGAGTTGTGGGACATGAGCAGAGTGGGGTGGAGAGCAGGCTTCAACATAAAGAAAGGTTTGAAGGAATGCTGAAGTTGATATGGATGTGGTACCAAGTGTGAAGAGGGCACTCTGGCTAAAGAAAAAGAGGTGTAGAGGAGGGCTGAGAAAGAAAGTTGGCTGGATATGACAGGGACAGGCAATGGAGGGTCTTGGGTCTTTAGTGATTTGGGCAGAATGATGTGGAATTGATATGGGAAAGGACAGGAAGCCATTACATATTTTTGAGCTGTAGGGTGATATGATGCAGGTGGTCTTTAGAAAGATACAGTAGGCAAAGTTGGAAGATACAGGAAAAATGGAGTCAATGAGACCATTTAATCAGATCTTAATTTGGCCCAGGGCCAAGGTCTTTGTTTTTCTACCACAAAATACTATATTCTAATCATTGTTTTTTTGGTCTCATGAAAAAGGGTCTTAGTTGTCAAAAGTTTGAGGTTTCAGGCTTGATCTTGAAACAGGCAACCTAAGATCCAGATAAGGGTCTTAACACCTACCAATTTCTACCAACTCCCATCAGTGTCTTTCTGTTCCTTTATTTACCACTAATTAGGTGCTAATAGCCCCAACATTAGCTGCCAGAATCCTGAGGCCATCACACCCCACTAATTGTCACCTATAAAGGATACTAAAGTTAGTGCCTCTGTTTCTGAAAACTTATGGTTTCCTCATCTGCAAAATGGAACATTATAATATAGTAGGAAGAATACCTATTTTGTAATCAAGGAGACCTGGGCTAAAATTCAAACTTCTGCTTTCTAGCCGTACAAACTTGGGTAAGTTATTTAACCACTTTGAGCTTCATTTATAAAGGTGAGAAAGATAATACCATTCTTCAATAAATAGTAACTATGCACCTAATATGTATCTGGCTCTGTTCTAGGCACTAGAGATAAAATGGGGAGTATGTTAGTTATGGTAAAATATCTGATATGACAAACCAACCCCCCAAATTTCTGTGGCTTAACGTAAGCTTATTTCTTGCTCACATGACAGCCCAATACAGATATTCCTGCTCAACAGACAACATTTCTCCACACAGTGTTTTAGGGATCCAGAAGCCATGCCTAGGCAGTTTTTCTCAACTTTGACTACCCATTAGAATATCCTAGGGAGCTTAAAAATTACTAATGCCTGGGTGTCCACATACAGAGATTTAATTGGCTTGACATGCAGTAGAGGTATCAGAATTTTTTAAAGTTTCTGGGTGATTCTAACATCGCAGTCAAGTTTGAAAACCACTGCTCTAGGGCCTCAGAAGCCTCTGTATCTAGGCAGGAGAAGTACAAAGAGAAGATAAAGAAGGCACACCTGCTTTTTAAATACTGTGGCCCAGAAATGACATACTTCTGTTTGTATTGCATTAGTAAGAACTGGTCGTATGCACCTTTTCCTTCCCCAAGATGTTAGGAGGGCTGAATAAATATAGTCTCTGGCTAGGCAGCCACTTCTCAACAACAACTTTATATTATAGAGCTGTCATAATTAAATGCTCATGCCCACTCATGTAAAATTGCAATTATGATAAGACAAACAAAGAAAGGTACCAGTGCCATGAGTGTGTAACAGAGAGACTTGACATAGACTGTGAAGTCAAGGAAGGTTACCTTGATAAAGTAATCATTGAGTTGAGACCTGAAGCATTCGTAGAACTAGGCAAAGATAGGTGGGAAGGACTGTCCAAAGAGAAGCACATGTGCAAAAGCCCTAAGGCTCAATAGAGCATAGTTATTATAAGAATCAAGATGATTTATGCAAAAAAGTATTATAACAGTAAAGCACTATGCAAATGCTATCATTTTAAATTGTCATTATTATTTATCTTCACACTGTGTCCTGGAACCCTGACACTCACTTCTCTGGGGCCCGCCAAACCAACATTGTTCAACGTTGGGAAGACAAATGGGCCAGGGTTATAGAAGTTTGGAAGTAGTGATAAAGGAGTCAGAAAAGCGCCTGGGCTTTGTTTTCACATTAAATGAAAACTATGCAAATTAAATACTGACACATCCTATTAGCCATCATTTTGTAGATGTTGTTAAGCTTTTCCCCTTTACTGCCAGGCAGCTAGGAAAGGTCCTGTTAATATGTTTAATTCCTTTTTTTCTCCTTACCTGGCTTGTGTTACTGTGGCTTTGGTTTCACAACCAAATCCAGGAAAACACTATCTTTTTTAGATTGGAGAATATCAGACAGCAGATCTCTTGATGTAAAAAAGCTGCAAATGAATGAGTATGTACCCTATGGAATTTAACTTACAAGGCTCACTTTGTGGAATCTTTTGTATGGGCTTTCATGGGCTACTGCAACTAGGCAAAGTCAACTCAACACAACTCTAAATGCCACTGTGCCCCATTCTTTAGATATGAGAGAAAGGAAGGGAGAGAAAGCTGTTTCCATTATGAGATGTTCTAAAGTATCTCTTAGATACCTTTCCCAGTATTTCTCTATCATAGGACTTAACATTTTTTTTCTTCTCAACCCAAGTGCTTTATATATCCCATTGCCGTAGCCTCTGCAGGCCTCTAAGATATAGGAATGTGGATAATATGAATAATATTATCCTAGAGAATTAGATCTGGATTGAGAGAGAGATTGGTAACATTTTAGGAGATCAGTTGGACTAATACATAGCTTGGTACTACTGCAGTACAGTCATAGGAAAAGATGACTACAGTAAGTCAACATCAGGACATGGAGTGAAATCTCAAGTCCTGTCTCACACCCTACACCTCGGTGATTGGTGCTTTTTCTGCTACACTCCACAATTAACCTCCTACAGTGCCAGAATGATTAGAATGTTCTGTTTCTGACCTTCTGTTTTAACCTGTTGATCTTTAGATTCTTTCAACCAACATTTATTGAGTACTGACTACGTAAAGTGCTGAGAAAGTAGAAATAAATAAGGCATCTTCTTTGTTTTCAAGCAGCTCATGCCAAGTGGGGAATACTCAGGGAAACAGAGATGTTACAACACTTTGTGATAAAAGCTATAAAGCATGAGCAGGGTCCTATGGGAAGACAGAGGAGGAATAGAGTAAACAGAGGTCAGGGAAGACTTCTCAGAGAAAATAATTGCCCTTATTTTCAAATAATTATTATGAATTCACCAGAGAAGGGAAGCATAAAGGAACAAATTAGCAATAAGGAATAGCATGAGCTCTAAATGAATAAGAAGTGTAAATTTTATGTGGCTAGAAAAGAGTGAGTTGAGAATAGAAATTTAGGTTAGAGAAGCCTGAGGAGAACCAAGCAAATGAATTCTGGCTTTATTCTGTAGGCTCCTTGGAAATCATTGCACATTTTCAGGTAAAGTTGTGACATAGACATGTTTATTCATTCATACATTCACTGCACTCCAAGTGATATTTTAATTGACAGATCTTCCCTGCTTAAAACTCCTTACTGACTCCCCATTGCCTTTAGATAAGCTAAGCTCCTTAAAGTGATATCCAAGACTCCCATGACTTCTTCTCCATCCATCTCCCTCTCTACTCTCGTTTCTTACCACTCCAAACCTTGTACTTTAAATTTTAATTTTCTTGACTTTTCATAGTTCCCTGAGCATAGAGTGTTGTTAGACACTCCTTTGCCATTGCTATTGTTGTTCATTTTTTGATGTTTATTTCTCACTTTTTTCTCACTAACTCCTTTGAACCATACCTGTTGAACTCTCTTACAGGAAGAAGTCTTCCCTGATGCCTCTAGCCTGGGTTGGGTGCTTCTCCTCAGTGCCTTCAAGACATCAAGTTCTCATCTCTTGCCTGTCATTAATCACATTATATTGAAATCATCTGTTTACTCCTCTGGCTTTGTAAACAGGCTATGAACTCCTGAAGGGCAAGGACTAGGCCTCAGTCCACTTTGTACCCTTAGTTCTTGGTACTGGCCTGGCACAGAGCAATTGGCTCCATAAGTACATGTTGAACTGGACTGAGAGTTAGCCAGTTAGAAGCATTTAGTAGCCTATCTAGGTTCCCATGACTCTGAAATCAATTCAGCTTTCCAATGCCCCAGAGCCAAGGGCCAAAGGCAATACAGGACATTAAGCCATGCCCGAGGAGCTTCTGAAATCAGATTATTTTAAGAGCATCAACTGGTTTTGGTTAAGGTAAGGTTAGCAGCTGATTTTCAACAGTATGTAGGTAGCCAGACATAGCTAAAAAGCCAGGAGCTAAAGAGGCAAACCTTCCTCACCTTTGCCCCATGACACAAGTATTGAGGTGGCCTGGTTTAACCTGGCCTATAGTTCACCCAGGAGGCAGGTCAGGGAGGTGAGACAAACCATAGGATTGAGTGGAGATATTTCCAGTCCAAGGCTTGGGCTGAGGCTGGAGCCCCAAGCAGAGCCCAATCTGGCTTACACTGCTTCAGCTCCCTGCTGTCAGGGTACTATTACAAAGAGGGACATTCTGAGTAGTCCACAGTTATACCTTACATGGAATTAAAAGCGTAGACTCCTTTCTCCTTCCTTTCAGGGGAGAGGGTGAAGTCCCCTCAGAAGCTTTGGGGGAAATAAGCTCAGAATCAACTTCTTCATTTCCCCACAACTCCCAGTTCTAGCTAGGGCCTTCACAGCACCAGAATAACAGGATAGAAAATGCTAACAAAATCAGTTAAATCAGTTATCTAGCCATAGAAACCAAAGGTATGTGTAAAACTACTGTGATTATTATTTTTGACCTGTGTCTGTTTTTTTCAGGTTTCAGTCAAACCAGTTTCTGTGTGTAGACAAAGATTAAATGCCAGCCCACAGACAAGGTATTGCTGAGCATACTTCGCTTAATAATATGAATTACTTCCCTGCTAAGAACCATCTTCAAAGTATGGTGTGTGCGTGGGGAAGGGGGGGAGGAGGTACTAAAGGCCAGAGAGACAAAACAGCCAACACTTCTCTTCTAAAGCAACTCAGGCATTCAGTATTGGAGCTGGGAAAAACCCCATCAGATGTTATAGTCTCTTTATTTGGCTTTTACTATTTCACCCAAAGGAAAGTACAGCCACTCAGCTACAACAAATCTGTCAAAGATCACATTGTGCGGTAGTGGCAGTTCTGAGAGGAGGCCCAGACCCCAAAACTCTCTGTTCTATCCAACTCCAGGGTTTCCTCTATTCACCAAGGATTTCATCTTCAAAGTATTTTTTATAAATATTAACCAGTGAAGGCTCTGACCCAACTGTGTGGGATGAGAAGAGCAGTCATGCACTGGTCCAGTGAATAAATGTGAAGTGGCAAGAAGCCAACATGGGTTGTTAATTATGCTCAGAAGAGATTCTGGTCTTTGTCAGGGAAAGTCAATGAGGGTTACAGAAATAGTATCATTTTAAAAGATTGATAAAAGGTCATTTAATCAATTCCTCTGTGTCTAGGAAGTCACCATCTCAATTAGTAAAGTCTTCAAATGGTTCTTTAGCATCATTAGGAGACTTTTATTTTGTCTTCCTGCAGCATTCCACAATGTAATCATCACATAGGGGATGATAGTTTAATAACCATTATACCTATCAGGTTTTCTGTCAAGGGACAGCTTGAATTCAAGAATCATGTTCTGGTCTCTGTGTAAACAGGGAGCAAGGATGGCTTCATGAGTGTGCGACCTGTGCAGTCACAAAGAGCCCCATATTTAGAAGGACCTAGGATTGGCTTAATGATCTGTAGACCCCATTATGAAAATTTAATAATTTTAGAAAACGGTCCCACATTTTTTATGGTACTGGACTTCTGCCAGTCCTGGAAGCTTCACATCCTCCCTGACCCATTTGCATGTCTGTGCTTCTGAAAACATACACTGCCAGTTCTGAGCCCATCTAGCATGGGAAATATAGGAACTGGTATTATGAAACTTTAAAAGACATGTCTAAGAACACTGCAAATCTCTCCCAAATTGCATGCTGCCTAGAGAACAGGTGTTGGTAATTTCAATTTAGATACAATTTAGGGAAGTTATGGCCAGAAATGAGGATCTGTAAAAAAATCTACCCCAGTGCATCATATTTAACCTCTAGCCATTCCTATTTTGAATCTACTCAGGGTACATGTTGAAACAAGGAGAAGTACCTAAGTGCCAAGCTTCTAGGCTCTGCCAGGCCTGTGAAAAGCACATATGACTCTTTACACTTTGTAGTTTCATTTGTGGGAATGGTTCTAGAAACTGGTGTTGGCAGAGCTTTGGAGTGGTAGAGGAGGCAGAACCCAATCCAACTCACTCTTTTCACAGCTGTCCTGGCTTCTGACAGCTGCAAAAATTAGTTTTTGTCAAGTATACAGCTCAGACTCTAAACAGGCCTCAGGCAAAACAGGACCCTGGGAAGCCAATTGCATAGCTTTTAGTTCCTGACCACAAGGCTTCTCAATGGTTGATAGTTCTTCATCAGAGAATGTTCATTCTAAACTTGACAATTAAACTAGTGTTGCTTGGCTTATTTCCTAGGGCAACAAAGCAGCAGCATGAGAGTCTTGGGGTGAGACACAATTAATTCCTGTGGAAGTTTGAAGGTATTTTTCTCTTGAAGTATAGTATATAGGCTTTAGTCCACTTATAGGGAAAGGGGAGGAGAGTCAGCTAGCATTTTCACAACTTTCAGTTTTTATCAGTCTTAATTTATGGTTTTTCTATTTACAAATGTGTACTAGATAACCTTGAGAGTCTTTTCAGGCCATGCAACCCTGATACTGGCTGTAGAAAATAATCCAGAGAAAACACAACCTGGCTTGAAAAATCCCTGAGTCCACACCCAGGCTTTTCTGTTTGGGTTCCAAGCCATATTTCCAACATTTTAAGAGATCTAGTTTGTGTTCAGTGTTCTGGGATAATCTTGACAAAGGTTATGCTGAAGAGAAAAACCTTATTTCTGTTCATCTTCCAGATAGAGCAATAAGGAAAAATAGAAGACTAGGCTTGTGTCTGGTCTCTGCCCCATAGTAACCATGTGGCTTTTCACCTCTCAAAACCTCAACTTTATTATCGATCAGATGGGAGTGATGACCCTTGTTCTACCTATGACATCACTTTGTATAAAGATCAAATACTATCATTAATTTTTTCAATAAATATTTATACCTAGTTGTACAAGATACTATCTTAAAAATACAGGGGCTAAAGGTAAAGAATTATACAAGAAAGAGCTATGAGGCTTCACAGGAGGTAGGACTTACTTTCAGCTTCAGGGATCTTGAAAGGTTTCTTGAGCAGGAGCATGCAAGCTGACTTTATGACATTGAAAAATGGTCAAGTTTATCCAGGGGGAGATGGTGCAAGTGGGGACTGTGGAAAGAGCAGGCTCTTCTGGAAAGCACAGATTGTGTGTGTGTGTGTGTGTGTGTGTGTGTTTGTGTGTGTGTCTGTGTGTCTGTGTGTGTGTGTGTGAGAGAGAGAGAGACAGAAACAGAGACAGAGACATTGGGCAATCCAGATTGAAAAGAGCACAAAGTGAAAGGTCAGACCTACTCGAAGTCCCAAAGCCAATATGTCAGAGACTCTGCAACTACCCAGTTTTTTCTCTCTTACTGTCTTGATCCCTGGCTTTAGGGAAAACATGAAGCAGAAGTAATCTTGTACCATCTCATAATTCCTATTTTCATCAGACCTTCCTTTTGCTTGTTTTGCTCAAGCCTGTCAGGAGAAGCTGCCTGAGAATCACCTGTTCCTGGCTACTATGCCCACAAGGAGGCAAGAAGCCAGGTTGAGTAGTACAATCTATAGTTTCTTAACATCAAGTGAAAAGTGGACATTCCCTTGCGAACCTGATGGGTCTCAGAGTACCACTAGCTTCTTCTCAGCAGGCTTGGACCAAATGTCACCTTTTGTCATTCTCTGCAGATGATAGCAGTATGCAATTAGTCCCAACTCTGCCTCTAATTCATCATGAGAGCTTAGACAGGATACTTTGCCTTTCTGTGTCTTTGTTTCTCATCTGGAAACCAAGTGTGTTACAAAAGTAAGAGAATGATTAAGCAAGAAATTCCATTAACGTCTAAATGCAAATGATATGTCAGTATATAAGAATGTGTATATAAAACAGAGTTGAGGCAACGGCAGTGGAAACATGTAGTTCACTTCAGTCTGTTAGGTCTTGTGCAAGTCCCTTCCCCTCTCTAAGCCTCATTGTCCCCATTGTAACATTGGAGTGGGGGTGGGGTTGGGTTGAACTAGAGAATCTCTAAGTACCTCTAAGCACTGACATCCTATGAATTTGTGCAATAATGTTAAATGAAGAAAGCAGATCATAAAATTCACATGTACGTGAATAATTCTGTAAATGTGTATGTGTGAACACTGCCGAGAATCAGAGGAGAACTCAGACTGATTTAAATAACTGTGTTAAAAGTATTTGAGCCTTTTTTCCTACTAAGAGTACAATAATATTAAAAATAAAATTGAATATCTATGGACACATTTTGAAAGTTTTGCCCAGTTCAATATTCTAGGATTTAATCTTCAAATACATTTCTTTAATAAAAAATGAGTTGTCAGTATATATATACATCTCCTGATAAGTTTTCAATGCTTTTTCTACCTTGAACCCCTGTTACTATTAGATTTATAATAATACTTTCAATGAAGTAGTCCAGGAGTTGGCAAACTTTTTCTGTAAAGGGCTCAATAATGAATATTTTAGGCTTTGTGGCCTATTCAGTCTCTGTTTCAACTACTCAACACTGCCAATGCAGCACAAAAACAGCCATAGACAATATATAAAGAAATGAGTGTGACGGTGTTCCATAAAGCTTTATGTACAAAACAGGCAGTGCCTGTAGGTTGCTAACCCCTGAAATAGTTGATGATAAAATCTAAAAATATAGAATAGTTCAATAGTTATAAATACCATCAATGTCTTTGAGTTTTAAAAACATTTAAAGGAGAAAATATTCTAAATGTATAGTTTTATAGACAGTTCCACATTGTAATTAAGTTCTCTTCTGAAAAAATTTCCTGACAGCTACAGGGTGTAATTTATGGTAAAGTTTGCACACCCATACCTAGTCTTGCCTTGTGTGTCATGATCCTTCTGTTATTGCAGGCTCTGGTATATGTGAATTACACAAAATGCCAAGTGGAAGTAGAAGAAAAACATCATTTTCAAAAAGTGCTTGGTATTTCCTGGTGCCCACTCAGGCCAAATAGCCATACTAAACTATATTTCCTGATGAAAGGCCCACCTGTGTCAGTCCAGGAAGTGATTTGTGAATTTATCTCAAAATTAGTCAAAATAAGACTATTGATGTATTTGAGCATATATATGTCACTAAAGTTCTGTGCCACTTTGGATGTGGGAGAAAGGGTTGATATGTGGTTTCGGTGGTATGGTTTGGATTATAAAATATTTGCATTTCTGGTACATTTCAAGGGTTTACAGAGACGTTAGGACAGGCTATTAGCAGTCAGGATTATCCTGAATCCCAGTACTCTAGTGACACCGAGTCTTTATATGTTGTTTTATATGTGTTAGTCTTTTCTCCTCTGATAGTCTGTAAGACCTTTGACGGCAAAGACCGTGTCTAATGTTTCTTTTATCCTTAATGTAGTGATTAGCACTGTGTGAAGCACATATTGGGTGCTCAATATTTATTTTGGAGTCTACTGAACACTCAAATTATTCCAGTGCCTGGTACATATTTAGGGAAGTTTAGAGAGACAGTAGTTCCATGCACTAAAGCCAGACAGCCTGTGTTTTAATCCTAACTCTATCAGTTTTTAGCTGTGTGACCTTACATGAGTTACATAACCTCTCTTATGCCTAAGTTTTTTGTTTAATCTTTAAAAGAGGATAATAATAGTACCTGTCTCATAGGGTTGTTACATGAAATAAATGAGTTAATAGGTTCAAAGTCCATAGAATGGTGTGTGGAACATAGTAGGTGCCATCTGTATTAGCTATTATTATTAATATTTGTTGAATAAATAAACAGTGGATAAATGAAGTCTCTAGTGCTTACGGAGCTAACATCAACTCTATTATATGTTAAAGGGTGTGGGCTAGCAGTGACTTGAATAACATTTAATCAGTGGGAAAGCTCCTTTAGTCCCAGGATTCCTCAAGACTGATTTACATTTCCAAAACTTAAGCTGTGGCCTGTTGAGAAACAGCAGTTCCAATGAGGGGAAGGTGAAAGGGCTTATATGTGTGTGTAAGTGTGTGTGTGTGTGTGTGTGTGTGTGTGTGTGTGTGTGTGTGTGTGTGTGTGATTCTTGGAGCAAAGGCCTAGAGCAGTTTAACTGTTGAAAAAGTGCTCTGTGAATACCTGTGGCTAGAGACCAAAAGGTAATCTTCCCATATGCTCAAAAGACGAGACTTCCTAATTGCTCAATAGATATGTTGTTCACTCATGAAAGGCAGTGATTCTTGAAAGAGCTGTAATTATTTTTTTTTCACTTGAAGGATGAAGGATAGGTGCACGTGTTCTCTATCTCCTTCATAATGGATTTCTAAATGACAATTTATATATCTGCCAGGGTGATAGTGTGGTTTAGTGGAAAGGCCATGGGCTCTGGAATTGGGTTTGAATTCCAGAGCTGTCACTTAATGTCACTTACCAGAGAACCCTTGTGCTTTTTGATCCTCAGTTCTATCATCAGTAAAATGACCATAATAAGATGCATTTCACAGGTGTGCTGTGACAATTGAATGTGATGTGACAATCGAATACTATGATGTGTCTGTGTTACACAGGGTAGTGGCTAATAACTTTAGAGTCAGACAGCCAGACATGGGGAAAAGTGCTCTACAAGTATTATCTCATTTAGTCCTCACAGCACCTCTATGGGGGAGTGCTATTATTATTGCTATTATACAGAAAAGGAAAGGATATGAAAACCTTAACTTGTAAAAGTAACACATGAGGGAATGGTCATTTGTTTCCAAAAATAAGTTTATCTTTATGAAGAACTGTAGCCATAGCCACCCTCCCAATCATGCAACTTCCTTCTTAGAGGGGGTGGTCCAGAACTAAGCATGTAATGTTGGTATGGGCAGATTAGCACATAAGATGTAGCTGTCAGCTCTCTCTTTCTGGACACTGTATCTGTTGAAATGGCCTAACATCACATTACATTTGCTGGAAATAGCACAATGTTGATTAACAAGGAGTTTACCTTATACAGCTATTCTAATTAAATTTCATCTCATTAGATTTAAACTTATTTTTGGATTCTCACTTGGTTATGTAATATCTGTCTGTCTATTATCTATTTATCTGTCTGTCATATATCATCTACTTAGATGCCTATATTCTTTTCTTTTTCCTATTCCTTAACATTAATCAAGCACCTACTCTATACCAAGCATTCTTGATATGGATATTAGAGATCCAAAAATGAACTAAATATCTGCTGCTTTCAAAGACTTCCCATGTTCTTGGGTAAGACTAATTATACATAATAAATTTGAGAGCACAGTGGTAGGAATGACTAAATATGTCCAGAGTGAGTTGTGAGATCAGAGAAATCTTCACAAAGCGGATGATGTTTGAGGGCAGATTTGATAATGATGATAATAGGCACTATTTATTACCTCAATATTCATTCAATAAATATTGGCCAATTTATCTAATTATCAATTATTGAATGTTAATTATGTTTCTGGCATCCACATTGAGAGATACAGTGGTAAATCACACAGACCTTGAGCTTATAGTCTAGTATAATTACATAATTATAAGCTATTAAGTAAATTATTAAAAGTGAGGGGCAACATAATATAGTGATTCAAAAGCATGGATTCTGGGACCAGACCACCTGGCTTCAAATCCCCAGCTATACTACTTACCAGATGTATGGCCTTGTGTAAATAACTTCTCTGTACTTCAGTTTCATCATCTGAAAAATGGGAATAAAAATAGGACCCACTCCATAGGATTGTTATGAGAATTGTATTGGACAATAATCTAAAGTGCTTAGTTCCTGGAGAACAGCAAGTGATATATAAGTATTTGTGCATAAAGTGCAGAAAAGAAGAAATAGTGGGAGCCTTGGAAACACATAGCATATAACAAAGAGAAGGGGCAATCTAGTTTGGGGATTCAGGAAAGGTTTCCTGACGATGTGACAATTAAGCTAAGACCTGCATCAAGGAAGACTTCTCAGAAGGGACATTAAAGTTGACACATCTGAAAGAACAGTAGGAGTTTGTGATGCCAGGTCCTTGAGAGCTGGTTTAAAGAGACTGGTCTTTGTCATAAAGAAAATGGGAGGCCATTGACATGTTTTAAGTGGGTTAGTGAAACTTTGCATATTGGGAAAATCACTTTTTTATTAATTTTTATTGGAGTATAGTTGCTTTACAATGCTGTGTTAGTTTCTGCTGTACAGCAAAGTGAATCAGTTATACATATACATATATCCACTCTTTTTTAGATTTCCTTCCCATTTAGGTCATCACTGAGCATTGAGTAGAGTTCCCTGTGCTACTGATGTTTGAAATAAAAAGAGAGTAGGAGAAAACTAGAAATAAAGATACAAATTAAGAGGCAGTGGCAATATATAGGTGAAAGATGATGGTGACTGGGACTAAGGACATATCAATTGGAATGAAGAGGCCTGGAGAGATCTGAGAAATATTCAAGAGGTAGAAATGGCATAAAGAACTTAAGAACTAAGTAATTTAGTGTGTATGTGTGTGTGTGTGTGTGTGTGTGTGTTTATCAGTGATAGAGGGAGTGATGAGAGAGATAGAGGAATTAAGGATGATATCCAAGTCTTTGGCTTTGAGTAACTAGGTAAATGATGAGGCCATTCACTGAGGAAAGAGAACTGTGATGGAGCAGCAAATTCATAAGGAAAAGAGATGAGGAGTTCTGTTGCTAGGTTATTGATATGTACTAGATACCATGTTATACACTTTATATGCATTATCAATATTCAGCAGCCCTGTGAGATGAGGTTTGTCATTTTACACTAATTACTCTTTTTCAGATTATAAAATCAAGGCTTAGAGAGGTTAAATAACTTGCTCAAGATGACATAGCTAAATAATTGAGATGTGAAATATGTTCTGTCTGACCCCTTAAGCCCATGTTCATTCCATATTTATCCATAGTCTCAGAGGATAACTTGGATCACCCTTTTCAACTCCAACCAGCACCAAACACCTGACGTCTTCCTTGCTTTATTTCTCAACATCTGCCTCAATGACTAAAAGAAAGTCCTTAAGTGTAAGTAAGATGTCCAAGATTACTAAGTAAGCTCTGATTTTGCAACCTAGAAAGGGTGGGAAACTAGAGAAACCAAAGTAATAACTTCTCTAAGGAGAGAATTCAATACAAATAGCTTTCCTTCCAGCTAACATTGCCCCATCACTGCTACCCAAGTCAGTTTTCCTGCTGGCGCTCTTGCTCCTCTGCTTTTGTCCTTCCATATTACTGGTGACATAATCATTTTCCTTATGAATAATGATATTTTCCTAATTCTGAACTGGCACAAACAGTCTGGCAGAGGGATTTTGTGTTGTGTCCAGTCGTAGAAGGAAGTCTGGTGGGTATATTTTGGTTGCCAAAATTTTGGAATTTCTGGGACATTTTGACCATTTTGGTGGTGTCTGGGGACACAATATATGAAATCAGGGCTGTTCTAAAAAAATCCGGGTCATTTGCTTCCTCTTCCCATATCCATAACTGCAAATTATACCAGTATATCTTCTCAATTTTCATTTAGACCATTGATAAATCAGTGAATGGGCCAAGGCCAAGGCTTTTTAATCAGCTTTATGTCAGCCTGTTATTTAGTTACTCATCCCCTTTCAGAGTTGGCCCTGAATCAGTTGTGAACCCTATCAGTATTCCCCTATAGCCTCTATCTAAAAAAGATTAGAATGAGAGAGCTTACTGAAGTCTCATACTCTATTCTCTTGCATGGATACCTTGTTAACAACACAACAAAAACAAAGTTGATTTGTCATCACTTGTTTTCAGTGAATGCATGTTGGCTTCAATTATATACTTTTTATAAGTCATCAAGGATCATTCCTTAAACAAGTCATTGTTTGAATCTCACCTGATTTCAAGAAGTTCATTTGTGGTTTATCAAAAGCACCCTCTTCCCCTTTCTGATAATGCTTACCCTATTAAACTATCTTCAGCTTTCAAGCTTCACTGCAATCCTCCAGGGCTGTTTAATACCCAGTGGTTTAACCTTTCTCACAATTCTTGGTATGTAATTTTTCTGATTTAGGAGGCTTGAACTCATTTAAAGTAATTACATCCTCTTTTACAGTCTCCTCATATCACTTGTATTTCGAGTACTTCTAACCAATGTTCATTTCACTGTGAATGAGGATTATTCTCCTTGTCACTCTATTTAACACTGGTAGTAGGAATTAATTTCTCAGATTAGCTAGTTGTCTCCCAGAAGAGAGCAGTACCCTGAGTTGTGAGATAGTGTAACAAGTCTGTAAAAGCTCTGAGAATTATCTGTAATGATCTATCAGCAGGGCAGCTGCTGCTTCATGCAGCAAAATTTTGTGAATTAGCAAAAGCCATTCTCACACTCTCCTCGACCTCTCATACCCCTAACTCTGCAAGTGAGTAGTTGGAGAGGGAACTATGCCTTTCTGCAAATTAGCAAAACTGCCGTTCCTTTGGGGAGTTGCAACTTGAAACCAAGGCACATAGGACAAGAGGAATAGGGGCTGGGTTTCAGCCCTCACTCATGCCCTCCACCAGGCCCCCTTGTGTAGTGAATAACCTGCAAACTGCACATGGTGGGTTCTGTCTATGAGGACAGGAAGAAACACCAGTAGACAGGACAAGGCCACTGTCAAAACTTCCCTACATCAATGTTGCTAAAGGTTGGCTTGGAACATGGAATTCAGTTTCCATCTTAATTTCTTGACATAATTTCTTGACTTCCAGAGAAGTTTCTCTATGAAGGATTTGTCTCATAGGGATTATACAGAAATATCAATTCCATGTGAAATTGATCAACTGATTTTGATTTCAAAACAATGATTCAGAAAAGGCCCTTCAGACATTAAAAATGGGACCAGACTGTCCTGTCTGATCAAGATATCTCCTATAATTTCTCTGGCAAATGACTGGAATAGAAGAAATGGTTCAAACCATGGGCTCTTGAGTCAAAATACCTGGATTCATAACTTGTCTCTGCCACTTCCTAACTGTGTAAACTTGAGCAAGTCATTTGATCTCTGTGTCTCAGTCTGCTCATGAGTCAAATGAGAATCATAATAGCACCTACTTCATAGATTTGTTGTGATAATGAAATGAAATGGTAAATGTAAAGTGTTGAGTA
The DNA here is from genome assembly GCF_965194825.1 of Balaenoptera physalus. Taxonomy (NCBI): domain Eukaryota; kingdom Metazoa; phylum Chordata; class Mammalia; order Artiodactyla; family Balaenopteridae; genus Balaenoptera; species Balaenoptera physalus. The sequence continues at coordinate 57,651,809 of NC_138903.1, read as the reverse complement.
CAATGCTTGGCACATGGTGAACATGTAATAACTATTAGTTATTAATAATAAACAGCAGGCTTCATAGAAGAACAGACTGTCAGACCTGGAACAGCAGAAGAATTTAGTCTACTCTCCTTTACATGGATTGAAAGGAATTCCAGAGAATACGAATGTTCAAACCAGAAAACCCCCAATTGTATAGGAAACTGAGTCTTACTGATGAAAAGAAACTTTTCTTAGGTAACTCGGAGGGTTAGTGGCCTCTCCTAACCCAGTGTATCTGTCAATACATAATTCTTAACTGGGATTGCAGATTTGGAGGGCAGATGAAGGTGATTATTTAAAAACTATAAAACAATGGGCCTGTTCTTTCTCTCCAGTTCTGCTAATGGACCTCCCTTCATACCTTGAAGGAAGACATGACCACTAATAACTTAGTGGTTTCACTGACCCAGAGATGAATAGCAAAGAGAGCATGGAGTTTGATGTTCAGAGTCTTGAATTCTAGTACTGATTTTACCACTGAACTAGCTGTGTGACATTGGGACAAGTTGCTTGCCCATTGGAGTCTCAGTTTCCTCACATGCAAAATGTAGATAACAATAGTTGTCCTGCTTTCTTGACAAAGTTCTTGGAAAACTGAAGGCAATAATGTATGCATATGCCAAGTGCTGTCCAAATGCTGATTGATATTTATATTGATTTTATCATGTTAGTGCTGGTCATTTATGACGCGTCCCAGGATGTGTTATTTAAAGTGCCTTCATAGGGTGGAAGGGGGGAATGGTTGGCTTGCTTTTCCAATTATATAAACATCCTTCTCCTTAACTTGGGGGAACTGTGTTTGATTTCCCCACTGGCTGTTATCAATCGCTGGAGATGTATGTTCCCGTTTTTGTGAAGGATCTCTAAAGTCTAGTCTCTCTTTGTATGGTCTTCATCAAAATTTTGGATTCAGGAGCCCAGGGATTCAGACATTTTGTCACAAATATGTATAAAACAATTTCCCACATATAATCACTGTTAACAGTTTGGGATATATTCTTCAGACTTGTTTTATCCCTAATACACACAAATAAGTATATGTATATATATTTGCATAGCATTTTATTTTTACAAGAATGTGATTATACCATTATAATATATTGTCATTTGCTTTATCCACTTCATACATCTTGAATACATTTCCATTTGAGTACAAAAGATTGGCTTTATTCCTTTTAACAAAGGCATAGTATTCAATTTAATCACTCCCTTATTAATCTATATTTATGTTGTTTCCAACTTTTCACAGTGTCAAACAGTTATGCAATTGGAGATTATTCTGTGTCCCTCCCGTGTGTGTGTGTGTGTGTTTCTGCAATTATCCAGATAATTCTGTAGGATAAATTTCTATACAATTTTAGGATCAAAGTGTGTGGACATTTCAAATTCTCATAGAGACTAGCATATTGTCCAATTTTCACTCCAATTGTCAGTCAATATGTGAATTGGATTCCACACACTTTTTAATCTATGCATTTGATTGGTGAAAAATCCAATTGCTGTTTTAATTTAAAAATAAAGGTATAAACTGAGCATCTCTTCATATATTTAATGGCTATTTCTTTTTGTTTTTTGGTTTTTTGGGGGGACAAGATCTTGCTTCTGTCCTTTGTCCATTTATCTTTAAAAGTATTAACCATATTTGTTATACAGGTTCCAAACATGCTAAAACTAAAACAAGAGCCACTCCATGTGAGAGAAAAGTGACCCAGACAAAAAATCAAGAGGCTTGAATTCCAAGCCCTATTTAGACACCAGCTTGCTGTGCAACCTTGGACAAGTCAATTAACTTCTCTCTGCCTCATTTTCCTCAACTTAAAAATAGAGAAATTATGACTTTCATTTTCCTTTGTATAATAGCATTTCTATAAAAATCAAATGCATTTTCTTTAACAAGTATAAAGCACTATTGGCAAATAAGGCAGTGAGTCTGAAAACTGACAGAATAAAAAGAAAAATGTAATTAAAACTAAAAAAAAAATATTTATTTTAAAATATTTTCTTAAAAATCTGTGAGTTGACCTTCAAGATGGCAGAAGAATAAGATGTGGAGATCACCTTCCTCCCCAGATATACATCAGAAATACATCTACATGTGGAACAACTCCTACAGAACTCCTACTGAACGCTGGCAGAAGAACTCAGACTTCCCAAAAGGCAAGAAACTCCCCGTGTACCTGGGTAGGGCAAAAAATAAAAGAAAAAACAGACAAAAGAATAAGGATGGGACCTGCACCACTGGGAGGGAGCTGTGAAGGAGGAAAAGTTTCCACACACTAGGAAGACCCTTCACTGGCAGAGACAGGGGGTGGCGGGGAGCAAGCTTCAGAGCCACAGAGGAGAGCACAGCAACAGGGGTGCGGAGGGCAAAGCGGAGAGATTCCTGCACAGAGGATCAGTGCTGACCAGCACTCACCAGCCTGAGAGGCTTGTCTGCTCACCTGCCGGGGCGGGCAGGGGCTGGGAGCTGAGGCTCCGGCTTCAGAGGTCAGATCCCAGGGAGAGGACTGGGGTTGACTGCGTGAACACAGCCTGAAGGAGGATAGTGCGCCACAGCTAGCCAGGAGGGAGTCTGGTAAAAAGGCTGGACCTGCCTAAGAGGCAAGAGACCATTGTTTCCGTGTGCGCAAGGAGAAGGGATTCACAGCACCGCCTAAACGAGCTCCAGAGACGCGCACGAGCTGCGGTTATCAGCGCGGACACCAGAGACGGGAACAAAATGCTAAGGCTGCTGCTGCAGCCACCAAGAAGCCTGTGTGCAAACACAGGTCACTATCCACACCTCCCCTCCTAGGAGCCTATGCAGCGTGCGACGGCCAGGGTCCCCTGATCCACGGACAACTTCCCCGGGAGAATGCATGGTGTGCCTCAGGCTGCTGCAACATCACACCGGCCTCTGCCACCGCAGGCTTGCCCCACAATCCGTGCCCCTCCCTCTCCCCGGCCTCAATGAGCCAGAGCCCCCTAATCAGCTGTTCCTTTAACTCCTTCCTGTCTGAGTGAAGAACAGACACCCTCAGGTGACCTACACGCAGAGGTGGGGCCAATTCCAAAGCTGAAACCCAGGAGCTGTGCGAACAAAGAAGAGAAAGGGAAATTTCTCCCAGCAGCTTCCGGAGCAGAGGATTAAATCTCCACAATCAACTTGACATACCCTACATCTGTGGAATACCTGAATAGACATAGAATCATCCCAAAATTGAGGCGGTGGACTTTGGGAGCAATGATATATATATATTTTTCTTTTTCTCTTTTTGTGAGTGTGTATGTGTATGCTTCTTTGTGTGATTTAATCTGTATAGCATTGCTTTTACCATTTGTCCTAGGGTTCTGTCAGTCTGGTTTTTTTTTTTTTTAGTATGGTTTTAGTGCTTGTTATCATTGGTGGATTTGTTTTTTGGTTTGGTTGCTCTCTTCTTTCTTTCTTTCCTTTTTAAATTACTTTTTAATTTTTTTTATTTTTAATAATTATTCTTTATTTTAATTACTTTATTTTATTTTATTTTTTCTTCTTTCTCTCTTTTTTTCTCCCTTTTCTTCTGAGCCGAGTTGCTGACATGGTCTTGGTGCTCTGGCTGGGTGTCAGGCCTGTCTCTCGGTGGTGGGAGAGCCAAGTTCAGGACATTGGTCCACCAGAGACCTCCAGCTCCACGTAATATCAAACAGTGAAAGCTCCCCCAGAGATCTCCATCTCAATGCTAAGACACAGCTCCACTCAACAACCAGCAAGCTACAGTGCTGGACACCTAGCAAGACAGGAACACGATGCCACCCATTAGAAGAGAGGCTGCCTAAAATCATAATAAGGTCATAGACACCCCAAAACACACCACCGGATGTGGTCTGGCCCACCAGAAAGACAAGATCCAGCCTCAACCACCAGAACACAGGCACTAGTCCCCTCCACTAGGAAGCCTACACAACCCATGGAACCAACCTTAGCCATTGGTGGCAGACACCAAAAACAACAGGAAACACGAAACTGCACCTGTGAAAAGGAAACCCCAAACACAGTAAGTTAAGCAAAATGAAAAGACAGAGAAACACACAGCAGATGAAGGAGCAAGGTAAAAACCCATCTGACGAAACAAATGAAGAGGAAATAAGCAATCTACGTGAAAAAGAATTCAGAGTAATGAAAGTAAAGATGGTCCAAAATCTTGGAAATAGAATGGAGAAAATACAAAAAACATTTAACAAACACCTAGAAGAACTAAAGAGCAAATAAACAATGATGAACAAAACAATAAGTGAAATTACAAATTATCTAGAAAGAATCCATAGCAGAAAAACTGAGGCAGAAGAATGGATAAGTGACATAGAAGATAAAATAGTGGAACTAACAACAGCAGAGCAAAGAAAAAAGAACAAAAAGAATTGTGGACAATCTGAGAGACCTTTGGGACAACATTAAATGCAACAACATTCGAATTATAGGGATCCCACAAGAAGAAGAAAAAAAGAAAGGGACTGAGAAAATATTTGAAGAGATTATAGTTGAAAACTTCCCTAATATGGGAAAGGAAATACTGAATCAAGTCCAGGAAGCACAGAGAGTCCCATACAGGATAAATCCAAAGAGAAACACGCCAAGACACATATTAATCAAACTATCAAAAATTAAATACAAGGAAAAATTATTAACAGCAGCAAGGGAAAAAGAACAAATAACGTATGGGGAATCCCCATAAGGTTAACAGCTGATCTTTCAGCAGAAACTCTGCAAGCCAGAAGGGAGAGACAAGATATATTTAAAGTGATGAAAGGGAAAAACCTACAACCAAGATTACTCTACCCAGCAAGAATCTCATTAAGATTTGACAGAGAAATTAAAATACTTACAACAAGCAAAAGCTAAGAGAATTCAGCACCACTAAACCAACTTTATAACAAATGCTAAAGGAACTTCTCTAGTCAGGAAACAGAAGAGAAGGAAAAGACCTACAATAACAAACCCAAAACAGTTAAGTAAATGGTAATAAGAACATACATATTGATAACTACCTTGAATGTAAATGGATTAAATGCTCCAACCAAAATACATAGACTGGCTAAATGGATACAAAAACAAGACCCGTATATATGCTGTGTACAAGAGACCCACTTCAGACCTAGGGACACATACAGACTGAAAGTGAGAGGATGGAGAAAGATATTCCATGCAAATGGAAAGCAAAAGGAAACTGGAGTAGCAATTCTCATATCAGACAAACTAGACTTTAAAATAAAGACGATTACAAGGGACAAAGAAGGACACTACATAATGATCAAGGGATCGATCCAAGAAGAAGACATAACAATTGTAAATATTTATGCACCCAACATAGGAGCACCTCAATACATAAGGCAAATACTAACAGCCATTAAAGGAGATATCGACAGTAACATAATCATAGTAGGGGCCTTTAACACCCCACTTTCACCAATGGACAGATCATCCAAAATGAAAATAAATAATGAAACACAAGCTTTAAATGTTATATTAAACAAGAGGGACTTAATTGATATTTACAAGACATTCCATCCAAAAACAACAGAATACACTTTCTTCCCAGGTGCTCATGGAACATTCTCCAGGATAGATCATATCTTGGGTCACAAATGAAGCCTTGGTAAATTGAAGAAAATTGAAATCGTATAAAGTACCTTTTCCTACCACAGTGCAATAAGACTAGATATTAATTATAGGAAAAAATCTGTAAAAAATACAGACAATGGAGGCTAAACAATACATTACTTAATAACCAAGAGATCACTGAAGAAACCAAAGAGGAAATCAAAAAATACCTAGAACAAATGACAATGAAAATATGACGACCCAAAACCTATGGGGTGCAGCAGAAGCAGTTCTAAGAGGGAAGTTTATAGCAATATAATCCTACCTCAAGAAATAAGAAACATCTCAAATAAACAACCTAACCTTAAACCTAAAGCAATTAGAGAAAGAAGAACAAAAAAACCCCAAACTTAGCAGAAGGAAAGAATCATAAAGATCAGATCAGAAAAAATGAAAAAGAAATGAAGGAAACGATAGCAAAGATGAATAAAACTAAAAGCTGGTTCCTTGAGAAGATAAACAAAATTGATAAACCATTAGCCAGACTCATCAAGAAAATAAGAGAGAAGACTAAAATCAATAGAATTAGAAATGAAAAAGGAGAAGTTACAACTGACACTGCAGAAGTGCAAAGTATCATGAGAGATTACTACAAGCAACTCTATGCCAATAAAATGGACAACCTGGAAGAAATGGACAAATTTTTAGAAAAGCACAACCTTCTGAAACTGAACCAGGAAGAAGAAGAAAATATAAACAGACCAATCACAAGCACTGAAATTGGGACTGTGATTAAAAATCTTACAACACACAAAAGCTCAGGACAAGATGGATTCACAGGAGAATTCTGTCAAACATTTAGAGACGAGCTAACACCTATCCTTCTCAAACTCTTCCAAAATATAACTGAGGGAGGAACAGTCCCAAACGCATTCTATGAGACCAACATCACCCTGATCCCAAAACCAAAGATGTCACAAAGAAAGAAAACTACAGACCAATGTCACTGAAAAACATAGATGCAAATATCCTCAACAAATACTAGCAAACAGAATCCAACAGCACATTAAAAGGATCATATACCATGATCAAGTTGGGTTTATCCCAGGAATGCAAGGATTCTTCCATATACGCAAATCAAACAATGTGATACACCAGATTAACAAATTGAAGGATAAAAGCCATATGATCATCTCAATAGATGCAGAAAAAGCTTTTGACAAAATTCAACACCCATTTATTATAAAAACCTGCCAGAAAGTAGGCATAGACAGAACTTGCCTCAACATAATAAAGGCCATATAGGACAGGCCCACAGCCAACATCGTTCTCAATGGTGAAAAACTGAAACCATTTCCACTAAGATCAGGAACAAGACAATGTTGCCCACTCTCACCACTATTACTCAACATAATTTTGGAAGTGTTAGCCACAGCAATCAGAGAAGAAAAAGAAATAAAAGGAATCCAAATCGGAAAAGAAATAAAGCTGTACCTGTTTACAGATGACATGATATTATACATAGAGAATCCTAAAGATGCTACCAGAAATACTGGAACTAAGCAATGAATTTGGTTAAGTAGTAGGATACAAAATTAATGCACAGAAATCTCTTGCATTCCTATACACTAATGATGAAAAATCTGAAAGAGAAATTAATGGAACACTCCCATTTACCATTGCAACAAAAAGAATAAAATACCTAGGAATAAACCTACCAAAGGAGACAAAAGACCTGTATGCAGAAGACTATAAGACACTGATGAAAGGAATTAAAGATGATACAAACAGATGGAGAGATATACCACGTTCTTGGATTGGAAGAATCAACACTGTGAAAATAACTCTACTACCCAAAGCAATCCACAGATTCAATAAAATCCCTCAAACTACCAATGACATTTTTCACAGAACTAGAACAAAAAATTTCACAATTTGTATGGAAACAAAAAAGACCCCAATAGCCAAAGCATTCTTGAGAAAGCAAAATGGAGCTGGAGGAATCAGGCTCCTGACTTCAGACTATATTGCAAAGCTACAGTAATCAAGACAGTATGGTACTGGCACAAAAACAGAAATATAGATCAATGGAACAGGATAGAGAGCCCAGAGATAAACCCAGGCAACTATTGTCAACTAATCTATGACAAAAGAGGCAAAAGTATACAATGGGGAAAGGACAGTCTCTTCAATAAGTGATGCTGGGAAAACTGGAGAGCTACATGTAAAAGAATGAAACTAGAAAACTCCCTAACACCATACACAAAGATATATTCAAAACGGATTAAAGACCTAAATGTTAGACCAGACACTATAAAACTCTTAGAGGAAAACATAGGCAGGGAAGGTGGCCGAAAAGTAAGACGCAGAGATCACCATCCTTCCCACAGATACATCAGAAATACATCTAAATGTGGAATTGCTCCTATAGAACACCCACTGAACGTTGGCAGAAGACGTCAGACCTGCCAAAATGCAAGAAACTCCCCATGTACCTGGGAAGGGTAAAAGAAAAAAGAAACAACAGAGACAAAAGAATAGGGACGGGACATGCACTAGTGGGAGGGAGCTGTGAAGGAGGAAAGGTTTCCACACACTAGGAAGCCCCTTCGCAGGCAGAGACTGCGAGTGGCAGAGGGGGGAAGATTTGGAGCCATGGAGGAGAGCGCAGGAACAGGGGTGCAGAGGGCAAAGCAGAGAGATTCCCGCACAGAGGAGCGGTGCTGACCAGCACTCACCAGCACGAGTGGCTTGTCTGCTCACCCGCCAGGGCGGGCGGGGGCTGGAAGCTGAGGCTCGGGCTTTGGTCGGATTGCAGGGAGAGGACTGGGGTTGGCGGCGTGAACAGAGCCTGAAGGGTTAGCGCACCACAGCTAGCCGGGAGGGAGTCCGGGAAAAGGTCTGGAGCTGCCGAACAGGCAAGAGACTTTTTCTTGCCTCTTTGTTTCCTGGTGCGCAAGGAGAGGGGATTAAGAGTGCCGCTTAAAGGAGCTCTGGAGACAGGCGCGAGCCGCGGCTATCAGCGCGGACCCCAGAGATGGGCATGAGATGCTAAGGCTGCTGCTGCAGCCACCAAGAAGCCTGTGTGCAAGCACAGGTCACTATCCACACCACCACTCCCGGGATCCTGTGCAGTCCGCCACTGCCAGGGTCCCGTGATCCAGGGACAACTTCCCTGGCAGAACGCATGGCACGCCTCAGGCTGCTGCAACGTCACATTGGCCTCTGCTGCTGCAGGCTCACCCCGCATCGGTACCCTTCCCTCCCCCCAGCCTGAGTGAGCCAGAACCCTTGAAGCAGCTGCTCCTTTAACCCCGTCTTGTCTGAGCAACGAACAGACGCCCTCAGGGGACCTACATGCAGAGGCGGGTCCAAATCCAAAGCTGAAACCCGGGAGCTGTGCAAACAAAGAAGAGAAAGGGAAATCTCTCCCAGCAGCCTCAGAGGCAGCGGATTAAAGCTCCACAAACAACTTAATGTACCTGCATCTGTGGAATACCTGAATAGACAACGAATCATCCCAAATTGAGAAGGTGGTCTTTGGGAGCAAGATATATTATTTTTTCCCCTTTTGCTCTTTTTGTGAGTGGTATGTGTATGCTTCTGTGTGAGATTTTGTCTGTATAGCTTTGCTTTCACCATTTGTCCTAGGGCTCTGTACATCCATTTATTTTATTTTATTTGTTTTTATTTTAAAATTGTTTTTCTTTTTTTCTTAATAATTATTTTTTATTTTTTTATTTTAATAACTTTATTTTATTTTATCTTACTTTATTTTATTTTTTCTTTTCCTTTTTTATTGTTCTATTTTTTCTCCCTTTTATTCTGACTGTGTGGATGAAAGGCTCTTGGTGCTCCAGCCAGGCATCAAGGCTGTGCCTCTAAGGTGGGAGAGCCAACTTCAGGACACTGGTGCACAAGAGACCTCCCAGCTCCACATAATACCAAATGACGAAAATCTCCCAGAGATCTCCATCTCAACACCAAGACCCAACTTCACTCAATGACCAGCAAGCTATAGTGCTGGACACCCTATGCCAAACAACTAGCAAAAGAGGAACACAGCCCCATCCATTAGCAGAGAGGCTGCCTAATATCATAGTAAGGTCACCGACACCCCAAAACACACCACCAGACGTGGACCTGCCCACCAGAAAGACAAGATACAGCCTCATCCACCAGAACACAGGCACTAGTCCCCTCCATCAGGAAGCCTACACAACCCACTGAACCAACATTAGCCACTGGGGACAGATACCAAAAAAAACAGGAACTACGAATCTGCAGCCTGCAAAAAGGAGACCACAAACAAAGTAAGATAAACAAAATGAGAAGACAGAAAAACACACAGCAGATGAAGGAGCAAGGTAAAAACACACCAGACCTAACAAATGAAGAGGAAATAGGCGGTCTACCTAAAAAAAAATTAAGAATAATGATAGTAAAAATGATCCAAAATCTTGGAAATAAAATTGACAAAATGCAAGATACATTTAACAAGGATCTAGAAGAATTAAAGAAGAACCAAGCAACGATGAAAAACACATTAAATGAAATTAAAAATACTCTAGAATGGATCAATAGCAGAATAACTGAGGCAGAAGAACGGATAAGTGACCTGGAAGATAAAATAGTGGAAATAACTACTGCAGAGAAGAATAAAGAAAAAAGAATGAAAGACCTGAGGACAGTCTCAGAGACCTCTGGGACAACATTAAATGCACCAACATTCGAATTATAGGGGTCCCAGAAGAAGAAGAGAAAAAGAAAGGGACTGAGAAAATATTTGAAGAGATTATAGTTCAAAACTTCCTTAATATGGAAAAGGAAATAGTTAAACATGTCCTGGAAGCACAGAGAGCCCCATACAGGATAAATCCAAGGAGAAACATGCTAAGACACATATTAATCAAACTGTCAAAAATTAAATATAAAGAAAACATATTAAAAGCAGCAAGGGAAAAACAACAAATAACACACAAGGGAATACCCATAAGGTTAACAGCTGATCTTTCAGCAGAAACTCTGCAAGCCAGAAGGGAGTGGCAGAACATATTTAAAGTGATGAAGGAGAAAAACCTACAACCAAGATTATTCTACCCAGCAAGGATCTCATTCAGATTTGATGGAGAAATTAAAAGCTTTATAGACAAGCAAAAGCTGAGAGAGTTCAGCACCACCAAACCAGCTTTACAACAAATGCTAAAGGAACTTCTCTAGGGAAGAAACACAAGAGAAGGGAAACACCTACAATAACAAACCCAAAACATTTAAGAAAATGGTAATAGGAACGTACATATCGATAATTAACCTTAAATGTAAATGTATTAAAGGCTCCCACCAAAAGACACAGACTGGCGGAATGGATACAAGACCCATATATATGCTGTGTACAAGAGACCCACTTCAGACCTAGGGACACATACAGACTGAAAGTGAGAGGATGGAGAAAGATATTCCATGCAAATGGAAAGCAAAAGGAAACTGGAGTAGCAATTCTCATATCAGACAAACTAGACTTTAAAATAAAGACGATTACAAGGGACAAAGAAGGACACTACATAATGATCAAGGGATCGATCCAAGAAGAAGACATAACAATTGTAAATATTTATGCACCCAACATAGGAGCACCTCAATACATAAGGCAAATACTAACAGCCATTAAAGGAGATATCGACAGTAACATAATCATAGTAGGGGCCTTTAACACCCCACTTTCACCAATGGACAGATCATCCAAAATGAAAATAAATAATGAAACACAAGCTTTAAATGTTATATTAAACAAGAGGGACTTAATTGATATTTACAAGACATTCCATCCAAAAACAACAGAATACACTTTCTTCCCAGGTGCTCATGGAACATTCTCCAGGATAGATCATATCTTGGGTCACAAATGAAGCCTTGGTAAATTGAAGAAAATTGAAATCGTATAAAGTACCTTTTCCTACCACAGTGCAATAAGACTAGATATTAATTATAGGAAAAAATCTGTAAAAAATACAGACAATGGAGGATACACAATACACTATTTAATAAAGAAGTGATCATTGAAGAAATCAAAGTGGAAATCAAAAAATACCTAGAAACAAATGACAATGAAGACACGATCCAAAACCTAAGGGATGCAGCAAAAGCAGTTCTAAGAGGGAAGTTTATAGCAATACAAGCCTACCTCAAGAAACGGAAACATCTCGAATAAACAACCTAACCTTGCACGTAAAGCAATTAGATAAAGAAGAACAAAAAAACCCCAAAGTTAGCAGAAGGAACGAAATCATAAAGATCAGATCAGAAATAAATGAAAAGGAAATGAAGTAAACAATAGCAAAGGTCAATAAAACTAAAAGCGTGTTCTTTGAAAAGATAAAATTGATAAACCATTAGACAGACTCATCAAGAAAAAAAAGAAGACTCAAATCAATAGAATTAGAAATGAAAAAGGAGAACTAAAAACTGACACTGCAGAAACACAAAGGATCATGAGAGACTACTACAAGTAACTCTATGCCAATAAAATGGACAACCTGGAAGAAATGGACAAATTCTTAGAAGTGCACAACCTGCCGAGACTGAACCAGGAAGAAATAGAAAATATGAACAGACCAATCACAAGCACTAAAATTGAAACTGTGATTAAAAATCTTCCAACAAACAAAAGCCCAGGACCAGATGGCTTCACAGGCAAATTCTATCAAACATTTAGAGAAGAGCTAACATCTGTCCTTCTCAAAATCTTCCAATATATTGCAGAGGTAGGAACACTCCCCAACTCATTCTTCGAGGCCACCATCATCCTGCTACCAAAACCAGACAAAGATGTCACAAAGAAAGAAAACTACAGGCCAATATCACTGCTGAATATAGCTGCAAAAATCCTCAACAAAATACTAGCGAACAGAATCCAACAGCACATTAAAAGGATCATACACCATGATCAAGTGGGGTTTATTCCAGGAATGCAAGGATTCTTCAATATATTCAAATCAATCAACGTGATACACCATATTAAAAAATTGAAGGAGAAAAACCATATGATCATCTCAATAGATGCCGAGAAAGCTTTCCACAAAATTCAACACCCATTTATGATAAAAACCCTGCAGAAAGTAGGCATGGAGGGAACTTTCCTCAACATAATAAAGGCCATATATGACAAACCCACAGCCAACATTGTCCTCAATGGTGAAAAACTGAAACCATTTCCACTAAGGTCAGGAACAAAACAAGGTTGCCCACTCTCACCACTATTATTCAACATAGTTTTGGAAGTTTTAGCTGCAGCAATCAGAGAAGAAAAAGTAATAAAAGGAATCCAAATCAGAAAAGAAGAAGTAAAACTGTCACTGTTTGCAGATGACATGATACTATACATAGAGAATCCTAAAGATGCTTCCAGAAAACTACTAGAGCTAATCAATGAATTTGGTAAAGTAGCAGGATACAAAATTAATGCACAGAAATCTCTTGCATTCCTATACACTAATGATGAAAACTCTGAAAGAGAAATTAAGAAAACACTCCCATTTACCATTGCAACAAAAAGAATAAAATATCTAGGAATAAACCTACCTAAGGAGACAAAAGACCTGTATGCAGAAAATTATAAGACACTGATGAAAGAAATTAAAGATGATACAAATAGATGGAGAGATATACCATGTTCCTGGATTGGAAGAATCAACATTGTGAAAATGACTCTACTACCCAAAGCAATCTACAGATTCAATGCAATCCCTATCAAACTACCACTGGCATTTTTCACAGAACTAGAACAAAAAATTTCACAATTTGTATGGAAACACGAAAGACCCCGAATAGCCAAAGCAATCTTGAGAACGAAAAATGGAGCTGGAGGTATCAGGCTCCCTGACTTTAGACTATACTACAAAGCTACAGTAATCAAGACAGTATAGTAATGGCACAAAAATAGAAACATAGATCAATGGAACAGTATAGAAAGCCCAGAGATAAACCCACACACATATGGTCACCTTATCTTTGAAAAAGGAGGCAAGCAGATACAGTGGAGAAAAGACAAGCTCTTCAATAAGTAGTGCTGGGAAAACTGGACAGGTACATGTAAAAGTATGAACTTAAAACACTCCCTAACACCATACACAAAAATAAACTCAAAATGGATTAAAGACCTAAGTGTAAGGCCATGCACTATCAAACCCTTAGAGGAAAACATAGGCAGAACACTGTATGACATAAATCACAGCAAGATCCTTTTTGACCCAGCTCCTAGAGAAATGGAGAAAAAACAAAAATAAACAAATGGGACCTAATGAAACTTAAAAGCTTTTGCACAGCACAGGAAACCATAAACAAGACCAAAAGACAACCCTCAAAATGGGAGAAAATATTTGCAAATGAAGCAACTGACAAAAGATTAATCTCCACGATTTATAAGCAACTTATGCAGCTCAATATCAAAAAACAACCCAATCCAAAAATGGGCAGAAGACCTAAATAGACATTTCTCCAAAGAATATATACTGATTGCCAACAAACACATGAAAGAATTCTCAACATCATTAATCATTAGAGAAATGCAAATCAAAACTACAATGACATATCATCTCACACCGGTCAGAATGGCCATCATCAAAAATTCTAGAAACAATAAATGCTGGAGAGGGTGTGGAGAAAAGGGAACCCTCTTGCACTGTTGGTGGGAATGTAAATTGATACAGCCACTATGGAGAACAGTATGGAGATTCCTTAAAAAACTAAAAATAGAACTACCATATGACCCAGCAATTCCACTACTGGGCATATACCCTGAGAAAACCGTAATTCAAAAAGAGTCATGTACCAAAATGTTCATTGCAGCTCTATTTACAATAACCAGGGCATGGCAGCAACCTAAATGTCCATCACCAGATGAATGGATAAAGAAGATGTGGCACATATATACAATGGAATATTACTTAGCCATAAAAAGAAACGAAATGGAGTTATTTGTAGTGAGGTGGATGGAGTTAGAGTCTGTCATACAGAGTGAAGTAAGTCAGAAAGAGAAAAAGAAATACAGTATGCCAACACATATATATATATGGAATCTAAGGGGAAAAAAAAGGTCATGAAAACCTAGTGGCAAGACGAGAATAAAGACACAGACCTACTAGAGAATGGACTTGACGATATGGGGAGGGGGAAGGGTAAGATGTGATAAACTGAGAGAGTGGTATGGACATATATACACTACCAAACATAAAATAGATATCTAGTGGGAAGCAACCGCATAGCACAGGCAGATCAGCTCTGTGATTTGTGACCACCTAGAGGGGTGAGATAGGGAGGGTGGGAGGGAAGGAGATACAAGAGGGAAGAGATATGGGAACATATGTATATGTATAACTGATTCACTTTGTTATAAAGCAGAAACTAACACACCATTGTAAAGCAATTATACTCCAATAAAGATGTTAAAAATAAATAAATAAATAAATAAATAAATAAATCCATGGGGAAAAAACAAAAAGCAGGCAGAACACTCTTTGCCATAAATCGCATCAACATCTTTTTTGACCCTCCTCCTAACATAATGAAAATAAAACCAAAAATAAACAAATTAGACCTAATTAAAAGCTTTTGCACAACAAAGGAAACCATAAGAAAGAAGAAGAGACAACAACCCTCAGAATGGGAGAAAATATTTGCAAATGAAGCAAGTGATAAAGGATTAATCTCCAAATTTCCAAGCAGTTCATGCAGCTATGGGAAAAACAAACAACACAATCCAAAAATGGGCAGAAGTCCTAAATAGACATTTCACCAAAGAAGATATACAGATTGCCAACAAACAGATGAAAGAATGCTCAACATCACTAATCATTAGAGTAATGCATATCAAAAGTTCAGTGAGGTATCACCTCACAGCAGTCAGAATGGCCATCATCAAGTAATCTACAAACAGTAAGTGCTTGAGAGTTTGTGGAGAAAAGGGAACCCTCTTCCACTGTTGGTGGGAATGGAAATTGATACAGCCACTATAGAGGACAGTATGGAGGTTCCTTAAAAATCTAAAAATAGAACTACCATACAACCCAGCAATCCCACTACCGGGCATATACCCTGAGAAAACCATAATTCAAAAGAGTCATGTACCACAATGTTCACTGCAGCATTATTTACAATAGCCAGGACATGGAAGCAACCTAAGTATGCATCGACAGATGAATGGATAAAGAAGAAGATGTGGCACATTTATACAATGTAATATTACTCAGCCATAAAAAGAAACGAAATTGAGATTTTTGTAGTGAGGTGGATGGACTTAGAGTCTGTCATACAGGGTGAAGTAAATCAGAAAAAAATACCCAAATACCATATGGTAACACATATCTATGGAATCTGAAAGAAAAAGAAAAAGGTTCTGAAGAACCTAGGGGCCTGACAGGTATAAAGTAAAGACATAGATGTAGAGAATGGACTTGAGGACACGGAGAGGGGGAAGTTCAAGCTGGGACGAAGGGAGAGAGTGGCATGGACTTATATATACTACCAAATGTAAAATAGATAGCTAGTGAGGAGCAGCTGCATATACAGGGAGATCAGCTCAGTGCTTTGTGACCATCTAGAGGGGTGGGATAGGGAGGGTTGGAGGGAGATGCAAGAGGGAGGAGTTATGGGGATATATGTATATGTATAGCTGATTCACTTTGTTATACAACAGAAACTAACACACCACTGTAAACCAATCATACTCCAATAAAGATGTTAAAAACAATCTGTGAATTAAAAGCAATTAATCTCTACAGAAACATTTGCACAAGTGAAAACATATACGTATGTGTACATATAGGTAAATATGTTTAATGTAGCATTCCTTATATTTGTGAAGAATTGGAATTCCCATAAATATTAATGAAAGGTTACTTAAATATATATTTCTCCTCAATGAAATATTCTGCAGCCACTGAAATGGAATAAGATTGATCTATGTGTGCTGACAAGGAAAGATGTCTGCAATGTATTATTACGTGCAAAAAGAAAATGGTAAAACATTAAGTATGTATGTTCATACATATGTAAAATAAACAATAATATGGGTATAGGCATATATATTAAATTTAAAATATTATGTACTAAATAGATTATATATAATTATCTATAGTAATTGTCCAAAAAATTGTATTATACATACAATATATTATATATTTAATCTAGAGCAGGGGTCATCAAACGACAGCCCATGGGCCAAATTCAGCACCACCACCTGTTTTTGTAAGTAAAGTTCTATGACCATTTGTTTATGAATTATCTCTGATAGCTTTCATGATATGGCCCTCAAAGCCTAAAATATTTACTATTTGACTCCACATAAGAAGTTTCTTGATTCCTGATCTAGAAAAAGGTATACTGTACCTTTAACAGTTATGACCTCAGGGTGGTGAAACTATGAGAGACATTGACTTTTTAAGATATGTTTCTTCAAGGGAAGACTGTACCTTTTATCTGATTTCTTCAAATGGTTACATCTTACATAATTATAATATTGATATCAAAATCAAGAATTTAACATTGGTAGAATGTGTGTATATAGTTCTGTGTCATTTTGTTACATGTGTAGATTTGTATAACCATCACTGCAATCAAGATAGAGAACTATTCCATTACCACGAAAATCTCCTTTGTGTTGCTTTTTATATTTACTCAGCCTTTTCCTCACCTCACGATCTCTAACCACTGACAATCACTAATGTCTTCCCCACCTCCATAAGTTTCTTATTTCAAGAATGTTATATAAATGGATAATAAAGTATGTAACCACTGGAAACTGTCTTCCACTCAGCATAATGCCTTTGAGACTCATTTAAGTTGTTGCATCAACAGCACGTTGTTTTTATTGCCGATTGCTATTCCACTGTATGGATGTTCTACAGTTGTTTATTTACTCACATATTGAAGGACAATATATATACTTAACTGTTCCTGTCTATTCAGAATTAATATTTTACCACTTTGGGTTTTTAAAAAAAATTTTATTGAAATATTGTTGATTTACAATGTGTTAGTTTCAGGTATAAAACAAATTGATTCAGTTAGTTTCAGGTATACAACAAAGTGATTCAGTTATATATATCTGTCTATATATTCTATTTTTTAGATTCTTTTTCCATTATATGTTATTACAAGATATTTAGTATAGTTCCCTGTGTTATATAGTAGGTCCTTGATGGTTATCTATTTTATATATAATAATGTGTATATATTAATCCCAAATTCCTAATTTATCCCTTTCCCCTTTGGTAACCATAAGTTTGTTTTCTATGTCTGTGAGTCTATTTCTATTTTGTAAATAAGTTCACTTGTATCATTTTTTAAGAGTCCACATATAAGCAGTATCATATGATATTTATCCTTATCTGTATGACTTACTTCACTTACTATGATAATCTCTAGGTCCATCTATGTTGCTGTGAATGGAATTCTTTAATTATTTTTTAGGGCTGAGTAATATTCCACTGTGTATATATACCACATCTGCTTAATCCATTCATCTGTCAATAGACACTTAGGCTGCTTCCATGTCTTGGCTATTGTAAATAGTGCTGCTATGAACATTGGGGTGCATATATCTTTTCAAATTATAGTTTTCTCCAGCTATACGCTGAGGAGTGAGATCACTAAATTATATGGTAACTCTATTTTTAGTTTTTTAAGGAGCCTCCATACTGTTCTCCATAGTGACTACACAAATTTACCTTCCCACCAGCAGTGCAGAAGGATTCCCTTTTCTCCACACCCTCTCCAGCATTTATTACTTGTAGAATTTTGATGATTGCCATTCTGACCACTGTGAGGTGATACTTCATTGTGGTTTTGATTTGCATTTCTCTAATAATTAGTGATGTTGAGCATCTTTTCATGTGCCTGTTGGCCATCTGTATGTCTTCTTTGGAAGGATTTTTCAATATCCTCAAATAAATCAATGTGATACAGCACATTAACAAATTGAAGAATAAAGACCATATGTTCATCTAAACAGATGCAGAAAAAACTTTTGATAAAATTCAACATCCATTTATGATAAAAACTCTCCAGACAGTGGGCATAGAGGGAACATATCTCAACATAATAAAGGCTGTACATGACAAACACACAGGTAAAATCATACTCAATGTTGAAAAGCTCAAAGCATTTCCTCTAAGATCAGGAACAAGACAAGGATGCCCACTCTCTCCACTTTTATTCAACATAGTTTTGGAAGTCTTAGCCACAGCAATCAGACAAGAAAAAGGAAATACAAGGAATCCAAATTGCAAAAGAAATAATAAACCCGTTCACTGTTTGCAGATGACATGATGCTCTACATAGAAAATCCTAAAGATGCTACCAGAAAACTACTAGAGCTCATCAATAAATTTGGTAAAATTGCATGATACAAAATTAATACACAGGAATCTTTTGCATTTCTACACACTAACAATGAAATAGCATAAAGAGAAATTAAGTAAACAATCCCATTTACCGTCACAGCAAAATGAATAAAATACCTAGGAATAAACCTACCTAAGGAGGCAAAAGACCTGTACTCCTAAAACTATAAGACCCTGATTAAAGAAACTCAAGAGGTCACAAACAGATGGAAAGATATACTGTGTTCTTGGATTGGAAGAATCATTGTTATTAAAATGACCATACTACCCAAGACAATCAATAGATTCAGTGCAATCCCTATCAAATCACCAATGGCATTTTTCACAGAAGTAAAACCAAAAAAATTAAAATTTGTATGGAAACACAAAGGGCCCTGAATAGCCTAATCAATCTTGAGAAAGAAGAACGGAGCTGGAGGAATCCTGCTGCCTGACTTCAGACTAGACTACAAAACTCCAGTAATCAAACCAGTATGGTACTGGCACAAAAACAGACATATACATCAATAGAACAGGATAGAAAGCACAGAAATAAACCCATGCATTTATGCTCAATTAATCTATGACAAAGAGGCAAGAATATACAGTGGAGAAAAGACAGTCTCTTCAACAAGTGGTGCTGGGAAAGTTGGACAGCTACATGTAAAAGAATGAAATTAGAACATTCTCTGTCACAATATACAAAAATAAACTGGATCAAAGACCTAAATGTAAAGCTGGATACTATAAAACTCCTAGAGGAAAACATAGGCAGAATACTCTTTGACATAAATCACGGCAATATTTTTTTGGATCTGTTTCCTAGAGTAATGGAAATAAAAACAAATCTAAACAAATTGGACCTAATTATACTTAAAAGCTTTTGCACAGCAAAGGAAACCATAAACAAAAAGAAAAGACAACCTATGGAATGAGAGAAAATATTTGCAAATGATGTGACTGACTGGGGGTTAATTTCCAAAATATGCAAACAGCTCATACAGCTTAATATCAAAAAACAAACAACCCAATCAAAAAATGGGCAGAAGATCTAAATATTTTACCACTTTGAGTGCAACATAAAAACCTTAGCAGCATATAGGTCCCTTTACCCTTCTTTTTTGTTTTAGTTATCATATATATTACATCTATATACATTTAAAACTCCACCAGGTAGTATTCCAGTGTGTGTGTGTGTGTGTGTGTGTGTGTGTGTTTATCACATAATCTTTATCTGTTCATCCATTGATAAATGCTTTTAACATTTAAGTTGTTTCCATATATTAGCTATTGTTAATAATGATGCAATGATTTCACTTATATGTGGAATATAAAAAATAAAACAAACACAACAAAACAAAACTCATAGATACAGAGAAAAGATTGGTGGTTATCAGAGGGAAATGGCACCAGGGTTGGGTGAAATGGGTGAAGGGGGTTAATTGTATGGTACGTGTGATAACTTGTCTTGTGCTGATCACTTGTAGTGATTACAAAGATTGACTTATTAAGTTGTATGCCTGAAACTGTTATATACCAATTTTACCTCAACTAAAAAAAGAGAAAAATAGTGTACTATTTAAACAGATATTTATCTTTTTCTTGCTCTTGTTTCATTCCTAGTGTTCCAAGTTACTACCTGGACTCATTTCCTTTCTGTATAAAGAACTTCCTTTATCACTTTTTAGAGCAGATCTGCTGAATTCTTTTATTTTTCATTCATCTGAAAATGTCTTTATTTCATCTTCATTCCTAAAAGTTATTTTTACTGTATATAGAATTCAGGTTGACAGTTGTTTCAGATCTTTAGAGATGTCTTCTTGACTCCATGGTTTCTGATGAGAAATTTGCAGTCATTTGAATCTTTATTTCCTCATATAAAATGCATTGATTTTCTCTGATTTCAAGATTTTTTTCATTATGTTTGATTTTTAGCAGTTTGATTATGTGTCTAGATGTTAATTTATTTGAGTTTATCCATTGGAAATTTGGCCGAGTTTCTTGAATCTGTAAGTTTATGCCTTTCACCAGTTTGGGGACGTTTCTGGCCATTATTGCTTCAAACATTTTTTTCTCCATAACTCTCTTTCTCTTTAACCTTCTGGGACTCTGATGATATGAATATTAGACCTTTTGGTATTGTTGCACAATATCTGAACCTCTGCTCATTTTTCTTTTCTCTCTTTTCTTCAGAGTGGATAATTAATATTGCCTTGTCTTCAGGTTCACTAGCTCTTTCCTCTGTTATCTCCAATCTGGTATTGAATGCTTTCAATGAAAGTTTTATTTTAGTTATTGTATTCTTCACATCTAAAATTTCCATTTTATTCTTTATTATGATTTCTATTTCTCTGCTAAGATGCTCTATCTTTCCATTTATTTTCAGAGTATTCTTCTCTAATTTTTGGTTATAAGAGCTAATTTAAAGTGTTTTTTCTTACAATAACCAGGACATGGAAACAACCTAAATGTCCATTGATAGATGAATGGATAAAGAAGATGTGGTACATATATGCAGTGGAATATTACTCAGCCATAAAATGGAACGAAACTGGGTCATTTGTACAGATGTGGATGGACCTAGAGTCTGTCATACAGAGTGAAGTAATCCAGAAAGAGAAAAACAAATATTGTATATTAACATACATATGTGGAATCTAGAAAAATGGTACAGATGAACCTATTTGTAGGACAGGAATAGAGACATAGACATAGAGAATAGACATGTGGACACAGTGGGGGAAGGAGTGGGTGGGACGAATTGGGAGATTAGGTTTGACATAAATACACTACCATGTGTAAAATAGATAGCTAGTGGGAACTTGCTGTATAGCACAGGGAGCTCGGCTCAGTGCTCTGTGATGACCTAGATGGGGGGAAGGGGGGAGGGAGGTCCAAGAGGGAGAGCACATAGGTATACATATAGCTGATTCACTTCATTGTACAGCAGAAACTAACACAACATTGTAAAGCAATTTTACTCCAATAAAAAAAATTAGAATTCAAAAAAAAGTGTTTTTTCTGATAATTTTAACATCTAGGTCATCCCATGATTAGCATATTTTTAATGTCTTTTCCCTTGAAAGTTTTTGAGATTTTCCTAGTTCTTTGTATGTTGAGTAATTTTTATTGTAGCTTGGACATTTAAAATGGTCTAATTCTCTCAAAAATGTTATTAATTTTAATTTGTTTTAGTAGGCTTCAGTTCTGAAGTTCAAATCCACCTTCTGTGGACTGCGGTTTGAATATCACTTTAATTTTCGAAGCTTTTGAAAAGCTATTGTGATCTGTCCCATGTATGCACCACCTAGTCTCATGTATGCACTGGTCCAGAGACTAATCTGGAACCCAGGCTGTAGTCTACTCTGTGGTTCAGTTCTCAGTGCTTTCATGTGCCTTTTTAGGGTAAGATATTCACATCTACAGCTTGGGTGTAAGCCGACAAATTCATAAATAAATTTATGGCCTCGTTTTCCTAAGCTCTTTCTTCTTTGTGATCACCCCAGTACACTCCAGATCCCAGAGGTCCCCCTGGTCCTCTGGCCAAAAAGCCAGTGCTTTTTAGTCTCCCCACTATGCCACACACTTCTTGTGAGTGGGTCTGCCTCCGAACTAAGTCATGGGAAGATAAAGAGAAAAGGCAATAGAATTTCCTCCCACATTCTTTGGATGACAATTCTTTTGCTCAAAGAAAAGGAGTCCTCTGCCTGACCACCATAGCTGTTACCACCACCATGACTTTGCACCTTGGATGTTGGAGCTTGCCTAGACACTGCAATCAGAGAGAAAGAAAAATTAAAAATAACATGGGATTTCTTCCACTCTCTCTGTCTCTGTAGGTATTATCATTTCTGGTCCTTGGATCAAAAAAGGAGGGTTTTACTTGGAGTTCTTTTTGACTATACTGTTGTGCAGTTCTGGATTTCATTATGCTTCTGAGTCCAGGGTAGGGGATACAGAGGATACAATATAGGAAATTCACTGGTGGATTGATTGTAGTTCAAATTTTGTCTTCCTTTCACAATTCGCCTGCTATTTTTTGCTTTACAGTTCTCAGATAGTTCCTCCATGTCTTCTTTACAGGAATTTTAGTTTCATTCAGTGGGAAAGATAGATTGGGGTGTGTTTCTCCACCTTAACCAGAAAAAGGACTTCAATTTTTGGTTACCTATTTTCTACTACTGTAAGAAATCAAATATAAACTAAATATCCAACTTAAATACAATTTGACATACCAACTCCAAGGAATAATATGCAACCATTTCAATTTTAATTAAGAAAACTGCAACACTATGGGTGAATGTTTCTGATATCACATTAGGCTTTTTTTAAAGTGAAACAAAGATATATATATATACACACACTAAGATTACAACCCTGTTAAATAGGTATAGACAGAAAAGATAAAGTTTGCTTAGGGGACCATAGGATTATGGTTTTGTTTATACTTTTTCCTTTTATAAGTATCTTTTTATGTTGTTAGAATTATAAAATTATCATTGTTATGTAATAAACTATATCATGATATATCATGGCCTATAATTATTTTAAAAGTTTATTTTTAAGATCTTTAGGAGAATAAAATGTATTCAGGTGTTAGCTCCATATGGAACTTTAAAAATTATATTCATTTATTCATAATTTTCTAAACCTCAAATCTGCTTCTTTTTCTTTTACACATGGTCTAGTTTCTGCATATGGGCTCAACATAAGTGACAAAATTCAATCCGTAAATTCTGAGGCAAACTGTGTGTTATTTTGACAATCTACCTCTTCTCTTCTGTATTGTTCCTTGTCAGTCTGAATGAGGAATTTTGTGAGTTTGGCCAAGGGCTCTTCAGGTTCAAGCCTGCTACGTAATCTAGGCAGCTCAGTTTGTGATACTTTCTCTTACTTGGTTGTTACTCTTTGCTCTGAGTGTCAGGGAGGAAAACTCAGTCTCCTAGGTAGAAAAGAGAACCAGGATCCAGGGTACCCATTGTCTCTAGGCCAATGCTTCTCAACCTTGGTACTTGTCTTAAACAAAACCATCACTCTCTCAAGGTCATATCTTCCTGAGACCTTGGCAATTTATTTCCACATACATATACTGTTGACTTTGTAAATCTTAAGTTGTGGGTTTCAATTGTTTTTCACCATGTTAAGTATATTTGTTTTCTCCCCTCCCCTAAAAATATACCATTTGAAGAATATTAATTTGGCAATTAAGATGACAAAGACAAAGGGTACCAATAGCCACACTAGAGATATGCTTTAGTCTCTTTACAAAAAAAGGTTTCCAAGTTCATTTTTTCTCTTCCAAAGAGATGTTTTTGTTAGTTTTATTTTCTTTATCTTCATTTGTTTTAATAGGGATCAGTTACTTAGTTTTATTTCCCACTTGTCCAAGATGCTAGCCTCATTCTGGTTTCATGAGGTAGAGATATTTTGAAATTCAGCCTATGTCAAACGGCTCTCTTATTCTCTCTCAAACATGGGGGCACCCAGAACTTGCTGTAATCTGCCTTATATTATATTTATCATGTTTCTGCTCCATTTTATTGGAAGCTTCTTAAGGATAAGTACTGTAACTTACTGCCCTCAGAAACCCCAGGCACATCATACACACTTCCATGGGGAAGACTCATTTATGTGTTTGAGTTAAATTTTTTAGTTGACTTTACTTTAAAAATTAATGTAGTGTATCTTTGGAGCAGTTTTAGATTCACAGCAAGATTGAGCAGAAGGTACAGAGATTTCCCATGTACTCCCTGCCTCCACTAGACTTATTTTAAAACTATTTTAGATTTACTGAAAAATTGAGAAGACAGTGCAGAGTTCCTATATTGCCAGCACCCAGGATCCCCTATTATTAACATCTCACATTAGTATGGTACATTTGTTACAATTAATAAACCAATATTGGTATATTATTATTAGTTAAAGTCCATGGTTTATTCAGATTTTCTTAGATTTTATGTAATGTCCTTCTCTGTTCCAGGATCTCCTTTAGGATATCACATTACATATGTCTTGTCTCCTTAAGTTGACTGTGACAGATTCTCAGACTTTCTTTGTTTTTGATGACCTTAGTAATTTTAAGGAGTATCAGTTGGATATTTTATAGAATGTCCCTCAATTTGGATTTGAAAAACCATGATGTTTTCACGGTCAAAACTGGGTTTTGTAAAGAAGACACAGAGGCGAAGTGCACTTCATAACACCTCATATCAATGGTACATACTATCAACTGATGTTAACTGCAATCACCTGGCTGAGGTAGTGTTTGTCAGGTTTCTCCATGTTACTCCCCACCCACTTCCATGTTCTCCTCTTTGGAAGGAAGTCAGAATGTACAACCCATGCTTAAGGAGTGGGGAGTTATATTCTACTACTTTGAGGGAGGAATTTTAACCCATTGAATAAATTAAATACCAATTAGTCTTTATTGATGTAAATAAATAATTGAATAATTAAGTAAATGGGATGGAAGGAATACTTCCTCCTTAAACTTTCAATTATTACATATGGAAAGGAAGAGAGACAGAGAACATCACCATTCAGAAAGTACAACAGTAATAGGTGTTGCAGAAGAGATCCACTAATGGATGCTAAAATTAGTAGGCAAATGTTTGAAGAAAAACAGGACTTGCATAGTATCAAAGTATTTACCCCAAGATATTTGTCTACTATACAGTATATCAAAGGGAAACACAGTAACTTTATAGTGGAAAAACCCTAAAGACACTAAAGAAATCAACTTAACCGAGTGGTCACAGTAAACATCATCAGCAATAAGACATATTGACATCATGAACCTCTTGATATGAGGCACTGAGTAGGAATTTTGGTGGGAATGTAAATGGAATTGTTACTTATTTTTTTTTGAATCTTTGGGATTTTCTACATAGACAATGATGTCATCTGAAAAGACAGTTTTGTTTCTTCCTCACAAATCTGTAACCTTTTATTTCCTTTTCTCATATTACTGCAATAGCTAAGACAGGCAGTACAATGTTGAATAGGAGTGATGAGAGGAGACATCCTTGCCTTGGTTCTGATCTTAGAGGGAAAGCATTCAGTGTCTTACATTTAAGTATGACATTAGCTGTAGGTTTTCTTTAGATATTCTTTATCAAATTGAGGAAGTGTCCAGTTTTCTGAGAATTTTTTAAGTGAATATTAGATTCTGTCAAATGCTTTTTCTGCATTAATTTAAATGATAATTGAATTTTTCTTATCCAGCCTATTGAATACCTTGAATGGTCTTTAAATGTTGAACCAGCCTTGCATACCTGTGATAAATCCCACTTGGTTGTGGTGTATGATTTTTTTATACATTGTTTAATTCAATTTTGATAATTTTTGAGGATTTTTGCATCTATATTCTTGAGAGATATTGATCCATAGCTTTCCTTTCTTGCAATGTATTTATATGATATTAGAGTAATGTTGGTTTCATAGAATGAGTAGGGAACTGTTTTCTCTGTTTTATTTTCTGGAAGAGATTGTAGAGAATAGGTATCATTTCTTCCTTAAATATTTGTTAGAATTCACCAACGAAACCTCTGGGCCTTGTGTTTCTTTTTAGGGAGAAAAATAAATTTAATGTTTAATTATTTAAAATTATTTACTTTTAATTATTAATTGTTCATTCAATTTCTTTAATAGATAAAACCCTATTCAGATTACTTCTTTAATAGATATAGTACTATTTCAGACATAGACCTATTCAGAGTTTTGGTTATTTGTGTCTTTCAAGGAATTGGTCCATTTCATTCAAGCTATCAAATTTGTGGGCATAGAATTTCTCATATTTCATTATTATCCTTTTAATATTCATGGGCTCAGCAGTGATATCCCCTTTTCCATTTCTCATATTAGTAATTTGTGTCTTCTCTCTTTTTTTCGTTGGTTAGCCTGGCTAGATATCTACAGTTTTATTCATCTTTTCTCTGTTTCTCTATGTTTTTCTGTTTTCAATCCCATTTCTTTTCTTCCACTTGCTTGATGCTTAAATTGCTCTTCCATCTCTAGTTTCATAGTTGAAAACTTAGATTATTGATTATTATTATCCTTTATCTTTTCTAATATATGAACTTAATACTGTAAATTTCCCACTAAATGTTATTTCTGCTGGTATCCCGCATAAATTGTATTTTCATTTTCATTTAGTTCAAAATATTAAAAAAATTATTTGGAGACTTCTTCTTTGAGCCAATCATTATTTGGAGATGTGTTTTTTCATCTCCAAATATTTTGGGCGTTTCCAGCTATCTTTCTTGTTAATTGCCTTCTAGTTTTATTCCTTTGTGCTTTGAGAACATACTATTTTTTAAACTTGTAAAGGTGTGTTTTATGGCTCAGAATGTGATCTATCTTGGTGAATGTTCCATGTGAGCTTGGGAAGAATGTGGATTCTGCTGTTGTTGGATGAAGCATTCTACATATGTCAATGAGATCCAGCTGATTACTGCAGCTGTTGAGCTCAATTATATCCTTACTAATTTTCTGCTTGCTTGATTTATCAATTACTGAAAAAGGAGAGTTGAAGACTTGAATTATAATAGTAGCTTTGCATATTTCTCCTTGCAGTTATATCAGTTGTTTTTTTTTTTTTTGTCTCAAGTATTTTGATGTTGTTTTGGGAGAACAATATGAAGGACTGTTATATTTCCTTGGAGAATTGACCCCTTTAGCATTATGTAATACTCCTCTCCATCCCTGATAAGTTTCCTTGCTCTGAAGTCAGCTTTTTCTGAAATTAATATAGCTACTCCAGCTTTCCTTTAGTTAGTATTAGCATGTGTATCTTTCTGCATTCCTTGTCATTTTTTGTTGTTGTTATGGCCGTATACTCACAACATAAAATTCACCATTTAACCATTTTAAAGTGTACAATTCAGTGGCATTTAGTACACTGACAATGCTGTGCGACATTCACAACTATCAAGTCCCAGAACATGTTCATCACCCCAAAAGGAAACTACTCATTAAGCAGTCACTCTACAATCCCCTCTCCTCCTGGCCCTTGGATACAATTAATCCACTTTCTGTCTGTCTCTATGGATTTGTCTATTCTGGATATTTCATATAAATGGGATTATATAATATGTGGCCTTTTGTATCTGGTTTCTTTCACTTAGCATAATGTTATCAAGGTTCATCCATGTTGGAGCATATATCATTACTTCACTCCTTGCTATTTTCAAATAGTATCCCATTGCATGAATAAACCACATTTCGTTTGTTCATTTATTTGTTGACAAACATTTGGGTTGTTTCTACCTTATGGTAATTGTGAATGCTGCTATTAACATTTGTGTACAAGTTTTTGCTTGAACACCTGTTTTAATTCTTATGGATATATACCTAAGAGTAGATATGCTGAGTCATAGGCCAAGTTTAACACTTTGAAGAACCACCAAACTGTTTTCTACAGCAGCTGCATCATTTTCTATTCACACCAGCAATGTGTGATGGTTCCAGTGTCTTCATGCCCTTGTCAACACTTGCCATTTTCTATGTATATATATATTATATATATATAATATATATATATATATATATTTTGGTTGCATTGGGTCTTCATTGCTGCGTGCTGGCTTTCTCTAGTTGCAACCAGCAGGGGCTACTCTTTGTTGTGGTGCGTGGGCTTCTCACTGTGGTGGCTTTTCTTGTTGTAGAACATGGGCTCTAGGCATATGGACTCAGTAGTTGCGGCATGCTGGCCCTAGAGCACAGGCTCAGTATTTGTGGTGCATGGGCTTAGTTGCTCCGTGGAATGTGGGATCTTCCTGGACCAGGGATCAAACCAGTGTCCCCTGCATTGGCAGGTGGATTCTTAACCACTGCACCACCAGGGAGGTCCCCTATTTTTTTTTTCTATTATTGCCATCCTGGTGTATGTGAAGTGGTATCTCATTGTGGTTTTTATTTCCATTTCCCTCATGACTAATTATATTGAATATTTTTTCATGTATTTATTAGTCACTTTTACCTTTTTTTTTTGAGAAATGTCAATTCAAGTCCTTTGTTTATTTTTAAATTGGGTTGCTTGTTTTTTTGTTGTTGAGTGGTAAGAGTTCTTTATGCTGGATTCTATGCACTTATCAGATATATAGTTTAAAAATATTTTCTTCCATTCTGTGAATTGTCTTCTATATTTCTTGGTAATGTCCTTGGCTGCACGAAAGTTTTTAATTTTGAGGAAGCCCAATTTATTTTTTTCCTTTGGTTTCCAAGAAACCATTGCCAAATCCAAGGTCATGAGAGCATATCCTTGTATTTTCTTCTAAAGGTTTTATAGTTTCAGACCTTTTGTCTAGAATTTTGATCCACTTTGAGAGCTTTTAAAATTGTTCTGTATATGATGTAATGTCAGGGTCCAACTTCATTCTTTGACATGTGGACATCAATTTGTTCTGACAGTATTAGATTTTTATGGTTTTAGCTCTTATATTTAGCTATTTGATCTACTTTGATTTAATTTTTATATGGCATAAAGTGAGGATCCAACATCATTCTCTTAAATCTAGATATCCATTTGCCCCAAAACAATTTGTTGAAGAGACTACTTCTTCCCTATTGAATGATCTTCACACCATTGTCAAAAATTAATTGACCATCAATGTATGGGTTTATTTCTGGGCTCTCAATTCTATTCTATTGATCTAT
Organism: Balaenoptera physalus; assembly: GCF_965194825.1. Taxonomy (NCBI): domain Eukaryota; kingdom Metazoa; phylum Chordata; class Mammalia; order Artiodactyla; family Balaenopteridae; genus Balaenoptera; species Balaenoptera physalus. The sequence goes on along the minus strand of NC_138903.1, from coordinate 57,622,193 downwards.
ATGTCTATCCTATGCTGGTATCACACTGTTTTTTTATTGTGTCTTTAAAGTAAGGTTTTAAATTAGGAAACATGAGTCCTCCCATTTTGTTCTTCTTTTTCAAGAATGTTTCAACTACCTGGGATCCCTTGCAATTTCACATAAATGTTAGGATCACCTTTTTAATTTCTGCAAAACACATTGTTAGGATTTTGATAGGGATGGCATTGAATCTGCAGATTGCTTTAGGGGAGTATTGCCATCTTAAAAATATTAAGTCTTCCAATTTATTTATGTAGGCTTTCTTTAAATTATTTCAACAATGTATTATAGTTTTCAGTCTTGCACCTCATTTGTTAAATGTATTCCTAAGTATTTATTCTTTTTGATGCTATTGTAAGCATAATTGTTTTCTTAATTTTCGTTTCAGATTGTTCATTGTCAGTGTATAGAAATACAATTGATTTTTGCATGTTATTTTATACCCTGAAACTTTGCTGAATCCATTTATTAACACTAATAGGTTTTTGTGTGTGTACTCTTCAGGATTTCGTATATATAGGACCATGTAATTTGTGAAGAGAGATAGTTTTTACTTCTTTATTCAAAATTTGGTTGTCTCATTTCTTTTTCTTGCCTAAATACACTGGCTAGAACTTTCAGTACAATGTTGAATAGCAGTGGCAAAAGCAGGATTCCTTGAATAGCTCCTGCGTTTAGCGGGGAAAGCTTTCAGTTTTTCATCATTGAATATGATGTTAACTATGTGCTTGTCATTAAAACATCATTTATCAAGGAAGAAGTTTCTTTGTATTCCTAGGTTTCTGAGTGTTTTTATTATGAAAGGGTGTTGGATTTTGCCAAATGCCTTTTCTGTGTCAGTTGAGATGATTATGTGGTTTTTTCCCTTCCCTTCAAAGTCAAGTATTACTTTGATTTTCATATTTTGAACCACCCTAACAATCCTGGGATAAATCCCACTCGGTCATGGTTTATGATCCTTTTAATATTCTGCTGGATTCCATTTTTTAGCATTTTGTTGAGGACTACTGTATCTACAGTCATCCCTTGATATCCACAGGGGACTGATCTCAGGACCTGCTGCAGGTACCAAGATCCACGGAGGCTTAAGTCTCATAGTTGGCCCTCTGAATCCATGGTACTGCATTCATGGATTCAACCACTCGCAGATCAGGTAGTACTGTAGGATTTATTGAAAAAAATCCGCATATAGGTAGACCGGTGCAGTTCAAACCCACATTGTTCAAGAGTCAACTATATGTTCATAAAGGATATTGGTCTGTAGTTTACTTTATTTGTGTTGTTTCCACCTGGTTTTGGTGTTAGGGTAATACTAATAGAATGAGTTACAAAGAATGGTGATTCTTCGAAAAGATCAGCAAAATTGAAGAGCATTAAGCTAGAATGACTAAGAAATAGAGGGAGAAAACATAATTAACTAAAACTAGAAAAGTTGGGACATAACTATGGATCTTACACTTAATCTAGCTGAAGATTTGTCAATTTGGAGATATTTTCTAAAGACTAACTTTTGTTTTTGGAGATTTTGCTCTACTGTTTTTCTATTTTCTTTTTCATTTATTCGTTCTTATATTTGTTATTTTATTTTTTTCTGCCAGATTTGCATTTAGTTTGCTCTTCATTTTCCGGTTACTTTAGGCATAAAGTTAGGTTGTCGTTTTGAGACCTTTCTTCATTTTTAAAATTGAGGTAAAATACACAGAGCATATAAAGTTTATCATCTTAACCATTTTTAAGTGTATTGTTTAGAAGTTTTAAATAAAATTACATTATTGTGCAACCAATATCCAGAACTTTTTCATCTTTCAAAACTTAATTTCTATACACACTAAACATCAACACCCCATTTCTCCTTTCCCTTAGCTCCTGACAACCACAATTCTACTTTCTATTTTTATGAGTTTGACAACTCTCAGTACTTCATATAAATGAAATCATATAGTACCTGTATTTTTGTGACTGGGTTATTTCAGTTAGGATAATGTTTTCAATATACATCCACATTGTAGCATATGTTAGAATTCCCTTCCTTTTTAATTTATATTTTAAATGCAATATTCCACTGTATGCATATAGCACATTTTGTTTATCAGTTCATCTGCCAATGGACTTTGAATTGCTTCCACCTTTTGGCAGTTGTAAATAATGCTTCTATGAACATGGGTGCACAAATATCTTTTTAAGACCCTGCTTTCAGCATTTTTAGATATATAACGAGAAGTGGTGTTGCATAGGTTTTATGGTGATTATATTTTAAATGTCTATATTTTAATTTTTTGAGGAATTGTCACACTGCATTTCATAATAGTTGCACCATTTTACATTTCCACCAACGGTGCCCATTGTTTCCAATTTCTCCATATCCTCACCAACATTTGTTATTTTCTGCTTTTTCATTTTTGTTTTTGATAGCAGCCATCCTAATGGGTTTGAGGTAATATCTCATTGTGATTTTAATTTGCATTCCCTAATGATTAGTGATATTGAACTCTTTTCATATACCTGTTGACAAGTTGTATATTTTCTTTGGAAAAATACCTGGTCAAATCCTTTGCCCAGTTTTTAAGCTGGTTATTTGTTTTGTTGTTGTTGTTGTTGAGTTGTAGAGTTCTTTATATAAACTGGATATTAAACTCTTGTCAGATATATGATTTGCAAATAAGTTCTCCCATTCTTAAAACATTTCACTTTGTTGATTGTGTAATTTGATGCATGGTTTTTTTCAGGGGGGGGAAATGTAGTTCAATTTATTTATTTATTGCCTCTACTCTTGGTGTCATATCCAAGAAATCATTTTTAAATCCAGTGTCATGAAGATTTCTCCCTTATATTTTCTAAGAATTCTATAGTTTTAGATTATATGTTTAGATCTTTGAGCCATTTTGAGTTAACTTTTGTATATGGAATAAGGGAGGGGTCCAGTTTTTTTCTTTTGCATGTGGAATCCAGTTTTCCCAATCCTATTTGTAGAAAAGAATTTTTCACATCGAATTATTTTGGTACCCTTGTCAAAAATCATTTGACCATGTATGAGAGGGTTTATTGTGGGGCTGTCTATTCTATTTCACTGGTGTATATGTATGTGTTTATGCCAGTACTTCACTGTTTTGATTACTGTAGATTTGTAACAAGTTTTGAAATCAGGAAATGTGAGATCTCCCAATTTGTTCTTCTTTTTCAAGATTGTTTTGGCTATTTGGTGTCCCTTGAGATTCCATACGAATTTTAGGATGGATTTTTCTATTTATGCAAAAATTGCTATTGGTATTTTGATAGGAATTGGATTAAACATATAAATTTTTATTTCCTCCTCATTTTGTTTCTTTGGTTGGTTAATTCTGTTGGTGGTTACCATGAGCCTTAGTATTAACATCCTGAATTTATAGAATTCTACTTTGAATTGATAACCAACTTAGTTTAACATCACAAAATTTACCAGCTTCTACACAGCTCTGGCATCAACTATGTGGTTATTGTCAAAAATTACATCTTTATATATTGTATGCTCCTTATCATAGATTTAGAGTTATTGTTTTATAAATTTCTCTTTTAAATTACATAGGGAAAAGGAGGAGTTTTAAACAAAATTGCATAGGAAAAGGAAGAATTATAAACAAAATATACTGGCCTTTTATTTAACTATGTAGTTACCTTTACTGATGTTCTGTATTTCTTTATATGGTCTCATATTATTGTGTAAGGTTCTTTAATTTCATCCTGAAGAACTCCCTGAGCATTTTATGTAGGGCAAATCTACTAGCAAACATCTTCCTCAGCTTTTGTTTTATGGGAATGTCTTAAATTCTCCTTCATTTTTTTTTTTTAGAAATTTGCGTTCTTTTATTTATTTATTTATTTATTTATTTATTTATTTATGACTGTGTTGAGTCTTCGTTTCTGTGCTAGGGCTTTCTCTAGTTGCGGCAAGTGGGGACCACTCTTCATCACGGTGCGCGGGCCTCTCACCATCACGGCCTCTCTTGTTGCAGAGCACAGGCTCCAGACGCGCAGGCTCAGTAATTGTGGCTCACGGGCCCAGTTGCTCCATGGCATGTGGGATCTTCCCAGACCAGGGCTCGAACCCGTGTCCCCTGCATTGGCAGGCAGATTCTCAACCACTGCGCCACCAGGGAAGCCCCTCTCCTTCATTTTTTAAGGGATAGTTTTTCCTGATGTAGAATTCTTGGTTGAGCTTTTTCTTTTACTACTTTAAATATGTCATCCCACTGCCTTCTTTTTTTTTATATACATTTTTTTCACACTCTTTTCCATTATGGTTTATTACAGGATACTGAATATAGTTCCCTGTGTTACACAGTAGGGCCTTGTTGTTTATCCATCCTATATATAATAGTTTGCATCTGCTAACCACAAACCCCCAATACCTCCCTCCCCCATCCCCCTCCCCCTTGGCAAACATGAGTCTTTTCTCTATGCCTGTGAGTCTGCTTCTGTTTTATAAATAAGTTTACTTTTGTCATATTTTAGATTTCACATGTAAGTTATATCATATGATATTTGTCTTTCTCTTTCTGACTTGCTTCAATTAATATGATAATCTCTAGGTCCACCTGCATTGCTGCAAATGGCATTATTTCACTTTTTATCGCTGAGTAATATTCCATTATATATATATATATATATATATATATATATATATATATATATATATATATACCACATCTTCTTCATTCATCTTTCCATGGGTATTTAGGTTGCTTTCATGTCTTGGCTATTGTAAATAGTGCTGCTATGAACATAGGGGCGCATGTGTCTTTTTGAAATAGAGTTTTGTCTGGATATATACCCAGGAGTGGAATTCCTGGATCATATGACAACTCTGTTTTTAGGTTTTTAAGGAACCTTCATACTGTTTTCTATTGTGGCTGCACCAATTTGCATTCCCGCCACAGTGTAGGAGGGTTCACTTTATTATTATTATTATTATATATATAAATATATTTTTTGGCTGTGTCAAATCTTAGTTGTGGCAAGCAGGATCTTCGTTGTGGCAAGTGGGATTTTAGTTGCAGCGTGCAGGGTTCTCTCTAGTTGTGGTTTGTGGGGTTTTTGTGTGTTTTTTTTTTTCTCTCTCTCTCTAGTTGTGGTGCACGGGCTTCAGGGCGTAAGGCCTCTGTAGTTGTGGCACACAGGCTTAGTTGCCCCGAGGCATGCAGGATCTTAGTTCCACAAACAGGGATCAAACCTGCGTCTCCTGCACTAGAAGGCGGATTCTTTACCACTGGACCACCAGGGAAGCCTCCAGGATGGTTCCCTTTAAGAGAGGGCTTTTTATATATACATATTTTTTAACATCTTTATTGGAGTATAATTGCTTTACAATCTTGCCTTAGTTTCTGCTGTAAAACAAAGTGAATCAGCTATATGCATATGGATATCCCCATATTCCCTCCCTCTTGCGTCTCCCTCCCACCCTCCTTATCCCACCCCTCTAGGTATTTGCAAAGCACGGAGCTGATCTCCCTGTGCTATGCAGCTGCTTCTCACTAGCTATCTATTTTACATTTGGTAGTGCATATATGTCCATGCCACTCTCTCACTTCATCCCAGCTTACCCTTCCCCCTCCCCATGTCCTCAAGTCCATTCTCTATGTCTGTGTCTTTATTCCTGTCCTGCCCATAGGACCTTCAGAACCATTTTGTTTTTTTTTAGATTATATATATGCGTGTTAGCATAAAGTAATTGTTTTTCTCTTACTGACTTACTTCACTCCGTATGACAGTCTCTAGGCCCATCCACCTCACTACAAATAACTCAATTTTGTTTCTTTTTATGGCTGAGTAATATTCCGTTGTACATATGTGCCACATCTTCTTTATCCATTCATCTGTTGATGGACACTTAGGTTACTATCATGTCCTGGCTATTGTAAATAGTGCTGCAATGAACATTGTGGTACATGACTCTTTTTTTTGTTGTTCTTAGTTTCTGCTTTATAACAAAGTGAATCAGCTATACATATGCATATATCCCCATATCTCCTCCCTCCTACGTCTCCCTCTCAATCTCCGTATCCCACCCCTCTAGGTGATCAAAAAGCACTGAGCTGATCTCCCTGTGCTATGTGGCTGCTTCCCACTAGCTATCTATTTTACATTTGGTAGTGTATATATGTCCATGCAACTCTCTCACTTCATCTAAGCTTACCCTTACCCCTCTCTGGGTCCTCAAGTCCATTCTGTACATCTGTGTCTTTATTCCTACATGACTCTTTTTGAATTATGGTTTATTCAGGGTATATGCTCAGTAGTGGGATTGCTGAGTCATAAGGTACTACTATTTTTAGTATTTTAAGGCACCTCCATACTGTTCTCCATAGTGGCTGTATCAATTTATATTCCCAACAACAGTGCAAGAGGGTTCCCTTTTATCCACACTCTCTCCAGCTTTTATAGTTTGTAGATTTTTTGATGACGGCCATTCTGACTGGTGTGAGGTGATACCTCATTGTAGTTTTGATTTGCATTTCTCTAATGATTAGTGATGTTGAGCATCTTTTCATGTGTTTGTTGGCAATCTGTATATCTTCTTTGGAGAAATGTCTATTTAGGTCCTATGCCCATATTTTGATTGCGTTGTTTGGTTTTTTGATACTGAGCTGCATGAGCAGCTTGTATATTTTGGAGATTAATCCTTTGTCAGTTGCTTCATTTGCAAATATTTTCTCCCATTCTGAGGGTTGTCTGTTCATCTTTTTTATGGTTTCCTTAGCTGGGCATAAGCTTTTAACTTTCATTAGGTCACATTTGTTTATTTTTGTTATTATTTCCATTCCTCTAGAAGGTGGGTCAAAAAGGATCTTGCTGTCATTTATGTCATAGAATGGTCTGCCTATATTTTCATCAAAGAGTTTTATAGTGTCTGACCTTACATTTAGATCTTTCAACAATTTTGAGTTTATTTTTGTTTGTGGTGTTAGGAAGTGTTCTAATTTCATTCTTTTACATGTAGATGTCCAGTTTTCCCAGCACCACTTATAGAAGAGGCTGTCTTTCCTCCATTGTATACTCTTGCCTCCTTTATCAAAGATAAGGTGACCATAGGTGTGTGGGTTTATCTCTGGGGTTTCTATCCTGCTCCATTAACCTATATTTCTATTTTTGTGCCAGTACCATGCTGTCTTGATTACTGTAGCTTTGTACTATAGTCTGAAGTCTGGGAGCCTGATTCCTCCAGCTCCGTTTTTCTTTGTCAAAATTGCTGTGGCTATTCAGGGTCTTTTGTATTTCCATGCAAATTGTGAAATTTTTTGTTCTAGTTCTATGAAAAATGCCATTGGTAGTTTGATAAGGATTGCATTGAATCTGTAGATTGCTTTGGGTAGTATAGTCATTTTCACAATGTTGATTCTTCAAATCCAGGGCCATGGTATATCTCTCCATCTGTTTGTATCATCTTTAATTTCTTTCATCAGTGTCTTATAGTTTTCTGCATAGAGGTCTTTTGTCTCCTTAGGTAGGTTTATTCCTAGGTATTTTATTCTTTTTGTTGCAGTGGTAAATGGGAGTGGTTCTTTAATTTCTCTTTCAGATTTTTCATCATTAGTGTATAGGAATGCAAGAGATTTCTGTGCATTAATTTTGTATCTTGCTACTTTACCTAATCATTGATTAGCTCTAGTAGTTTTCTGGTGGCATCTATGATTTTCTATGTATAGTATCATGTCATCTGCAAACAGTGACAGACTTACTTCTTCTTTCCTGATTTGGATTCCTTTTATTTCTTTTTCTTCTATGACTGCTGTGGCTAAAACTTCCAAAACTATGTTGAATAATAGTCGTGAGAATGAGCAACCTTGTCTTGTTCCTGATCTTAGTGGAAATGGTTTCAGTTTTTCACCATTGAGAACATTGTTGGCTGTGGGTTTGCCATATATGGCCTTTATTATGTTGAGGTAGATTCCCTGCATGCCTAATTTCTGGAGAGTTTTTATCATAAATGTGTGAATTTTGACAAAACTTTTGCTGCATCTATTGAGATGATCACATAGTTTTTATCCTTCACTTTTTTAATATGGTGTATTACATTGATTGATTTGCGTATATTGAAGAATCCTTGCATTCCTGGGATATACCCCACTTGATCATGGCGTATAATCCTTTTAATGTGCTGTTGGACTCTGTTTGCTAGTATTTTTTTAAGATTTTTGCATCTATGTTCATCAGTGATATTGGCCGGTAGTTTTCTTTCTTTGTGACATTTTTGTCTGGTTTTGGTATCAGGGTGATGGTGGCCTTGTAGAATGAGTTTGGGAGTATTCCTCTCTCTGCTATATTTTGGAAGATTTTGAGGATAGGTGTTAGCTCTTCTCTAAATGTGTGATAGAATTTGCTTGTGAATCCATCTGGTCCTGGGCTTTTGTTTGTTGGAAGATTTTAAATCACAGTCTCAATTTCAGTGCTTGTGATTGGTCTTTTTATATTTTCTATATCTTCCTGGTTCAGTCTCAGAATGTTGTACTTTTCTAAGAATCTGTCCATTTCTTCCAGGTTGTCCATTTTATTGGCATATAGTTGCTTGTAGTAATCTCTCATGATCCATTGTATTTCTGCAGTGTCAGTTGTTACTTCTCCTTTTTCATTTATAATTCTATTGTTTTGAGTCTTCTCCCTTTTTTTTCTTTATGAGTATGACTATTGCTTTATCAATTTTGTTTTTGTTTATCTTCTCAAAGAACCAGCTTTTAGTTGTATTGATCTTTGCTATCATTTCCTTCATTTCTTTTTCATTTATTTCTGATCTGATCTCTATGACTTCTTTCCTTCTGCTAACTTTGGGAATTTTTTTGTTCTTTTTCTCTAATTGCTTTAGGTGTAAGGTTAGGTTGTTTATTTGAGATGTTTTTTGTTTCTTGAGGTAGGATTGTATTGCTATAAACTTTCTTTTTAGAACTGCTTTTGCTGCATCCCATAGGTTTTGGGTTGTTGTGTTTTCATTGTCATTTGTTTCTAGGTATTTTTTGATTTTTTCAGTGAACTCTTGGCTATTTAGTAGCATATTGTTCAGCCTGCATGTGTTTGTATTTTTTACAGTTTTATTCCTGTAATTGATATCTAGTCTCATAGCATTGTGGTCGGAAAAGATACTTGATATGATTTCAATTTTCTTAAATTTACCAAAGCTTGATTTGTGGTCCAAGGTATGATCTATCCTGGAGAATGTTTCAGAAGCACTTGAGAAGAAAGTGTATTCTGTTGTTTTTGGATGGAATGTCCTTTAAATATCAATTAAGTCCGTCTTTTTCAATGTATCGTTTAAAGCTTGTGTTTCCTTATTTATTTTCATTTTGGATGATCTGTCCATTGGTGAAAGTGGGGTGTTAATGTCCCCTACTATTATTGTGTCACTGTTGATTTACCCTTATATGGATGTTAGAATTTTCCTTATTTATTGAGGTGCTCTTATGTTGGGTGCATAAATATTTACTATTATTATATCTTCTTGGATTGATCCCTTGATCATTATGTAGTGTCCTTCTTTGTCTCTCTAATAGTATTTATGTTACAGTCCATATTGTCTGATATGAGTATTTCTACTCCAGCTTTCTTTTGATTTCCATTTGCATGGAATATCTTTTTCCATCCTGTCAGTTTTAGTCATACATGTCTGTAGCTCTGAAGTGGGTCTCTTGCAGACAGCATATATATGGGTCTTATTTTTGTATCCATTCAGCCAGTCTATGTCTTTTGATTGGAGCATTTAGTTCATTTACATTTAAGGTAATTATCAATATGTATGTTCCTATTACCATTTTCTTAATTGTTTTGGGTTTGTTTTTGTAGGTCTTTTCCTTCTCCTCTGTTTCGTGCCTAGAGAAGTTCCTTCAGCATTTGTTGTAGTGTTGGTTTGGTGGTGCTGAATTCTCTTAACTTTTGCTTGTCTGTAAAGGTTTTAATTTCTCTGTCGAATCTGAATGAGGTCCTTGCTGGGTAGAGTAATCTTGGTTGTATGTTTTTCCCTTTCATCACTTTAAATATATCCTACCGCTCCCTTCTTGCTTGCAGAGTTTGTGCTGAAAGATCAGCTGTTAACCTTATGGGGATTCCCTTGTATGTTATTTGTTCTTTTTCCCTTGCTGCTTTTAATATTTTTCTTTGTATTTAATTTTTGATAGTTTGATTAATATGTGTTTTGGCATGTTTCTCTTTGGGTTCATCCTGTATGGTACTCTCTGTGCTTCCTGGACTTGATTGACTATTTCCTTTCCCGTGTTTGGGAAGTTTTAGACTATTATCTCTCCAAATATTTTTTCAGACCCTTTCTTTTTCTCTTCTTCTGGTATCCCTATCATTTGAATGTTGGTGCATTTAGTGTTGTCCCAGAGATCTCCGAGACTGTCCTCAAATCTTTTCATTCTTTTTTCTTTATTCTGCTCCCTGGCAGTTATTTCCACCATTTTATCTTCCAGCTCACTTTTCCATTCTTCTGCCTCAGTTATTTTGCTATTGATTCCTTCTACAGTATTTTTAATTTCTGTAATTGTGTTGTTCATCACTATTTGTTTGCTCTTTAGTGCTTCTAGGTTCTTGTTAAATGTTTCTTATATTTTCTCCATTCTGTTTCTGAGCTTTTGGATCATCTTCACTATCATTATTCTGAATTCTTTTTCAGGTAGGTTGCTTATTTCTTCTTCATTTATTTGGTCTTGTAGGTTTTTACCTTGCTCCTTCGTCTGTAACATATCTTTTTGTTGTTTCTTTTCTTTTTTTTTTTTTTTTGATGTGTGGTATTGTACTCCTGTCTTACCTGTTTTTGGTCCTGAGACGTCCAGCACTGGAATTTGCAGGCAGTTGGAGAGAGCCAGGTCTTGGTGCTAAGATGATGTTCTCTGGGAGGCCTCACTCTGATTCATATTCCCTGGGGTCTGACGTTCTCTGTTAGGCCAGTGCTTTGGACTTGGAGCTCCCACCACAGGAGCTCAGGCTTGTTTTCCTGCCTGGGAACCAAGATCTCACAAGCTTCATGGTGTGGTAAAAGAAAAAGAGAATAAAAGAAAGAAAGAAAGAAAAAAGTAGCAGTACAATATCAAAGAATAAAAAACAAAATAAAATTGGAAAGATAAAAAATATATTAGGAAAAATAAAACTATAATTGAAACAACCGGTCACTGGGGGTTCCTCCCATCCCCTTAGGTGTCTGTGGTCCCCCACCAGTGGCTGGTAGGCACTCTAGTTTTGAGGAGACACGAATTCTGTGTCCTCCTACTATGCCATCTTGTCTCTGCTCCCCATCCCACTGCCTTCTGCTTTCCATGATGTCAAATGAGAAATTGGCTGTTAATCTTATTTATAATCCCTTGTGCATGCTTCCTGCTTTCAAAGTTTTTCTCTTTGTCTTTAGCTTCTGATGGCTTAAAATTCATCTGAGTGTGGGTCATTTTTGCATTTTTCCTACATATAGTTTTTATATGTATAGATTCATGCTTTTCATCATATTTGAGAAATTTACAATTATAGTTTTTTTTTCTGTCTTTCTCTCTTTCCTTCTGGTATTCGCATTGTATGTATGTTGGTATGCTTGATGGTGTCCCTGATATTCCTTACACTGTTTATTTTTCTTCATCCTCTTGTCTTTCTGATCTTCAGATTAGATAATTTCAATAGACTTAACTTTAGATATAATGGTTCTTTCTTCTATTTCACAATATATTTTGAAATCCTCCAGTCAATTTATTATTTTAGCTATTGTACTTTTCACCTCCAGAATTTTTATTCTTTTTAATAATTTCTGTATTTTTATTGATATTCTCTATTTGTTCAGAAAATGTTCTTATTTCTGTAATCAGTTTCCATCGTTTCTTTTAGGTGTTGGAACATATTTAACATGGTAGTTTTAAAGTATTTGTATAGTAAGTCTAATGTCTAGGCTTCTTAAAGGAAGGCTTCTATCAAATTGTTTTTTTCCTACAAATGGGCTATGCTTTTCCACTTCTTTTTATTCCTTATTTTTTGTTGAAAACTTGAAATGTAGAATATTTTTTTAACATCTTTATTGAAGTATAATTGCCTTAAAATGGTGTGTTAGCTTCTGCTTTATAACAAAGTGAATCAGTTATACATATACTATATGTTCCCATTTCTCTTCCCTCTTGCATCTCCCTCCCTCCCAGCCTCCCCGTCCCACCCCTCTAGGTGGTCACAAAGCACCGAGCTGATCTCCCTGTGCTATGCGGCTGCTTCCCACTAGTTATCTATTTTACATTTGGTAGTGTATATATGTCCATGACACTCTCTTACCCTGTCACATCTCACCCCACCCCCTCCCCATATCCTCAAGTCCATTCTTTAGTAGGTCTGTGTCTTTATTCCCGTCTTGCCACTAAGGTCTTCGTGGCCTTTTTTTTTCCCCCCCCTTAGATTCCGTATATATGTGTTAGCATACTGTATTTGTTTTTCTCTTTCTGACTTACTTCACTCTGTATGACAGACTCTAACTCCATCCACCTCATTACAAATACCTCCATTTCATTTCTTTTTATGGCTGAGTAATATTCCATTGTATATATGTGCCACATCTTCTTTATCCATTCATCTGTCGATGGACATTTAGGTTGCTTCCATGTCCTGGCTATTGTAAATAGAGCTGCAATGAACATTTTGGTACATGACTCTTTTTGACCCATGGTTTTCTCAGGGTATATGCCCAGTATTGGGATTGCTGGGTCGTATGGTAGGTCTATTTGTAGTTTTTTAAGGAACCTCCATACTGTTCTCCATAGTGGCTGTATCAATTTACATTCCCACCAACAGTGCAAGAGTGTTCCCTTTCCTCCACACCCTCTCCAGCATTTATTGTTTCTAGAGTTTTTGATGATGGCCATTCTGACCGGTGTGAGATGATATCTCATTGTAGTTTTGATTTGCATTTCTCTAATGATTAATGATGTTGAGCATTCTTTCATGTGTCTGTAGGCCATCTGTATATCTTCTTTGGAGAAATGTCTATTTAGGTCTTCTGCCCATTTTTGGATTGGGTTGTTCGGTTTTTTGTTAATGAGCTGCATGAGCTGCTTGTAAATCTTGGAGATTAATCCTTTGTCAGTTGCTTCATTAGCAAATATTTTCTCGCATTCTGATGGTTGTCTTTTGGTCTTGTTTATGGTTTCCTTTGCTGTGCAAAAGCTTTTAAGTTTCATTAGGTCCCATTTGTTTATTTGTGTTCTTATTTCCATTTCTCTGGGAGCTGGGTCAAAAAGAATCTTGCTGTGATGTATGCGTATATTGAAGAATCCTTGCATTCCTGGGATAAACCCCACTTGATCATGGTGTATAATCCTTTTAATGTGCTGTTGGATTCTGTTTGCTAGTATTTTGTTGAGGATTTTTGCATCTATGTTCATCAGTGATATTGGCCTGTAGTTTTCTTTCTTTATGACATCTTTGTCTGGTATTGGTATCAGGGTGATGGTGGCCTCGTAGAATGAGTTGGGGAGTGTTCCTCCCTCTGCTATATTTTGGAAGAGTTTGAGAAGGATAGGTGTTAGCTCTTCTCTAAATGTTTGACAGAATTCACCTGTGAAGCCATCTGGTCCTGGGCTTTTGTTTGTTGGAAGGTTTTTAATCACAGTTTCAATTTCAGTGCTTGTGATTGGTCTGTTCATATTTTCTATTTCTTCCTGGTTCAGTCTCTGCAGGTTGTGCATTTCTAAGAATCTGTCCATTTCTTCCAGGTTGTCCATTTTACTGGCATAGAGTTGCTTGTAGTAATCTCTCATGATCTTTTGTATTTCTGCAGTGTCAGTGGTTACTTCTCCTTTTTCATTTCTAATTCTATTGATCTGAGTCTTCTCCCTTTTTCTCTTGATGAGTCTGGCTAATGGTTTATCAATTTTGTTTATCTTCTCAAAGAACCAGCTTTTAGTTTCATTGAGTTTTGCTATTGTTTCCTTCATTTCTTTTTCATTTATTTCTGACCTGATCTTTATAATTTCTTTCCTTCTGCTGGCTTTGGGGTTTTTTTGTTCTTCTTTCTCTAATTGCTTTAGGTGCAAGGTTAGGTTGTTTATTCGAGATGTTTCCTGTTTCTTGAGGTAGGCTTGTATTGCTATAAACTTCCCTCTTAGCACTGCTTTTGCTGCGTCCCATAGGTTTTGGGTCGTCGTATCTCCATTGTCATTTGTTTCTAGGTATTTTTTGATTTCCCCTTTGATTTCTTCAGTAATCACTTCGTTATTAAATAATGTATTGTGTAGCCTCCATGTGTTTGTAATTTTTACAGATCTTTTCCTGTAATTGATATCTAGTCTCATAGCGTTGTGGTCGGAAAAGATACTTGATACGATTTCAATTTTCTTAAATTTACCAAGGCTTGATTTGTGACCCAAGATATGATCTATCCTGGAGAATGTTCCATGAGCACTTGAGAAAAATGTGTATTCTGTTGTTTTTGGGTGGAATGTCCTATAAGTATCAATTAAGTCCATCCTGTTTAATGTATCATTTAAAGCTTGTGTTTCCTTATTTATTTTCATTTTGGATGATCTGTCCATTGGTGAAAGTGGGGTGTTAAAGTCCCCTACTATGATTGTGTTGCTGTCGATTTCCCCTTTTATGGCTGTTAGTATTTGCCTTATGTATTGAGGTGCTCCTATGTTGGGTGCATAAATATTTACAATTGTTATACCTTCCTCTTGGATCGATCCCTTGATCATTATATAGTGTCCTTCTTTGTCTCTTGTAATAGTCTTTATTTTAAAGTCTATTTTGTCTGCTATGAGAATTGGTACTCCAGCTTTCTTTTGATTTCCATTTGCATGGAATATCTTTTTCCATCCCCTCACTTTCAGTCTCTTTGTGTCTCTAGGTCTGAAGTGGGTCTCTTGTAGACAGCATATATATGGGTCTTGTTTTTGTATCCATTCAGCCAGCCTGTGTCTTTTGGTGGGAGCATTTAATCCGTTTACATTCAAGGTAATTATCGATATGTATGTTCCTATTCCCATTTTCTTAAATGTTTTGGGTTTGTTATTGTAGGTGTTTTCCTTCTCTTGTGTTTCTTGCCTAGAGAAGTTCCTTTAGCATTTGTTGTAAAGCTGGTTTGGTGGTGCTGAACTCTCTCAGCTTTTGCTTGTCTGTAAAGGTTTTAATTTCTCCATCACATCTGAATGAGATCCTTGCTGGGTAGTGTAATCTTGGTTGTAGGTTTTTCTCCTTCATCACTTTAAGTATATCCTGCCACTCCCTTCTGGCTTGCAGAGTTTCTGCTGAAAGATCAGATGTTAACCTTATGGGGATTTCCTTGTGTGTTATTTGTTTTTTTTCCCTTGCTGCCTTTAATATGTTTTCCTTATATTTAATTTTTGCCAGTTTGATTAATATGTGTCTTGGCGTGTTTCTCCTTGGGTTTATCCTGGATGGGACTCTCTGTGCTTCCAGGACTTGATTAACTATTTCCTTTCCCATATTAGGGAAGTTTTCAACTATAATCTCTTCAAATATTTTCTCAGTCCCTTTCTTTTTCTCTTCTTCTTCTGGGACCCCTATAATACGAATGTTGGTGCGTTTAATGTTGTCCCAGAGGTCTCTGAGACTGTCCTCCGTTCTTTTCATTCTTTTTTCTTTATCCTGCTCTGTAGTAGTTATTTCCACCATTTTATCTTCCAGGTCACTATCCTTTCTTCTGCCTCAGTTATTCTGCTATTGATCCCATGTAGAGTATTTTTAATTTCATTTATTGTGTGTTTCATCATTGTTTGGTTCCTCTTTAGTTCTTCTACGTCCTTGTTAAATGTTTCTTGCATTTTGTCTATTCTATTTCCAAGATTTTGGATCATCCTTACTATCATTATTCTGAATTCTTTTTCAGGTAGACTACCTATTTCCTTTTCATTTGTTAAGTCTGGTGTGTTTTGACCCTGCTCCTTCATCTGCTGTGTGTTTTTCTGTCATCTCATTTTGCTTATGTTACTGTGTTTGGGGTCTCCTTTTCACAGGCTGCAGGTTTGTAGTTCCCGTTGTTTTTGGTATCTGTCCCCAGTGGCTAAGGTTGGTTCAGTGGGTTGTGTAGGCTTCCTGGTGGAGGGAACTAGTGCCTGAGCTCTGGTGGATGAGGTTGGATCTTGTCTTTCTGGTGGGCACGTCCACGTCTGGTGGTGTATTTTGGGGTGTCTGTGGCCTTATTATGATTTTAGGCAGCCTCTCTGCTAATGGATGGGGCTGTGTTCCTGTCTTGCTAGTTGTTTGGCATAGGGTGTCCAGCACTGTAGCTTGCTGGTCGTTGAGTGAAGCTGGGTCTTGATGTTGAGATGGAGATCTCTGAGAGATTTTTGCCATTTGGTATTGCGTGGAGCTGGGAGGTCTCTTGTGGACCAGTGTCCTGACGTTGGCTCTCCCACCTCAGAGGCACGTCCCTGATGCCTGGCTGGAGCACCAAGTGCTTTTCGTCCACACGGCTCAGAATAAAAGGGAGAAAAAATAGAAACAAAGAAAGAAAGAGGCTATAATATAGTGAAGTAAAATAAAGCTATTGTAAAGCAAAGCTATACAGACAAAATCTCACCCAGAAGCATATACATATACACTCACAAAAAGAGGAAAAGGGGAAAAATTAATATATCCTGCTCCCAACGTCCACCTCCTGAATTTGGGATGATTCGTTGTCTATTCAGGTATTCCACAGATGCAGGCACATCAAGTTGTTTGTGGAGTTTTAATCCACTGCTTCTGAGGCTGCTGGGAGGGATTTCCCCTTCTCTTCCCTGTTCGCACAGCTCCTGGGGTTCAGCTTTGGATTTGGACCCGCCTCTGCGTGTAGGTCGCCTGAGGGCATCTATTCCCTGCCCAGACATGACGGGGTTAAAGGAGCAGCTGCTTTGGAGGCTCTGGCTCACTCAGGCCGCGAGGAGGGAGGGGTACAGAGGAGGCGGGGCGAGCCTGCGGCGGCTGAGGCCTGCGTGACGTTGCACCAGCCTGAGGCACACCGTGTGTTCTCCCGGGGAAGTTGTCCCCGGATCACGGGACCCTGGCAGTGGCGGGCTGCACAGGCTCCCGGGATGGGCGGTGCGGAGAATGACCTGTGCTCACACACAGGCTTTTTGGAGGCAGCAGCAGCAGCCCCAGCGTCTCATGCCCGTCTCTGGGGCCCGCGCTGATCGCCGCAGGTCACGCCCTTCTCTGGAGTTCGTTTAGGCGGCGCTCTGAATCCCCTCTCCTTGCACGCAGCGAAACAAAGAGGCAAGGAAAAGTCTCTTGCCTCTTCGGCAGCTGCAGACTTTTTCCCGGTCTCCCTCCCAGCCAGCTGTGGTGCGCTAATCCCTTCAGGCTGTGTTCACGCCGCCAGCCCCAGTCCTCTCCCTGCGATCCCACCGAAGCCGAGCCTCAGCTCCCAGCCCCGCCTGCCCCGGCGGGGGAGCAGACAAGCCTCTCAGGCTGCTGAGTGCTGCTGGGCGCCGAGCCTCTGTGCGGGAATCTCTCTGTTTTTCCCCCTGCGCCCCTGTTGCTGTGGGGTCCGCTCTGATAGCTGCGGCTCGCGCCCGTCTCTGAAGTTCGTTTAGGCGGCACTCTGAATCCCCTCTCCTCGCGCACCAGGAAACAAAGAGGGAAGAAAAAGTCTCTTGCCTCTTCAGCAGCTGCAGACTTTTTCCCCGGACTCCCTCCTGGCTAGCTGTGGTGCACTAACCCCTTCAGGCTGTGTTCACGCCGCCAACCCCAGTCCTCTCCCTGCGATCCGATGGAAGCCCGAGCCTCAGCTCCCAGCCCCGCCCGCCCCAGTGGGGGAGCAGACAAGCCTCTCGGGCTGGTGAGTGCTGGTCGGCACTGATCCTCCGTGCGGGAATCTCTCCACTTTGCCCTCCGCACCCCTGTGGCTGCGCTCTCCTCCGTGGCTCCGAAGCTTCTCCCCTCTGCCACCCACAGTCTCTGCCCACGAAGGGGCTTCCTAGTGTGTGGAAATCTTTCCTCCTTCACAGCTCCCTCCCACTGGTGCAGGTGCCGTCCCTATTCTTTTGTCTCTGTTATTTCTTTTTTCTTTTGCCCTAGCCAAGTACAGGGGGAGTTTCTTGCCTTTTTGGAGGTCGGACGTTTTCTGCCAGCGTTCAGTGGGTGTTCTGTAGGAGCAGTTCCACGTGTAGATGTATTTCTACTGTATCTGTGGGAAGGAAGGTGATCTCCGCATCTTACTCTTCCGCCATCTTCTCTCCTCCCCTCTGAAATGTAGAATATTAAAGTGGAAACTCTGGAAATTAGATCATCCTCCCTCCACAGGGTTCACTGTTGCTTGTTTGGGGCTGTAGTTGTCTGTTTGTTTAGGGAGTTTTCCAAGTTATTTTTGTAAAGCTGCATTATTTGTGCATGGAGATGGAAGTTTCCATTCCATTATTTTACAATCTAGCTGGTGTTCTGGCAAAGATTTTCTTAAATGCCTGGAAACAAAAAGAAGAAAAAAATGGTCAATAATACTTCCCTGTTCTTTTCAGCATGGCTCTGACCTGGAACACTCCTTAAACACTTAGCCTGGCCATGTGCAACTCTGCTTTGCGTTCAACTCTTGAATGTGTGGAGTGCATAGCAAGTTCTGGAGTCATCTGGTCTTTTCTGAATATGTGTGTGGCCCTGGGCATGCATGTTGCACTGAAATTTCCTTGATATACATGAGAAATTTCCACAGCCCTTATTATTCCATGTATCTTCCTCCCCACCTTCTTCCATCCCAGGTTTTTTGCTTTGTCTGTTGTTTACTTCATCCACTGACCCTTGAACCAGTAGGATACTGGTATTATATTTCTTTAACTTCTTTTAAAAGATGCTGCCTGGACAGTCACTCAAACCCTGAAAGAATTCTGTGGAGAGTCAAATAATATCAAGCCTTTGTTCTGGTCTCTCAGGGAACTGCCAGTTAGGTAAAAGTGTACTTATACAGCATTTTTTTTTCTTAACAGAGTCCATTTTACCCCTCTGGCACAAGCAAACCACACCAGGAATGGAAGATGCCACCAAACTGGGGAATGGGGATTGTAGGTGGCTGAGAAAAAATGTTAGTGTGCTCTCTTCTCATATTACAGTGGATTCTTCCTTCAATATGTGTTGCTTTAAGATTTTTATTAAATTCTAAAGAATTCCAAAAATTCTGGTAGTTTTTGCCAGATTAATGGTTGCTTCGATGGAGAAACTGATTTTTGGAGCTCCCTACTCCACCATTTTCAGTTATGCCACCCATCACTTCACTTTTAACCTCTCTGTGGCTTTGTATTTAAACACAGCACCATTAATTAAAGAGATTGTCTTTTCTTCATTGAGTATTCTTGGCTCCATTGTCAAACAGTAATTGGCAGCATATTCTTGTGTTTATTTCTGGGCTCTCAATTCAGTTCTGTTGGTCTATGTGTCTGTTTTTTGTTTTTGGTTTTTTTTGTGCCAGTATACTGTTTTAATTACTATAGCTTGATAGTATAGTTTGAAACCAGTAAGTGTGGTTTCTTATGCTTTGTTCTTGTTCTTTTTAAGGATTTATTTGTATATTCAGGATCTTTTTTGGTTCCATATAAATTTTAGGAGTGTTTTTTTTCCTATGTCTGTTGAAAATACCCTTGGAATCTTAATAGGTATTGCAATGAATCTATAGATGTTTTTTGTTAGTATTGCTATTTTAATAAAATTAATTCTTGCAGTCCATGAACAGAGGATACCTTTGCATTTATTTGTGTCTTCCTTGAATTCTTTCATCAGTGTCTTGTAGTTTTTAAAGTAGAGAGCTTTCACCTGCTTGGTTAAATTTATTCTTAAATATTTTAATCCTTTTGATGTTATTGTAAATGGGATCAATTTTTTTTCAGAAAATTCATTGTTAATGTATAGAAATGCTACTAATTTTTGTATTATAATTGAAAGTTTATATCTTTAGACCACCTTCACTCATTTCACCAAACTCCCACCCCCACCTCTGGCAACCACCAATCTGTTCTCTGTATCTATGAGTATGATTTTTTTTAGATTCCATGTGTAAATGAGATCATACAGTATTTGTCTTGTCTGTCTGACTTATTTCACTTACTATTATGCCCTCAGGATCCATCCAAGTTGTCACAAATGACAAGATCTCCGTTTTATGACAGAATCTTATTCCATTTTATATATAAAACATTTTTTTATCCGTTCATCCAACAATGGACATGTAGGTTGCTTTCATGTCTTGGCTATTGCAAATAATGCTGCAATGAACATAGGAGTTCAGATGTCTTTTCTAATTAGTGTTTTTGTTTCCTTCGAATAAATACTCAGAAGTGAAATTGCTGGATCATAAGGCAGTTCTATTTTTAAGTTTTTGAGGATCCTGCATACTGTTTTACATAGTGGCTGTACCAACTTACATTGCCACTGACAGTGCACAGTGGTTTCCTTTTCTCCACATCTTTACCACCAAAGTGATATATCACTGTGGTTTTCATTTGCATTTCCATCATGAGTAGTGATGTTGAGCACCTTTTCAATTACCAGTTGGCCATCTATATGTCTTCTTTGGAAAAATATCTATTCAATTCCTCTGCCCATTTTTAAATCCTATTTTTTTTTTTGTTACTGAGTTGTATAAGTTCTTTATATATTTTGGATATTAACCTCTTATCAGATATGTAGTTTACAAATATTTTCTCCCATTTTTAAGGTTGCCTTTCATTTTGTTGATGGTTTCCTTTGCTGAGCAGAAGCCTTTTAATTTGATGGAGTACTTTCTCTGGTTTCAGTTGAGCATTTTATGAATTCCATGTTCTTTCTTCTTATCATATCAAGTATACTCCTTAAGAAATTGGTGATTTACCTAGAGTTTGTAATGTACAATTCCAACTAATCTATACCCACTTTCAGATAACACTATAACACTTCATGAGTAGTGCAGTTATCACATAGTATTTCAAATTCCTCTCTGCCCTCCTTTATAACATTGCTGTCATTCATTTAACTTAGTCATATGCTATAATCAATCAATACAGTATTAAGATTATGATTTGAACAAACTATTAACTATTACATCAATTAAAGAGGAATAAGATATATTATTTTACATGTATTTATTCCTTTTCTGATTCTCTTCCTCATTTATGTAAATCCAATTTTCTGACCTTTTTAATTTTTGTTCTTACCAATGAGTTTCTTTTGCCATTTCCTCGGAGTAGATAGGCTTGTGTGAATTCCCTTAGTTTTTGTTTGTTGAGAATGACCTTATTTGTCTTGCACTTTTGAAAGATAATTTTGCTGGATATAGAATTCTAGATTGTTGTGGTCTTTTGTTGTTTTGTTTTGTTTTATTTATATCACTATAAATATTTCACTCCACTCTCTTCCTGCTTGCCTGGTTTTGACAAATCCAATGTAGTGCTTATTCTTCTATAGGTAAATTTTCCCCTCACCTCTCTAGTTTCTTTTAAGTTTTTATTTGTCTTCTGTCTTCTCAATTTAATATGAAATGCCCGGATTTATATTTTTTGACATGTTTCCTGCTTGATGTTCTCTGAGTTTCCTGAATCTGTGGTTTAGTGTCAGTCATTAGTTTTGAATAAATCTGCCATTACTCCTTCAAACATTTCACATACTTCATCCTTTTTTTCTTCTCTTTTTGGTATTCCATATATATATATATATATATATATATATATATATATATATATATATATATGTATATGTATATAATACCTTTGAAATTATCCCACAGTTCTTGAATATTTAGTTTTTTCAAATTATTTTTTACTTTGCATTTCAGTTTGGGAAGTTTCTATTGACATGTGTTCAAGGTTCCTGATTCTTTCCTAAGCTGTGTCCAACCTACTGATGAACTCATAAAAGGAATTTTTCATTTATGCTAGTTTTAAAAATTCTAGCATTTTTAAAATGTTTTCTTGAGATTTCCATATCTCTGCTTATATTACCCATCTGTAATTGCATGTTAACTATGTTTTTCATTAGAGTCACAAGCATAGTAATCATAGTTATTTTAAGTTTCCTATCTGCTCATTCTAAACTCTGCATTATACCTGAGTCTGGCTTAGATGGGTCTTTTGTCTTTTCAAACTGGTTTCTTGCCATTTAGCATGACTTGTAACTTTGTTGTTAGAAGCCCAATGTGATATCATAGTAACTCAAGTTCCTAGGTAATAGAAACTGAGATAAATAGGACTTTAGTGTGAGATTTTATACTTATATGAAGGGGTGGGCTGTATTTAATGTTTGCTGTAGCTGTAGGGACCAGAGATTTCAACTAGTGTCCTTATTTTGGTCTCCCTTACTGTCTTTGGGTTTCCATATGAGTTTCTTTTTTTTTTTTTTTTTAGCAAGAAACTGAGTTTTATTTATACAATTAGTTTTATCTATCTATCTATCTATCTATCTATCTATCTATCTATCTATTTTATTTTTGGTTGTGTTGGGTCTTCATTGCTGTGTATGGGCTTTTTTTAGTTGCGGTTAGTGGGGGCTACTCTTCATTGTGGTGCACGTGCTTCTCATTGCAGTGGCTTCTCTTGTTGTGGAGCCCAGGCTGTAGGTGCGTGGGCTTCAGTAGTTGTGGTGCATGGGCTCAGTAGTTGTGGCGCACAGGCTTAGTTGCTCCATGGCATGTGGGATCTTCCCAGACGAGGGATCGAACCAATGTCCCCTGCATTGGCAGGTGGATTCTAAACCACTGCACCACCAGGAGAGTCCCTCCATATGCTTCTTCTTAAATACAGTCAGTGACTTACAGTTCCTTCAGCTGTAATCCACTGTTATTATACAGAACCACTGTTGGCATGGTAGTAAGGTATGGAGTAAGAGAATTGCTTATTCTCTTTGTGAGCCTATGTCACTTTACAAGGTATTTATTGTTTTTTTTCCATTTGTAGATGAGACAGGGAGGTATAGGGGTCTGGATTTGGGTAAATATCTTTCCTTCAGGTAGAATAAGTCTCTGATAAAGAATGTTCCCCTGCACAGTAGGCCTTTTTATGGAGGATACTCTGCATGCATTTAAAAATGCTTAATTTTCCCTTTTTTCTTCCAGAAACAGAAGATTTTTCTTGTTTCTTTACTTTGACAACATAGTGGGTTTATTGGAGGTATAATCTATGTAAGTGTGGAGAACCAGGACTTCAGCCCTCATGAGTTTTTTTGTTCTCCTGATAGTCCACACTCAGTCACTAGCAATTTGTCAAAATTAACATTCAACTGTTCCTACCAATTTATGGCTCCAGTGGCTTCTGCTCTATTCAAATTGATATCGACTCTAATTTTCTGCATTCACCTGTATCTCCACATTTTGGGGGTGGTAATTTTCCTGTGACCTCAGTTCTCTGGTAAGTCCAAGAAAAGTCATTTACATTCAGTTTGTTCAGTTTTTCTCTTCTAGTAAGATTGGAGTGATACTTCTAAGCCCTTTATATGTTAAAGCTGAAATCAGAAGTCCAGATTAACTTTTGAAAATATTTTGTTTTGAAATAAATTTTAATTTACAGGAGAATTTCAAAGATAGTACAGTGTTCACATATACACTTCACCTAGCTTCTACTAATGTTAACCTCTTATATTTACTGTGGTATGATAATCAAAACTAAAGAATGCACATTGGTCGAATACTACTAACTTAACTTGAAACTTCGTTCAATTTCTCCAGTTTTTCTACTAAAGTTCTTTTTCTATTTCAGTATCTAATTCAGGATCCTATATATTTATTCATGAAGTAGCCTTAGCCTCCTCCACCATCACTTCAAAGAACTAGGTGGCCTAGGGTGTCCCCTTGCAACTGGTGTCCAGGTGTCTGGGTAACTCACCTTCTAGCTTCTTCTTAAGCTGATGATACTTGTATTTGTAGCCTTAAGAGTCACAATAAATCACCCTGAAATTGAGAACTATGATTTAGGATCTAAACATTTGCTAAGAAGGGATAGAAATCAGAGAAGTTTGTGTTCATTGGGAGTCTGTATGTTTAGTTTATTTATTTTTTTAAATGGTGAATTTTATGTTCTTTGAATTTTTTTTACATCCTTATCAGAGTATAATTGCTTTACAATATTGTGTGAGTTTCTGTTGTACAACGAAGTGAATCAACTATATGTATACATATATCCCATATCCCTTCCCTCTTGAATATTCCTCCCACCCTCCTTATCCCCCACTTCTAGGTCGTCACAAAGCATCAAGCTGATCTCCTTGTGCTATGCAGCAGCTTCCCACTAGCTATCTATTTTAGTTTGGTAGTGTATATATGTCAACGTTACTCTCTCACATCGTCCCAGCTTCCCCTTCCCCCACACCCTGTCCTCAAGTCTGTTCTCTACATCTGCATCTTTATTACTGCCGTGCCACTAGGTTCATCAGTACCATTTTTTTTATATTCCATATATATGTGTTAGCATACGGTATTTGTTTTTCTCTTTCTGACTTACTTCACTCTGTATGACAGACTCTAGGTATGTTTAATTTTATAAGAAAGTGCTAAACTGTTCTCCAGAATGGCTGTAGCATTTTACATTCCCTTCTGTAACGTATGAATCATACTGTTTACCTTCATCCCTGCCAACATTAATGTCACAACTATTTATTTTAGCTATTCTGATAACCATATAGTGATATTTCATTGTAGTTTTAATTTGAATTTCCTTTATGGCTAATGATATTGAATACATTTTCATGTTCTTATTTGCCATCTTTATATCCCCTTCAGTAAAATAGTTGTTCTTTTCTTTTTTATATTTTCTAATTGTAATGTTTGGGACTTTTTTAAAGTTGAATTTTGAGAGTTCATTATATATTCAACATAACCATCCTTTTTTGAATATATGGTTTGCAAACTTTTCTTTCTCTTTGTAGTATGTATTTTTATCCTTTGTACATAAGATTTCACAGAGCAAAAGTATTTAACTTTTGATATGGTTCTATTGCTTTTTATGGATTATGCTGTTAGATATGTATGACATGTCTATGTTGCTGAAACTGAAGTTGAGCTTCTTTGAAATAGCATATAGTTAGATCATTTTAAAAAATCTACTCTATCAATCTCTGTCTTTACTTGGTGTATTTAGGTGACGTACATTTAAGGTAATCATCACTACTTAGGCTTAATTCTGTCAGTTTACTCTTTGTTTTCTGTTTTCTTTTCCTCCTTTCTTACTCTCATGGGGGTTAATTCAACATTTCTTTAAGATTTGATATCAATTTGTTTATAATAATTTTGAGTGCTTTGCATTGTATAGTTTTCTTGCTAGTTGTTCTAGATATTAAAATATATATGACTTATCAGTCTGCTTGTGCTGAGGTGTTACCACTTTGAGTGAAATGTGAAACATTACTTCCATTTAGGTCCCTATACTCTACCCATTTTAATGTTTTATTTAATTTTTTATTTTTTATTGAAGTATAGTTTATTTACAATATTATATTCATCTCAGGTGTACAGCATAGTGATTCAATATTTTTGCAGATTATACTCCATAATAAGTTATTACAAGAAAATAGCTATAATTCCCTGTGCTATACAATATATCCTTTTGCTTTTCTATTTTATACACAGTACTTTGTATCTTTAATCCTGTACCTCGAATTCGGCTCCCTCCTCCCTTTGGTGACCACAAGATTTATTTCTGAGCTCCCTACTCTGTTCCATTGATCCATGTGCATGTTTTTGTGCCAGTACCATGCTGTTTTGATTACTCTAGCTTTGTAGTATTGGCTGAAATCTGAGAGTGATATACCTCCAGCTTTGTTCCTTTCTCTCAAGATTGTTTTGGTAACATGGGGTCATTTGTGGTTCCATATGTATTTTAAGATTATTTGTTCTAGTTCTGCGGAAAATGTCAAGGGTATTTTGATAGGGGTTGCATTAACTTTGTAGATTGTTTTGGGTAGTATGGCCATTGTAACAATATTAATTCTTTCAGGCCAAGAGAACAGGATATCTTTCTATTTCTTTGTATCATCTTTAATTTCCTTCATCAGTGTTTTACAGATTCCAGAGTATAGATATTTCACATCCTCAGATAATTCTGTTCCTAGGTATTTTATTCTTTTTGATGCAATTTTAAGTGGGATTTTAGAAAACATTTTCTTTCTGATATTTCCTTATTAGTGTATGGAAACAGAAGATATTTCTTTATATTAATCTTGTATACTGGAACCTTTCTGAATTCATTTCTTAGTTCTAATAGTTTTGGAGTGGAGACTTTAGGATTTTCTATATAAAGTGTCAAGTCATCTCTAAATAGTGGCAGTTTTACCTCTTACCTTCCTATGTTTATAGTTTTTATTTCTTTTTCTTGTCTGACTGATGTGGCTAGGACTCCTAATACCATGTTAATAGAAAAAGCAAGAGTGGACATGCTTTTCCTGTTCCTGAATTTAGCAGGAAGGCTTTCAGGTTTTCACTGAAGAGTATGATGTTGGCTGTGGGTTTGTTTTAAATGGCCGTTATTATTTTGAGATATTCTTCCTCTATATACACTTTCATATATGTATGCTGAATTTTGTCAAATGTTTTTCTGTGTCTATTGAGATGATAATATTGTTTTTATCCTTCTGGTTTTTTAACATCTTTATCAGAGTATAATTGCTTTAAAATGTGTGTTAGTTTCTGCTTTATAACAAACTGAATCAGCTATAGGTATACATATATCCCCATATCTCCTCCCTCTTGCGTCTCACTCAAACCCTCCCTATCCCACACCTCTAGGTTCTCACAAAGCACTGAGCTGATCTCCTTGTGCTATGTTGCTGCTTCCCACTAGCTATCTATTTTAAAACTGGTAGTATATAGAAGTCCATGCCACTCTCTCACTTCGGCTCAGCTTACCCTTCCCCCTCCCCATGTCCTCAAGTCCATTCTCTACATCTGCACCTTTATTCCTGTCCTGCCCCTAGGTTCTTCATAACCACTTTTTTTTTTTTTTTAGATTCCATATGTATGGGTTAGCATATGGTATTTTTTTTTCTAACTACTTCACTCTGTATGACAGACTCTACGTTCATCCACCTGACTACAAATAACTCAATTTCGTTTCTTTTTATAGTTGAATATTATTGCAGTGTATACATGTGCCACATCTTCTTTATCCATTCATCTGTCGATGGACACTTAGGTTGCTTCCATGTCCTTGCTGTTGTAAAGAGAGCTACAATGATCATTGTGGTACATGACTCTTTTTTAATTATAGTTTTCTCCAGGTATATGCCCAGTAGTGGGATTGCTGGGTCATATGGTAGTTCTATTTCTCGTTTTTTAAGGAATGTCCATAATGTTCTTCATAGTGGCTGTATCAATTTACATTCCCACCAACAATGCAAGAGGGTTCCCTTTTCTCCACACCCTCTCCAATATTTATTGCTTGTAGATTTTTTGATGATGGCCATTCTGACTAGTGTGAGGTGATACCTCATTGTAGTTTTGATTTGCATTTCTCTAATGATTAGTGATGTTGAGCATTCTTTCATGTGTTTGTTGGCAATCAGTATATCTTCTTTAGAAAAATGTCTATTTAGATCTTTTGCCATTTTTGGATTGGGTTGTTTGCTTTTTGATATTGAACTGCATGAGGTGCTTGTAAATTTTGGAAACTAATCCTTTGTCAGTTGCTTCATTTGCAAATATTTTCTCCCATTCTGAGGGTTGTCTTTTCGTCTTGTTTATGGTTTCCTTTGCTGTGCAAAAGTTTTTAAGTTTCATTAGGTCCCATTTGTTTATTTTTGTTTTTATTCCCATTTCTCTAGGAAGTGGGTCAAAAAGTATCTTGTTGTGATATATACCATAGAGTGCTCTACCTATGTTTTCCTCTAAGAGCTTTATACTCTCTGGCCGTACATTTAGGTCTTTCTTTCATTTTGATTTTATTTTTGTGTATGGTGTTAGGAAGTGTTCTAATTTCATTCATTTACATGTTACTTTCCAGTTTTCCCAGCACCACTTATTGAAGTGGCTGTCTTTTCTCCACTGTATATTCTTGCCTCCTTTATTAAAAATAAGGTGACCATAGGTGCATTGGTTTATCTCTGGGCTTTCTATCCTGTTCCATTGGTGTATATTTCTGTTTCTGTGACAGTACTGTACCATCTTTATTATTGTAGCTTTGTAGTATAGTCTGAAGTCAGGGAGTCTGATTCCTCCAGCTCCCTTTTCTTTCTCAAGGTTGCTTTTGCTGTTTGGAGTCTTTTGTGTTTCCATACAAATTGTGAATTTTTTTGTCCTAGTTCAGTGAAAAATGACGTTGGTAGTTTGATAGGAATTGCATTTAATCTGTAGATTGCTTTGGGTACTATAGTCATTTTCACAATGTTGATTCTTCCAATCCAAGAACATGGTATATCTCTGCATCTGTTTGTATAATCTTTGATTTTTTCCCTCAGCGTCTTATAGTTTTCTGCATAGAGGTCTTTTGTCTCCCTAGGTAGGTTTATTCCTAGGTATTTTATTCTTTACATTGCAGTGGTAAATGGGAGTGGTTCTTTACTTTCTCTTTCAGATTTTTCACCATTAGTGTATAGGAATGCAAGAGATTTCTGTTCATTGATTTTGTATCTTGCTACTTTACCTAATCATTGATTAACTCTAGTAGTTTTCTGGTAGAGTCTTTAGGATTCTCTACGTATAGTATCATGTCATCTGCAAACAGTGACAGCTTTACTTCTTCTTTTCCAATTTGGATTATTTTATTTGTTTTTCTTCTCTGATTGCTGTGGCTAAAACTTCCAAAACTATTTTGAATAATAGTGGTGAGATTGGGCAACCTTGTCTTGTTCCTGATCTTAGTGGAAATGGTTTCAGTTTTTCACTATTGACAATGATGTTGGCTGTGGGTTTGTCATATATGGCCTTTATTATGTTGAGGTAAGTTCCCTCTATGTCTACTTTCTGGAGGTTTTTTTTTTTTCTCGTAAATCAGTGTTGAATTTTGTCAAAAGCTTTTTCTGCATCTATTGAGATGATTGTATGGTTTTTCTCCTTCAATTTGTTAATATGGTGTATCACATTGATTGATATCTGTATATTGAAGAATCCTTGCATTCCTGGGATAAGCGCCACTTGATCATGGTGTATGATCCTTTTAATATACTGTTGGATTCTGTTTTCTAGTATTTTTTCGAGGATTTTTGCATATATGTTCATCAATGATATTGGCCAGTAGTTCTCTTTCTTTGTGACATTGTGTCTGGTTTTGGTATCAGGGCAATGGTGGTCTTGTAGAATGAGTTTGGGAGTGTTCCTCCCTCTGCTATATTTTGAAAGAGTTTGAGAAGGACAGGTGTTAGCTCTTCTCTAAATGTTTGATAGAATTTACCTGTTAAGCCATCTGGTCCTGGGCTTTTGTTTGTTGGAAGACTTTTAATCCCAGTTTCAATTTCAGTGTTTGTGATTGGTCTGTTTAAATTTTCTATTTCTTCCTGGTTCAGTCTCAGAAGGTTGCACTTTTTTTTTTAACATCTTTATTAGTGTATAATTGTTTTCCAATGGTGTGTTAGTTTCTGCTTTATAAAAAAGTGAATCAGTTATACATACACATATATCCCCATATCTCTTCCTTCTTGCATCTGCCTCCCTCCCACTCTCCTTATCCCACCCCTCTAGGTGATCACAAAGCACCGAGCTGATCTCCCTGTGCTATGTGGCTGCTTCCCACCAGCTATCTATTTTACATTTGGTAGTGTATATATGTCCATGCCACTCTCTCACTTTGTCCCAGCTTACCCTTCCCCCTCCCCGTATTCTCAAGTCCATTCTCTAGTAGGTCTGCATCTTTATTCCCATCAAAACGTTGTGCTTTTCTAAGCATTTTTCCATTTCTTCCCAGTTGTCCATTTTATTGGCATATAGTTGCTTGTAGTAATCTCTCATGATCCTTTTAATTTCTGCAGTGTCAGTCGTTACTTTTCCTTTTTCATTTCTAATTCTATTGATTGGAGTCTTCTCCCGTTTCTCTTGATGAGTCTGGCTAATGGTTCATCAATTTTGTTTATATTCTCAAAGAACCAGCTTTTAGTTTTATTGATCTTTTGTATTGTTTCCTTCATTTCTTTTTCATTTATTTCTGATCTGATCTTTATGATTTCTGTCCTTCTGCTAGCTTTGGGGGGTTTTTTGTTCTTCTTTCTCTAATTGCTTTAGGTGTAAGGTTAGGTTGTTTATTTGAGATGTTTCTTGTTTCTTGAGGTAGGATTGCATTACTATAAACTTTCCTCTTAGAACTGCTTTTGCTGCATCCCATAGGTTTTGTGTCATCGTGTTTTCATTGTCATTTGTTTCTAGGTGTTTTTTGATTTTCTCTTTGGTTTCTTCAGTGGTCTCTTGGTTATTAAGTAGTGTATTGTTTAGCCTCCATGTGTTTGTATTCTTTACAGATTTTTTCCTGTAATTGCTATCTAGTCTGATAGCATTGTGGTCGGAAAAGATACTTGATACACTTTCAATTTTCTTAAATTTACAAAGGCTTGATTTGTGACCCAAGATATGATCTATCTTGGAGAATGTTCCATGAGCACTTGAGAAGAAATTGTATTCTTTTTTTTTGGATAGAATGTCCTATAAATATCAATTAAGTCCATCATGTTTAATGTATAGTTTCAAGCCTGTGTTTCCTTATTTATTTTCATTTTGGATGATTTTTCCGTTGGTGAAACTGGGGTGTCAAAGTCTCCTACTATGATTGTGTTACTGTCTATTTCCCCTTTTATGGCTGTTAGCATTTGCCTTATGTATTGAAGTGCTCCTATGTTGGGTGCATAAATACTTACAATTGTTATATCTTCTTCTTGGATTGATCCCTTGATCATTATGCAGTGTCCTTTTTTGTCTCTTGTAATAGTCTTTATTTTAAAGTCTATTTTCTCTGATATGAGAATTGCTACTCCAGCTTTCTTTTGATTTCCATTTGCATGGAATATCTTTTTCCATCCCCTCACTTTCAGTCTGTATGTGTCCCTAGGTCTAAAGTGGGTCTCTTGTAGACAGCATATATATGGGTCTTTTTTTTTTGTATCCATGTAGCCAGTCTATGTCTTTTGGTTGGAGCATTTAATCCATTTACATTTAAGGTAGTTATCGATATGTATGTTCCCATTACCATTTTCTGAATTGTTTTAGGTTTGTTATTGTAGGTCTTTTCCTTCTCCTGTGTTTCCTGCCTAGAGAACTTCCTTTAGCATTTTTTGTAAAGCTGGTTTGGTGGTGCTGAATTTTCTTACCTTTTGCTATTCTGTAAAGGTTTTAATTTCTCTGTTGAATCTGAATGAGATCCTTGCTGGGTAGAGTAATCTTGGTTGTATGTTTTTCCCTTTCATCACATTAAATATATCCTGCCACTCCCTTCTGGCTTGCAGAGTTTCTGCTGGAAGATCAGCTGTTAACCTTATGGGGATTCCCTTGTATGTTATTTGTTGTTTTTCCCTTTCTGCTTTTAATATTTTTTCTTTGTGTTTAATTTTTGATAGTTTTATTAATATGTGTCTTGGTGTGTTTCTCCTTGGATTTATCCTGTATGCAACTCTCTGCATTTCTTGGGCTTGATTAAATATTTCCTTTCCCATATTAGGGAAGTTTTCAGCTATAATCTCTTCAAATATTTTCTCAGTCCCTTTCTTTTTCTCTTCTTCTTCTGTGACCCTTATAATTCGAATGTTGAAGTGTTTAATGTTGTCCCAGAGGTCTCTGAGACTATCGTCAATTCTTTTCATTCTTTTTTCTTTATTCTGCTCTGCAGTAGCTTTTTCCACTATTTTATCTTCCAGGTCACGTATCCGTTCTTCTGCCTCAGTTATTCTGCTATTGATTCCTTTCAGATAATTTTTAATTTCATTTCTTGTGTTGTTCATCACTGTTTTTTTGCTCTTTAATTCTTCTAGGTCCTTGTTAAACGTTTCTTGTATTTTCTCCATTCTATTTCCAAGATTTTGGATCATCTTTTCTCTCATTACTCTGACTTCTTTTTCAGGTACACTGCCTATTTCCTCTTCATTTGTTTGGTTTGATGGTATTTTATCTTGCTGTTTCATCTGCTATGTGTTTCTCTATCTTCTCATTTTGCTTAACTTCCTGTGTTTGGGGTCTCCTTTTTACAGGCTGCAGGTTTGTAGTTCCTGTTGTTTTTGGTGTCTACCCCCAGTGGCTAAGGTTGGTTCAGTGGGTTGTGTAGGCTTCCTGGTGGAGGGGACTAGTGCCTGTGTTCTGGTGGATGAGGCTGGATCTTGTCTTTCTGGTAGGCAGGACCACATATGGTGGTGTGTTTTGGGGTGTCTGTGACCTTATTATGATTTAAGGCAGCCTCTCTGCTAATGGACTGGTTGTGTTCCTGTCTTGCTAGTTGTTTGGCATAGGGTGTTCAGCACTGTAGCTTGCTAGTCATTGCGTGGAGCTGGGTCTTAGCATTGATATGGAGATCTCTGGGAGAGCTTTCACTGTTTGCTATTACATGGGGCCGGGAGGTCTCTGGTGGACCAATGTTCTGAATTTGGCTCTCCCACCTCAGAGGCACAGGACTGACACCCGCCTGGAGCACCAGGACCCTATCAGCCACACAACTTTTGCAAAGTCTGAGGTCTTCTGCCAGCATTCAGTAGGTGTTCTGTAGGAGTTGTTCCACATGTAGATGTATTTCTGATGTATTTGTGGGGATGAAGATGATATCCGCGTCTTACTCTTCCTCCATCTTGAAGGTCTCCTTATCCTTCTTTTAAAGTAGATTTAGTATTGCTGAATTCTTTTAGTTTGTGCTTGTCTCTCCTTCTATTCTAAATGATAATCTTGTTTGGTAGGTTATCCTAAGTTGCAAGTTGTTCCCTTTCTGCACTTTATTAAATATATAATGCCATTCCCTTCTGGCCTGCAAAGTTTCTGTAGAGAAATCAGCTGACAGCCTTATGGGGATTCCTTTGTATATGACCTTTGTTTTTCTCTTCCTGCTTTTAGAATTCTCCATCTTTGAATTTTGCCATTTTAGTTATGATATCTTGCGGTGGGTCTGTTTGTGTTCATCTTATTTGGGACCCACTGTGCTTCTTGTACCTGGATATCTGTTTCCTTCTTTATGTTTGGGAACTTTTCAGCCATAATTTCGTTAAATACATTTTTGATGCCCTATTCTCTCTCTTCTTCTGGAACCCCTATACTGTGAATGTTGGCATACTTAATGTTATCCCAAAGATCTCATAGATTGCTTTCATTTTTTTAAATTGTTGTTCTTTCTGCTGTTATGATTGAGTTATTTCCATTATTCTATATTCCATATTTCTTATGCATTCTTCTGTATCACTTAATTTGCTATTCATTCCTCCTAGTATTTTTTGTTTAAGATATCATAGTGTCTGTTTCTGCTTGGGTCTTTTTTATATTTTCTATTTCCTTGTTAAAATGACTAGTGTTTAGGTCAATTCTTTTCCCTAATTCAATTTTCATTTTTATTACCATTGTTTTGGATATTTTATCTGATACATTGTTTATTTCTGTTGCATTATTTTTGTGTGTGTGTGGATTTCTCTTGCTCTTTCAATCGAGAGTTGTTACTCTTCCTTTTCATTTTACTTAACTTAGGTGAAAGTTACCTCTTTTGGTCTTGAAAGGGTGTTCTTATGTTGGAGTGTCCCTATGCCAACTGCATCTACCCAATGCCTTTTGTGGGAAGGCTGGATTTGATGCAGACACCAATCACATGTTTCCTCAGTGTATAATGGCAGCTATCACCTTGCTACAACTTGGGGTTGGAGATGGAGGAGCTAGATACTGCACAGGGTGTGAGGAGGGACTTCCTCTTTGCTCAGTGGCAGTCACCACCCTGTCAATGTTGGGGTCTGACATTAAGTTGCTGGAGCAGAAGCCCTGAGGGTTGACATTGAGCTGGCTCTGTTCTCTTTAGGTGTGTGTTTTCCCTTCTCCCTTCACTGGGACATTTGCCCCAAAGGAAGGGAGTGCTAAAGCAAGTGAGCCTCATGTGCATACAGAGTCTGATGTGCTGCCTGTGTAGGCATATGTAGCTCCACTGAGATGGAGCCTGTGGTCACTTCTTTCTCCTGGTCGTGGCTGCCCCAGATCTAGTACTGTGCTGTGGCATGGGGTGAGTGGTGCCAGAGCATTTGCTTGGTGTGAGCTGGGGCACAGAGAGAGGTGGTTACGGAAACCCGGCAGCTGCACTGCTGTCAGAAGTTTGGGCTGTCAAAGTAATCTTGAGAAAGAAAAGTGGGAGGAATCAGGCTCCCTGACTTCAGACTATACTACAAAGCTACAGTAATCAAGACAGTATGGTACTGGCACAAAAACAGAAATATAGATCAATGGAATAGGATAGAAAGCCCAGAGATAAACCCACACACCTATTGTCACCTAATCTATGACAATGGAGGCAAAAATATACAATGGGGAAAAGGCAGTCTCTTCAATAAGTGGTGCTGGGAAAATTGGTCAGCTACATGTAAAAGAATGAATTTAGAACACTCCCTATCACCATACACAAAAATATACTCAAAATCGATTAAAGACTTAAAGTAAAACCAGACACTATAAAACTCTTAGTGGAAAACATAAGCAGAACACTCTTTGACATAAATCACAGCAACATCATTTTTGACCCATCTCCTAGAATAATGAAAATTAAAACAAAAATAAACAAATGGGACCTAATGAAACTTAAAAGCTTTTGCACAGCAAAGGAAACCATAAACAAGACAAAAAGACAACCCTCACAATGGGAGAAAATATTTGCAAATGAAGCAACTGACAAAAGATTAATTTCCAAAATATAGAAGCAGCTCATACAGCTCAATATCAGAAAAACAAGCAACCCAGTCAAAAAATGGCAGAAGACCTAAATAGACATTTCTCCAAAGAAGACATACAGATGGCCAACAAACACATGAAAAGATGCTCAACATCACTAATTATTAGAGAAATGCAAATCAAAACTACAACGAGGTATCATCTCACACCGGTCAGAATGGCCATCGTCAAAAAATCTACAATCAGTAAGTGCTGGAGAGGGTGTGGAGAAA
This sequence comes from Balaenoptera physalus, assembly GCF_965194825.1. Classification (NCBI taxonomy): domain Eukaryota; kingdom Metazoa; phylum Chordata; class Mammalia; order Artiodactyla; family Balaenopteridae; genus Balaenoptera; species Balaenoptera physalus. The sequence continues at coordinate 57,587,237 of NC_138903.1, read as the reverse complement.
AGGAAACCCTCATACACTGTTGGAGGGAATGTAAATTGATACAGCCACTATGGAGAACAATATGGAGGCTCCTTAAAAAACTAAAAATAGAACTACCATATGACCCAGCAATCCCACTACTGGGCATAAACCCAGAGAAAACTATAGTTCAAATAAACACATGCACCCCAATGTTCATAGCAGCACTATTTACAATAGCTAGGACATGGAAGCCACCTAAATGTCCATCAACAGAGGAATGGATAAAGAAGCAATGGTACATATATACAATGGAATATTACTCAGCCATAAAAAGGAACGAAATTGGGTCATTTGTAGAGACATGGATGGACCTAGAGAATGTCATACAGAGTGAAGTAACTCGGAAAGAGAAAAGCAAATATCATATAATGCATATATGTGGAATCTAGAAAAATGGTATAGAAGATCTCATATGCAAAGCAGAAACAGAGACACAGACTTAGAGAACTAATGTATGGATACCAAGGGGGAAAGGAGGGAAGAGGGTGGACCTGGGAGACTGGGATTGACACATATATATTATTGATACTATGTATAAAATAGACAACTGCTGGGAACATACTGTGTAACACAGGGAACTCTACCTAATGCACTGTGGTTACCTAAATGGGAGGGAAGTCCAAAATGGGGGGGAAGTCCAAATGGGAGGGGATATCTCTATGTGTATGCCTGATTCATTTCGTTGTGCAGTGGAGGCTAACGCAACATTGTAAAGCAACCATACTCCAATAAAAATTAAAAACAAACAAAAAAAGAAGTCTGGGCTGCTTCTGGGGCACTGCTTGAGTAAGCACCAACAATGGCCATTGCCACCTCACCTGAGCTCTGCCTTTGGAGCAGATCACCTCTGCATCCCAAGGTCAGTTCTTTTCCCAGATCCTGGATGCCCTAGGTCCAGTGCTGCACTGTTTGGTAGAGTGAGTGTGGATGAAGTGTTTTCTTGGCTCAGTCTGGGATCACATTGAGGCAATTGCAGGAAACCTGGTAACTTGTAGGGCATACCTCTTTCTGCCCTGCCCCGGGGGAAAGCCAGCACTCTTGTGCTCCTCACAAGTGGAGTCCAGGCTTCTCCAGCCTTTCTATCCCAATGGTTCTCCAACTGGCCAAAGGGGCTGGTCTCCTGCACTGGGACACCCAGTCTGTGGATCAGCCTGCTTACTCCCCGTGGCAGGTGTCTGTCTTTGTGATCCCTCTTTTCCTCTGAGTCTCCTCCCAGGAGCGCACGTCCCAATCCAGTTGATTTTCTTCCTGCCCAATCCAATTATATGTGTATCTTTCCTACAGCCTTGATTGTACAGGAGTCCTTCTGCTAGTTTACAGTAAAGCTTGTTCCACATGTGTATATATATACACACGTGGAACAATATACAATTCCACATGTGTATATATATATATATATCGCCATGTTATTTTTATCGAACTATAATTAACATATAATGTTATATTAGGTTTAAGTGTACAACATAGTGATTCAATATTTTTATGCATTGTGAAATGACCAGTGACATAAGACCCATCACCATACAAATTGTTACAATGTTATTGATTATATTCCCTATGTGTACATTACATCCCTGTCATTTTATTTCTCAAAAATTGATAGTCACAAGAGCAGTAGCATGTAATGGCCCAAGAACTAGTGAAGACTAGATCCTTTTTACTCAAAATGTAGTCCACAGACCAGCAGCATTGGCATCACCCAGAAACCAGTGATTAATTAAGACTTGGCCCCACCCCAGATTTCCAGAATCAGAAACAGCAGTTTAACAAGATTTGCAGGTGATTCTTATGTGTATTAAGTCTGATGTGCATTAGTCTAAAATTTTTCTGAATCTCTAAATTGGACACAACATAAGTCATAGAATTAATTGTGCAGATTTATTAGTATATAAAAAGCACTTTTTATATTAAAAAACACTATATAAATATGAGTTTATAAAAATAATAATTGTTCTCATTTATACTAACTCAGCCATTCATAATAGCATTTTGTCCTGCATTTGCATATAAATAACACATAGCTGGAGCTCTTGTGTTTGTGGGCGGAGGTGAGCTCCATGTCCTCTTACCCTGACATCTTGATTGGACCCATTTTAAATATCATTGTTTTAAGTATAAGATGGCATTATAATACTTCTTTCAGTTATAACAAATGATTTAGGAAACTCATGAGGGGAAGGGGAGTCTATTGTATTTTCCTATTTTTTGCTCTTTCCATTGTTCTTTCTTCCATCTTTTTCCTCCAAGATTCCTTCTTTTATAAGTTCCTTTTTTGTTTAAAGAATTTCTTTTAGTCTTTCTTTAGGGGTAGATATGCTAGAGTCATATTCTTTTAGTTTTCCTTCATTTGATGATTTTTTTTTTAATTTCGTCTTCATTTCTGAAGGATAGATTTCCTGGATAGAGAATTCACAGTTGTCAATTCTTTTATTTTAGTACTTGAAAAATTTTGTGTTATTTCCTTCTGACTTCCCTGGTTTCTGAGAAAGCTACTGATATTCAGATTGATGCTCCTCTATAGGTATTTTGTCTTTTGTCTTTGGTTGCTGTGAATACTTTTAATTTGCCTTTACTTTTCAGAAGTTTAATTATGATATGTCTAGGCATGGATTTCTTTGAGTTTGTCCTATTTTGAGTTTGCTCAGTTTCTTGAATCTTTAGTCCTATGTATTTCACTAAATTGGGAAAATTTTCAGCAATTGTTTCTCCAAATACTCTTTGAGGCTCACTGTTTCTCCTCTCCTTCTTAGACTCTGATGATATGAATGTGGGATCTTTTGTTATTGTCCCACAGGTCCATAGGGCTCTGTTCATTATTTTATTAGTCTATTTTTTTCTCTGTAGTTCAGATTGCATAAATTAAATTGTTCTGTCCTCAAGTTCATTGATTCTATCCCTTCTTATATCAACTACACTATTGAGCCCATCAAATCATGTTTTAAAAAATTGCAGTTATTGTATATTTTAGTTCTATAATTTCCAACTGGTCATATTTTAACTTCTATTTCTTTGTTGATATTTTCTATTTTTGAACTTGTTTCATGAGAATTTGTAATTTCCTGTTTAAGCATTTTATGATGGCTGATTTAAAATCCTTGTCAAGTCAGTCCAACATCTGATCCTCTCAGATCAGTTGGTATCAGTTGACTGCCTTTTGCCTTACAAGTTATACTTGTCCTGTTTTTTGTTATAATGCTTGATTTTTTATTGTATCCTGGACAATTTGATAATTATACTAGAAGACTCTGGGCCTTATATAAATCTTCTATTTTAGCATGTAGTCACCCTGTTGAGGTATAGCACACCAGTCCTGGCCTACTTTTGTGGGGTGTGGTCCAATGACATTCTAATTTTCTGAACCTTTATGGTGGTATTTTGGTCTGCTTGGTTAATTTCATAATTGTGGGGCTCCCACTGATATCTGCTGATGCTGCTTGATGGGGTAGAAGGAGCTTCCACAAAACGTGTGCTTGTAACTGTGGGAAAGGAGTCTCCTTCCTTTGGAAACAAAACATTCTTTCCAGGCTGGAAAGGCCTTTTGGGAATAGTGAGCTTTTCCTGAGTTAGGGTCACTTTTTTTGGTGTGATCTCCCTTGCAGATGACCTGCCCCACACCCAGCACCAGTGTCTCTGGGAGGAATCAGATATGGCAGGGAAAAAGAGTGTTTCCTTAGGTAATGTTGCTTTTGGTGCCATTATACCCTGTCCCCTTGCCCCTAGCTGTGCTGTGTCTCTAGGTGGGGGAGGAGAATGTCAGGACCTGCAGGAAAGGAGAGCACTTCCTGGTTTGGCACTTCCTGTGGTGAGAGCACCCTTGCTAGTGCCCACAGTGTCCAGGTGCTAATTGTGTGAAGGAGGAGTCTTTGTCTTTGGGAAGGGGAGGAGTATCTCAAGCCCAGCAGGGAGAACACCTCCTTATTATTAGCAGGGGTTTCAATTGATTCCTCTTGCCTGGTGTTTTTAGGTAAGAACCCCTTTAAACCTGAGGGATTGTTATACCTACCTGGGCCACTTTCTGTTGCTAGGTTTGGGATAAATGCCAGGCCTGGGTCACCTTCTTCTTTTGGGTGGGGGTAGTGAGATACCCTGCTGATGTGTTTTCCTCTGGTCCTGGAGTCACTAGCCAGTTCTATTTCGTTTTTCAAACTTTTAGCATTTTCTTTTAATTTTCTCTTATTTCCAAGATTTATAGTTGTACTTACTGGGAAAGAGGAGGGAGAGACAAGATTATGCCATCATCTGTACCTTTGAAGTCAGCCCCTCCTTGTACTTCTAACCTCTGACAACCACTGATCTGTTTTTCATTTCTAATAACTTTACCTTTTCTAAAATGTCATATAAAGGAATCTTTCAGTAAGTAGCCTTTTGAATCTGGTGTTTTTCACTTAGCAAACTGCATTTAGTATCACTAACTTTTGGATAGTATTTCATTACATGGATGTACCACAGTTTGTCTTCCCATTTCTGATTAACTGTATTGTTGGGATTTTATGATCAGTTCTTGGGAATGACATATTGCCTGGGTCTCTATGCTTCTTTCAAAGTCATTATTTAGACATGTCTCCACTATTCTAAGTCCTTCAGATAGCAAATCCTTCCAATCCATAGGCAGAGCAGGAATTATTAGCCTCATATTGCAGTTAAGGGAATTCTGGCCAAAAGATTAAATAACATGCCCATAGTAACACAGAAAGTTATAGTGGAAGAGCCAGGACTTAAATCCCCAATTTTCTGATTCCCAGTCCAGTACTAGAAAGCATGCAGAGGAAAATGAGTATGACTTAAAAAGCTGGAAAATAGGCCCTTAGGGAGACTAAGTATTGAAGTATATGGCCTTAAAAAGAGAGAGTTTAGAAAAGGCTTTGGAAACTCCCTTTAATCATATAAAGGGTTTGCAACTGAGGTTAAAAGAAGACCAGATAGTCTTTAAGCATCAACAGGATAGTACTCAATAGACCTAAGATGTAAAATGGGAGGCATAGAGTTATTTTGCCTTTAAAGGTAGGTTAGAGAGAAGCAAGAATATGTTATAGAAACCCACCTGCTTCAGGGCTGTGGATCAGGGGTTAGAGGGAGCCTAAGGATCTGTCTATGCCTCTATGCTTCAGCATTTCTGGTTTACTGAGAAGGTTCTAGAAGAGAAAAAGGTGTTTTTGCTGGACCACACCTGTATGTAAAATCATTGATGCTTAGAATGTCAGGGCTAGGAGGAATCTGAAAGATAATCAAGTCCAACTTCCCTACTTCAAGGATAAGGAAACTGAGGACAAGTGAAGGGAAATGCCTTTTACAAGGTCAAATAGGGGAATTGGAAGCAAGGTCTCCTAAATCACAAGTATTCATATTGATGCGTTCTGAAGCTCATCATCTGGAGACCCATCCATTCCTTAATCACATCATTAAACAAATATTTACTGACCAATATCTGACAGGGTCCTGTGTTTCTTTAGGCTTCACCAACTGTGGTATTAAATATGGACACATGAAGAATATAAGAATATTATAAATTTTACTGGTTCTTGACCCTACATAACTAATTAAAAACTCTAACTCTTGGCAATCTATCCTTTAAATATTTCCAGAGCTCTCACATGTTTCACATGTACTTATGTCCATTATTCCTTTTGCTACCTCTGTTCTGCCTAGTCTTTCAGCCTTTCCTATGCAACACCACTGGAGCCCTCATTATGCCAGAGCTACTAGGAAGCTTATGTCAAAGAAAAGGAAAGTGCTTTTCTTCTTCTTGTGCTCTGTCTTGTCAGAAATGCCCCTAATCAGCACTACTGAACCCTTATTCAGTTTTCAGCAAAAGAGCTCTTTCATAAGCTCTTCAAACCTGCTACTTTCTTCCTTCAGATTGGATGTGATTTGAGTATCCTCCTTGACCCTCTTGCACATAGGCCTCTGGCAGGACTGCCCACTAGTTTACCAAACATACTACATCTGTCTGAATTCCAATTTAGTTTCAAACTGGGAAATCCATAACCTCTCATTCTCCCTCCCCCTCACCCAAAACTAAACAACTGATACCTAGATGAAAATATCAGCTACTCTGGACCTCATGAGTTCAAATGACTAGCACATTGCATTGCATTTTGGTATCCCTCTAGATCAGTGGTTCATAATGGGTGCAATTTGGCCCCTCCCAGGGAACATTTGGTAATGGCTGGAGACATTTTTTGTTGTCATACCAGGGGAGGGAGTGCTGCTAGCATATAGTGAATAGAGAGTTGCTAAACATCCTACAGCACACAGGAAAACCCTCTTGCCATCTATCCACTCACACACAACAAATTTGTCAATAGTGCTGAGGCTGAGAAACCTTATTTTGGAGTAGAGCCAGGGTCAAGGTAGGCCTAATACTCACTTACCCACATACTCCATGATCTTTGGATTATTCAGAAAACCTACAATTGAGCTACCATTTCTGGGAATATATATGCTAATAATAATAATAGCTAAAAACTACATGACATTTTTTATGTGCCAGGCATAAAATATTTATTGAGGATACATCACGTGCTAGGTACGATTCTAGACTAGGGCTGGGCAAATGGTTTTCTGTAAAGGACTAGATAGTATATATTTTAGACTTTGTGAGCCATACTTTACATAGAGTATCTCATTTAATCCTCACATTAATTTTATGAGGGAGTTACTATTATTAACCCCATTTTAAATTTGAACAAAAATAAGTTTCTAGAAGTGTATGGTAGGATTCTGCCCTAAACTTGAGGTCAGTCAATACTCATTCACTGGAGAGGGCCCTGAACTAGATGTTATACTACAGAAACAAATGAGACCCAGTCTCTTGCTGAGGGAAATGTGACCAATAACAGGCTGCCCATTGCAGTTAAAAACATCATCCTAAGTCATACAAGGCCTATCGGGCCCTACATGATATGATCCCTGATGGCAGTAGGATACTGCCCTAGTTTCCAATACCATAACATGAGAGGTTTAAAATTTGTGGTCTCCTGTTCTGAGATTTTAACATTTTATTTCCTTTCATCTGCTTTTATCAAGTGTTTTCTGTCATGGCCTTTAAGTCACTTTGGAGAAAGGACCTGAGTATTAATTTGGTACAGAGCTTACACACAGCTAGTCTTACACACAGCTAGTTCTCAGTTACAGAACATTTGATAATAACAGCAGCAATTTAGTGAGTGGATACCAAGCAATGAGGGAATTAAGGATGACATGAGAGGCAAGGAGATGACTAGTGGGAGTGTACTGACTAGAATTTGGTGGAACATATCTGGGATGGCTTCTTCTTGGGCCTTTATGTGTTATGTGGAATTTCTTTCTATATGTCTGGTTGGAGTTTCAGTCCTCTTAGAAAGAGGAAAATGGCCATAGGTAAGTTTCTATCTTGGCATCATTGGTAATTAGGTAGGGAAGAAAAAAACAGATGAAGATAAAATGTAGTAAGAGAGAATAGAAGAAAGAGAAGAGAGGCCATGAGAGAAGAAGGAAGAGAGCAAAATACAAAAGAAAGGGAGGAGATAGAAGAGGAGGGGAAGGCAAGAAGGATAAAAGGGGAAGAAAGCAGAAGTAAATGGAGAAAGGGAGATGACGATGTAAGGAGAAGCAGAGATGATGAAAAGAGTGGCTAAATGGACAAAAGAAAATAAATCCAGCCCTTTGTAAGTGAATGATCACCAGATGCCTAAGTAAAAATCCTGATTATTGTTAGTACTCTCAAGCTTACAGTTCCATGAAATAAGGTCTTGTTGAACTTTACACAATTTCTCATGGAATAAAATTGATATTGGCAACACACTGTGCCGGAGAGAATAGCAGTGCCTTACCACAGATTTTATACATATCAGCATCCTTCTTTGCTGGAACAAACATCCATAGCTCAGACAGATAAACATGAAGTCCTGAGCAGCTGCATTTTCCTGGAATACTTAGAGCAATTTGAAAATTTTTCTCTGTTTTTTTTTTTTGTTAATTTTAAATGTCACTACTTCAAATTCATTCACTCTCTTCTTGTTCTGAATTATTTAGAGCAGAATCCCGTCAGTACCTCCCACTGTATTTCATACAAGTCACAGTCCTCTCTTGAGGAGGAAGTGCCTAGGATCCTGGTCCTAGGAATGAATGAGAGGTGAAATTCTCATCGAATGCTTTGGCTCCAGTGTCCAAGCCTTAGTTAATATGGATCACCAGTCTTTTGACTCATGAAACATCACTAGAAGAACATTACAAACCATCTCTTTCAATGTCAGCCTGTCCACCGCCCATGTACACACAACCTCCCACTTCACAGAGATGGGAATGGACTCATCTAGGCTTCTTGACTCCTCTTCCATGGCCTCATGTGCTGCCACTAATGCCAGTATGAGCTACAAGAAAATAGACAAAGCCTATTAGAACTCAGACTAGAAGTTTGGCCTGTTAAATGGATCCCTACTTCCTCTTGTTCTATCTGCCACTGGCCAAGTAGAAGAATTATACTGCAGCAGATACCAGGGGGAGAGAGATAGACTAGGGAACAGAGGGAAACCTTCTAAAATAGGGACTCTGTTAATCTCCAGCATGGTGTGGGAGGAAGTGAGATGAGTTGGAGTGACCTCAGCAAGGTCACAGAAGAAGTACCAAAGGTAGGATTTGAACTTTGGTACCTCTGACTTTAAAGGCTTCCTCTCTTTCTACTTACAAAAATGTTCCAATAACTACTTCTTGCCCTTTAAAGGGTTGGTTTGTTTGTGTTCTCAAAAGTTGGATAAGATAATAGAACCATGTCAGAGCTGGAAAGGACCTTTGAGATGACCTATTTCCATGTTTTCCAAACCTCCTCATCTCTAAGAACCCTTTGGATTTAGTTTTTCTCTCATTTTTTAGATAATTTGTCTTTTTAATAAAGAACATTTATTAAGCAATAATTAACTTGTGTTCTCATTTTTATTAATCAAAGAAATATATTGGTTGCACAGGGTAATGTTTAGTCCTATGAGATAAGCATGTTATCACTATGAGTTACCATTAAATTTTTTAGAAATAGACCTTGAAAATCTCTTCAGTACCAACATGGCTATCATGAAAGACTCATGGATTAAATTGTTTCCCTCATTTTGCAGATGGGAAAACTGAGGCTCAGAAAGGTCATGTGACTTGCCTGGCCTCACACATCTAGTTAGTAGTCAAGTAGGCACCAGACCCAGATTTTCTGTATCCCAGTTCAGACTATCTCTTCCTATGCCAGGCTGCCTCTCTCCACAAGAAATTTGTCTCTGTTTTCATCTTGATAATTCTGTATTTTCAGCACTCCAGAACATCCTCTGATGGCAAATATTTCCTTTTAGGAAGTTTTTCCATAATGTAAGTTTACTTGGTTTTGCCCCTTGAGGAGAATTAGCAAAAAGTTTAATCTTATTTGTTACCTTGCTGCTGTTGAATGGGCTAACATTTTGGAAGGCAAAGAGAGTGAGAGAGGATGCTGTGACAGCAGTCCTATTGGAGCTGGAGGGTCAGTCAAAAACACTGACTTTCCTACCCCACTTTATGGGTAGAGCTCAGAACTAAGCACTACAAAGGATCCAAAGAGAAAGAGTAAACACAGGCCCTACCTTTGAAGAACTTCCTTTTAGCTGAGGAATTAATATCTCCATCTGAACAATTCAGGATTAATTGCAAATAATCTAATGAGAAAATTGGTGTAGCAATGTGTGGTGGTGACTAGGACAGTGGTTGATACAGATGTAAGTGTATTATTTTCCCCATTGAAGTAATTTTACTAATTAACCAATTGACAAATATTTATTTGAGGCCCACCATGTGCTAGGCTCTATTCTAGGCCACGGGTAGGCAAATGTTTTCTGCAAAAAGCTAGATAGTACACATTTTAGACTTTGTGGTCTATACATCTCTGAAACTATTCAATTCTATTGTTTTAGTGTGAAAGCAGCCACAAATAACACACAAATTAATAAACATTCCTGTGCTTCAATAAAGCTTTATTTCCAAAAACAATGTGGGCCATATTTGACCTTAAGCCTCTGTTCTAAATACTGGCGATACAGCAATGTACTAATAATAAGGTCTCCATTTGTAAGGCACTTACAATCTAGCAGAGAGATATACACATTGAGTATGTAATTACAGGAGTTATGAGTCTTCTCTGAGAAAAAGTGTCTGGTGCTACAAAAGCAAAAACAAAGAGTGAGGGGATTTAACAGTCTGTGGAGTCAAAGGTACTTTCCTTGAAGAGGTGACATTCAAGCTGAGGCCTGAAATATAACAATAGTATTCTAAGTGAAAAGGGATGGGGGAATAAAAAGTGCTATTTCCAACACATCATATAAAAAATAATACTATTAACATAACACATTATTGTTGATGTTGATCTTCAGGATGAGGTAGTGTTTTTCAGGCTTAGTTTAATTTTAAGTGCAAAGAATAGCCAGATTTCTGGTTTGAGCATTTGGAAGAAAGAGGTGGCATTTACCAAATCAGGAGCATTATAGATGGCACAGATTTCTTTATTTTGGGGTGGGTGATGGATTGCAAAATTTTGATTTTAAAACATGTTGAGTTTGGGTGACTGTAGAATATCCAGTGGTTATGTTAATCAGGCAGGTAGATATACCAGTTTGGAACTCAAGACAAAGTTCTGAGCTTGAATCAATTGGAGAAGAATCATCATGTAAAGGTCATGGCCATTGATGAAGTTATCAGGGAGAATGTGTAGTCAGAAAAGGAAAATGCTTAAGGCAGAGTCCTGGGTGTCTGCTATAAATGTTGGCAAAAGAGGAGACATCAGTACTGGAGACTGTCAGGAGTAGCCGGAAAGGTAAGAGGAAAATACAGAATATGATGTCAGAGAAGCCAGTGGAAGGAAACATTGCAAGGCAAAGTGTTCAAATCATACCAGAATTAGTGAAATAAAGCCTGAAAAATCAGCAATTATTCACCCAATAAATATATTGGGTACCCACTTTGTTCTAGACACTGTTCTAGGTACTGGGAAAACATTGATGAACAAAATGGGCAAAATCCATTGGCTAGAATGAGCAGGAAGTAATTTTTCATCTTAGTAAGAGTAATTTCAATGGAGTGGTGTGGGTTGATGCCAACCCAGAGTAGGTTGAGAAATGAGCTTGAGGTAAGAAAACAGAGATAAAAAAGTGCAACCAACTCCTTCAAGAAGTTTGGTTTGAAGAAGAGGGGAGAGATAAGGCAGTACCTGGAGTGGGATATGGAATGAAGAGATTTTTAAAGATGAAACAGACTTGAACCATGTTTCAAGGACAACCGGTAGGAGTCTATAATAAGAAAGTTTGAAGATGTCTAAGAAAAAGAATATTCACTAGATTGAAGCCTTTGGGAAAACAGAAAAGATGGGGCCCAAAACACAAATGGAAATTTTACCCTCAGATACCAAGATTTCTGGGCAAGTATAAGCTTCCTGAGAGCAGGTACTTGGCCTCATTTTCTTTGTATCTGCAGTATCTGACATAGTATCTAGACTTTCAAATTTTGGTATAATAACTGAATAAAAAGAATGAAGGAAAGAAGAAAGGAAGAAAGTAGGAAAAAAAGGAAGGAAGGAATATTCTGCATTTTTCTTTAGAAGAATCTGACTAGGATGTTATAGAAGAGATTCTTGTGTTAGGTGGGTAGTTCCAATGAAGCTATAACCCCTCTTTCTGCGCTTAGAACACTCTGAAGTGTTAATACACCACCCCCTTCTGGGAATTCCCCAGCCTGAACTGGAGGTCTAGGCCTTGTTGGTGGAGGATATAAAATATGGGCCCTAGTGAGGAGCTGAAGGATTCAGGAGTCAGGGTGAACTTGCCTATGAGGGTATGAGGCATGAACATATGCATAGACTGAAAAAAATTAGCTCTATTAACAAGACAAAGGGCCATTAATGTATGTGGGACCACCCATCCACCCAGGTAAATGTGCATCCTTGGGAAGCCTATTAAGCTTTTTTGACAGGATAGTTGTTGCTATCCTTTCTTGAGATACTAGCTAGATGGGAATGGTAAGGATCACAGGGAATTTTCCCAAACTAACTTATTTGAGAGCCCAAATTCAAGGATTTGTTCCTCCCAGGAATCTAAGGCCCTAAATGATACTTCTGGCTAAAAATATCACCATATTTATGCAAGTTCTTCATCTTCCCTGGATTTGGTAATCTAGACTTTTGAACACAGTTTCAACTTGACCTGAGATACTTATGGTTGGGCCTTAAACTCTAAGACAGAGTACATAAGATCTTTAGAAATTAACTAATCTAATCTACTCATTTCAGATGGGAAAATAGGCCCAAGGAAGGGAAGGAATTTGCTCAGAGTCATACAGCTCATAAATTCATAGATTGTTAGAATTGAAGGCTTCATGAAAAACTTATTAAACTTAATGAACAAGGAAGACTTGGATTCAAGTCCTGGTTCTGCCAGTGACTAGCTATATAACTTGTGGCTTGACATTTAGTCTCACTTATCCTTGGTCTCCTTAAGTGTGAAATGGGTATGTTAATAATGCTACTCTCACAGGGTTATTATTATAGGTCAACTGAAATGACATATGTCACCATATATTACCTCTACAATACTACATACTATACATTATAGATGAGAGAATTGAGGCCCAAGAAAGCAGAGTGACTTCTTGTTCACTGAAATATCAAAGGGTACTCTGGGAAACAAAGGTTCCATAACCAGATGAGTTGTGAAACTGTGTTCAACCAAGTTAAAAATATTTATATACTGCAGGACATATTGGAGCCTTTGAAATGTTAATGTGTGTTGTGAGTTTCCAAGACAGGATAGAATCCAGACAAAAATTAGAGATAGTGTTTATTTCAAAATATAGTTATGAGGTTTAAATAACAGATGTGAAAGTGCCTGGCACTTAGTAGGCACTCATTTGCTTTCCCTCCTTCTTTTCTTCCCTCTCACTGCCCTGTACCTCTGTTGAAAGTGGACAGATAGAAATGCCTGAGAGATACCTGGGTGATCTGTGATCCATTATTCTAGCCAGAAATACATGATGCTCTGAAACTGAAAATCCTGCCCACAGGATGCCTTGTGATTTCTGGTGACCCCTTGGTCTTGTGTGGTTCCAATCCACCAACAGTCACTATGGCAAGTGGTAAGGGCCCTTTGTGCGTAGGTCATAATACAGCCAGGTGATTTCCTTTTACAGAGAGTGGGCTTCCTAAACTGATTATCTAATCATCTTACTGGATGCTAGAGAGAAACACATTTACTTACCCAATTAAAACAGTTGCAACCCTGCTATCTAGAAATCAGCAGAACCCCATCACATTGACTGTCTTGTTCAGGGCTTGGGCGTTGTCTGAATGACTTTCTGCAGACACTGAAATTTCTCTTTTTCATCCATCAGAATCTTGTCTCCCTCTTCCCACATATATTTCTCCCCCTCCCCTGCTCTTAAATCAAAGTAATATCATCTCTCTTTTCCCTCTGCATAATCACAGGACAGCTCATTTCAGCAAGTGGGAATAATTACAGCCAATCTAAACTGAGTAGTTGTCAGTTTTGAAAGGACTTCTGGTTAAAGGTGTCTTCCAATTGGCCCATTGAATACAGTGCCAGAGAGGTTATGCATTCCTCAGGTGCTGTCTGACATTAGTCCAGTCTCAGATACTGTCTTCATATACTGGACTTCCCTGGTGGTGCAGTGCTTAAGAATCCACCTGCCAATGCAGGGGACATGGGTTCGAGCCCTGGTCCAGGAAGATCCCACATGCTGCAGAACAACTAAGCCCATGCACCACAAATTCACTCAGACTTCTTGAAATTTTGTTTGTTACTGACAGTTCATTCTGAGCTTGAGGCATGATCTGAATTCCTCCTCAGTTTCCGGAACCCCATTATTTGAGTATGCTCAGCAATGTTCCCACAACTTTTGGAATCCAAACCCTATTATGCCTGAGAGTAGGAGAAAGTGAGTTCTAGGCTTGTTTACCTGCTATGGATAGGTTTTCTAGCAGCCAGAGCCTTGAAGGTCAAACCTGTCCTGCCTGAAGGCAGTTCTAACTGGAGATCTTGAAGGCCTTTAATTTATTCTGTCATGCTCTAAAAATTGGCCTGCTCTGCACAAATAACTAAAAGTAGAGTGCTTTCTATGTGCCAAGCACTACTTTAAGCACCATGACATACATTGTTTCATTTAATCCTCAGAACAGTCTATGAGGAGGCACATATTTTATTGCCATTTTTAAAACGAGGAAACTGAGGCCTAGAGAGGTAAATGACCTGCTGAAGGTCACATAGCCAGTAAGTTGCATACTACTATACTGAATTTCTTCTAAGATGTATCATACATTGCCTCTGCTCTTATAGAGTTTCCTGAGTAGTGGGGGTGCAAACAATTGACAGACAAGTGTGATCAAGACTTCTCTGTCCTCAAACATCCAACAACCCCCTCCTCACATCATATCTTACCCCTCCACATCCCACCAGCAAAATGACTCACCTATGTTCCCTTATATCCACACTCTCTGCCTTTCCTCCTGTTGTTACATTGGGTAGAAGTTAACCTCTACACCTGTGCTCTGGATCCCATCCACTTTAACCTCCTCAAAAACTTCCCTTTTACAGTAATCTGTTTACTTCTCATAGTTTTTCATACTGGATTGTTTCCATCACCTAAAAACATGCCTTAATATCTCTACTTTGTACTTCATCAGCTGTATCTTGTCTATTTTTGGTCAAACATTTCTCTAGGTAAAGTCAAGCCATATAAACAGCTTGTGGAGTTCCATTAAATAACTGGGTGAATTTTTTTAGAAATTACATTTAATCTATATGATAGATTGTAGAGATTTGGCATACTCTATAAAGACTTTCCACTTCAACTTCAATAGCAATGACTGCCTATCACAGTGAATATGGTTATGTCTCTCAATTTATTGACATCTGTAATGTCTTTCAATAAGGTTGTCTAATTTTTAAAATAAAGGACTTTCATGTTTTAGATTTTCTTTTTAGATGACTTAAAAATTTTTGCTACTACTCTAAACGGTATTTATTTTTAATTAAACTTTTTATTTTAAGATAACTGTAGATTCACTTACAGTTTTCAGAAATAACAGACATTCCATGTTCCATTTACTCAGTTTCTCCAATGGTAACGTCTTGCAAAACTACCATATAATATCACAACCAGGATATTGACATTGATACAGTTAAGATACACAAGAGTTCTATCATCACAAGTATCCCTCCTATAACACTTTTATAGCCATACTCAGCTTCCTCCCCCCAACACCCACCATCACCCCATCCCTAATGCCTTGCAACCACGAATAAGTTCTCCATTTCTAGAATTTTGTCATTTCAAGACTGTTTTATAAATGGAATGTGTGACCATTTGAGATTGGCTTTTTTCAGTCAGCATAGTTTTCTGGAGATTCATCTAAGTCATTTCATTTATTACTAGCTTCCTCCTTATTATTGCCAAATAGTATTCAACTGTATGGATGTACCATAATTTGCTTAACCATTCACCAGTTTAAGGACATCCAGTTTTCTTCAAGTTTCTGGCTTTGCAAATAACGTTTCAATGAACATTCGTCTACAAGTTTTGTGTGAACACAAGCTTTTACTTCTCTGGAATAAATTCTCAGGAGTGCAATTGCTACATTGCATGTTAACAGCATGTTTAGATATATAAGAAACTGGTAAACTGTTTTCCAGAGTGTCTGTAACATTTTATATTCCCACCAGCAACGTGTTTGATCTAGTTTCTTCTTATTATCACCAGAAGTTGATATTGTCAATGGTTTTTAATTTTAGCCATTTTGATAGGTTTGTAGTGATGTGATTTTTATTTATTTATTTATGGCTTTGTTGGGTCTTCGTTTCTGTGCGAGGGCTTTCTCTAGTTGCGGCAAGTGGGGGCCTCTCTTCATCGCGGTGCGCAGGCCTCTCACTATCGCGGCCGCTCTTGTTGCGGAGCACAGGCTCCAGACGCGCAGGCTCAGTAATTGCGGCTCACGGGCCTAGCCGCTCCGCGGCATGTGGGATCTTCCCAGACCAGGGCTCGAACTCGTGTCCCCTGCATTGGCAGGCAGATTCTCAACCACTGAGCCACCAGGGAAGCCCTAGTGATGTGATTTTAATTTGCATTTCCTTAAGGCTAGCAATGTTGAACATCTTTTTTAGTGCTTATTTGCCATTTGTATATCCTCTTCAGTAAAATATCTATGTCTTTTACCCATTCTCTAATAAGATTTTTACTGTTTTTATAGCTGAGTTTAGACACTTCTTTTCATAGTCTAGATACTAGCTCTCTTTTAAAAAATATTTATTTATTTAGCTGTACCAGGTCTTAGTTGTGGCAGGCAGGATCTTTTAGTTGCGGCATGCGAGCTCTTAGTTGTGGAATGTGGGATATAGTTCCCTGACCAGGGATCAAACCCGGGTCGCATGCTAGCTCTTTGTTGGGTAAGTGGTTTTCAAATATCTCCTTATAAGTCTGTCACTTGTTTTCATCCTTTTTACAAGGCCTTTTATAGAGCAATAGTTTGTAGTTTTGTTGAGGTTGAATTTATCAAGTTTTCCTTTTATGAATTTTGCTTTTGGTTAAAAGGCTAAGAACTTCTTGCCTAGCCCTACATCCTGAAGATTTTCTCCTATTTTTTCTCTAAAATTTTGTATCTTTATTTTTTATTTAAGTCCATAACACACTTTGAGTTAATTTTTGTTCAAGGTGTTAGACTTAGGTTCAGCTTCTTTTCGTATACCTCAATATGTTCAATTCGTCAAGCATCATATACCAATTTGTGTAATTGGTGAATTATTTTGGCATTTTTGTTAAGCATCAAGTTTTTCATACCGGTGTCGGTTTATTTCTAGGTTCTGATCTATACCTCCAAAATTACTACACTGTAATGATTACTATAGCTGGGTAGTATATCTTAATATGATGTAGAGTGAGCCCAACCTTTATTCTTCTTTTTCAGCATTTTCTTATCCATTCTAGGTCTTTTGCCTTTCCACATAAATTTTAGAATAAACTTGTCTATGGCTACACAAAATACCTTGCCGGAACTTTGATAAGAATTTTATTAAACCTAGATCTCTTTGGGGAGAGAATTGACATCTTTACTATGTCGAATCTTCCAATCCAGGAACATGGTATAGCTCACTATTTATTTACATCTTCTTTGATTTCTTTAATCTGTACTTGTAGCTTTCAGCATACACATCCTGTACATGTTTTGTTAAGTTTATACTTAAACATTTTGCTTTCTTTGGAATGATCTTAAATGGTATGATGTTTTTAATTTGTTTCCACTCGTTCATTGTTAGTATATAGAAATGTGATTGAGTTTTTGCATGTTGTTCTTATATCCTGCAACCTTGCTGAACTCACTTATTAGTTTTAGGAGGGCTTTTAAAATTCTTTGGGATTTTCTACATAGAAAATCATATCATTCACAAGTAGGGACATTTTTATGTTTTCCTTTTCAATCTATACCTTTTATTTAATGGTTTAGTTTTTATAAAAAACACTTCCTTGTTTGTTCATTGCTGATTTTGCAATTGTAATTGACTTTTGTATAGTGATCTTACATTAGGAATCTTTAGTGAGGTCCCTTTTCTCTCTTTTCAATTTTGATAATTTTTCAAAGAGTTTCCTTGGTTTTTCTATGTGGACAGTTATATAGTCTGCAAATAATAACATTTTCTTAATTTCAAGCTCCCATTAGTTTTTACTTTTTTTCCTTATCCTGTTATTCAGGCAAGAACTTTCAGTACAAGAAGAAAGAAATGGTAATAGTAGTTACCCTTGTCTTAATTCCTAATTTTAAAAGAGACACTTTAATATTTCATGATTGATATGATGTTTGATGTAGATATTTTTCCAGATATCCTTTATCAGATTGAGGAAATTCCCTATTACTCCTTTTTATGCCAAGAGTTTCTAATCAGAAGGAGATGCTGAATTTTACCAAGTATATTTTCTACTTAATGAAATAGAAAATCATATGGCTTCCTCCCTCAAACTGTTAATGTGGTAAATTACCTTGATTTTTCTAATGCTAAACACATCTGCATTTCTAATATAAATCCAACATGATTTGCTTTTATTTTTAATTTTTTAAATCGAAGTATAGTTGATTTAAAATGTTTCAGGTATACAGCAAAATGATTCAGTTATATAGATAGATAGATATAGATAGATTGATATAGGTATATATTCTGTTTCAGATTCTTTTCCATTATAAGTCATTATAAGATATTGAATATAGTTCCCTGTGCTATACAGTAGGTTCTTGTTGTTTATTTTGTATATATAGTAGTGTGTATCTGTTAATACAAAATTCCAAATTTATCCCTCCACCCCTTTCCACTTTGGTAACCATAAGTTTGTTTTCTCTGTCTATAAATATATTTATCTTTTGTAATTAAGTTCATTTGTATCATGTTTTTGATTTCACATATAAGTGGTATCATATGATATTTGCCTTTCTCTATCTGACTTACTTCACTTAGTATGATAATCTCTAGGTCCATCCATGTTGCTGCAAATGAAATTATTTCATTCTTTTTATAGATGAGTAATATTCCATTATATGTGTGTGTATATATATATGAGGAAGATTTATTATTAACATTATTTAACATTATATATCTATATCTATATTTATACAGTTTTCAGAGAATAGGTCTTTTGCCTCCTTAGGTAGGTTTATGCCTAGGTATTTTATTCTTTTCATTGTGATGGTAAATGGGATTGTTTCTTTAATTTCTCTTTCTGCTATTTCATTGTTAGTGTATAGAAATGCAACAGATTCCTGTATATTAATTTTGTATTCTGCAACTTTACTGAATTCATTGATGAGCTCTAGTAGTTTTCTGGAGATAGCTTTAGGATTTTCTAAGTATAATATCATGTCATCTGCAAACAGTGACAGTTTTACTTCTTTTTCAATTTAGATTTCTTTAATTTCATTTTCTTCTCTGATTGCTGTGTCTAGGACTTCCAAAACCATGTTTAATAAAAGTGATGAGAATAGGTATCCTTGTCTTGTTCCTGATCTTAGAGGAAATGTTTTCAGCTTTTCACCATTGAGTATGATGTTAGCTATGGGTTTGTCATATATGGGCTTTACTATATTGAGGTAGGTTCCCTCTATGCCTACTTTCTGGAGAGTTTTTATCATAAATGGATCTTGAATTTTATCAAAAGCTTTTTCTGCATCTATTGAGATGATCATATGGTTTTTATTCTTCATTTTGTTAATGTGGTGTATCACATTGACTGATTTTCAGATATTGAAGAACCCTTGCATCCCTGGGATAAATCCCATTTGATCATGTTGCATGATTCTTTTAATGTTTTGCTCGAGTCAGTTTGTATATATTTTGTTGAGGATTTTTGCATCTATAACATGATTTATTTTTTATTGAATTGGTAGATTCCATATGCTTTTTAAAAATAATTGTTTTCAGGATTGAAAATGTCTGTATTTTCCTTTAAAAGTTTTGACTTTTGTATGTTTTGTATGATAGTTATATTAGACTCATAAAATGAATTGAGAAATATGCCTCCTTTACTCTGTTTTTGTTCATGTAAAATTGGAATGTTCTATTCTGTAAATTTTTGGTAGAATTTGCCTATAAGATCCTCTGAATCTAATATTTTCTTAGTGGGAAAAAGTTTCAACTACACATTCTATTTGTTTAATTGTCATAGAAACATTCAGATTTTTTATTTAGTCTATTTTTAAAATAGATCTTTATTGGGGTAGAATTGCTTCACAATACTGTTAGTTTCTGTTGTACAACAAAGTGAATCAGCCATATGGATACATAGGTCCCCATACACCCTCCCTCTTGAGCCTCCCTTCCATCCTCCCTATCCCACCCCTCTAGGTCATCGCAAAGCACTGACCTGATCTCCCTGTGCTATGCTGCTGCTTCCCACTAGCTATCTATCTTACATTTGGTAGTGTATATATGTCAATTCAACTCTCTCACTTAGTCCCAGCTTACCCCTCCACCTCTCCATGTCCTCAAGTCCATTCTCTAGTAGGTCTGCGTCTCTATTTCTGTCCTGCCCCTAGGTTCTTCATGACCTTTTTTTTTTTTTAGATTCCATATACATATGTTAGCATACTGTATTTGTTTTTCTCTTTCTGACTTACTTCACTCTGTATGACAGACTCTAGGTCCATGCACCTCACTAAAAATAACTGAATTTCATTTCTTTTTATGGCTGAGTAATATTCCATTGTATATATGTGCCACATCTTCTTTATCCATTCATCTGTCGATGGACACTTACGTTTCTTCCATGTCTTGGCTATTGTAAATAGAGCTGCAATGAACATTGTGGTACATGACTCATTTTGAATTATGGTTTCATCAGGGTATATGCCCAGCAGTGGGATTGCTGGGGCCTAAGGTAGTTCTATTTATAGTTTTAAGGATACTCCATACTGTTCTCCATAGTGACTGTATCAATTTACATTCCAACCAGCAGTACAAGAGGATTCCCTTTTCACCACACCTTTTCCAGCATTTATTGTTTCTAGATTTTTTGATAATGGCCATTCTGACCAGCGGGAGGTGATACCTCATTGTAGTTTGATTTGAAATTCTCTAATAATTAGTGATGTTGAACATCTTTTCATGTGCCTTTTGGCCATCTGTATGTCTTCCTTGGTGAAAGATCTATTTAGGTCTTCTGCCCATTTTTTAACTGGATTGTTTGCTTTTTTGATATTGAGCTTCATGAGCTGTGTGAATATTTTGGAGATTAATGCTTTGACTGTTGTTTCATTTGCAAATATTTTCTCTCATTCTGAGGATTGTCTTTTTGTCTTGTTTATGGTTTCCTTTGTTGTGCAAAAGCTTTTAAGTTTAATTAAGTCCCATTTGTTTATTATTATTTTTATTTCTGTTACTCTAGGAGGTGGGCCAAAAAAGATCTTGCTGTGGTTTATGTCTAAGAGTGTTTTTCCTATGTTTTCCTCTAAGAGTTTTATAGTGTTCAGTCTTACATTTAAGTCTTTAATACATTTGGAATTTATTTTTTGTATAGTGTTAGGTAGTGTTCTAATTTCCTTCTTTTACATGTAGCTGTACGGTTTTTCCAGCACCAGTTATTGAAGAGGCTGTCTTTTCTCTATTGTATGTTCTTGCCTCCTTTGTCATAAATTAGGTGCCCATATGTGTGTGGGTTAATCTCTGGGCATTCTAACCTGTATCATTGATCTATATTTCTGTTTTTGTGCCAGTACCATACTGTCTTGATTACTGTAGCTTTGTGGTATAGTTTGAAGTTGGGGAACCTGATTCCTCCAACTCCGTTTTTCTTTCTCAAGATTGCTTTTCCTATTCGGGGTCTTTTGTGTTTCCGTACGAATTGTAAAATTTTTTATTCTAATTCTGTGAAGAATGCCATTGGTAGTTTGATAGGGATTGCATTGAATCTGTAGATGGCTTTGGGTAGTATATTTTTACAATATTGATTCTTCCAGTCCAAGAACATGGTATATTTCACCATCTGTTTATGCCATCCTTGATTTCTTTCATCATATTTTATAGCTTTGAGAGCACAAGTCTTTCACCTCCTTAGGCAGCTTTATTCCTAGGTATTTTATTCTTTTTGTTGCAATGGTAAATGGGAGTGTTTCCTTCATTTCTCTTTCTGATTTTTTGTTGTTGGTGTATAGGAATGCCAGAGATTTCTGTGCATTAATTTTGTATCCTGCAACCTTACCAAATTCATTGATTAGTTCTAGTAGTTTTATGGTGGCATCTTCTTTAGTATTTTCTATGTATAGTATCATGTCACCTGCAAACACTGACAGTTTTACTTCTTCTTTTCCAATTTGTATTCCTTTTATTTCTTTTTCTTCTCTGATTGCCATGGCTAGGACTTCCAAAACTATGTTGAATAAGAGTGGCGAGAGTGGACATCCTTGTCTTGTTCCTGTTCTTAGTGGAAATGCTCTCAGTCTTTCACCTTTGAGTATGATGCTTGCTGTGGGCTTGTCATATATGGCCTTTATTATGTTGAGGTAGCTTCCCTCTATGCCCATTTTCTGGAGAGTTTTTTTCATAAATTGGTGTTGAATTTTGTCAAAAGCTTTTTTCTGCATCTATTGAGGTGATCATATTGTTTTTATTCCTTAATTTGTTAATGTGGTGTATCACATTGATGGATTTGCGTATATTGAGGAATCCTTGCATCCCTGGGATAAATCCCACTTGATCACAGTGCATGATCCTTTTAAGGTGCTGTTGGATTCTGTCTGCTAGTATTTTGTTCAGGATTTTTGCATCTATGTTCATCAGTGATATTGGTCTGCAATTTTCTTTTTTTGTGATATCTTTTTCTGATTTTGGTGTCAGGGTGATGGTGGCTTCATAGAATGAATTTGGGACTCTTTCTCCCTCTGCAATTTTTTGGAAGAGTTTGAGAAAGGATAGGTGTTAGCTCTTTTCTAATTGTTTGATATAATTCTCCTGTGAAGCCAGCTGTCCTGGACTTTTGTTTGTTGGAAGATTTTTAATTACAGTTTCAATTTCCTTACTTGTGATAGGTCTGTTTATATTTTCTAATTCTTCCTGGTTCAGTCTTGGAAAATTGTACCTTTCCAAGAATTTGTCCATATTTTCGTGATTTTCCATTTTATTAGCATATAGTCGTTTGTAGTAGTCTCTTGTAATCCTTTGTAATTCTTCAGTGTCAGCTGTGATTTCTCCTTTTTCATTTCTAAGTTTATTGATTTGCATCCTCTCCCTTTTTTTCTTGATGAGTCTGGCTAAGGCTTTATCAATTTTGTTTATCTTCTCAATGAACCAGCTTTTATTTGTATTGATCTTTGGTATTGTTTTCTTCATTTCTATTTCATTTATTTCTGCTCTGATCTTTATGATTTCTTTCCTTCTACTGACTTTGGGTTTTCTTTGTTCTTCTTTCTCTAGTTGTTTCTTTTTTTTTTTTAATTTTTATTTATTTATTTTTGACTGTGTTGGGTCTTCGTTTCTGTGTGAGGGCTTTCTCTAGTTGCGGCAAGCGGGGGCCATTCTTCATCGCGGTGCGTGGGCCTCTCACTGTCGCAGCCTCTCTTGTTGCGGGGCACAGGCTCCAGACGCGCAGGCTCAGTAGTTGTGGCTCACGGGCTTAGTTGCTCCGCGGCATGTGGGATCTTCCCAGACCAGGGCTCGAACCCGTGTCCCCTGCATTGGCAGGCAGATTCTCAACCACTGCACCACCAGGGAAGCCCTCTCTAGTTGTTTTAAGTGTAGGGTTAGAGTGTTTATTTGAAATTTTTCTTGTTTCTTGAGGTGAGATTGAATTGCTATACACTTCCCTCTTAGAACTTCTTTTGCTGCATCCCATAGGTTTTGGGTCATCATGTTTTGCTTGTCATTTGTTTCTATGTATTGGTGGTGTGGGAATATGCCGAGTTAGCATCTCCCCACAACTAGGGCACCTGTTGGCCACTGGTGGTGGACCCTGACGCCCAAGGAGATGGAAGGAACCCCCAAGTGAATCGGTAGGATGTGGGGGGACTGAGGGGGAAGGAGAAGTTTAGGCCAGTCAGAATCAGCACCCCTGAGGCTGAGGAGATCAGGAGAGGCAGGTGGGAGGGACCCTCCAGGAAGAGTGGGAGAGAAGCAGAGGGTGATTCCCTGGCCCACTCTGGCTGGGGAGTCTGCTGAGCTCCCAGGCTGGTACTGCCCCTCCAAAGCCCCTTCCAGACTGCACGGATCCTGGGCATATAGGAGGAAGGCTGGGGAAATCAAGAGAGGCACTTGGGTGGAGCCATCTGGGAGGAGGGGTAGAGGAGTGGATGGCATTTGCCCTGCCCATTTGAGACCCCAAAGCCTGCTGGGCTCCCTGGTGATGTCCCCCACCCTCTGAGACCAGGGGTGGGGGCCACACCTGTGCCCTTTCTGTTCCTTGAGCCAAAGCTCCACCAACCCCCCACAGCACCCAGGGCCTTTTCCAGTCCTGGGGCTCCTAAGCATAGGTCCTGACTACCACCCAAATCTTGCCCTTCCTTAGGTCCCGCCCTCCACAGCCAAGGCCTTCTCCCCCATTTTTTTCCCTTCCTTTTTTTTGTTTTCTCTGCCTCCTCCTCTTTTTTTCACTATTGCGGTGCTGATGTACCTTCCGGTTGTTGATTCGTCTATATTTTTATTTTTATATTCTTTCTAACATATCTGTTAGTTTCCTAGTCTAATTTTATTTTTTACTTTGTTATTGTTCTCTTTTTTTTTCTTTTTTTGCCACCCCATGAAGCTCGTGGCATCTTGGTTCATGAGCTGGGGATTGGGCCAAAGCTCCTGCAGTGGGAGCTATGAGTCTGAACCACTGGACTAACAGAGAGTCTCAGACCCCAGGGAATATTCATTGGAGTGAGGTCTCATGGATCCTCATCTCAGCTCTACCCAACAGCATACAAACTCCAGTGTTGGAAGCCTCAGGCCAAACAACCAGTAAGACAGGAACACAATCCCATTCATTAAAAAAAAAAAAAAATGAGACGGCAAAAAATATGTCACAGATGAAGGAGCAAGGCAAAAACCTACAAGACCAAATAAATTAAGAAGAAATAGGCAATCTACCCAAAAAAGAATTCAGAGTAATGATAGTAAAGATGATCCAGAATCTTGGAAATAGAATGGAGGCACGGATTGAGAAAATACAAGAAATGTTTAACAAAGATCTAGAAGAAATAAAGAACAAACAAACAGAGATGAACAACACAATAACTGAAATGAAAAATGCACTAGAAGGAATCAATAGCAATAACTGAGGCAGAAGAACGAATAAGTGAGCTGGAAGACAAAATGGTGGAAATAACTGCCAGGGAGCAGAATAAAGAAAAAGATTGAAAGGAATTGAAGACATTCTCAGAGACCTCTGGGACAGCACTAAATGCACCAACATTTGAATTATAGGGGTCCCAGAAGAAAAGGAGAAAAAGAAAGGGTCTGAGAAAATATTTGTAGAGATTATAGTTGAAAACTTCCCTAACATGGGAAAGGAAATAGTCACCAAAGTCCAGGAAACAAAGAGAGTCCCATAAAGGAAAAACCCTAGGAAAAACATATCAAGACACATATTAATCAAACTAACAAAAATTAAATTCAAAGAGAAGAAATTAAAAGCAGCAAGGGAAAAACAAAAAATAACCTACAGAGGAATCCCCATAAGGTTATCAGCTGATTTTTCAGCAGAAACTCTGAAGGGAGTAGCAGGATATACTTAAAGTGATGAAAGAGTAAAAGCTACAATCAAGATTACTCTACCCAGCAAGGATCTCATTCAGATTCAATGGAGAAATCAAAAAACTTTTCAGACAAACAAAAGCTAAGAGAATTCAGCACCACCAAACCAGCTTTACAACAAATTCTAAGGAAAGTTCTCTAGGCGGGAAACACAAGAGAAGAAAACGACCCACAAAAACAATCCCAAAACAATTAAGAAAATGGTAATAGGAACATACATATCGATAATAACCTTGAAAGTAATGGATTAAATGTCCCAACCAAAAGACACAGACTGGCTGAATGGATACAAAAACAAAACTCATATATATGCTGTCTACAAGAGACCTACTTCAGACCTAGGGACACATACAGACTGAAAGTGAAGAGACGGAAAAAGATATTCCATGCAAATGGAAATCAAAAGAAAGCTGGAGTAGCAATAGTTGTATCGGATAAAATAGACTTTAAAATGAAGCCTGTTACAGGAGGTAAGGAGGGACACTACATAATGATCAAATGATCAATCCAAGAAGATATAACAATTATAAATGTTTATGCACTCATCATAGGAGCACCTCAGAACATATGGCAAATGCTAACAAACATGAAAGGAGAAATTGACAGTAACACAATAATAGTGGAGGGCTTTAACACCCCACTTACACCAATGGACAGATCATCCAAACAGAACATAAATAAGGAAACAAAAGCTTTAAATGGCACAATAAACCAGATAGATTTAATTGATATTTATATAACATTCCACCCAAAAGTGGCAGAATGCACTTTCTTCTCAAGTGCACATGGAACATTCTCTAGGATAGATCACATCTTGGGTCACAAATCAAGGCTCAGAAAATTTAAGAAAATTGAAATTGTATTAAGCATCTTTTCTGACCACAATGCTATGAGATTGGAAATCAATTACAGGAAAAAAAACTGTAAAAAACACAAATACATGGAGGTGAAAGAGTGTGCTACTAAATAACCAAGAGATCACTGAAGAAATCAAAGAAGAAATTTTAAAAATACATAGAAAAAAATGACAATGAAAACAGGATGACCCAAAACCTATGGGATGTTGCAAAAGCAGTTCTAAGAAGGAAGTTTATAGCAATTCAATTTCACCTCAAGAAACAAGAAAAATCTCAAATAAACAATCTATCCTTATATTTGGTCTCTTTTGATCTATATCTTTTTCTAAGAATTCATCCATTTCACTTAAGTTTTCAAAATTTTGGCATAAAATTATTCATAATATTCTTATTCTTATTCTTATTTTTTTCAAATATAATTATTATTTTGCCAAAATACAGTCCATTATTCAGAGCATGACTCATTTCAGGAGGGGAAAACATTCTCTCCTGATAGACTAAAGACGATCCAAACATATCTTACACCCTTAACAAAAGACAATTGAGAGTGTTTCTTGTTTTAACTGGATATTGTGGACAATGGGTACTAAGTTTTTGTGAGATTGAAACACGTCTTTATGAATTGACTAAGTCCTCAATCAGAGACCCTCTCCTGGGGAACCCAGATGTGAAGAGGGCTTCTGTATTCTGAATAAGGCTGTTCAACAGCCTTTCTCTAGTCATGTCTAACTACTAAAACTCTTGTGTCTATTTGTGCATAAGAATCTGACAAGCCCTTGGGATTTTAACTCAAGTTGATAAGAACTAGCCAAAACTCTTTGCTCCAGAATTTTACTCAGACATAAAAAAGAATGAAATTTTGCCCCTTTCAACAATATGGATGGACCTGTAGGGCATTATGCTTAGTGAAATAAGTCAGAAATAGAAAGACAAATACTGTATGTTATCACTCATATGTGTAATTTAAAAATTGAAACAAAGAATTGAAAATAACAAAAGAGGAACATACTACTGATATATAGAACAAACTAATGGTTATCAGTGGGGAGGGGGAAGATAGGAGTAGGGTAGTAAGAGATACAAACTACTGTGTATAAAATAAATACTGCAAAGATATACTCTACAGTACAGGGAACATAGACAATATTTTATAATAACTTCAAATAGAGTATAATTGATAAAACATTGGATCAGTATGTTGTACACTTAAAACTAACACAATATTTTAAATCAACTGTTGCTCAAAAATAAATATAAATAAATAAGAAAAAATCCATTGCTCCAAAAACTGTAAGGAATAAGAAATCTTTATAGACAAAGGGAAAAAAAATCTGTGCTATACATATGATGAAACATTTTTCAGTGATTTTAAAAAGTGAGCTACCAAGCCATGAAAAGACATCGAGGAACCTTAAATGCATATAGCTAAGTGAAAGAAGCCAGTTTGAAAAACTACATACTGTGTGAATCCAAGTATATATCATTTCTGAAAAAGGCAAAACTATAGAGACCATAAAAGGATCAGTGTTTGCTAGGGGTTCAGAGGGAGGAGAGTGAATAGGTGGAGCACAAGGGATTTGTACGGTGAGGAAACTACCCTTTGTGATACATATGTATGCATGACATCATGCATTTTACAAAATCCATAGAACTATACAACACAAAGGATGAACCTTAATGTAAACTATGAACTTTAATTATAACTATCAATATTGGTTTATCAATTGTAAGAAGTGTACCATAGTAATGTAAGATGTTAATAATAGGGGAACTGTGTGTGGGAGAGGTATGATATATTGAACTGTGTGCTATTTGCTCAATTTTCAGTAACATAAAATTGTCCTAAAAATAAATATATTACTTTTAGAAGGTAAGGAAGAAAAACAATCCATTTGAGAAGTTAACTTCAAGTGTAAGATTTTTAAATGAATATACATTTTTTTTTTAAAAAAGGTTAGACTTTATTTTATTGCCTAGATTCTATTTTTTTTAATTAATTTATTTATTATTTATTTATTTTTGGCTGTGTTGGGTCTTCATTTCTATGCAAGGGCTTTCTCCAGTTGCGGCAAGCGGGGGCCACTCTTCATCGCGGTGCGCGGGCCTCTCACTATTGCAGTGTCTCTTGTTGCAGAGCACAGGCTCCAGACGCGCAGGCTCAGTAGTTGTGGCTCACGGGCCTAGTTGCTCCGCGGCATGTGGGATCCTCCCAGACCAGGGCTCGAACCCGTGTCCCCTGCATTGGCAGGCAGACTCCCAACCACTGCGCCACCAGGGAAGCCCGAATATACATTTTTTAAAGTTTGATATCCTCAAGATCTAAAGGAAGGAAGAACCTGATTGATGTAGAAAAATGATTTTGTTAGGAGAAGTCTGTCAGAGGCAAGTTGCATACATCACTAAAATGGCCAGTTTAGTGTTTACCTACTTCCCCAATCTCTAAAAACAAAAACCAACCAAAAACATTGCTTACTATACTCTCACCCTTGACCCTGTTGGAAAGGTTTATCTCCCTTGTCATAGAGCAATAGCTATTACTGAAAAACTTGTTGATGCTTCTGCTGAACAGGTTCTAGCCTCTTTTGGTGTCTCTGTGATGCATTTTAGATAATTCACATGTGACTTTCAGTTAACCAATTCTTATTTCAGTTTTGTCCTTTGATTTCTCATTTTAGTGAATATTTTCCCCTTCAAGCTTCTATTTCTTTTAATAATATCTGTTCATTTTTGATAGTCTTCTGTTCTATGATCATATTTTTATTTCTTTAAAAGTTTTAAATCTACGTATTTCTCACTTTATTTCTAGTAAGTCTAGCATCTAATATCTTTGTGAGCCTGTGTCTATAGTTTTTATTTCTACTGACTCTTGCTCATGATAGTTTATATGCCTCTGAGGTTTATGATGTTTTCTGAATACCAGGAGCTAAAGTTTCTCATAACTTTCTCTTTAATGTGACTTCTTTGAGACCAGACTTCAAAGTGTGTTTTCCAAATAGAATTTGCCTTTGCTTTTGCAGTTACAACTTGCTGAGAATAAGAGGGAAGAGGATGGTGTAGTGTCATGAAGTTGCCAATGAAAAGTTATGCTTTTTCTCATGCAGGCATGAACTTAGTCACACAAGTATACTCTACATGAGAGTATGGTCAAGACAATAAAATTTCTACTGAAATAGTGAGACATGGCTGAGATGCAACCACATTAATATGCATAATTCGTCTGCTATTTTCAATGTCATATACCTACAAATTAAGATTACAAACGCTTACATACACTAAAGGCAAAAAAAGGAAGAATGTAGTTAGTGAACTTGTATGCCAAATGAGTGTGGCTTTATGTTCTCCTAATGGTAAAATAAGGGGAAAAAAGGAGTTAGACTCAAGAGTCATGTTAAAATAAAAATTTATAATTACTGTTTGAAATTACTATTTTTTTCATATTGCTATTAGTTTCAGAATAAAAATAATTAATTTTATATATACATATATATGTACAATTTATATCTTCATATGCCATGATAAATTGAAAGCTTTATTTCAATTTTCTAAAACTTGCTTTTCTCAAACTTGTGTTCATCTTTGAAGTCTTTGAAGTGTACGACTCAAAATTCTAGTATTTTTGAAAGTGTGCCACAAATGCTAAATGTTTGAGGAACACTAACTAAAGGACAGTTTGGGGTTCCTCAGCATGTTTCTTATTCAATCTTTCTCTTTGGGTTGAGGAAGATGTGAATGAGGGCAGTAACTGCCCCCAGCCTCCACTTAGCATCATGTCATTTAATATTAACCATAAAGAAGGTTAATTATTAACATTCTATAGAGGCAGAAATAGAGTCAGAAAGATGAGGTGGAGCCAGTATTTGTGCCAGGCTCTAAAATTCAGGTGAATTAGTGGTGAGGAGGGAAGAATAGGAATAGAAGGAGGTTTTGTATATTACTGGAGCATCCTGACAGAATTCCTCTAAATTGTTCCTAGCATTTCTGTCATCCACTGCTAAAAATTTAAAAATAAAACTAAAAATGACCCTGTAAGATTCCAGGAGAATTAACAAAGTGGAGTTTACTCCCAAACTAGCAACCTATGGGGACTATTATTACTTAAGCAGAGACATTGCTGTTCAGGTGGCAGCATGCTGTAGCATTATTAAGAGCAGAGGCTTTGGAATAAACAGTCCAGGATTAGAATTCCAGCTCTGCCTCTTATCCTGTGTGAGTAGCTTTGAATAAATTTCTCAGTCTCTGTACCTTAAAGTTCTCATCTGTAAAATGATGCTAATAAAGTACTTACTTCTTAGGGTTATTGTGAAGATTAAATGAGATAACGCATTTGAAGCACAGTGCTTCTGGGTCTACTCACTTCCCTGCAAATGGCACTATTTTGTTCCTTTTTATAGCTGACTAATATTCCACTGTATATATGTACCACATCTTTTTAATCTATTTCTCTGTTGATGGACATTTAAGTTGCTTCCACGTCCTGGCTATTGTAAATAGTGCTGCAATGAATATTGGGGTGCATTTATCACTTTGAATTATTGTTTTCTTCAGGTGTATACCCAGGAGTGAGATTGCTGGGTCATGTGGTAGTTCTTGTTTTAGTTTTTTGAAGAACCTCCATACTGTTCTCTATAGGAGATATACCAATTTACATTCCAACCAACAGTGAAAGAGGGCTCCCTTTCCTCCACACCCTCTCCAGCATTTATTGTTTGTAGATTTTTTGATGATGGCCATTCTGACTGTTGTGAGGTGATAACTCACCATAGTTTTGATTTGCATTTCTCTAATAATTAGTGATGTTGAGCATCTTTTCATGTGTTTGTTGGCCATATGTATGTCTTCTTTGGAGAAATGTCTATTTCAGTCTTCTGCCCATTTTTTGATTGGGTTGTTTGTTTTGTTTGATACTGAGCTGCATGAGCTGTTTGTATATTTTGGAGATCAATCCCTTGTTGGTTACTGGTTTGCAAATATTTTCTCCTATTCTAAGGGTTGTCTTTTCATCTTGTTTATGGTTTCCTTTGTTGTGCGAAAGCTTTTAATTAGGTCCAATTTGGTATTTTTTGTTTTTATTTTCATTACTCTAGGAGGTGGGTCAAAAAAGATGTTGCTGTGATTTATGTCCGAGTGTTCTGCCTATGTTTTCCTCTAAGAGTTTTATAGTGTCTGGTCTTACATTTAGGTCTTTAATCCATTTTGAGTATATTTTTTTGTATGGTGTTAGGGAATGTTCTAGTTTCATTCTTTTACATGTAGCTGTCCAGTTTTCCCAGCCACTTATTGAAGAGACTGTCTTTTCTCAATTGTATATTCTTGTCTCCTTTATCAAAGATAAAGTGACCGTATGTGCATGGGTTTATCTCTGGGCTTTCTAGCTTGTTCCATTGATCTATATTTCTGTTTTTGTGTGAGTACCATATTGCTTTGATTACTGTAGCTTTGTAGTATAGTCTAAAGTCTGGGCGCCTGGTTCCCCCAGCTCCGTTTTTCTTTGTCATGATTGCTTTGGCTATTCGGGATCTTTTGTGTCTCCATACAAATTGTGAAATTTTTTGTTCTAGTTCTGTGGAAAATGCCATTGGTAGTTTGATAAGGATTGAATTGAATCCGTAGATTGCTTTGGGTAGTATAGTCGTTTTCACAGTATTGTTTCTTCCAATCCAAGAACATGGTATATCTCTCCATCTGTTTGTATCGTCTTTCATTTATTTCATCAGTGTCTTATAGTTTTCTGCATACAGGTCTTTTGTCTCCTTAGGTAGGTTTATTCCTAGGTATTTTATTCTTTTTGTTGCAATGGTAAATGGGAGTGTTTCCTTAATTTCTCTTTCAAATATTTCATCATTAGTGCATAGGACCATCAGAGATTTCTGTGCATTAATTTTGTATCCTGCAACTTTACCAAATTCATTGATTAGCTCTTGTAGTTTTCTGGTAGCATCTTTACGATTCTCTAAATATAGTGTCATGTCATCTGCAAACAGTGGCAGTTTTACTTCTTCCTTTCCGATTTGGATTCCTTTTATTTCTTTTTCTTCTTGATTGCTGTGGCAACCTCCAAAACTATGTTGAATAATAGTGACGAGACCACTCTCCCCTTCTTAGTGAGGGCATGGCCATTGGTATGGAAAGGTCTAAGGGCTAGCAGAGGAAGGTTCATACTATTGCATCATAATCTGGGACCCAAGTGGAAAGGAGGCAAGAAGTTAGGAATGGATTAACACAGAAATTGAGACAAATGTTCTATGTACAAATTACCTGTTTTTTTCACACTCATTGATTAATTTAATTCCTCTCAATAGTTCTGCAAGTTGAAAATTCTGATGGCCATGTTATTACTTTGGAAAATTCTTTTTGTTATTATTATTGCTATCATTTGTGCAATATATACCTTAGGAACATATGTCGTGGCTAATTCCAAATTAGGGAAAACTATTTTCCTGCAGCTCTATATTGAGATTCTTCAGGTATAACTATTAATAATATGTTCTTTGATTAGAACATCCTAGAAAAAGGAGAAAATAGGAGAAAAAACACCCCAATTCCATCACCTCATTATGACTACTGTTAGCATAGAGATATATTTTCTCCTAGCCCTTTTGTCTCTGAATATTTTCACATAGTTTCAATTTGAGTCCCACTTTTAATAAATTCAACGTAAGTATTTTCTCATTTTGATAGATAGTTTTCACATTCATAGTAGTAATGGCTGAAGAGAATTTCAACAGGGGATTGTGGTGGAATTTTCTTTACCTCTTTTGCTATTGTTTATTATCCCCATGTGCTGTACTGGTGAGGACAATAAGGCTCAGAAAATTTAAGCAATGTGCCAAGGGTAACATAGTTAGTGACGAAGTCACAAAACAAAGCCAGATGTTTTTTTCAAATACTGTTTTCTTTCCACTTGACCTTTCTGCCTCTGTTTTACACAAAATCAAGGAATGAGAAACTGAAGAAATCTTTATGTTATCCTACAGAGAAAGGCACGAGGAGGGTGTAGAGAGGAGAGGTTGGGGATAGAACAATACTCAAGGTACCCATCTTGCCAAAGGCTCTGGATTTTCATCTATAGAAGAGGCCTGCATCCTCCTTAACATGCCAAAATATTTTGTTTTAGACTGTTACATTTATCCTCTGCTGTGATGGACATGGTTTGTAAAGCAGCATGGAATGCAATCTGTGTATCTGTGGCACTTCTGTTTTCCTCTTTTATGCGAAGATTATGGTTGTATTCTTGTCCTTTGACATTCAGTCCTTAGTCCCACTAATCCTCTTTGGCTACACCAATATTGTTTTTTGAATTTCATGAAGTGGTTGCCCTGAAATCTTGGAATAGATAGACTTTGAGGGTGGCAAGCCCTAGGATTTAGAAATTCCATTTCATCCTGAGGGTGAGAGTGATCAATGGTCAGGCTCTGGATCCACCTTACTGGGTAGAACCCATTCAGAAGGATTGGGGAGTTTGGAGGCATGATCAAGATGGCAGAGAAGGAAGACACTGATCTCATCATGAACACACAAAAACTACAACTACATATGTAGCAACTCTTCCTAGAATGAACTGAAAACTAGCAGTATGACTCATCTACAGCCAAGAATATAACGAAAGAACAACATGGAGGTGGTAGGAGAGAAGTGATACAGCTGGATCCCACACTCCTAGTGTGTGACCCAGAAGAGGAAGGGGAAATCACAGGCTCAGGGATCCTCCCTCTGGAGTGAGGGGTTTGAGCCCCATATTAGGTACCCCAGCCCTGGGTCTGACAATGGGAAGACAAGCCTCATTAGTTGACTTGAAAACCAGTGGGGCTGACCAGAGTGATGTAAGAAACTGAGACTCCTCTCTTGAAAAATGCACACACGGGCTTGTTTGCTCCCAGTCCCAGCACAGAGGCAGCAGACTGAAAACTGCTTGGTGCTCTGGCCAGCCTCCAGGATCACCACAGTGCATCTCTCAGCCCCCACCAGGTTCCTGTTCCATCCCCTTCTGCTCTGGCATTGTTCTCCAGTAAGGCAAAAGATGTCATTGCCAATGTGCACACATGCACTGAAGAAGGAGCAGAGCCAGGTCAGGTAGCAGCCCCACCTCTAACCAGGGTAGAGACAGCCATTGCCATCATGCACACACACATGCACCAGGGAAGGGGCAGAGCCAGCTCAGTAGTGCAACTCCATCTCCTTGGGCTGCAACTCTGCTTCTACTCAAGGTGCACATGCACACACTTGTAAAAAAAGCAGAACTAGCTCATAAGTGCAGCCCCAAGACCTCAGTCTCTGGCCATGCACATAAAGAAAGCAGAGGCTGCCAGAGAAAAGCCCAATTCCCCCACGGCTCCTGCTCTAATCCCTCAGGCCCTGCCCCTGCCCCTCAATAAAGCAGCAATTGCCACTGAGCCTAGGAGAAGACACAGCTGAAACCTGACTCTGACTCTAGCTCGTCTGACTCCAGCCCTACCTCCCACCAAGACACTTGCTGCCAGTGCACCCCAGGAGAAGATATAGCCCATGCTCACTTCAGATCCAGCTCTCCCACCCCATCAAAGCCACTGGGCACATGCAATCTGCTAGGGATGCTCCCACACAAGAGCACAACTTCAAGACCATGATAGGTAACTGTTTCACCTAATTTCATAGGGATAGAGAAAGTTGAACAAAAGAAGAAGACAGAGGAATATATTTCAAACAAAAGAACAAAACAAAACCCCAGAAAAACCCTAATGAAACAAATTTAAAATTTACCTGATAAAGAGTGCAAAGCAATGGTAATAAAAATGCTAAATGAACTCAGGAAGAGAATAAATGAACACAGTGAGAACTTCAATAAAGAACTAGGAAATATAAAAAGGAACCAGTCAGACCTGAAGAATACAAAACCTGAAGCTGAAAACACACTAGAAAGAATTAACAGCAGATTAGGTGATACAGAAGAATGCATAAGTGATCTGGAATATAAAATAATGGAAACAACCTAATCAGAACAACATAAAGAAAACATTAAATGAACATAGTTTAAAAGACTTCTGGGACAACATCAAAGATACTAACATTTGCATTGCAGGGGTCCCAGAAGGAGAAGAGAGAGAGAGAAATGAGCAGAAAATGTATTTGATGAAATTATGGATGAAAACTTCCCTAACCTGAAGAAAGAAAAAATATCCAGGTCCAGGAAGCACAGAGAGTCCTAAACAAGATGAACCCAAAGAGACCCACACCAAGACATACCATAATTAAAATGATAAAAGTTAAGGACAGAATTTTAAAGGCAGCAAGAGTAAAACAAAGAATCACATACAAGGAAACCCCTATAAGGTTATCAGCTGATTTTTTTTTGTGGAAACTTTGCAGGGCAGAAAGAAGTGCCATGATACATTTAAAGTGCTAAAAGGAAAAAAAAAAAAAAACTTACAATCTAAGATACTCTATCCAGCAAGGTTATCATTCAGAATTCAAAGAGAGATAGACTTTCCCAGACAAGCAAAAACTAGAAGAGTTCATCACCATTAAACCAACCTTCCAAGAAATGTTAAAGTATTTTCATTAAGTGTAAAAATAAAAAGACTATAACAAGAAATAAGAAAATATAAGAAGGAAAAAAATTCACTGGTAAAGGCAAATATATAGTAAGGCAGTTGATCAACTGCTTAAATAAGCTGGTACAAATGCTAAAAGATAAAAATTGCAAAATCAACTATAACTATAACAAACAGTTAAGAGAGCTTCAAGATGGCAGAAGAGTAAGACATGGAGATCACCTTCCTCCCCACAAATACATCAGAAATACATCTACATGTGGAACAACTCCTAGAGAACTCCTACTGAATGCTGGCAGAAGACCTCAGACTTCCCAAAAGGCAAGAAACTCCCCATGTACCTGGGTAGGGCAAAAGAAAAAAGAAAAAAACAGAGACAAAAGAATAGGGACAGGACCTGCACTAGTGGGAGGGAGCTTTGAAGGAGGAAAACTTTCCACACACTAGGATGCCCCTTTGAGGGCAGAGACTGCGGGTGGCAGAGGGGGGAGTCTTCAGAGTCATGGAGGAGAGCGCAGCCACAGGGGTGCGGAGGGAAAAGCGGAGAGATTCCTGCACAGAGGATCGGTGCAGACAAGCGCTCACAAGCCCTAGAGGCTTCTCTGCTCACCCACGGGACTGGTGGGGGCTGGGAGCTGAGGCTCGGGCTTTGGTCAGATCCTAGGGAGGGCACTGGTGTTGGCTGTGTGAACACACCCTGAAGGGGGCTAGTGTGCCACGGCTAGCCGAGAGGGAGTCCGGGAAAAGTCTGGAGGCGCCAAAGAGAAAAGAGACTTTTTCTTGCCTCTTTGTTTCCTGGTGCGTGAGGAGAGGGGATTAAGAGCACCGCTTAAAGGAGGTCCAGAGATGGGCGCGAGCCGTGGCTATCAGCACGGACCACAGAGACGGGCATGAGACGCTAAGACTGCTTCTACAGCCACCAAGAAGCCTGTGTGCAAGCACAGGTCACTATCCACACCTCCCCTCCCAGAAGCCTGTGCAGCCCGCCACTGCCAGGGTCCCGTGATCCAGGGACAACTTCCCCGGGAGAATGCACAGCACACCTCAGGCTCTTGAAAAGTCATGCTGGCCTCTGCCACCAAAGGCTCCCACCGCATTCCGTACCCCTCCATCCCCAGCCTGAGTGAGCCAGAGATCCCGAATCAGCTGCTCCTTTAACCATGTCTTGTCTGAGCAAAGAACAGATGCCCTCAGGCGACCCACACACAGAGGCGGGTCCAAATCCAAAGCTGAACCCCAGGAGCTGTGCGAACAAAGAAAAGAAGGGGAAATTTCTCCCAGCAGCCTCAGGGGCAGTGGATTAAATCTCCACAATCAACTTGATGTACCCTGCATCAGTGGAATACCTGAATAGACAACGAATCATCCCAAATTGAGGAGGTGGACTTTGGGAGCAACGATATATATATATATATATTTTTTTTTTTCCCTTTTTCTCTTTTTGTGAGTGTGTATGTGTATGCTTCTGTGTGTGCTTTTGACTGTATAGCTTTGCTTTTACCATTTGTCCTAAGGATCTGTCTGTCAGGTTTTCTTTTTTTTTCAGTATACTTTTTAGCACTTGTTATCATTGGTGTATTTGTTTTTTGGTTTGGTTGCTCTCTTCTTTCTTACTTTCTTTTATTTTTTATCACTTCTTTAAAATTTTTTTTAATAATTATTTTTTATTTTAATTACTTTATTTTACTTTACTTTATGGTATTAAATTTTATTTTATCTTCTTCTTTCTTTCTTTCTTTTTTTTCTCCCTCTTATTCTGAGCCAAGTGGATGACAGGCTCTTGGTTCTCCAGCCAGGCATCAGGGCTGTGCCTCTGAGGTGGGAGAGCCAAGTTGAGGACACTGGTACACAAGAGACCTCCGAGCTCCATGTAATAGCAAATGGTGAAAACCTCCCAGAGTTCTCCATCTCAGAGCCAAGACCCAGCTCCACTCAATGACCAGCAAGCTACAGTGCTGGACACCCTATGCCAAACAACTAGAAAGACAGGCACACAGCCCCATCCATTAGTAGCAAAGCTGCCTAAAATCATAATAAGGCCACGAACATCCAAAAACACACCACCAGACGTGGACCTGCCCACCAGAAAAACAAGATCCTGCCTCACCCACTAGAACACAGGCACTAGTCCCCTCCACCACGAAACCGACACACCCCACTGAAGCAACCTTAGCCACTGGGGACAGACACCAAAAACAACGGAAACTATGAAACTGCAGCTTGTGAAAAGGAGACCCCAAACACAGTAAGTTAAGCAAAATGAGAAGACAGAGAAACACACAGCAGATGAAGGTGCAAGGCAGAAATCCACCAGACCTAACAAATGAAGAGGAAATAGGCAGTCTACCTGAAAAAGAATTCAGAGTAATGATAGTAAAGATGATAAAAAAATCTTGGAAATAGAATGGAAAAATACAAGAAATGTTTAACAAGGACGTAGAAGAACTAAAGAGCAAACAAACAGTGAGGAACAACACAATAAATGAAATTAAATATTCTCTAGAAGGGATCAATACCAGAATAACTGAGGCAGAAAAGCGGGTAAGTGACCTGGAAGATAAAATAGTGGAAATAACTACTGCAGAGCAGAATAAAGAAAAAAGATTGAAAAGAATTGAGGACACTCGCAGAGACTTATGGGACAACACTAAACACACCAACATTCGAATTATAAGGGTCCCAGAAGAAGAAGAGAAAAAGAAAGGGACTGAGAAAATATTTGAAGAGATTATAGTTGAAAACTTCCCTAATATGGGAAAGGAAATAGTTAATCAATCCAGGAAGCAAAGAGAGTCCCATACAGGATAAATCCAAGGAGAAACATGCCAAGACACATATTAATCAAACTATCAAAAATTAAATACCAAGAAAAAAAATTAAAAGCAGCAAGGGAAAAACAACAAATAAAACAAAAAGGAATCCCCACAAGGTTAACAGTTGATCTTTGAGCAGAAACTCTTCAAGCCAGAAGGGAGTGGCAGGACATATTTAAAGTGATGAAGGAGAGAAACCCACAGGCAAGATTACTCTACCCAGCAAGGTTCCCATTCAGATTTGACAGAGAAATTAAAACCTTTACAGACAAGCAAAAGGTAAGAGAATTCAGCACCACCAAACCAGCTTTACAACAAATGCTAAAAGAACTTCTCTAGGCAGGAAACACAAGAGAAGGAAAAGACCTACAATGATAAACCCAGAACAATTAAGAAAATGGTAATAGGAACATACATATCGATAATTACCTTAAATGTAAAGGGATTAAATGCTCCAACCATAAGACATAGACTGGCTGAATGGATACAAAAACAAGACCTGTATATATGCTTTCTACAAGAGACCCACCTCAGACCTATGGACACATACAGACTGAAAGTGAAAGGGGGGGGGGAATAGATATTCCATGCAAATGGAAATCAAAAGAAACCTGGAGTAGCAATTCTCATATTACACAAAATAGACTTTAAAACAAAGACTATTACAAGAGACAAAGAAGGACACTTCATAATGATCAAGGTATCAATCCAAGAAGAAGATATAACAATTGTAAATATTTATGCACCCAACATAGGAGCACCTCAATACATAAGGCAAATACTAACAGCCATAAAAGGGGAAATCGGCAGTAACACAATCATAGTAGGGGACTTTAACACCTCATTTCCACCAATGGACAGATCATCCAGAATGAAAATAAATAAGGAAACACAAGCTTTAAATGATACATTAAACAAGATGGACTTAATTGATATTTATAGGACATTCCATCCAAAAACAACAGAATACACATTCTTCTCAAGTGCTCATGGAACATTTTCCAGGATAGATCATATCCTGAGTCACAAAGCAAGTCTTGGTAAATTAAAGTAAATTGAAATCATATGAAGTATCTTTTCTGGCCACAATGCTATGAGACTAGATATCAATTACAGGAAAAAACCTGTAAAAAATACAAACACATGGAGGCTAAACAATGCACTACTTAATAACCAAGGGATCACTGAAGCAATCAAAGAGGAAATAAAAAAATACCTAGAAACAAATGACAATGAAAACACAATGACCCAAAATCTACGGGATGCAGCAAAAGCAGTTCTATGAGGGAAGTTTAGAGCAACAAAATCTTACCTTAAGAAACAAGAAATATCTCACATAAACAACCTAACCTTACACCTAAAAGAACAAGAGAAAGAAGAAAAAAAAACTCCCAAAGTTAGCAGAAGGAAAGAAATCATAAAGATCAGATCAGAAATAGATGAAAAACAAGTGAAGGAAATGATAGCAAAGATCAATAAAACTAAAAGCTGGTTCCTTGAAAGATAAACAAAATTGATAAACCATTAGCCAGACTCAACAAGAAAAAAGGGGAGAGGACTCAAATCAATAGAATTAGAAATGAAAAAGGAGAAGTAACAAGTGACACTGCAGAAATACAAAGGATCATGACAGATTACTACAAGCAACTATATGCAAATAAAATGGACAACCTGGAAGAAATGGACAAATTCTTAGAAATGCACATCCTTCTGAGACTGAACCAGGAAGAAATAGAAAATATGAACAGATCAATCACAAGCACTGAAATTGAAACTGTGATTAAAAATCTTCCAAGAAAAAAAAAGCCCAGGATGAGATGGCTTCACAGGCGATCTATGAAACATTTAGAGAAGAGCTAGCACCTATCCTTCTCAAACTCTTCCAAAATATAGCAGAGGGAGGAACTGTCCCAAACTAATTCTATGAGGCCACGATCACCCTGATACCAAAACCAGACAAAGATGTCAGGAAGAAAGATAACTAGAGGCTAATATCACTAATGAACATAGATGTCAAAACCCTCAAGAAAATACTAGCAAACAGAATCCAACAGCACATTAAAAGGATCATACACCATGAACAAGTGGGGTTTATCCCAGGAATCCAAGGATTCTTCAATATACGCAAATTAGGAAATGTGATACACCATATTAACAAATTGAAGAATAAAAACCACATGATCATCTGAATAGATGCAGAAAAAGCTTTCGACAAAATTCAACACCCATTTATGATAAAAAGCATCCAGAAAGTAGGCATACAGTCAACTTTCCTCAACATAATAAAGGCCATATATGACCAACCCACAGCCAACATCATCCTCAATGGTGAAAAACGGAATCCATTTCCACTAAGATCAGGAACAAGCCAAGGTTGCCCACTCTCACCACTATTATTCAACATAGTTTTGGAAGTTTTAGCCACAGCAATCAGAGAACAAAAAGAAATAAAAGGAATGCAAATTGGAAAAGAAGAAGTAGAGCTCTCACTGTTTGCAGATGACATGATAGTATACATAGAGAATCTTAAAGATACTACCGGAAAACTACTAGAGCTAATCAATGAATTTGGTAAAGTAGCAAGATACAAAATTAATGCACAGAAATCTCTTTCATTCCTATACACTAATGATGAAAAATCTGAAGTTGAAATTAAGAAAACACTCCCATTTACCATTGCAACAAAAAGAATGAAATATCTAGGAATAAACCTATCTAAGGAGACAAAAGACCTGTATGCAGAAAATTATAAGACACTGATGAAAGAAATTAAAGATGATACAAATAGATGGAGAGATATACCATGTTCTTGGATTGGAAGAATCAACATTGTGAAAATGACTCTACTACCCAAAGCAATCTACAGATTCAGTGCAATCCCTATCAAATTACCACTGGCATTTTTCACAGAACTAGAACAAAACATTTCACAATTTGTATGGATACACAAAAGACCCCGAATAGCCAAAGCAATCTTGAGAAAGAAAAACGGAGCTGGAGGAATTTAGCTCCCTGGCTTCAGACTATACTACAAAGCTACAGTAATCAAGGCAGTATGGTACTGGCACAAAAACAGAAATATAGATCAATGGAACAGGATGGAAAACCCAGAGATAAACTGATGCATATATGGTCACCTTATCTTTGATAAAGGAGGTAAGAATATATAGTGGAGAAAAGGCAGCCTCTTCAATAAGTGGTGCTGGGAAAACTGGACAGCTACATGTAGAATAATGAAAGTAGAACACCTCCTCACAGCATACAGAAAAATAAACTCAAAATGGATTAAAGATCTCAAAGTAAGGCCAGACACTATCAAACTCTTAGAGGAAAACTTAGGCAGAACACTGTATGACATAAATCACAGCAAGATCCTTTTTGACCCCCCTCCTAGAGAAATGGAAATAATAACAAAAATAAACAAATGGGACATAATGAAACTTAAAAGTTTTTGCACAGCAAAGGAAACCATTAACAAGAGGAGAAGACAACCCTCAGAATGGGAGAAAAGATTTGCAAATGAAGCAACTGTTAAAGGATTAACCTCCAAAATTTACAAACAGCTCATGCAGCTCAATAACAAAAAAACAAACAACCCAATCCAAAAATGGGCAGAAGACCTAAATAAACATTTCTCCAAAGAAGATATACAGATTGTCAACAAACACATGAAAGAATGCTCAACATCATTAATCATTAGAGAAATGCAAGTCAAAACTACAATGAGCTATCATCTCACACCAGTCAGAATGACCATCATCAAAAACTCTACAATCAATAAATTCTGGAGAGGGTACGGAGAAAAGGGAACCCTCTTGCACTGTTGGTGGGAATGTAAATTGATACAGCCACTATGGAGAACAGTATGGAGGTTCCTTAAAATACTAAAAATAGAACTACCATACGACCCAGCAATCCCACTAGTGGGCATAAACCCTGAGAAAACCATAATTCAAAAAGAGTCATGTACCAAAATGTTCATTGCAGCTCTATTTATGATAGCCAGGTCATGGAAGCAACTTAAGTGTCCTTCAACAGATGAATGGGTAAAGAAGATGTGGCACTTATATACAATGGGATATTACTCAGACATAAAAGGAAACGAACTTGAGTTATTTGTAGTGAGGTGGATGGATCTAGAGTCTGTCATACAGAGTGAAATAAGTCAGAAAGAGAAAAACAAATGCCATATATTAACACATATATATGGAATCTAAAGTAAAAGAAAAGGTCATGAAGAACCTAGGTGCAAGACGTGAATAAAGACACAGACCTACTAGCGAATGGACTTGAGGATATGGGGAGGGGGATGGGTAAGATGTGACAAAGTGAGAGAGTAGCATGGACATAGATACACTACCAAACGTAAAATAGATAACTAGTGGGAAGAAGCCACATAGCACAGGGAGATCAGCTCGGTGCTTTGTGACCACCTAGAGGGGTGGGATAGGGAGTGTGGGAAGGAGGGAGATGCAAGAGGGAAGACATATGGGGACATATGTGTATGTATAACTGATTCAATTTATTATAAAGCAGAAGCTAACACACCATTGTAAACCAATTATACTCCAATAAAGATGTTTAAAAACAAAAAACAAACAACAACAACAGCAAAAACCAAAAATACAAAACATGGGGCGATTTAAAAATGCAGATCTTTAGAATGTGTTTGAACTTAAATGATGATCAGTTTAAAACAAGTAGATATGGTTATGGGTTGATATATATGAACCCCATTTTAACCGCAAATGAAAAACCTACAATAAATACACAGAAATTAAGGAGAAAGGCACCCAAACATAACACTAAAGAGAATATTCGAGTCATGAGGGAAGAGGCTAAAAAAAGAATAAAAGAATAGAGAAGAACTACATAAACCGTCAGAAAACAAGTCACAAATTGGCAATAAGTACATAACTATCAATAATCACTTTATTTGTCCATGGACCAAATCCTTCAATAAAAAGAAACAGGGTAAAAATTGAATAAAGAAAAAAGAGCCATCTGTATAATGCCTACATGAGACTCACTTCAGAGCTAAAGACACACAGACTGAAAGTGAAGGGATAGAAAAAGATATTCCATGCAAATGGAAACAAAAAGAAAGTTGGGGTAGCAATACTCGTATCAGACAAAGTAGAGTTTAAAGCAAAATCTATAGTAAAAGACAAAGAAGGGCATTATACAATAATAAAATGGTGAATCCAAGAAGAGGATAGAACATTGTAAGCATATATGCACCTAATATAGGAGCACTGAAATACAAAAGCAAATATTAACAGACATAAAGGGAGATATTGACAGTAATACAATAATAGTAGGGGACTTACATCAGTGGATAGATCATCCAGACATAAAATCAATAAAGAAACTGTGGCCTTAAATTACATATTAGGCCAGATTGACAGAAAAGATGTCTATGGGACATTCCATCCCAAAACAGCAGAATACACATTCTTTCCAAGTGCATATGAGATGTTCTCCAGGATATATCACATGCTAGGCAACAAAGCAAGTCTCAATAAATTTAAGAAGATTGAAATTATATCAAGCATTTTTTCTAATTACAGTAGTATGAAAGTGGAAAACAATTACAAAAGAATAAATGGAA
Source organism: Balaenoptera physalus (assembly GCF_965194825.1). NCBI lineage: Eukaryota > Metazoa > Chordata > Mammalia > Artiodactyla > Balaenopteridae > Balaenoptera > Balaenoptera physalus. The sequence continues at coordinate 57,543,161 of NC_138903.1, read as the reverse complement.
AAAACACAAACACATAGAGACTAAACAACATGCAGCTAAAAAAATTGATGGGTCAATAGAAAAATCAAGGAAGGAAATCTGAAAATACCATGAGACAAACAAAAATAAAAACACAACTTTCCAAACTCTATGCAACACAGCAAAGCAGTTCCAAAGAGGGAAGTTTATAGGGATACAGGCCTACTTCATTAAACAAGAAAAGTCTCAAATAAACAACCTAACTTACCACCTAAAGGAATTGGAAAAAACAAACAAAGCCCAAAGTCAGCAGAGGAAGGAAACAATAAAGTCAGAGTGGAAATAAAATAAATCCTCCCCACAAAAAAAACAACAATAGAAAAGATGAATGAAATCAAGAGCTGGTGTTTTGAAAAGATTATCAAAATTGATAAATCTTTAGCCAGGCTCATTAAGAAAACAGGGAGAGGTCTTTGATATATTGTCCCAGTGAAAAGTCTAGAGAATGGAGGAGTCAGATATAAAACTCCACCCAAAGACAGGCATCTCTTAGGACACTGACTGGTTTCTATGGGAAAGACTTAGGGCTGTCTCAGCAACTTTAACGCAAACTCCTGCAGTGATTATTGCAGGAATATCCTTAATGGGAAGAACTTTTGAGTCCAATGCCCAAGATACTTCTACAGACTTTTCTAAAATTCCAACCCCAAAGAATCCCCAGGATATACTTCTTGATCTGAGAGATCCACAATCAGACATGAGAAGGCTGTTCCAGGTCATGCTTCAGGATTGTCCTTCCTGGCAATTGCTTTTATATCAGAGCCTCAAGAACATACTTCAGCAATATCTTTCATATCAGGGCCAGCAACCTGGCTGGTAGAATAACAGAGGTAGGTTCTGTAGGCCTATCTGCCTCCATTCTGGTATCAACATCAGCCACAGGGTCAGCAGCCTGGTTGAGGAGAATAGCAGGGGCAGATGCCACAGGCTTATTTGCCCATATTCCAATATCAGCACCCTGGCTGTATAGAACAAAGGGACTATCTGCCCACATCACAGAAGCAGCAGCAGCCCTTGGGTGATCAGCCTGGTCTATTGCAGGAGCAGCAGCAGTAGCCTGAATTGGATGAGCAGTAGCCACAGATGTTGTAGGCCTATATGCCCACATTCCAGTAATTTCAGCAGCTCTACTCAAGAGGCCAGCAGTCCCTGGAGACTGCAAACCCATCATCCTCCATCCCAGGGCAGTGAGCAAGGCAAGGTAAGACTGCTGCCAATTTTTCAATAGCCTCTGATACTGGAGCACCTGATGCAAATCTCTCATCAATAGTCCCTAAATTAGCAGTTCTTTTGGAGACTGCTCCCTAGATACATAAACCTCCACACATGAACATGTCCACCCTCTCCTGCAGCTGCAGGATTCAGAGGAGCACTTGCAATCTCCAAAATTGTGAGGGAATTGCCTATTCTGGAACTTCTAAAGTCACTTTAACAAACCCAGATGCAGCTTCACATTGTCTCTGAATCTGATAGTCTCAAACATAGGGCAGGTAGATTCCTTCCCATCCAAGATTATAGATGTTATACTGAAGCAATTATTGGCACTGGAGATTCCAGAGAAAGGCAACCTCTGCTGCCACAGTCAGCTGTCTAGGCTACTGAGAGTGCCAAAGGTGTCCAAAGTCAGGGTCAATCTTATGTGCCTCTGTCTGAAGTCTAAATGTTCATTAGGTTCAAGAGTTTCACAGTCTTACAAGGGACAGCTATCTCTGGTTCCCACAACCTCACAATTGCATCTCTGTAGGGACATCTGGACACACTTCACCTCTATGGGCCTATAATTGCTGCCATTTTTACCATTTACCATTTTATTGTTACACAAATTAGCTGTGAAGAACTAATGGAGAGACATAGCCCCCACACAATATTCTTCTTCTACATACCTGGTACAATACAGGACATGAGTCTGAATTATTCTAACATAAGTGAAAAAGTACTATTTTAAATCTCATTTCCAGGAGAAATCATTGATAAAAGTTACCCTTGGACATCAAGGAGAACCAGTACTTAAGAACCGTAATCTATGCTAAGGGGTTTAGCCTAGGGGAAGGATGCAAGTTACCTTATAGCTATTATTTTTTTCTACTAGATCAATAAAATTGATAATAATATCTACTTCAGAGTTATTGTCAGGCATAAATGACTTAACAGTTGAAAAGCATTGAGAAGAGAGAATGATGTCAGCAAAATTGTACACTGTAAAGTTCCAGATTCTTATCCCTCCAAAAAAAATGGGGAAAAAAAAACCAACCAGAGCTGTCTGAATCAACTTTACAGGAGATCTGAAAAACATTAACATGGTTACGCTAACCAAGCAAAAACTCAGTCAAGAAAAAGCCATCTTCAAAATGGTAGGAATGCCTTGTGGTGTAGATATTTGCCTTTGCATCACCCCTCTCCACTGCAGGAATCTTGGTTTTGAGCCAGTGGCATCTGGGTTCCCAGTTCCCTCCTTGGAGCCAGAGGGTACAGAGTGGACTTTCATCTGTTTTAATCATTTTGGAGAATATAAAAATTTATAATGCAAGGTACTTCTCTCTGTTTTGCATGACACAGAAAACTAGTTGGAAAAGCTGCAGGTACTACTCATAAAAGATACAAGTTATACTGCAAAATCACAGATGCTTGGGGCAAGATGTTACAGTTTGAGACATACAATGGACCATCAAATGCCTGTAGAAGAAGCTGAGATGAAACTTTCTGGGTAATTAGGACAGTCAAAAACAGCCATGTATATGGGGGAATTTAGAAAACCAGGAGCATGCCCAGAAAAGATGCATTCCCAGAAAAGTCCTTAGAAGATCTTAAACTTTCACATCAAGCTGATTCCTAGGCTCAGAGAAAGCCTAATTAAGTAATGAGGGAATGCCCTAGAAGTCTTTAAAAACTGGAAAAGTTGTTCTCTCCATTTTTTTTTTGCTTGTTTGTTTTATTTCTCTGGATTTCAAGGAAATCATTGTCAAAGCAGTAGCTGAAATGAGCTAAAGGAACAGAGACTACAGTGATCACATAAAGCAAGGAATAATCTTTGAAAACAGTTTGGAAAAAATATCAAAACAAGTGGGTCACTACAGTTTTTACCAATGGGAATAAAAAATAACAAACACTGGGGAAGCATGGGAAAATGGTTTCCATTGTTGCCACATTATAATAGTCAAATGCCTAATTTCAAAACCAAGAAAAATTACAAGGCATACAAAGAAGCAAGAAAACATGGTTCATACGAACAAATAAATTGATAGAAAATATCCCTGAGAAAGCCCAGACAGCAGGTTTGCTAGACAAATACTTTTTAAAAATTGTCTTAAATATGCTCAAATTGCTAAGGGAAAACATAGACAGAGAATTAAAAGAAACCAGGAAGGTGATATAGGAACAAAATGAAAATTTCAGCAAACAGATAGAAATTATTTTAATAAAGCAAGCAGAAATACTAGAGCTGAAAAATACAATAACTGAGATAAAAATTCAATAGAGAGGATCAATAGAAGATTCAAACAAACAGAAGAAAAAATCAGTAAACTTATAAACAGGACAATTGAAATTATTGAGTCTGAGGAGAAGAAGGAAAACTAGAATGAAGAAAGTTAACAGAGACTAAGAGATTTGGGGGAAATCATTAAAAGAACCAGTGTGTGCATTATGGGAGCCCCATAAGTGGAGAAGAAAGAGAAATAGGCAAAAATATTATCTGAAAATATAGTGACTAAAAAGTTCACAAATTTTTTGAAACAAATGAATCAACAAATCCAAGAAGTTCAACAAACTCCAAGTAGGATAACTCCAAAAGAGAGCCCTACTGAGACACATTATAATCAAAGTGTCAAAAGCGAAAGCCAAAGCCAAAGAAAGAATATTGAAAGCAGCAACAGAGAAATGACTCATCCTGTATAAGGATTCTCAATAAGACTATCATCCAATATCTCATCAGAAACCTTGGAGGACAGAAGGCAGTGTAATGATACATTTAAATGTTGAAAGAAAATAAAAGTGTCAACTAAGAATTCTATTATGACATTTCCACATAACAACTGCTGATGAAGTTCAATACAATTAGACCTACCCTATATGAAATGCTAAAGGGAGTCCTTCAGGTTGAAATAGAAGGCTGCTGGACAGTAACACAAAACTGTAGGAAGACAAAAACTTCTCTGGTAAAGGTAAATATATGGGCAAATATAAAAGCCAGTGGTAAGGTAATTCTGGTTTGTAACTCCACTTATTTTCTACAGGGTTTAAAAGATAAGTGCATAAAAATAATTAGAAATATATGTTATTATTAGTACAACATATAAAGACATAATTGGTGACACTGATAACCACAAAGGAGGAAAGAGATATGTAGGTGTATAGTTTTTTTAAAAAATGAAGTTAAATTTGTATCAATTTAAATTAAATTGTTATAACTCTAGCATGTTATATATAATCTAATTTGGAGCCACAAAGAAAAAAAAATCTATAGAATATATACAAAATGAATGAGAAGGGAATCAAAACATGTCACTACAAATCATCAAAGTACAAAGGAATGGAGTAATGGAGTAAACGAGGGACAAAAAATGCTATAAGACATAGAGAAACTGCAAAATGGCAGTAGTTAATCCTATTATATCATTAATTACTTTAAATGTAAATGGATTAAACTTCCAATTACAAGGCATAGATAGGCAGAAGAGATGAAAAAACAATCCTACTCTACGCTGTATACAGGGAGTTCTTCAAGTTGAAATGAAAGGACATTTAATAATAACAAGAAGTCACATGAAAATATAAAACTCACTGGTTAAGGTAAATATATAGACAGAATGCTCCAATATTGTAATAGTTATGCATAAATCATTTTAAACTTTAGTAAAAAAGTTAAAAGACAAAAGTATTAAGAATAATTATAACTACAGTAATGACCTAATGGATACACAATGTAAAAATACGTAAGTTGTGACATCAGTAACATAAAGTTTGTGGGGGGGGAGTAAAAGTGTAGTTTTTTTGTGAGAGGAAAATTAAGTTGATATAATCTTAAAATAGATTATTGTAAGATGATTTTTGTAACCCCTGTGATAATCACAAAGAAAAAAAATACTTAAATTAGATATATAAATATAAAAGGAAAAAAATAAAAGCATATCACTACAAAAAATTCTCAAATTACAAAGGAGGACAGCAAGAGAGAAAAAAAAGGTGCAAAAGAACTACAAAACATACAAAAAAATTTTAAAGTGACAATAGTAAGTACTCACCTATCACTAATTACCTAAAACATTTTAACAATATATTTTATTTTATTCAATATGCTTAAAACATTATCATTTCAACATGTAATCGATATTAAGAAATTATGAGACATTTTACATTTTTGTCTTTCATAGTGTTTTAAAATATGTTCTGAAAATTTACAGCTCATCACAATTCAGAAGCCAAATTTTCTCCTTCAGCATAGATTAGAGTTAATTGTTCAAATAAAAACTATATTTTTAAGGTTCACAACATTATGATTTTATATATGTATAGTGAAATGATTACTACAGTCAAGAGAATTAACACACCTTCTCTTCATAGTTACCTTTTTTGTGTGTTCAATTAGAGCACCTGAAATCTACTCTCAACAAATTTCCAGTGTCCAATACAATATTATTAACCATAGTCATCATGCTGATAATCCATAGTCTCTGGATTATTCATCCTAAGTAACTGTAATTTTGTAGCCTTCAAAGAACATCTCCTCATCTCCCCCACCTCCCAACCCTGGAACCACTGTACTACTTTCTGCTTCTATGTATTTGAATTTTAGATTCAACATGTAAGTGATATCATGCAGTTGTTTTTTTTCTTTCTGCAACTGGCTTATTTCACTTAGCATAATAACTTACAGGTTCATTCATGGTTTTCCAAATGGCATGATCTAATTCCTTTTTAAGTCTTAAATAATATTCCATTGTAATGTATATACACCACAATTTCCTTATCCATTCATCTGTCCACAGACACTTAAGTTGTTTCCATATCTTGGTTATTATAAATAATGCTGCAGTGTATATGGGAGAACATATATATTTTCAAGGTACTAATTTCCATTCCTTTAGCTATATATACAGAATACCAAATGCTGGATCATAGGTTAGTTCTATATTTAAGCTTTTTTTTTTTGAGAAATCTCGATACTGTTTTCCATAATGGCTGTACAAATTTACTTCACACCAACAGTTCACACCGGTTCCCCTATTCTCACATCCTCACTGACACTTGGAATCTTCAATTTTTTTGATAGTAACATCTTAACAGATGTGAGATGATATCTCATTGTTGTTTTGATTTGCATTTTCCTGATGATTAGTGATGTTGTGCACTTTTTAAATTTAAACTTAAATTTTATATTGGAGTGTAGTTGATTTACAATGTTGTGTTAGTTTTAGGTGAACAGCAAAGTAATTCAGTTATACATATACATATATCCATTCTTTTTCAGATTCTTTTCCCATATAGTTTATTAGAGAATATTGAGTAGAGTTCCCTGTGCTTTATATGTCTTCTTTGGGAAAATATCTATTCAAGTCCTTTGCCTATTTTTGAAACAGCTTGATTTTTTGCTGTTGAGTTGTATGAGTTCCATATATATTGGGATATTTACCCCTTATCAGATATGAGCTTTACAGATATTTTCTCTCAATCCACAGGTTGCCTTTTCATTTTGTGGTTCTGTTTTCCCTGCTTACAGATTATTTTTAACTTGATGTAGTTCCACCTGCTTATTTTGTTTTTGTTGCCTGATTTTTTGGTGTCATATCAAAAATAAAAATAATTGCCAAGGGCAAGGTCAAGGAGTTTTTCTGTATGTTGTCTTCTAAAAATTTTACTGTGGGTCTTATGTTTAAGTATTTAATCCCATTTTGAGGTGATTTCTGTCTATGATGTAAGATAAGGGTCCAATTTAATTCTTTTGCATTCTCAACACCATTTATTGAAGACTATACTTTCCTCACTGTATTCTTGGCACCAGAGGCAGGCTTCAAAGGTGCCGCCATCTTGGGCTGTGGCCGTCTTCCTGGAGCTGCGGACAGAGCCGCTTGAACTGCTCTGGGGTCTCTCTCCGTGTGGATGAAAGGCTCTTGGTGCTCCAGCCAGGCATCAGGACCGTGCCTCTGAGGTGCGAGAGCCAACTTCAGGACACTGGTCCACAAGAGACCTCCCAGCTCCAAGTAATACCAAACGGTGAAAATCTCTCAGAGATCTTCATCTCAACATCAAGACCCAGCTGCACTCAAAGACCAGCAAGCTACAGTGCTGGACACCCTATGCCAAACAAAGAGCAAGACAGGAACACAGCCCCATCCATTAGCAGAGAGACTGCCTAAAATCATAATAAGGCCACAGACACCCCAAAACACACCACCAGATGTGGATGTGCCCACCAGAAAGACAAGATAAAGCCTCATCCACCAGAACGCAGGCACTAGTTCCCTCCACCAGGAAGCTTACACAACCCACTGAAACAACCTTAGCCACTGGGGACAGACACCAAAAACAACGGGAACTACGAACCTGCAGCCTGTGAAAAGGAGACCCCAAACACAGTAAGATAAGCAAAATGAGACGACAGAAAAACACACAGCAGATGAAGGAGAAGGGTCAAAACACACCAGACCTAACAAATGAAGAGGAAATAGGTAGTCTACCTGAAAAAGAATTCAGAATAATGATAGTAAGGATGATCCAAAATCTTGGAAATAGAATAGACAAAATGCAAGAAACATTTAACAAGGACATAGAAGAACTAAAGAGGAACCAAGCAACGATGAAAAACACAATAAATGAAATTAAAAATACTCTAGATGGGATCAAAAGCAGAATAACTGAGGCAGAAGAAAGGATAAGTGACCTGGAAGATAAAATGGTGGAAATAACTACTACAGAGCACGATAAAGAAAAAAGAATGAAAAGAACTGAGGACAGTCTCAGAGACCTCTGGGACAACATTAAATGCACCAACATTCGAATTATAGGGGTCCCAGAAGAAGAAGAGAAAAAGAAAGGGACTGAGAAAATATTTGAAGAGATTATAGTTGAAAACTTCCCTAATATGGGAAAGGAAATAGTTAATCAAGTCCTGGAAGCACAGAGAGTCCCATACAGGGTAAACCCAAGGAGAAACACGCCAAGACACATATTAATCAAACTAGCAAAAATTAAATATAAAGAAAACATATTAAAAGCAGCAAGGGAAAAACAACAAATAACACACAAGGGAATCTCCAAAAGGTTAACAGCTGATCTTTCAGCAGAAACTCTGCAAGCCAGAAGGGAGTGACAGGATATACTTAAAGTGATGAAGCAGAAAAACCTACAACCAAGATTACTCTACCCAGCAAGGATCTCATTCAGATGTGATGGAGAAATTAAAACCTTTACAGACAAGCAAAAGCTGAGAGAGTTCAGCACCACCAAACCAGCTTTACAACAAATGCTAAAGGAACTTCTCTAGGCAAGAAACACAAGAAAAGGAAAACACCTACAATAACAAACCCAAAACATTTAAGAAAATGGGAATAGGAACATACATATTGATAATGACCTTGAATGTAAATGGATTAAATGCTCCCACCAAAAGACACAGACTGGCTGAATGGATACAAAAACAAGACCCATATATATGCTGTCTACAAGAGACCCACTTCAGACCTAGAGACACAAAGAGACTGAAAGTGAGGGGATGGAAAAAGATATTCCATGCAAATGGAAATCAAAAGAAAGCTGGAGTAGCAATTCTCATATGAGACAAAATACACTTTAAAATAAAGACTATTACAAGAGACAAGGAAGGACACTATATAATGATCAAGGGATCGATCCAAGAGGAAGGTATAACAATTGTAAATATTTATGCACCCAACATAGGAGCACCTCAATACATAAGGCAAATAGTAACAGCCATAAAAGGGGAAATCGACAGTAACACAATCATAGTAGGGGACTTTAACACCCCACTTTCACCAATGGACAGATCATCCAAAATGAAAATAAAGAAGGAAACACACGCTTTAAATGATACATTAAACAAGATGGACTTAATTGATATTTATAGGAAATTCCACCCAAAAACAACAGAATACACATTTTTCTCAAGTGCTCATGGAACATTCTCCAGGATAGATCATATCTTGGGTCACAAATCAAGCCTTGGTAAATTTAAGAAAATTGAAATCGTATCAAGTATCTTTTCCGACCACAACGCTATGAGACTAGATATCAATTACAGGAAAAGGTCTGTAAAAAATACAAACACATGGAGGCTACACAATACACTACTTGATAACGAAGTGATCACTGAAGAAATCAAAGGGGAAACAAAAAATACCTAGAAACAAATGACAATGGAGATACGACAACCCAAAACCTATGGGGCGCAGCAAAAGCAGTGTTAAGAGGGAAGTTTATAGCAATACAAGCCTACCTCACGAAACAGGAAACATCTCGAATAAACAACCTAACCTTGCACCTAAAGCAATTAGAGAAAGAAGAACAAAAAAACCCCAAAGCTAGCAGAAGGAAAGAAATCATAAAGATCAGGTCAGAAATAAATGAAAAAGAAATGAAGGAAACAATAGCAAAAATCAATGAAACTAAAAGCTGGTTCTTTGAGAAGATAAACAAAAGTGATAAACCATTAGCCAGACTCATCAAGAGAAAAAGGGAGAAGACTCAAATCAATAGAATTAGAAATGAAAAAGGAGAAGTAACCACTGACACTGCAGAAATACAAAAGATCATGAGAGATTACTACAAGCAACTCTATGCCAATAAAATGGACAACCTGGAAGAAATGGACAGATTCTTAGAAATGCACAAACTGCCGAGACTGAACCAGGAAAAAATAGAAAATATGAGCAGACCAATCACAAGCACTGAAATTGAAACTGTGATTAAAAACCTTCCAACAAACAAAACCCCAGGACCAGATGGCTTCACAGGTGAATTCTATCAAACATTTAGAGAAGAGCTAACACCTATCCTTCTCAAACTCTTCCAAAATATAGCAGAGGGAGGAACACTCCCCAACTCATTCTACGAGGCCACCATCACCCTAATACCAATACCAGACAAAGATGTCATAAAGAAAGAAAACTACAGGCCAATATCACTGATGAACATAGATGCAAAAATCCTCAACAAAATACTAGCAAACAGAATCCAACAGTACATTAAAAGGATCATACACCATGATCAAATGGGGTTTATCCCAGGAATGCAAGGATTCTTCAATATACGCAAATCAATCAACGTGATACACGATATTAACAAATTGAAGGAGAAAAACCATATGATCATCTCAATAGATGCAGAGAAAGCTTTCGACAATATTCAGCACCCATTTATGATAAAAGCCCTGCAGAAAGTAGGCAAACAGGGAACTTTCCTCAACATAATAAAGGCCATATATTACAACCCCACAGCCAACATTGTGCTCAATGGTGAAAAACTGAAACCATTTCTACAAAGATCAGGAACAAGACAAGCTTGCCCATTCTCACCACTATTATTCAACATAGTTTTGGAAGTGTTAGCCACAGCAATCAGAGAAGACAAAGAAATAAAAGGAATCCAAATCGGAAAAGAAGAAGTAAAGCTGTCACTGTTTGCAGATGACATGATACTATACATAGAGAATCCTAAAGATGCTACCAGAAAACTCCTAGAGCTAATCAATTAATTTGGTAAAGTAGCAGGATACAAAATTAATGCACAGAAATCTCTTGCATTCCTATACACTAATGACGAAAAATATGAAAGTGAAATTAAGAAAACACTCCCGTTTACCATTGCAACAAAAAGAATAAAATATCTAGGAATAAACCTACCTAAGGAGACAAAAGACCTGTATGCAGAAAATTATAAGACACTGATGAAAGAAATTAAAGATGATACAAATAGATGGAGAGATATACCATGTTCCTGGATTGGAAGAATCAACATTGTGAAAATGACTCTACTACCCAAAGCAATCTACAGATTCAATGCAATCCCTATCAAACTACCACTGGCATTTTTCACAGAACTAGAACAAAAAATTTCACAATTTGTATGGAAACACAAAAGACCCTGAATAGCCAAAGCAATCTTGAGAACGAAAAATGGAGCCGGGGGAATCAGGCTCCCTGACTTCAGACTATATTACAAAGCTACAGTAATCAAGACAGTATGGTACTGGCACAAAAACAGAAATATAGATCAATGGAACAGGATAGAAAGCCCAGAGATAAACCCACGCACATATGGTCACCTTATCTTTGATAAAAGACGCAAGCATATACAGTGGAGAAAAGACAGCCTCTTCAATAAGTGGTGCTGGGAAAAGTGGACAAATACATGTAAAAGTATGAATTTAGAACACTCCCTGACACCATGCACAAAATAAACTCAAAATGGATTAAAGACCTAAATGTAAGGCCAGACACGATCAAACTCTTAGAGAAAAACATAGGCAGAACACTCTATGACATACATCACAGCAAGATTCTTTTTGACCCAGCTCCCAGAGAAATGGAAATAAGAACACAAATAAACAAATGGGACCTAATGAAACTTAAAAGCTTTTGCACAGCAAAGGAAACCATAAACAAGACCAAAGGACAACCATCAGAATGGGAGAAAATATTTGCAAATGAAGCAACTGACAAAGGATTAATCTCCAAGATTTACAAGCAGCTCATGCAGCTCAATAACAAGAAAAGAACAACCCAATTCAAAAATGGGCAGAAGACCTAAATAGACATTTTTCCATAGACGATATACAGATTGCCAACAGACACATGAAAGAATGCTCAACATCATTAATCATTAGAGAAATGCAAATCAAAACTACAATGAGATATCATCTCACACCGGTCAGAATGGCCATCATCAAAAAATCTAGAAATAATAAATGCTGGAGAGGGTGTGGAAGAAAGGGAACACTCTTGCACTGTTGGTGGGAATGTAAATTGATACAGCCACTATGGAGAACAGTATGGAGGTTCCTTAAAAAACTACAAATAGAACTACCATACGACCCAGCAATCCCACTACTGGGCATATACCCTGAGAAAACCGTAATTCAAAAAGAGTCATGTACCAAAATATTCATTGCAGCTCTATTTACAATAGCCAGGACATGGAAGCAACCTAAATGTCCATCGACAGATGAATGGATGAAGAAGATGTGGCACATATATACAATGGAATATTACTCAGCCATAAAAAGAAATGAAATGGAGGTATTTGTAATGAGGTGGATGGAGTTAGAGTGTGTCATACAGAGTGAAGTAAGTCAGAAAGAGAAAAACAAATACAGTATGCTAACACATATATATACGGAATCTAAGGAAAAAAAGAAAAAGGCCATGAAGAACCTAGTGGCAAGACGGGAATAAAGACACAGACCTACTAGAGAGTGGACTTGAGGATAGGGGGAGGGGTGGGGTGAGATGTGACAGGGTAAGAGAGTGTCATGGACATATATACACTACCAAATGTAAAATAGATAGCTAGTGGGAAGCAGCCGCATAGCACAGGGAGATCAGCTCGGTGCTTTGTGACTACCTAGAGAGGTGGGATGGGCAGGGTGGGAGGGAGGGAGATGCAAGAGGCAAGACATATCGGAACATATTATATATGTATAACTGATTCACTTTGTTATAAAGCAGGAGCTAACACACCATTGTAAGGCAATTATACTTCAATAAAGATGTTTAAAAATAAAAAAATAAAAAAATAAAGGTGTAAACATTGAAAAAAAAAATTAGTTGACCACTTATGCTTTAGTTTATTTTTAGGCTCTCTGTTCTGTTCAATTGATCTATGTGTCTGTTTTTATCCTAGTTCCATACTTTAAAAAATTTTTATAGCTTTGTAATATGTTTTAAAATCAGGAAGTGTGATGCCTCCAACTTTGTTTTTCTTTTTCAAGATTTGTTTGGGCATTTGGGTTAATTTGGGGTTCAATACATATATTTGTCTGGCTTTGGTATCAGGGTGATGCTGGTCTCATAAAATAAATTTGTAAGTATTCTCTCTTCTTCTATTTTTAGAAGACTTTAAGAAGGACTGGTATTAATTCTTCTTTTAATGTTTGTTAGAACTCAACCATGAAGCCATCTGGTCCTGGACATTTCTTTGTTGGGATGTTTTTTTATTACTACTTCAATCTTCTCATTTGTTTTTGGTGTGCTCAAGCTTTTCCATTACATCTTGGTTTGATATTGTTTGTATGTTTCTAGGAATTTATTTCCTCTAGGTTATCCAATTTGTTCACATATAATTTATCATAATAATTCCTTATGACCGTTTATAATTTTGAGGCATCCATTTTAATTATCTCCTTCTCATTTCTTATTTTATTTATATTTGTCATTTCTATTTTTTCCTAGTTAGTCTAGGTGAGAGTTTTTTTATTTTGTTTTTTGTTAAACCCTCTTAGTTTTGATTTTTCCATTGTTTTCCTATTCTGTATTTGATTTATTTCTGCCCTGGTCTTCAGTATTTCCTTCCTTCTGCTAAATTTGTGTTTAGTTTGTTATTTTTATATTTTTTGAGGTGAAAAGTTAGGTTGTTTATTTCAGATCTTTCTTCTTAGTTAACGTAGACGGATTTGCTATATAAAGTATTCTTGGTTGGCATTCTTTTTTATTTCAGCACTTGAAATATATCATCTCTCTCTCCCTTCTGGCCTGCAAGGTTTTTGCTGAAAATTTTACTTATAGTATTATGGGGGTTCCCTTGTATTTAATAAGTTGCTTTATTCCTGCTGCTTTCTAAATTATCTCTCTGTTTAACTTTGGACAATTTGATTATAGTATATATTTGTGTCAGTCATTTGGAGTTCATCTTATTTGTTGTCTTTTTTTTTCAGTTTTGGGACCTGAATATTTATTTCCTTCCCCAGGTTTCGTAATTTTTCAGCCACTCTTTCTTTGAATAAGCTTTCTGCTACTGTCTCTTCCTCTTCTTCTTATGAGTCACTCATAATGCATACGTTGGTCCATTTGATTCTATTCCATAAGTTTGTTAAGCTATCTTCACTCTTTTTCATTCTTTTTCTTTTTGTTTTTCTAATTAGTTAACTTACACAGATCTGTCTTCCAGTCCAATGATCCTATATTTTCAAAATTTGATCTGGTCTCCTGTTGAACCCCATTACTGAAATTTTCAGTTTGATTGTTGTTTTCTTTAGCTCTATGATTCCTGTTTGGTACTCTTTAGAGGTCTTTATCTCTTTGTTGAACCTCTCACTTTGTTCATGCATATTCCTTCTGACCTCAGTGAGCATCTTTCAGGCCATTATTTTGAGTTATCTGTCAGATAAATCACATCTTCATTCCATTAGGGTCAGTTCCTGGAGCTTTATCTTGTTCTTTTATTTGCAATATGTTTACCTGTTTCTTCATTTTCCCTAACTCTCTGTGTTGGTGTCTGCACATTGAAAAACACAGCCGCCTTTTCCAGTCTTCACAAACTGGCTTCATGTAAGAGATGAACCTCACCAATCAGCCTGGCCAGAAATTGTCAGTGTCCAAAATCGTTGTGTTTATCCAAACTGCTGCCTTTGTTGTTAGTGGCCTCCAAGAGATTAAGGTATATCAAGTCCAGTCAGTGCCCCAAAGATGGGGGAAATGCCCACACACTAGTTCACGCTCCTGAAGAACTACAAATTGCTTGCCCCATCAGCTCCCTGATGCAGGCTAATTGGAAGCCTGATCTTCAGGCAACACCCAAGAAAGTCATAACATTACATAGAAGGTCTAGCCCCTTTCAGGTAGAGCTGGAAGCTGGGTGATTTTGCCTACTTTCTCTGTGCTGAGCCAGAGGGAATAGCCACTGGGAGTGGTGTGCATCCATTTAAAATGGCCTGTGTGCTCTCTGTGGTCCCAGGAGACACATAAATGCTGATCTCTATCAGCTCCAGAGTGAGGTAATTTAAGAGGCAGCCCATTGTGTGGCAGCCATAAAAGTTGGGGTGCTAGATATGTGGACAAGTTCCTTTCGGGGAGAAGCTGGAGACTTGGTTTTCTTGCTGGGGTGAGCCTTGGGAGACAAGATGAAGGAATTGACCCCTGTCCACTCAGGCTTTCGAGGGAATATTAATACCTGCTATGTCAGTCCCAGATGAAAGCTAATTAGAAGTGTGACCTTTAGGTAGCAGTTGACAAAGTATGCATTTGAACCCCTTCCAGGTAGAAACTGGGAGCTGTCACAGGAAGTGCTCATGCATCCATTTAAATCTACATTTTCCTTTTCTGTGGTCTCAGCGGACTCAAGAATGCTGAGCCTCATTGGCTGTCACAAGCTAGATGATTTGGGAGCCAGTGCATAGGGTAGCAGCCATAAAAGTTGGGGTGCTAGATGTGTGGACAAGCCCTTCCATAAAGAAGCTGGAGAGTTGGTTTTATCATTAGATTGAACTAGAGGGAGAAGAATGGGAAGTTCCCACAAGTTCTTTCAGGCTCCCAGAGGAGCACTGTCAGTTCCCAGATGCAGGCTGATTAGAAGTCTGACCTCAGGTAGCAGCTAGGAAAGTATGTAATCAAACCCCTTCCAGTGAGAAACTAGAAGCTGGGAATTTTTGCCTGCTCTTTTTATGCTGAGTCCAGGAGACAGCTTCAGGATGTGCTTTTGCATCCATTTAAAAGCACTACTTTGATTTCTGTGTCCCTAGGGGACTCATAAATGCAAAGCCTTGCCAGCCCTCAGAGTTATGTGATATGAAGC
The DNA here is from genome assembly GCF_965194825.1 of Balaenoptera physalus. NCBI lineage: Eukaryota > Metazoa > Chordata > Mammalia > Artiodactyla > Balaenopteridae > Balaenoptera > Balaenoptera physalus. Next base: position 57,527,405 of record NC_138903.1, on the reverse strand, counting down.
CAGTCCCTAGGGTTGCAGCTGTAAAATTTTAGATCTTGAATGTGGAGTCTAAAGCATTAACTTTTCAGGGAGAAGCTGGAAGTTTGAGGTTCCCTCCCAATTGTATGCCACTGTGCCATGGGTGGGGTTTATGGTGAAATTGTGTGTCAGCTTTTCCTACCCATTTCTATGTGGGTATTTTCTCAGTCACCAAAGGTGTCATAATTTCTCAATTAGTTTTTAGATTTCTGTCAGAGGGCATTGATCCATGTGCAGATGTTTATTTGGTGCATCCAAGGGAGGAGGTAAAGTCAGGAGCCTCCTATTCTGCTGACATTACCTCACTTATTATGTTAAATATAAGTGGATTAAATTCCCCAATATAAAGAAATATGGTGGCTGAATGGATAAAAATAAGATTTAACTATCTGCTGTCTACAAGAAGCTCACTTTAAGAATATATATAGACTGAAAGTGAAGAGATGGAAAAATAATCCATGCAAATGGTAAATAAAAGAAAGAAAGGTTGTCTATACTTATATCTGACAAGGCAGACTTTAAGTAAAAAAATATCACAAGAGATCAGGAAGGTCATTATATAATGACAAAGGGTCAATTCATTAGGAAGATACAGCAATTATAATTATACATGTACCCAACATCAGAATGCTTTAACATATAAAGCAAATATTAACAGAACTAGGGAAAAAATAAACAGCAATTTGCTTTAGATCAAAAGACACAAATAGGTTTAAAATGAAATGGTGAAAAATGATTCCATGAAAATAGTATCTAAAAGACATCAGGGACAGCTATATAAATATCAGACAAGATAGACTTTAAGTAAAAAAGTCTTATAAGAGACAAAGAAAAACATTATATGTTGATAAAAGTGTCAATTCACCAAGAAAAGGAAACAATTATAGAGATATATGCACCAAACCACAGAGCTCCCAAATATTTGAAGTGAACATTGACAATATTGACAGGAAAAATTATTTTACAATAATAGTAGGAGACTTCAACACACCACATTAAATAATGGACAGAAAAATAAGACAAAAGATTAATAAGGAAATAGAGGACTTGAACAACACCATAAACCAATTAGACCTAACATACATATATAGAACTCTCAACACCTAACGACACCCAGCAACAGCCTGCTATAGCCATTTTACATAACATATTACTGGAAATTCTTAGCAGAACAATTAGGTAAGAAAAATAAATAAAAGATTGGAAAGGAAGAAACAAACTTTTCTTTGTTCCCAAATCACATGATTTTATATGTAGAAAACCAAAAGAATCTACAGAAAAACTGTTAGAGCTAATAAAATAATTTAGCAAAGTTGTAGGATACAAAACCAATACAAAAATTATACATTTCTGTCAATAAATATGAACAATCACAAAAGATAATTAATAAAACAATTCCATTTACAATAGTATTTAAAGAATAAAATGCTTAGGAAAATTTTAATCAAGGAAGCTAGAGACTTGTACATCAAAAACTACAAACTATTCTGGAAAAAATAGTACATAACTAAATGGAAAGACATCTCATCTTAATGCACTGGAAGGCTTAATATTGTTTGCATGCCAATAGTTAATACAATATATAGATTCAATGTGTCCCTATCAATATCTCAAAATATTCTCTATTTTGCAGAAATAGAAATACGTATCCTAGAATTCTTGTGTAATCTAAAGGAACCACAAATAGCCAAAACAACCTTGCAAAAGAAGAATGAATTCAATGGACTCATAGTTCCTGATTTCAAATCATACTACAAAGCTACAGTAATTAAAACAGCATGGTACTGGCATAAGGACAGGCATATAGACCAATGAAATAAAAGTGAGCCCAGAAATAATCCTTCATATATATGGTCAATTAATTTTCAACAAGGATGCCATTCAATGGGGAAAGAACAGTCTTATCAACGAAGGTATTGGGAAAACTAGACATCCACATACAAAAGAATAAAGTTTTACCCTTTACTTGTACCATGTACAAAAATAAACTCAACATGGATCAAGGACCTGAATGTTAGGACTAAAACTCTAAAACTGTTAGAGAAAACAGGGTAAAATCTTCATCACATTGGTTGGATTTGGCAAGGATTTCTTGGTTATGACACCAAAGTACAAGCAACAAAAGAAGAAAAAAATAAATTGAATTTCATCAAATTTAAAAGCTTCTGGGCATTAAAAGTCACTATAAAGAGAGTGAAAATTACCTATAGAGTGGGAGAAGATATTTGCAAATCAGATATCCGACAAGGGCTTAATGTTCAGGATATATAAGGCAATTCTACAACTCTACAACAAATAACCCAATTCATAAATGGGAAAAATAATTTGAATAGACATTTCTCCAAAGAAGATATACAAATGGCCAAAAAACACATGAAAAGATATTCAACATCACTAACCAAATATGGTAAAACTAGAACCTTGATGCATTGCTGGTGTGAATATAAAACAGTGTAGTCATTGTGGAAAAAATGATGGTGGTGCATCAAAAAGTTAAACATAGAATTAACGTCCTATCCAAGACTTCCATTTCCATTTATACATCCCAAATTATTTAAAGTAGGGACTCAAATATATTCCTGTACAACAATGTTCATAGCAGCATTGTTCATAATAGTCAAAAGGTGGAAATAACCAAAATGTCCATTGGCAGATAACTAGATAAGCCAAATATGATATATACATGCAATGGAATATCATTAAATGTTATAAAGAAAGGAAATTCGGACACATGTGACAAGTGGATGGACCTTGAGGATGCTATTCTAAATTAAATAAGCCAGTTACAAAGGGACAAATAATGTACAATTCCATTTATATGAGGTACCTAGGGTAGTAAGATTCATAGAAGCAAAATTAGAATATAGGTCGCCAGGACTGGGAGGAGAGAATGGGAGGTTTTTGAATGGGTAAAGAGTTTCTTCCTGGGATGATTAAAGAATTTTGGATATTGATGGTGGCAATAGTTGCACAACAATGTGAATGTACTTAATGCCATTGAACTTTACATTTAAAAGTGGTTAAAATGGTAAATTTCATCATATATATTTTACTGCAATAAAAGAGCAAGGTGAAGAGCAGTACTCATGGAATGCTGCCATTTGAGTGAAAAAAAGAATAACAAAATTTTTTAAAATAAATAACATTTAAAACTTCAAAAACATGAAAATTGTAGAATTTCATTATAAATTAATCATACAATATATTTAAAAAGAGAAAGCAAAAATCACAAGTAATTCCCCAGTAGAAATGATCACTCAAAATTTTGATATATATCATATAGAATTTTTAAATGTATATATAAGCACATGTAGCACACGGAGGTAGGATTATAACTTCTTTTTAATCTACATATTAACATTTTTCCAAGTCAATGTGTAAAGGTTCATATCACGATTTTAATGACACCATAATATTCCATTGAATGGATATGACATGTTTATTCAACCCCGCCCCGACATTTTAATAACAGCTTTATTAAAATATATTCAAAAATTTTAGTCTTTTAAAGTGTACAATTCGGTAGTTTTGACACTATTTACAAGTTGTGCACTCATAGCCACAATTGTAGAACATTTTCTTCAACCTCAAAAGAAACCCTATTCCCATGAGCAATCAATTCCCATTTCCACTCAACCGCCTCCAACACTAGGCAACCAATAAGCTATTTTCTGTCTCTATAGATTGGCATATTCTGAACAATTTATATAAATGGAATCATAAATATGTGATTTTTTGTAATTGGCTCTTTTCACTTAGCATACTATTTCCAATATTCGTCCATATTGTAACATATATCAGCACCTTATTCCTTTTTTCATTAGATACTATTCCATTATTTTATTTTTTAATCTATTTATCTGTTATTATCAATTGAAAGGCATTTGATTTGCTTCTACTTTTTATCTATTATAAATTATTTTGTTATTAAACATTTGTGTATAAGTTTTTGTGTGAATATATGTTTTTAACTCTCTTGGTTATATACTAGGAGTGGAATTGCTGGGTCATATGGTAACTCTATGTTTAATTATTTGAGAAACTGCCAAGCTGGTTTCCAAAGTGGCTGCAACATTGTACATTTCCACTAGAAGTATATGAATATTCCTATTTCTCCACAATGTCACCAACACTTGTTATTATCTTGCCTTTTGATTATAGCCATCTTAGTGAATGTGAAGTGGTATAGCATTGTGGACTTGATTTGCATTTTCCAGATGGCTAAAGATGTTGAGCTATTTTCATGTGTTTATTGGCTATTTATTTGTCTACTTTGGAGAAATGCCTATTAAGATTATTTTTCCTTTATAAATTAGAGTTTTGTCTTTTTATTATTGAACATAATAGTGACTTACATATTCCAGATATGTCCCATATCAGATATATGATTTTTAACATTTTCTCCCATTCTGTGAGATGTCTTCTCATTTTCCTGATGGTGTCCTTTGAAGCACATTTTTTTCAAATTTTGATGATTCTAGTTTAAATATTTTTTATTTAGTTGCTTGAGCTTTCTGTATCATATCCAAGAAACCATTGCCTAATCTGAGATCACAGATATCTACACCTATGTTGTCTTCTAAGAATATTATAGTTTTTGCTATTACATCTAGGTATCTGATGCATTTTCTTTTAATTTTTTATATGGTATGAGGTAAGGGTTCAGCTTCATACTTTTTCATGTGGTTACCCAATTGGCATAGCTCTTTCATTGCACTGGCACACTTGTTGAAAATCAATTGACTGTAAATGTGAGAATTTATTTCTGGACTCTCAGTTCTATTCCATTAATCTATGTCTAGCCCAATGTCAGTACAACAGCCTTGATTACCACTGCTTTGTAGAAAGTGTTAAAATCTGGAAGTGTTCTCCAGTATTGTTCTTGTTTTTCCAGGTTGCTTTCGTAATTCTGGGTCCCTTACGTTTACATAAGAATTTTAGAATCAGCTTTAAAATTTCTGCAAATAAGTCAACTGGGATTTTGATAGGGATTGCCTTGAATCTGTAGATAACTTTGGGAAGCATTACTATCTTAGCAACAATATCGTCTTCCAACCCATGAACATGGGATGTTTTCCACATGTATTCCATTTATTTAGTAATTTTGTTTCAAAAATGTTTTGTAGTTTTCAGAGTATAAGTTTTACATAGCCTTTATTGAATTTATTCTTAAATATTCTATTCTTTTTGGTGTAATTTTAGTGGAATAATTTTCTTAATTTCTTTTTTAGTTTGCACATTGCTAGTATTAGAAATACAATTGACTTTTGTATATTGATCTTTTATCCTGAAATCTTAGGCTTTTTTATATACAAGATCATGTCATCTGCAAATAGAGATAGTTTCACTTCTTTCTCTCCAATCTGGATGATTTTTATTTCATTTTCTTGCCCAATTACCCTGGCTACAACTTCCGGCACAATGTTTAATAGACGTGACAAGAGAGGGTATACTTGTCTTGTCCCTGATCTTAGGGGCAAAGCTTCAGTTTTTTACCATTAAGTTAACTATTGGGTTGGCCAAAAACTGCCTATGGTTTTTAAGTAAAAATAAAAGACACATTTTTCATTTTCACCAAGAACTCAATTGAACAATATATTCACACTTTTGTTCCACTATCTTCTGCCATTTTCCAGGCAACTTCATAATTCCATCTTCCCAAAACATTTTATCTTTTTGAGCAAAAAACTGTTCCAGGTGCCTTTTACAGTCTTCCAGGGAATTGAAATATTTTTCATTAAGAGAATTTTGTAAAGACCGAAATAAATGGAAATCCGAATGTGCAATGTCTGGTGAATACGGAAGATGAATCAGAACTTCCCAGGCAAGCTGTAACAGTTTTTGCCCGTTCATCAAAGAAACATGCCATCTTGGGGTATCCTGATGGAATATTATGCATTTCCTGTTGACTAATTCCAGACGCTTTTTGTCGAGTACTGCTTTCAGTTGGTCTAATTGGGAGCCGTACTTGTTGGAATTAATCATTTGGTTTTCCAGAAGGAGCTCATAATAGAGGATTCCCTTCCAATCCCACCATATACACAACATCACCTTTGGATGAAGACCAGCCTTTGGTGTGGTTGGTGGAGGTTCATTTCACTTGCTCCATGATCTCTTCCATTCCACATTATTGTACAGTATCCACTTTTCATCGCCCATCACAATTTGTTTTAAAAACAGCATGCTTTCACTACGTTTCCGTAGAGAATCACGTGTGGAAACACAGCACCTTCTCCGTACACTGCACAAATCTTTTTTTGTTCTTTTTGCATTTCGGTTGCATTTTTACCTTTCTTGAAATATTAAAGAATAACATGCCAAAAATGTTGCTTTTTTCTTCCATCTTCAATATTAAAATGGATACAAAAACATTCACCAATTTTGATGTCTTTTTCTTACATGCACGCTGATATGACAGCTGTCACATAAAATCTAACAAAAGTGTTTCAAATGAAGTTATAGACAACTAAGTGTAACTAGAGCCAACTTATGGAAAAAACTGAAAGAATTTTTGGCCAGTCCAATGTATCAGAAGTGGGGCTTTTTTGTTTGTTTGTTTTTGTTTGTTTTTTTTAACATCTTTATTGGAGTATAATTGCTTTCCAATGGTGTGCTAGTTTCTGCTTTATAACAAAATGAATCAGTTATACATATACATATGTTCCCATATCTCTTCCCTCTTGCATCTCCCTCCCTCCCACCCTCCCTATCCCACCCCTCTAGGTGGTCACAAAACACAGAGCTGATCTCCCTGTGCTATGTGGCTGTTTCCCACTAGCTATCTGTTTTACGTTTGGTAGTGTATATATGTCCATGCCACTCTCTCACTTTGTCACAGCTTACCCTTCCCCCTCCCCATATCCTCAAGTCCATTCTCTAGTAGGTCTGTGTCTTTATTTCCATCTTGCCACTAGGTTCTTCATGACCTTTTTTTTTTTTTCTTAGATTCCATATATATGTGTTAGCATACTGTATTTGTTTTTCTCTTTCTGACTTACTTCACTCTTTATGACAGACTCTAACTCCATCCACCTCACTACAAATAACTCCATTTCGTTTCTTTTTATGGCTGAGTAATATTCCATTGTATATATGTGCCACATCTTCTTTATCCATTCATCCGATGATGGACACTTAGGTTGCTTCCATGTCCTGGCTATTGTAAATAGAGCTGCAATGTACATTTTGGTACATGACAATTTTTGAATTATGGTTTTCTCAAGGTATATGCTCAGTAGTGGGATTGCTGGGTCATATGATAGTTCTAGTTTTAGTTTTTTTAAGGAACCTCCATACTGTTCTCCATAGTGGCTGTATCAATTTACATTCCCACCAACAGTGCAAAAGGGTTCCCTTTTCTCCACACCCTCTCCAGCATTGATTGTTTGTAGATTTTTGATGATGGCCATTCTGACTGTTGTGAGGTGATATCTCATTGTAGTTTTGATTTGCATTTCTCTAATGATTAATGATGTTGAGCATTCTTTCATGTATCTGTTGGCAATCTGTATATCTTCTTTGGAGAAATGTCTATTTAGGTCTTCTGCCCATTTTTGGATTGGGTTGTTCTTTTCTTGTTATTGAGCTGCATGAGCTGCTTGTAAATCTTGGAGATTAATCCTTTGTCAGTTGCTTCATTTGCAAATATTTTCTCCCATTCTGAGGGTTGTCTTTTGGTCGTGTTTATGGTTTCCTTTGCTGTGCAAAAGCTTTTAAGTTTCATTAGGTCCCATTTGTTTATTTTTATTTTTATTTCTATTTCTCTAGGAGCTGGGTCAAAAAGGATCTTGCTGTGATTTATGTCATAGAGTGTTCTGCCTATGTTCTCCTCTAAGAGTTTGATAGTGTCTGGCCTTACATTTAGGTCTTTAATCCATTTTGAGTTTATTTTTGTGTATGGTGTTAGGGAGTGTTCTAATTTCTTACTTTTACATGTACCTGTCCAGTTTTCCCAGCACCACTTATTGAAGAGGCTGTCTTTTCTCCACTGTATATTCTTGCCTCCTGTATCAAAGATAAGGTGACCATATATGCATGGGTTTATCTCTGGGCTTTCTATCCTGTTCCATTGATCTATATTTCTGTTTTTGTGCCAGTACCATACTATCTTGATTACTGTAGCTTTGTAGTATAGTCTGAAGTCAGGGAGCCTGATTGATTTCTCCATCAAATCTGAATGAGATTCTTGCCACGTAATCTTGGTTGTAGGTTCTTCCCTTTCATCACTTTAAATATGTCATGCCACTCCCTTCTGGCTTGTACAGTTTCTGCTGAGAAATCAGCTCTTAACCTTATGGGAGTTCCCTTGTGTGTTATTTGTCGTTTTTCCCTTGCTGCTTTCAATAATTTTTCTTTGTATTTTATTTTTGCCAATTTGATTACCATGTGTCTTTGCATATTTCTCCTTGGGTTTATCCTGTATGGGACTCTCTGTGCTTCCTGGACTTGGGTGGCTATTTCCTTTCCCATGTTAGGGAAGTTTTCGACTATAATCTCTTCAAATATTTTCTCGGGTCCTTTCTCTCTCTCTTCTCCTTCTGGGACCCCTATAATGCGAAAGTTTTTGCGTTGAATGTTGTCCCAGAGGTCTCTTAGGCTTTCTTCATTTCTTTTCATTCTTTTCTCTTTATTCTGTTTAGCAGTGAATTCCAACATTCTGTCTTCCAGGTCACTCATCCGTTCTTCTGCCTCAGTTATTCTGCTATTGATTCCTTCTAGTGTATTTTTCATTTTAGTTATTGTATTGTTTATCTCTGTTTGTTTGTTCTTTAATTCTTCTAGGTCTTTTTTAAACATTTCTTGCATCTTCTCGATCTTTGCCTCCATTGCTTTTCCGAGGTACTGGATCATCCTCACTATCATTATTCTGAATTCTTTTTGTGGAAGGTTGCCTATCTCAACTTCATTTAGTTGTTTTTCTGGGGTTTTAACTTGTTCTTTCATCTGGTTCATAGCCCTCTGCGTTTTCATCTTGTCTATCTTTCTGTGAATGTGGTTTTTGTTCCACAGGCTGCCGGATTGTCTATTATATATTTAAATTGTCAATTTCTTCTTGAGTCACTTTTGATATTTTGTTGCTTTTTTCCAAGTTGACAGTTTTATTTAAGTCATCTAATTTTCTGGCATATAGTTGTTCATAGTATTCCCTTATAATTCTTTTTATTTCTGTAAGTTTAGTAGGTTAGTAGCTATGACAGTTCTTTCATTTATTATTTTATTAATTTGAGTCTTCTCTCTTTCTCTCTCTCTCTCTCTTGTTCTCTCTCCCTCAGTCAGTGTACCTAATGGTTGCAATTACATTGATCTTTTTGAAGAATCAACTTTTGGTTTAATTTTTCACTTTTCCTTTCTATTCTCTATCTTATTAACTTTTGCTCTGATTTTTTTAGCTCCTTGTTTTGGGTTTGGTTTATTCCTCTTGTTTCAGTGTCTTAAGGTGAACGTGTAGGCTATTGATGAGATCTTTCTTGTTTCTTTAGGTAAGCTTCTACTTGTATAAATTTCCCTCTAAGCACCGCTTTTGCTGCATCTAATTTTGTTTTCTAAATTTCTCATCTTTTTTGTTTCTCAACTTTTCTTCTGCTTTCTTTTGTATTAAGTGAATATATTGTAGTGTAACATGTTAGTTCCTTTAAATTTTTTTCACTGTATATTTTTGAGTTATTTTCTCAGTGGTAGATCTATCACTCACCATATCCATGTTGACTTTTAAGAATCAACTTAAATTTTATATTAGCTTAATTCCCATTATATATACATACACATTGTTTTATACAATTGATTCTTAAATCAGTTAAGAAAAAATATGTTTTTATACTATCTTTTAAAATTATATATAATAATTACCTTTACTGGTACTCTCTTGTTTTTCATGTGGATTCAAATTTCCATCAGGGTTTACTTGTTTTTGATCTCAAAAACTTCCTTTAGTGTTTCTTGTTAAGGTGGGTCAGATAGAAATAAATTCATTCAGTTTTTATTTATCTGGCAATGCCTATATTTTGCCTTCATAATGCAAAATAGTTTTGCTGGCTATAAGATTCTTGATTGACAGGTTTTTGTTCTTTGTTTTTAATTTCAGCACTTTTCTTATGTCATCTGTGCATTCTGGCCCCATTGTTCTAATAGGAAGCCAGCTTTAATCTAATTGGGGTTACTATACACATTACAAGTCATTTTTCTCTTGCTGCTTTCTGGATTTTATCTTTGTCTTTCACTTTCAGTATTTTTGCTATGATGTGTCTGGGTGTAGATATATCTTTGTATTTATTATTCTTGGAGTTCATTGAGCTCTAGAATGCATAGATCATGTGTTTCAGCAAATCTGAGAACTTTTCAACCATTATTTCTTCAAATACATTTTTTCTGCTCCTTTTTCTTGCTCCTCTCCTTCTGGTACTCCCATTACATGTATTATGGTGTACTTAAGTATGTCCCACATTTCTCTGAGGCTCTGTTTATATTTCTTCATTCTGTTTTTTTCTCTGTTTTTGGATTGTATAATATATACTGATCTATTTTCAAATTTGCTTATTCTTCTGCCAGTTCAAATCTACTGTTGATCCCTTTTAATGAATTTTTAGTTTCAACTTATTGCAATTTTTCACTCCAGAATTTCTACTTGTTTTTTTTTTACAATTTCCATCACTTCACTTATATTCTCTATTTCATGAGACATTATCTTTATACCTTTATTTACATCTTTTAGCACAGTTTCCTTTGGTTCTTTAAACATACTTACAATGGCTACTTTGAAGATTTTGTTAAATCTGACATCCATTCCTTCTTAAAGCCAGTTTCTAATGCCTGAGTTTTTCCCTTTGTATTTGTCAATTGTTCTTGTTGTTTTGCTAGTCTCATACTTTTTTTTTTTAAGCTAAACATTCTAGGTAATATGTTATAGCAACTCTGGATACTAATTTTCTTCCCTCTTTCTCTGGGGCTTATTTTTGGTGCTATTTACTTGCTTATTTTTTTTGTAAATTTCCTAGTGTATTTTGGTAAAATCTGTTTCCCCCAAGTGTGAAGACTCTATTATCACTTTTCAGAGCATGCAACCCTGGGTATGTGTGCTGTCACCCTAGGATAACAGTGATTTTTAGGAAGGCTTTCTTGAACTGTTTCTTTTCCTGATCTCTCTTTTAAGCTATCTTTTTCATTTGTATTACACCCTGCCCATTAGGCTCCATTAATTACTGGTTGATTGTTCTATTGTTTTCGACAGTGCCCTGAAGCAAAAATCACTCAGCAGTCCAATCCTGTTATGTTAAGTTGAAGGTAGTTTATGAGGCTGGTCTTTGATATGTGTTCTGACCCCATGATGGTTCTTCTTATTTGTCTATCTGCTTCTTTCTGGTGAACTAACTGGCCTATGGTTTTGCTTTTGCTCTTAATTAAGAGGAGCTATTTTATTTTTTCAAGGGTACCTTTAGTCTTAAAATTCTCTACATTCTGTTTCAAATAAAATCAGTTGCTTTGAGAAGAGCTTGGGGAATCTATTTTCTTATGGACTGCTTCTTTCCCAGGAAAAACTCTCTGAGTACTGGGTGAGTTGGTAGTCTTTGATTATCTTACCTTGCATATACCAATGAGTTTTGGTGTGGGCAACCAGAACTCCAGTATTTTTGGCTTTCCATGCCTCAGGTACAGCCTCCATCCTATAGGTAGGTTTTGGGTGGAGGAAAGGAGCCCGAAACCTCTTGGCTACACTCACCAGGAATTTGGTTGCTTCTATCTGGAATGAAAGGAACTGAGAAAATCTGGTAGCTTGCCCCTATGGCAAACACTGACTGTGAACCAAGGGGAGAAGGAATCTTGTTTTCTCAGCCACACTTGCTCAGTGAAAGTTCCATAAAGATGGGCTGGGGGAGGAAAGGGAGTGAGTGGGATGAGGCTCAAATATTGCAGACTTTGGTCATTACCACTGACATTTAGATTTTCTTGAATATATGTTTCCTCATTTGTTTTTTGTCCTTAAGGAAATTTCCACAGACTTCAAATGCTTTTTAGAAAACAATATTGGTCAACTTTGCTTGTTCTGCTGGGGAATGGGTCCATGGAGAACCTCAGGTTGTCATACCAGATGTGAAATTCTCAATGTGGTTTTGTTTTTCATTTCCCTAATAACTTATATTTAGCATTTTATATATTTATTAGCCATACGTATATCTAAATTGGTAAAACGTATATTCAAAAACTGTCTGTTTTTGAATGGGGTATTTTGTGATTTTTATTATAGAGCTGTAAGAGTTCTTTATATATTCTGCATACCAGCTCCTTATTACATAAATGGTCTGCAAGTATTTCCTTCCTTTCAGTGGGTTGTCTTTTTACTTTCTTGATGGTATTCTTTGAACAACAAAATTTTCTAATTTTGATGAAGTCCAACTTATCTATTTTTTTCTTTTGCCATATGTGACTATTTTTTAATCTAGAAACCATTGTCTAATGCAAGTGTATAAAGATTTACTCCTAGGTTTTCTTTTAATACCTTTATATTTTTAGCTATTTCATTAGGTCTCTGGACCATTTGAAGTTAATTTTTTAAAATGGTGGGAGGAAGGAGTACTACTACATTCTTTTGGGCATAGTCTTATTGAAAAGACTATTGCCATTGAAATTTCTTAGCACTCGTCAAAAATCAACTAAGAATAAATATTAGAGTATATTCTAGACTCATAATTCCAACTTATATGCCCATCTTTATGTCACTACCACAATGTCTAGATTACTGTAGCTTTATAGTCAAACTTGACATCAAGTAGCATAAGTTTTCCAACTTTGTTTTTCTCCATCAATATTGTGTTGATTATTCTTAGCATTTTGCTTCTCCATAAAATCTTTAGTATTAATTCACAAAATAACTTGCTGGGATTTTGATAGAGATTGCATCCAAGTTCTGTACTTCCTGTAATAAAGTTTTAGATTGGACAGCTTGAGTACTTCAATTTTTTTTCCTTTTCAAGGCAGTTTTTGGCTACTATGGGTTACTTTAAATTCCACATAAATTTTAGGATCTGCTTTTCAATTTTTGAAAAACTGACATCTGGATTTTGATAAGAATTTCTTCGAATCTATAGATAAATGTGGGAATTATTGCCATCTAAAAATATTGTTTTCCAATACATGAATATGGAATGTTTTTCCATTTAGTTAGATCTTCTTTCATTTTCAACAATGGTTTATAGTTTTCATTGTAAAAGTCTTGCACTACTTTGAAATATTTATTCCTAAGTGTTTTATTCTTTTTCATGTTTTATAAATGGAATTGTTTCATTAATTTTAGAGTCTTCACTGCTAGTGTACATATACAATTGAGTTTTGTATACTCACTTACTATTCTGCAACCTTCTGGAACTCTAGTTGGTTTGTGGTATTGTTCAGGCTTTCTATTTCGGTGATCTTCTGCCTAGTATTTTCCTTTATCAAATTGCTATATGAAGGTCTCCAACAATTATTGTTTAGTTGTTGTTTTCTCCCTTCAATTCTGTAAGTTTTGCCTCACATATTTTGAGGTCTGTTATTAGATGCATATATAGGTATACCTCATTTTATTGCACTTCACAGATATTTCATTTTTTAAAAATTGTGTTGAGCAAGTCTATCAGCATTATTTCTCCAGTAGAATTTGCTCACTTCATGTCTTTGTGTCACATTTTAGTAATTCTCACAGTATATCAAACTTTTTATTATTATTATTATATTTGTTATGGTGATTGGTGATCAGCAATTTTTTTTAAACATCTTTATTGAAGTATAATTGCCTTACAATGGTGTGTTAGCTTCTGCTTTATAACAAAGTGAATCAGTTATACATATACAATATGTTCCCATATGTCTTGCCTCTTGCATCTCCCTCCCTCCCACCCTCCCCATCCCACCCCTCTAGGTGGTCACAAAGCACCGAGCTGATCTCCCTGTGCTATGCGGCTGCTTCCCATTAGCTATCTATTTTATATTTGGTAGTGTATATATGTCCATGACACTCTCTCACCCTGTCACATCTCACCCCACCCCCTCCCCCTATCCTCAAGTCCATTCTCTAGTAGGTCTGTGTCTTTATTCCCGTCTTGACACTAGGTTCTTCATGGCCTTTTTTTTCCCTTAGATTCCGTATATATGTGTTAGCATACTGTATTTGTTTTTCTTCTCTTTCTGACTTACTTCACTCTGTATGACAGACTCTAACTCCATCCACCTCATCACAAATACCTCCATTTCATTTCTTTTTATGGCTGAGTAATATTCCATTGTATATATGTGCCACATCTTCTTTATCCATTCATCTGTCGATGGACATTTAGGTTGCTTCCATGTCCTGGCTATTGTAAATAGAGCTGCAATGAACATTTTGGTACATGATTCTTTTTGAACTATGGTTTTCTCAGGGTATATGCCCAGTAGTGGGATTGCTGGGTCGTATGGTAGTTCTATTTGTAGTTTTTTAAGGAACCTCCATACTGTTCTCCATAGTGGCTGTATCAATTTACATTCCCACTAACAGTGCAAGAGTGTTTCCTTTTCTCCACACCCTCTCCAGCATTTATTGTTTCTAGATTTTTTGATGATGGCCATTCTGACCGGTGTGAGATGATATCTCATTGTAGTTTTGATTTGCATTTCTCTAATGATTAATGATGTTGAACATTCTTTCATGTGTGTGTTGGCAATCTGTATATCTTCTTTGGAGAAATGTCTATTTAGGTCTTCTGCCCATTTTTGGATTGGGTTGTTCTTTTTTTGTTATTGAGCTGCATGAGCTGCTTGTAAATCTTGGAGATTAATCCTTTGTCAGTTGCTTCATTTGCAAATATTTTCTCCCATTCGGATGGTTGTCTTTTGGTCTTGTTTATGGTTTCCTTTGCTGTGCAAAAGCTTTTAAGTTTCATTAGGTCCCATTTGTTTATTTGTGTTCTTATTTCCATTTCTCTGGGAGCTGGGTCAAAAAGAATCTTGTTGTGATGTATGTCATAGGGTGTTCTGCCTATGTTTTCCTCTAAGAGTTTGATAGTGTCTGGCCTTACACTTAGGTCTTTAATCCATTTTGAGTTTATTTTTGTGCATGGTGTCAGGGAGTGTTCTAATTTCATACTTTTACATGTATCTGTCCAGTTTTCCCAGCATGATCAGCGATTTTTGATGTTACTATTCTAATTGTTTTGGGGCACCATGTATTACACCCATATTAGGTGGCATACTTAAATGATAAGTGGTGTGTGTATTCTTACTGCTCCCTGTGGCTATTCCCCCATCTCTCTCCCTCTCCTCAGGCCTTCCTATTCCTGATACAACAATATTGAAATTAGGTCAATTAATAATTTTATGAAGACCTCTAAATGTTCAAGTGAAAGGAAGAGTCACATCTCCTACGTTAAACGAAAAGCTAGAAATGATTAAGCTTAGTGAGGAAGGCATGTTGAAAGCTGAGACAGGCTGTAAAGTAGTCTTCTTGCACCAAAGTTGTGAATGCAAAGGAAAAGTCTTTGAAGAAATTAAAAGTGCTACTCTAGTGAACACACAAATGATAAGAAAGTGAAACAGCATTATTGATGATATGGAGAAAGTTTTACTGATCTGGGTAGAAGATCAAACCAGCAACAATATTCCTTCAAGCCAAAGCCTAATACAGAACTAAGGCCTAACTCACTTCAATTCTATGAAGACTGAGAGAGGTGAGGAAGCTGTAGAAGAAAAGTTTGAAGCTAGCAAAGTTTTGTTCATGAGGTTTAAGGAAAGAAGCCATTTCCATAACATAAAAGTGCAAGGTGAAGCAGCAAGTGCTGATGTAGAGCTGCACAAGTTATCCAGAACATCTAGCTAAAATAATTAACAAAGGTGACTACACTCAACAAATGTTCTCAATGTAGACTAAACAGCCTTGTCTTGGAAGGTACCATCAAAGACTTTCATAGCTAAAGAGGAGAAGCCAATGCCTGTATTGAAAGTTTCAAGAGAGAGGCTAAGTCTTGTTTGGGGCTAATGGATCTGGTGACTTTAAATTGAAGCCAATTCTCCTTTACGATTCTGAAATTCCTAGAGCCTTAAAAAATTGTGAGAAATCTACTCTGCCTGTGCTCTCTAAATGGAAAAGCAAAGCCTGGATGATGGCACATCTGTTTACAATATGGTTTACTGAATATTTTAACCCCATTGTTGAGACCTACTGCTCAGAAAAAAAAGAATCCTTTCAAAACATTACTACTCATTGACAATGTACCTGGTCACCCAAGAGCTCTGATAGAGATGTACAATGAGAATAATGTTGTTTTCATGCCTGCTAACACAATGTTCTTTTTGCAACCCATGTATCAAATAGTAATTTTGACTTTCAAACCTTATTATTTAAGAAATACATTTTGTAAGCTATAGCTGCCAAAGATAGTAATTCCTCTGATGGATCAGAGCAAAGTAAATTAAAAACTTTCTGGAAATTATTCACCATTCTAGATGTCATTAAGAACATTCGTGATTCATGAGAGAAGGTCAAAACATCAACATTAAAGGAGTTTGGAAGAAGATTTCTATCCTCATGGATGACTTTGAGGGGTTCAAGACTTCAGTGGAGGAAGTAATTGCAGATGTGGTGGAAATAGCAAGAAAACTAGAATTAGAAGTGGAGCCTAAAGATGTGACTGAATTGCTGCAATCTCATGATAAATGACTGATCAGTTGCTTCTTCTGGCTGAGCAAAGAAAGTGGTTTCCTGAGATGAAACCTGCTCCTAGTGAAGATGCTGTGAGGATTGTTGAAATGATAAAGGGTTTAGAACATTACATAAACTAACTTGATAAATCAGTGACGTGATTGAGAGGATTGATTCCAATTTTGAAAGAAGTTCCAGAGTGTGTGAAATGCTATCAAACAGCATTGCATGCTACAGAGAAATCATGAAAGGAAAAAATTTATGAGGCAAATTTCACTGTTGTCTTATATATTTATTTTATTTTATTTTATTTACTTTTTTGGCCTTGCCAAGCGGATTGTGTGATCTTAGTTACCTGACCAGGGATTGAACCTGGGCCCTCAGTAGTAAAAGCACAAAGTCCTAACCACTGAACTGCCAGGGAATTCTCCATTGTTGTCTTATATTAATAGATTGCCACAGCCACCCCAATCTCCAGTAACCACCACCCTGATCAGTCAGCACCCATCAGCATTGAGGAAAAACCCTCCACCAGCAAAAAGTTCACAACTTGCTGATGTCTCAGATAATGATTATCATTTTTTAACAATATTTTTTTAAAAAATTGAAGTACATATGTAGTGCTTTTTAGACATAATGCTATTGCAACCTTAATAGTCCAGTGTAGTATAAACATAAATTTGATATGCATGAAGAAACCAAAAATTTCATGTGACTCAGTTTATTGTAATATTCCCTTTATTGTGGTGATCTGGAACTGAACCCTCAGTATCTTCAAGGAATGCCTGTACCCTTTACAAGACATCTCCTTATTTACTCCTCTCCCATCTCAATCCCTGGTGATCACCACACATTCTACCTACTCCCTTACTCTCTATTTGTAAGACTTCAGGTTTGTGGGGGGTTTTGTTGTTTGTTTTGTTTTGTATTTAGAATCCACATAAAAGTGTTTGTTTTTCTGTGTCTCACTTATTTCACTTAGCATAATGTCCTTTGGGTTCCTCAGTGTTGCAAATGACAGAATTTCCTTTTTTAAGGCTGAATAATATTCCACTACATATATTATATATGTGTGTATGACATTTTATATATAACATATATGTACTATACATAGATAATCCTAAAGATGCCACCAGAAAACTACTAGAGCTAATAAATGAATTTGGTAAAGTTGCAGGATACAAAATTAAATCACAGAAATCTCTTGCATTCCTATACACTAACAATGAAAGTTCAGAAAGAGAAATTGAGGAAACTATTCCATTCACCATTGCAACAAAAAGAATAAAATACCTAGGAATAAACCTACCTAAGGAGGTAAAACACCTGTACTCAGAAAACTATAAGACACTGATAAAAAAATCAAAGATGATACAAACAGATGGAGAGAAATACCATGTTTTAGATTGGAAGAATCAACACTGTGAAAATTACTATACTACCCAAAGCAATCTACAGATTCAATGCAATCCCTATCAAATTACCAATGGCATTTTTTACAGAACTAGAACAAAAAATCTTAAAATTTGTATGGAGAAAGAAAAGACCCCGAATAGCAAAAGCAATCTTGAGGGAAAAAAATGGAGTTGGAGGAATCAGGCTCCCTGACTTCAGATTATACTACAAAGCTACAGTAATTAAGACAATATGGTACTGGCACAAAAGCAGAAATATAGATCAGTGGAACAGATAGAAAGCCCAGAGATAAACCCATGTACCTATGGTCAACTAATCTATGACAAAGGAGGCAAGGATGCACAATGGAGAAATGACAATCTCTTCAATAAGTGGTGCTGGGATAACTGGACAGCTACATGTAAAAGAATGAAATTAGAACACTCCCTAACACCATACACAAAAATAAACTCAAAATGGATTAGAGACCTAAATGTAAACTGGACACTATAAAACTCTTAGAGGAAAACATAGGAAGAACACTCTTTGACATAAATCACAGCAAGATCTTTTTTGACCCACCTCCTAGAATAATGGAAATAAAAACAAAAATAAACAAATGGGACCTAATGAAACGTAAAAGATTTTGCATGCAAAGGAAGCTATAAACAAGATGAAAAGACAACCCTCAGAATGGGAGAAAATATTTGCAAATGAATCAAAGGACAAAGGATTAATCTCAAAAATATATAAACAGCTCATGCAACTCAATATTAAAAAAGCAAACAACTAAATCAAAAAATGGTCAGAAGACTTAAATAGACATTTCTCCAAAGAAGACATACAGATGGCCAAGAGGCACATGAAAAGATGCTCAACATCACTAATTATTAGAGAAATGCAAATCAAAAGTACAATGAGGTCTCAACTCACACCGGTTAGAATGGTCATCATCAGAAAATCTACAAACAACGAACGCTAGAGAGGGTGTGGAGAAAAGGGCACCCTCTTACACTCTTGGTGGGAATGTAAATTGATAGAGCCACTATGGAGAACAGTATGGAGGTTCTTTAAAAAACAAAAAAGTAGAATTCCCATATGACCCAGCAATCCAACTCCTGGGTATATACCTAGAGAAAGCCATAATTCAAAAATGCACATGCACCCCAATGTTCATTGCAACACTATTTACAATATCCAGGTTATGGAAGCAACCTAAATGCCCATTGACAGATGAATGGATTAAGAAGATGTGGTACATATATACTATGGAATATTACTCATCCATAAAAAGGAACAGAATTGGGTCATTTGTAGAGACGTGGATGGACCTAGAGACTGTCATACAGAGTGAAGTAAGTCACAAAGAGTAAAACAAATATCATATATTAACGTGTATATGTAGAATCTAGAAAAACGGTACAGATGAACTGGTTTGCAAGGCAGAAACAGAGACACAGATGTAGAGAACAAACGTATGGATACCAAGGCGGAAAGCAAGGTGGGCGGAGTGGTGGTGGGATGAATTGGGAGATTGGGATTGACATATATACAATATGTATAAAATAGATAGTTAATAAGAACCTGCCAGTTGAAAATAAGTAAATAAAATTTAAAAAAGGCATATATGTGTCACATTTTTTCATTCATTCATCCATCAATGAACACTTAGTTTGTTTCCGTATCTCGGCTACCGTGAATAATGCTGCAATAAACATATAAGTTGATATATCTCTTCGATATAGGGATTTTACTTCTTTTGGACATGTAGTCAGAATAGGGAAATGGTAGTTTAATTTTTAATTGTTTTGAGTAATCTGCATACTGTTTTCCATAATGGCTGTACCAATTTACATTCTCACCAACAATGTACAAAGGTCCCTTTTTCTCTACGTACTCACCAACACATTATCATTTGTATTTTTGATGATAGCCATTCTAATAGGTGTTACATATTTTGTGGTTTTGATTTGCTTTTCCATGATGATTAGTGGCGTTGAGCATCCTTTCAAATACCTGTTGGTCATTTGTGTGTCTTCTTTGGGAAAGGATCTATTCAGGTTCTGAACCCATTTTTAATTGGATTATTTGTTTTATTGGTCTTGATTTTTAGAATTCCTTATATATTTTGGATATTACCCCTGTATAATATATGTGGTTTGCAAATATTTTATCCCTTCCACAGGATGCCTTTTAATTTGTCTGGTCGTTTCTTTTGCAGTACAGAAACTCTTTAGTTTGATGTAGTTTCACCCACGTGTTTATTTTTACATTTGTTTCCTGTGCTTTTTAGTGTCAAATGCAAAAAATCATTGGCGAGATCATCGATGAGGAGCTTTCCCCCTATTTTCTTTTCCGAAGTTTTTATGGTTTCAGGGCTTATATTTAAGCCTTTAATCCATTTTCAGTTGAATTTTTGTGTATAGTGTAAGATAAGAGTACAATTTTACTCTTCTGAATGTGAATATCGAGTTTTCCTAACACCATTTATTGAAAAGACTATCCTTTCCCCATTGTGTATTGTTGGTGTCTTTGTTGAAGGTTATTTGACCATATATGTGTAGGTTTACTTCTGGGATCTCTATTCTGTTCTATTGGGCTATGTGTCTGATTCTATGTCAGTATCATACTGTTTTGATTACTGTACCTTTGTAATACAGTTTGCAATCAGAAAGTGTGATGCCTCCTGATTTGTTCTTCTTTATCAAGATTGCATGGTCTATTCATGCTCTTTTTTGCTTCCATACAAATTGTAGGATTGCATTTTCTATTTCTGCGAAAATTGCCATTAGAATTTTGATAGAGACTGCATTAACTCTGTATATTGCTTGAAGTAGTACCAAATATTTTATTCTTTTCATGCTATTGTAAATGGGATTTTCTTAATTTCTTTTTTAGCTCATTCATTGTTAATATATAGAAATGCAACTGATTTTTGTATGTTGATTTTGTATCCTGCAACTTTTCTGAATTAGTTTATTGTTTTAACATTTTTTGTGGAGTCTTTAGAATTTTCTAAGTGAAATATCATGTCATCTGCAGAGACAACTTTATTTCTTCATTTCTGATTTGGACAGCTTTTATTTTTTTAAATTAATTTTTATTGTAGTATAGTTGCTTTACAATGTTGTGTTAGTTTCCACTGTACAGCAAAATGAATCACCTATACATATAAATATATGCATTCTTTTTGGATTTCCTTCCCATTTAGGTCACCACAGTGCATTAAGTAGAGTTCCTGGTGATCTAGAGTATGTTCTCATTAGTTATCTATTTTATACATAGCATCAATAGTGTATATATGTCAATCCCAATCTCCCATTTCCTCCCACTTCCACCTTCCCCCTTGGTATCCATACATTAGTTTCTACGTCTGCGTCTCTACTTCTTTTTTTTTTTTTTAAATATTTCAGCTTACTTTTTTTTTTTTTTAAACTTTGGTTTTATTTTATTTATTTATTTATTTATTTATGGCTGTGTTGGGTCTTCGTTTCTGTGCGAGGGCTTTCTCTAGTTGTGGCAAGTGGGGGCCACTCTTCATCACGGCGCGTGGGCCTCTCATTATCATGGCCTCTCTTGTTGCAGAGCACAGGCTCCAGACGTGCAGGCTCAGTAATTGTGGCTCACGGGCCTAGTTGCTCCGCGGCATGTGGGATCTTCCCAGACCAGGGCTCGAACCCGTGTCCCCTGCATTGGCAGGCAGATTCTCAACCACTGCGCCACCAGGGAAGCCCCTGTGTCTCTATTTCTGCTTTGCAAATGCAATCACCTATACCATTTTTCTAGATTCCACATATATGCGTTAATATATGATATTTGTTTTTCTCTTTGTGACTTACTTAACTCTGTATGACAGTCTCTAGGTCCATCCACGTTTCTACAAATGACCCAATTTCATACCTTTTTATGGCTGAGTAATATTCCATTATATATATGTACCGTATCTTCTTTATCCATTCCTCTGTTGATGGGCATTTAGGTTGCTGCCATGTCCTGGCTATTGTAAATAGTGCGGCAATGAACATTTGGGTGCATGTACCTTTTTGAATTATGGTTTTATCTGGGTATATGCCCAGGAATGGGATTGCTGGGTCATATGGTAATTCTATTTTTCATTTTTTAAGGAATCTCCATACAGTTCTCCATAGTGGCTGTATCAATTTACATTCCCACTGACAGTGCAGAAGGGTTCCCTTTTCTCCACACCCTCTCCAGCATTTATTGTTTGTAGATTTTTTGATGATGGCCATTCTGACTGGTATGAGGTGATACCTCATTGTAGTTTTGATTTTCATTTCTCTAATAATTAGTGATGTTGAACATCTTTTCATGTGTTTGTTGGCCATCTGTATGTCTTCTTTGGAGAAATGTCTACTTAGGTCTTCTGCCCATTTCTGGACTGGGTTGCTTGTTTTTTTGATATTGAGCTGTATGAGCTGCTTCTATATTTTGGAGATTAATCTTTTGTCAGTTGCTTCATTTGCAAATATTTTCTCCCATTGTGAGGGTTGCCTTTTCTTTTTGTTTATGGTTTCCTTTGCTGTGCAAAAGCTTTTAAGTTTAATTAGGTCCATTTGTTTATTTTTGTTTTTATTTTCATTACTCTAAGAGGTAGGTCAAAAAAGATGTTGCTGTGATTTATGTCAAATAGTGTTCTATGTTTTCCTCTATGAGTTTTATAGTGTCTGGCCTTACATTTAGGTCTTTGATCCATTTTGTGTTTATTTTTGTGTATGGTGTTTGTGAGTGTTTTAATTTCATTCTTTTACAGGTAGCTGACCAGTTTTCCCAGCATCATTTATTGACGAGGCTGTCTTTTCTCCATTGCATATTTTTGCCTCCTTTTTCATAGATTAGGTGACCATAGGTGTGTGGGTTTATCTCTGGACTTTCCCTCATTTTCCATTGCTCTATAGTTCTGTTTTTGTGTCAGTACCATACTGTCTTGATTACTGTAGCTTTGTAGTATATAGCCTGAAGTCAGGGAGCCTGATTCCTCCAGTTCCTTTTTTCTTTCTCCAGATTGCTTTGACTGTTCAGGGTCTTTTGTGTTTCCATACAAATTTAAAAATTTTTTGTTCTAATTCTGTGAAAAGTGCCATTGGTAATTTGATAGGGATTGCATTGGCTCTGTAGATTACTTTGTTTAGCATAGTCATTTATACCTTTTTTTCCTTAATTTCTCTGGGTTGTACCATGTTGAACAGAACTGGCAAGAGTGAGCATCCTTGTCTTGTTCCTGCATTTAGAGGAAATGCTTTCAACTTTCAGCAGTGAATATGATGTTAGCTAAGGGCCTGTCATATATATCCTTTATTATGTTGAGGTACATTCATTCTGTAACAAATTTGTTTAGCGTTTTTATCATGAAAGAAGGTTGCATTTTGTGCAATGCTTTTTCTGCATATTTTGAAATGATCATATGATTTTTTTATCTTTCATTCTGTTCATGTTGTATATCAAATTTATTGATTTGCACATGTTGAAGCATCCCAGGGCTAAATCTCACTTGATCATGGTGTATCATCTTTTTAATGTGTTGTTGAATTGGTTTGGTAGAATTTTCTTGAGGATTTTTGCACCTATGTTCATCAGGGATATTGGCCTGTAATTTTCTTTTCTATCAATGACCTTGTCTAACTTTGGTATGAAGGTAATTTTGGACTTATAAAATGAGTTTGGAAGTGTTCTTTCCTCTTGATGCTTTGGGAAGTGAAGCTATCTGGTAGTGGCCTTTTCTTATTGGGAGTTTTTGATTACTGTTTCAATCTCATTAATTATTGGTCTGTTCAAATTCTCTATTTCTTCATGAATCAATCTTGGTATGCTGTATGTTTGCAGCAATTTATCAATTTCTTCTAGGTTGTCCAATTTGTTATCATATGTTTATCTTATAATATTTAGTATTCCTGTCATACCAGTTGGAATGTCTCGTCTTGAATTCCTGACTTTATTTAAGTCTTCTCTCCTTTTTTGTAATCTAGTAAAGGATTGTCAATTTTGTTTATCTTTCAGAAAACCTACTCTCAATTTACTTTAACTTTTTATTGTTTTTATAGCTTCTTTCATTTATTTCTTCTCTGATATTTAAACATTTCATCTGTTAATTTTGTGCTTAGTTTTTTCTCCATTTTCTTATTTCTTAAGGTATATAAAGTTAGGTTGTTTATTTGAGATTTTTTTCTTAATAAAATGTTCATCACTATGAAAATTCCTTTTTAGGATTGATTTTGCTGCATTCCATAAGTTTCAGCATGTTATCTTTCCCTTTTGTTTGTCTCAAGATTTTTAAAATTTCTCTTTAGATTTCTTCTTTGATGCTCTGGTTGTTCAGGAGTGTATTATTTAAGTTCCAAATATTTGTGAATGTTTTAGTTTCTCTCATTTTACTGACTTCTACTTTCATAACATTGTGGTCACAAAAAAGATACTTTATATGATTTCAGTCTTAAATTTGTTAAGACATGTTTTTGGTCATAAGATACGATGTATCCTTGAGAATGTTGTGTGTGCAATTGAGAAGAATGTGTATGCTGCTGCTGGATGGAATGTTCTATATATGTCTATTAAGTCTCTTTGATTTAAAGTGTAGTTCAAGTCCAGTGTTTCTTTATTGATTTTCTCTCTGCATGATCTATGCACTGTTGAAAGTGGAGTATGGAAGTCCCCTACTATTATTTTATTGCTATCTATTTCTCCCTTTATTTCTGTTAATATTTGCTTTACATACTTAGGTCCTCTGATATTGGGTGCATCTTGTTGTCTTCTTTTGTGATTTGATTTTTTTTTTTGTAATGTCATGCTTTGATTTACTTCTCTTTTTCTTTTTTTGTATCTACTATAGGTTTTTTCTTTGTGGTTCCCATGAGGCTTACATAAAATACCTTATAACAGTCTACTTAGGTTGATAATTTAATTTTGATAGCAGGCTGAAACTAAACTTTTACATTCTTCCACCCATATTTCGTTCATTTTTGATGTCACAATGTACATTTTTTAAAATTGTGTATCCATTAACAAATTATTGTAGCTTGCCTATTTCTAATATTTTGTATTTTAACCTTTATCCTAGAAGTTAAAGTGATTTACACACCACCGTTACAGTATTAGAATAGTCTGAATTTGACTATACACTTATTTTAACAGTGAGTTGTTTTACTTCCATATGTTTTCATGTTACTAATTAGCATCTTCTCAATTCAGCTCGAAGTCCCTTTGACATTTCTAGTAAGACAGGCTTAGTGGTGTTGCAGTGTCTCAGCTTTTATTTATCTGGGAAAACTTTTATTTTTCCTTCATTTATGAAGGATAACTTTGCCAGTTAAAATATTCTTTTTTTGCATTATTTTTTCTTTAGGTATTTGAGTACATTATACCGCTCTCTACTTGCCCACAAGGTTTCTGCTGAGAAACCACAGATAACCTTATAGGAGTAAACCACATCTTTAAGCAATCTTCCACTAGTTTTAAAGGCATAGTACACTGAAGCCATAATGCAACAGTCAAAATTCACTCATTCCAAAAATATTTGTTATATGTGACAGGTCTCTTTGCTTTTGGTGATTCCAAAATTACCTTTTCCTTTAATTTTTGATTATTTGATTATAATGTGTCTCAGATAAGTCATCTTTGGATTGAACCTGTTTAGGTATCTCTGAGCTTTATGTAAGTAGATGTCCATATCTCTCCTCAGATTTGGGAAATTTTTCGCCATTATTTCTTTAAATAATCTTTATGTTCACATGCTTTGTCTGTTCTCCTTCTGGAAGAACCATAATACATGTATTACTTTTTTGATGTTGTCCCATATCTCTCTTCAGATATGGGAAGTTTTCAGCCATTATTTCTTTAAATAAGCTTTATGCCAACATGCTTTGTCTGTTCTCCTTCTGGAAGAACCATAATACATGTATTAGTTTTTATGATGTTGTTCCATTAATCCCATAAGCGTTATTCATTCGTTTTCATTCTTTTTTCTTCTCTGACTGGATAATTTTAAATGAACTCTGCTATAGTTCACAGATTCTTTCTTCTGCTTAATCAAGTCTGTTGTGGATGCTCTCTATGGCATTTTTCATTTCATTCATTGTATTCTTTAGCTCCAGAATTTCTATATGGTTCCTTTTTATGATGTCTACATTTTGCTGAACTTATCATTTTGTTCATGTATTATTTTCCCAATTTCATTGAGTTATTTAACTGTGTTTTGTTGTAGCTATTTGAGCGTCCTTAAAATAATTGTTTTGAATTCTTTGTTGGGCAATTTGTAGATCTCCATTCCTTTGGGGTCAGTTACTGAAAAATTATTATGTCCCTTTGGTGGAATCATGTTCCCTTGTTTTTTTAATGTTCCTTGCAGTTTTGTGTTGCTGTCTTTGCATTTGTAGAAGCAATCACTTCCTCCAGTCTTTACTGACTGACTTTAGGAAAGTAAAGCTTCACCAATCAGCCTGGCTAGTGATTCTGAGAGTCTCTGAGACATATTCTATGGATGTGCCTGCTCCACACCTCTTATTTCCTCTTGGAGAGTAATTCTTAATATTGTATGCCTTCTTTTGATTATGCAAAGCCAGGTTGAATGCTGAGAATCTCTTGTTTGTTTTCCATAAGGTGATGCCCTGAACTGTTCAAGTTTGTCTGCCCTCTCCCAATCCCACAGAATCAAGCTGGTTTTCTGTGTATGCTTGTGAGCCATTTGCAATGGCTTGTATTTGATGTCTTCAGGGTTGCACACAAGGAACCAGTCACAGGGAGTGCATGAGATGTACAGAACATTAGGACTAGTTGGTTGTGTTCACAGGTGAGGTGTCCCAAACAGCTCATGGGTGGGCTTCCTGATGGAGTCCATGAGGCAGTTGGAAGGGTCCACAACCCTTTGATAAGTTCTGAGCCTTCTTTGCTGTTCTCCCATGGTCTCTCAACCCTTTGGCCATTCTTATCACCTCATTATTTTGCATG
Organism: Balaenoptera physalus; assembly: GCF_965194825.1. NCBI lineage: Eukaryota > Metazoa > Chordata > Mammalia > Artiodactyla > Balaenopteridae > Balaenoptera > Balaenoptera physalus. The sequence goes on along the minus strand of NC_138903.1, from coordinate 57,500,392 downwards.
AGAGGAGAAATAAGTGGGCTCTTGGGCAACACCTCACATGGCAGGGGAAGCCAGGCACTCACTTACCATGCTATACTTTCCCCCATGGGAGAAATCATGGACTGAGGATGTCTATCTTAGAACTGAACTGTGCTACCTTTGGGGAAGAGTGTTGTAGTTAAAGTGAAATGGTTCCTTTTGCCCTCTTCAATGCATCTATCCTTGGATTTTTTGCTCCAACGGTGTGCTGGAACTTCTCAAATGAAACCTTGGGCTTCCACAAAGATACTCTCAGCCAGCAGAGATCAAAATCAATGTTCTGTGGGGGGAAGATGGTAGAATACTATTCTGCTATCTTCCTGATATCCTGTGGACCCCTACCTCAAATTTCATCTGTAATGTAATCTAAGGTCTATGGTAATATACTGAGGTAATTTTGTGAAACTTGAGATCTGAAAATGTCTTGAAATATAAGTACAAATTGCAGACTGATATGTCTCATATTCCTTATTTAAGAAGCTGGCATTAAGCTCAGAGCGTTTGTCTCCTCCATTCACACTGACCCAAGCCAAGTGAAGTTCTTAAGGTACTTAGAACAATGGGGCTCTGTGAAGCTCAAGGACTTGACAAGAGGAGTGAGGCAGGAAAGAATAAGCAAACTGAATCTGGTCAGATACCAAGAGATGATAGATGGCATGCCAATCTTAGCCAGCTGGGTGAGAGAAGAATCAAGAGAAGAGCTGAGATTAGGCACCAAACCAGATTCCAAAGGAAACAATCTAAGATTCAATCTGGCGGGGATAATTTTGGAGGAAAGTATATGGAGTTAAACTATTCTGTAGTGACAAGAAATATTTAGAAGACCAGGAGTCCCACATCTTTAAGCAATCTTCCACTAGTTTTAAAGGCATAGTACACTGTACCCATAACTTGACAGTCAAAATTCACTCATTCCACAAATATTTGTTGAGTGCCTACTACGTGTACACATTACAGACACAGCAGTCAAAAAGACAGACTTGATCTCTTTCCTGGTGGAGGATATAGTCTGGAAAGAGAAGATAAGACATTGAACAAGTAATTACAAGTGGATGGGTGGCAAGGAAACCTTCCCAGAGGATGTGTGTGTGTGTGTGCGCCTGCACGCATTAGGTCAGGAAGATGATCTTTCTGAAGGAATTGTATCTTCACATTGTGGACATTTTGGATTGAGCTGAGGAGGGCATTCTAGGAGAACGGATTGCCATAATTGAACTTTTGAAATAGAAATGTATCAGGAAAGTTTCAATGATTAAATAAATCCAGCTTTGTTTTAGGGGGCAGTGGCCTGCATAAGGCAGGAAGACCAAATAACATGGTAGTTAAAGCCCCTACAACTTTGGACAAGTTATGTAACCTATGAATCTCCTTTCTTTAATTTATAAAATGGGAATCATTTGTGCATAATGAATATTAAAATTAAATGAATTAGATAATTCATGTAAGCTAGCTAACACAGTTATACAAGTTATACAAAACACATCAAGGTTTTGATGATGATAATAATGATAATGATGATAGTTAACAGCAGGAGATGATAGGTTGGGACTGTGAATGCCAAATTGAGTGTTTAGAACATTATTCTGTCAAGCACTGAGGAGCCACTGGGGAGTTTAAACAAATGCAATATAACGAAATTTTCTAAACTGCAATGCCATTTAGAATAGGCTGAGTACAAGGAGAGTTTCCAAACTTGAGTACAAAATCATCACACACACACACACCACATACACTAACCTGTAACAAAAACAACTAATCTTTGATTTTTGTCCAAGATACAGATCTCTAGAAAACCCATCCTGTCCAAAAGTTTCCCTCTGGATCAAAGGACCTGTAATAGACATTATTGGTACCTACCTAATATCTTTTCTCCCCTTTCTACACACCTGATGTTCTTTCAGTATCCATCCATCTCTTCCTCCAAGCACTCCTGGGCCTCAGAGGAAGCCAACCCAACCTCAGCTCCCACCCCAACATCAACTTCAGCACCAGGGCTTGTATAGACTACTCTGTGGGTCTTATCCCCCTTGCCACAATAGTTGATTCAGAGACCTAGGCCTAAACCAGTAAACCCATACCATTCTCCTAGCCAGTGGTTGGCTCAGGAATGAACATGTGAGCCAACTCAGGCCAATGAAATGTAAGGAGAGGTTTACTGGAGATTTTTAGGAAAGGGAAAAATAATTCCAGCAATGATTATACTCTCTCTTTTTCTGGACATCCCAGTGTGTGCTGGGAAGTGCTACAAACATTTTGCCACTATGAGAAAATCCAAGTTGAAGAGTGTGTCCGCATACAGAGAGTATACAGCTAAGGAACATATGGATAAACAAAAAAGATTCCAAAAAGACTCCAAAGTTTCTAGTTTAAGTGACTGGGTCATTGGTGCTGCTACTGGCAAGAATGGGAAAAAGTGGGTGTGAGGTAGATTCAGATGAAAGATGGTTAATAAGATTTGGGGTATATTGAATTTAAATAACTAATCATTATCAAATTTATTTCCATTTATTTATTTAAGAAAAGTACCTAAGACTGGATAAAGCCAACCCTGAAGCCATCCTCTCTACTTACAGTTATACAAACCAATAGAGGTTCTTAATTTAGCTTCTTTGAGTCTGTTTTCTACTTCTTGCAGCCAAAACACATTAATAAATAAAGTGATTTAAAAATAAAATTCACCATTGATAGCAAAAAAGAAATAACTATATTCATATTAGCTACCATTTATTGAATATCTACAATGGGCCAGGCAATGCCACCCAGCCTCTTGAGGCCTTATTCTAGCCTTCCTCTAGGTACAGTCTTCCCCACCGAGTGAATAGTCTACAAGGCCAAGGGGACATGCCCTTGGTTACATTGTCCCACAATCCAATTCCTTCCTTTAGGTTCTCACATGGTCTCCAGGTATTTAGGTGTCCTGCAACATATCGTGCTGCTATTGTTGCCAACCTGGTACAAACCCTAGTACCTAAAGAATACACTCAATATGGTAAGATGTTCTTTTTGTGTCCACTTCATAGACCTTCCTTTCCACTCTAACAGCTCTGGTGCTGAAATTGAAGAGAAGAAATTCCCTTTCCGACCAGTTGAACACTTGACATCCAGCCACAGAACCATGCTTGGCATGCTTGCTGACCAGATAGAGATGACGAGAGGAATAAATGATTCCCAAAATAACCAAAATTTCCAACTTACAACTTGCTAAGAGGGTGGATCTTATGGTAAGTGTTTTTATTACAAAAAAAGTAGTAATAATAAAAGGAGTAGGAAGTAACTTTAATGGATATGTCTATGGCATTGGTGGTAATGGTTTCACTGGTATGTATTTATATTCAAACTCACTGAGTTGTATATATTAAATATGTACAAATTTTGCTTCAATAAAGTGATTTAAAAATAAAATCCACCATTGATAGCAAAAAAGAAATAACCATATTCATATTAGCTACCATTTATTGAATATCTACAATGGGTCAGACAATGCCACCCAGCATTTTGAGGCCCTGTTCTAGCCTTCCTCTAGGTACAGTCTTCCCCACAGAGTGAATAGTCTACAAGGCCAAGGGGACATGCCCACCAAGAGACTACACCTCCTTTTTCAGACCACATTCCAGGGGGCCACACGTGCACATGCAAGGCCCTTCTCAGTATAGAGCAGAGCTAATCATGGGAAGATAAAAGGGATGTACTGAAGGCTGAGAGATAGCTCTCCCACATGCCAGCACATTTTGGCATAGAACTATCAGAAGTGCAAGAATGCTACATTCAAATCTGGTCTTCAAAGTTGTTATAAAGATGTATTTGTCAAAGTAGGAGATTAACATTTTATTTAACAGTTAGTCAACTTGATTAATAACCTGTAAAGATTTAGACATATGATATATGGACCTCCATTTCTATTCTTGATCCAAGCTCTACAAATGTTAAAGACACAGCACCTGTGTTATCAGAGCCTGTGCATATATATTATTTCATTTAAGCCTCATAACACACCATCTTGTGTAGCTAAGAGTTACTAACCTATTTTACATTTTATAAGGGAGGATATTTTGAAGAACAAGGGTTATCCCCACTCTCAAATACTACAAATGACTTGAAGAGAAAGAATATCAAAAAAGGACACTGAACTTGACAAGAAGATTTTAAATACAATCTTCAAGAATTCATTAGATTAGTGGAGTTTGAAACTAGATTGTATAACATAAAGAGCACAAGTGGTTGGAAATAGAGACATCAAGTTGGGGGTTTCTCTTTGAAGTTTGGCAATAAAAGGAGGAAGTATGTCTGCCTATTGTAGGGGATATCAAATCATGTGTGAAGTAAGTGTGAGGAGAAAAAGTGAAGACACTGGAGGAAATAAAGATGAATGTTAGGAGAAGATGTATCTCAGCAGAGTGGCAGAGTGTTCAGCAGACACTAGTGCCTTATCTGCTCCAGGCTATGGGGTCTCTCGAGTTGTGCACATGAATGGCATGGTCCTAGATCTTAAAGAGAGTGGGAGATATTAGTCAAGTGAGAAAATGCCAAGTAAACAAACAATTATAGTACAAGCTAATGAGTGTTTTGATGGGGGTAAGCAAGAACAAGAGGAGAGTGAGTTGACTCAGCTGGTATTACATCTCATAACTAGACTACTCCAGCAAGGCAATGCTGGTTAGTAGAAAAACAATATATCTCACATTTTGCTACCAAGTGGGGAAGTTGAAGAAACAGCTGTAGTATTGAGGTAGAACACTGAATGGCCAAATTTGCAAAGTTCATATGACCCAAATTATGCTAGTGTAGATAATATTCTACAAAGCAGAAGGGGAAGGTTAAATTTCAAGATTCTTTTGTAATTTTTATGCATGCCATCAACAAATATTTACTGAGTTAGGTCCTATGTGAGGACTTATCCTTCTGTGGGGCAAGGCAGGCTAGGAAACAGAAGAGAACCAAATAGTGTGATCAGTACCCTGAGAGAGGGGAGCACAGGGCACTGTGGGAGCCCTAGGGACTTAGATAGCTCTGGTACTTACGTTTCTCCTCATTCCCCTATATTTCCATGCCCTAGCTCAGGTAAGTTAAACTGGTCTTTTCCTAGATAAACCCTATATACCTTGAAAGAAGCCAAACACAGGTGCTTGAGAGTATTTCCTGAGTTGGCCCATGGGATGATGGTTACTAGACTGAGATCTCAGTGTGCCATGGATAACACATCCTGGAGAGCTACAACAATCAGGAAATGGGTTACACCTACCTCTTGAGGATCTGAGGGGTAATTCCAACAGCTGAAGTGAACACGGTTCCTGTATTCAAAATCAGTGATAAGAGTTACAAATCAGGATCAGATATTTGAGTCTTAGGTTCCCCACCTGTAAAATGGCAGGGGGTGAGGAGGGCACAGTCCTCCCCCTACCTACTGCAGAGATCTTTATGGATGTTGAGATAATGAAACTGAAAGGATTTTTAAACAACATAAGTTAGAGCATATCACTTCCCTACTGAAAATCCTCTAGTGAGGGTAATTCCACCTTCCTTACAGAGTTGTTTATAGATTAGGTTAAAAAGTAGGTGCCAAAATAAGTGTTCCTTCTTATTTCTACCCACCAGTCTGTCCTATTAGGTCTACTTCCAAACCATATAATGAGTCTGAATACTTCTCTCTATCTGCTCTACCATCTCTCTGGTCTACTACTTCAGTATCCTAATTGGTCCCTCTGCTTCCGCTTTTACCCACTCTCAATACATTTTCCAAATAACAGCAAGGGTAATATTTCCTAAAACCCTCCAATGGCTTTCCATATTAATTAAAGTAATATCCACGCTCCTTTTTTTTTAAACATCTTTATTGGAGTATAATTGCTTTACAATTGTGTGTTAGTTTCTGCTGTATAACAAAGTGAATCAGCTATACATATACATTTATCCCCATATCTCCTCCCTCTTGTGTCTCCCTCCCACCCTCCCTATCCCACCCCTCTAGGTGGACACAAATCACTGAGCTGATCTCCCTGTGCTATGCAGCTTCTTCCCACTAGCTATCTATTTTACATCTGGTAATGTATATATGTCCATGTCACTCTCTCACTTCGTCCCAGATTACCCTTCCCCTTCTCCATGTCCTCAAGTCCATTCTCTACGTCTGTGTCTTTATTGCTGTCCTGCCCCTAAATTCTTCAGAACCATTTTGTTATTTTAGATTCCACCAAGCTCTTTTTTTTTAATTTTATCAATTTTTCCTTTTATTTTATTTTTTCTATCAATTTTTTCCTCTGCTTCATTTTATTTACTTTATTTTAATTTTGGAGTATAATTGCTTTACAGTATTGTGTTAGTTTCTGCTGTACAATGAAGTGAATAAGCTATATGTATACATATATCTCTTCCCTCTTCGACCTCCCTCCCACCCCCCATCCCACCCATCTAGGTCATCACAGAGCACTGAGCTGAGCTTCCTGTGCTTTATAACATGTTCCCATTAGCTATCTATTTTACACATGGCAGTGTATCAATCCTAATCTCACAATTAGTTCCACAGTCCACTTCTCCCCCACCCAGGTCCAAATGTCTGTTCTCTATGTCTAAGTCGCTATTCCTGCCCTACAAATATGTTCATCTGTATGATTTCTCTAGATTCCACATATATGCTTTAATATACAAAATTTGTTTTTTGCTTTCTGGCTTACTTCACTCTGTATGACAGACTCTAGGTCCATCCACATCTCTACAAATGACCAAATTTTGTTCCTTTTTATTGCAGAGTAATAATCCATTGTATATATGTACTACATCATCTTTATCCATTCATCTGTTGATGGACATTTAGGTTGTTTCCTTGTCCTGGGTATTGTAAATAGTGCTGCAATGAACACTGGGGTACATGTGTCCTTTTGAATTATGGTTTTCTCAGGGTACATACCAGTAGTAGGATTTCTGGGTCATATGGTAGTTCTACTTTTAGTTTTTTTAAGGAACCTCCATACAGTTCTCCATAGTGGCTGTATCAATTTATATTCCAACCAACAGGGCAAAAGGGTTCCCTATTCTCCACACCCACTCCAGCATTTATTGTTTGTAGATTTTTTGGTGATGGCCATTCTGACTGGTGTGAGGTGATACATCATTGTAGTTTTGATTTGTATTTCTCTAATAATTAGCGATGTTGAGCATCTTTTCATGTGTTTGTTGGCCATCTGTATGTCTTCTTTGGCGAAATGACTAGGTGTTCTGCCCATTTTTTATTTTTTAAATTTATTTTTATTTATTTATTTGTTTGTTTATTTATTTATGTCTGCATTGGGTCTTCGCTGCTATGTGAGGGCTTTTCTCTAGTTGTGGCAAGTGGGGGCTACTCTTCTTTGTGGTGCACGGGCTTCTCATTTCGGTAGCTTCTCTTGTTGCAGAGCACGGGATTTAGAGTGCAGGCTCAGTAGTTGTGGTGCATGGGCTTAGTTGCTCTGTGGCAGGTTGGTCTTCCCGGCCCAGGACTCGAACCCATGTCCCTTGCATTGGGAGGTGGATTCTTTATCACTGCGCCATCAGGGAAGCCCTGCCCATTTTTTGATTGGGTTGTTTTTTTCTTTAATATTGAGCTCCATGGGCTGTTTGTATATTTTGGAGATTAATCCTTTGTATGTCGCTTCATTTGCAAATATTATCTCCCATTTAGAGGGTTGCCTTTTCGTCTTGTTTATGGGTTCCTTTGCTGTGCAAAAGCTTTTAAGTTTAATTAGGTCCCATTTGTTTATTTTGGTTTTTATTTTCGTTACTCTAGGAAGGGGGTCAAAAAAGATCTTGCTGTGGTTTATGTCAAAGGGTGTTTTTCCTATGTTTCCTCTAAGAGTTTTATAGTGTCTGGTCTTACATTTATGTTTTTAATCCATTTTGAGTTTATTTTTGTGTATGGTGTTAGGTAGTGTTCTAATTTCATTCATTTACCTGTAGCTGTACAGTTTTCTCAGCACCACTTATTGACGAGGCTGTCTTTTTTTCCATTGTATGTTCTTCCCTCCTTTGTCATAAATTAGGTGACCACATGTGTGTGGTTTATCTCTGGGCTTTCCATCATGTACCATTGGTCTATATTTCTGTTTTGTGCCAGTACCATACTGTCTTGATTACCTTAGCTTTGTAGTATACTTTGAAGTCGGGGAGCCTGATTCCTCCAGCTGAATTTTTCTTTCTCAGGATCGCTTTGGCTCTTCGGGGTCTTTTGTGTTTCCATACAAATTGTAAAAGTTTTTGTTCTAGTACTGTGAAGAATGCCATTGGTAATTCAACAGGGATTTCATTGAATCTGTAGATTGCTTTGGGTAGTATAGTCATTTTCACAATATTGATTCTTCCAATCCAAGAACATGGTATATTTCTCCTTCTGTTTATGTCATCTTTGATTTCTTTCATCAGTGTTTTATGGTTTTCTGAGTACAGGGCTTTTGCCTCCTTAGGTAGGTTTCTTCCTAGATACTTTATTATTTTTGTTGCATTGGTAAATGGGATTATTTCCTTAATTTCTCTTTCGGATTTTCTGTTGTTAGTGTATAGGACGGCAAGAGATTTCTGTGCATTAATTTTGTATCCAGCAACCTTACCAAATTCATTGATTAACTCTAGTAGTTTTCTGGCGTCTTTAGCATTTTCTATGTATAGTATCATGTCATCTGCAAACAGTGACAGTTTTACTTCTTGTTTCCTAATTTGTATTCCTTCTATTTCTTTTTCTTCTCTAACTGCCACATCTATGACTTCCAAAACTGTGTTCAATAAGAAGAGTGCGAGTGGACATCCTTTGCTTGTTCCTGATCTCAGTGGAAATGCTTTCAATTTTTCACCATTGCGAATGATGTTTGTTGTGGGTTTGTCATATATGGCCTTTATAATGTTGAGGTAGTTTACATATATGCCTATTCTCTGGAGAGTTTTTATGATAAATGGGTGTTGATTTTTATCAAAAGCTTCTTCTGCATCTATTGAGAAGATCATATGGTTTTTATTCCTTAATTTGTTAATATGGTGTATCACATTGATTGATTTGCATATATTGAAGAATCCTTGCATGCCTGGGATAAATCCCACTTGTTCACTGTGTATGATCCCTTTAATGTGCTGTTGGATTCTGTTTGCTAGTATTTTGTTGAGGATTATTTTGCATCTATGTTCATCATTTATTTTGGCCTGTAGTTTTCTTTTTTGTGACATATTTGTCTGGTTTTGGTATCAGGGTAATGGTGGCCTCATAGAATGAATTTGGGAGTGTTCCTCCCTCTGCAATTTTTTGGAAGAGTTTGAGAAGGATCAGGGTTAGCCCTTCTCTAAATGTTTGATAGAATTTGCCTGTGAAGCCACCTGGTCCTGGACTTTTTTTGTTGGAAGATTTTTAATTACAGTTTCAAGTTCATTATTTGTGATAGGTTGCTTTATATTTTCTAATTCTTCCTGGTTCAGTCTTGGGAAATTGTACCTTTCAGAGAATTTGTACATTTCTTCAAGGTTGTCCATTTTACTGGCATATAGTTGTTTGTAGTAGTCTCTTATCCTTTGTAATTCTGCAGTGTCAGTCGTGATTTCTCCTTTTTCATTTCTAATTTTATTGACCTGTAACCTCTCCCTTTTTTTCTTGATGAGTGTGGTTTAAGTTTTATTAATTTTGTTTATCTTCTCAAAGAACCAACTTTTAGTTTTATTGATTTTGCTATTGTTTTCTTCATTTCTGTTTCATTTATTTCTGCCCTGATCTTTATGATTTCTTTCTTTCTACTGACTTTGGGTTTTCTTTGTTCTTCTTTCTCTAGTTGCTTTAGGTTTGAGATTTTTCTTGTTTCTTGAGATGAGATTGAATTGCTATAAACTTCCCTCTTAGAACTGCTTTTGTTGCATCCCATAGGTTTTGGGTCCTCGCATTTTCAGTGTCATTTTTCTCTAGGTATTTTTTGATTTCCTCTTTGATTTCTTCAGTGATCTCTTGGTTATTTAGTAGTGCACAGTTTAGCCTCCATGTATTTGTGTTTTTTAACAGATATTTTCCTGTAATTGATTTCTAATCTCATAGTGTTGTGGTCAGTAAAGATGCTTTATACGCTTTTAGTTTTCTGAGGCTCGATTTGTGACCCAAAATGTGATCTATCCTGGAAAATGTTCCATGTGCACTTGAGAAGAAAGTGTATTCTGCCACTTTTGGGTGGAATGTCCTATAAATATCAATTAAATCTATCTGGTCTATTTTGTCATTTAAAGCTTGTGTTTCCTTATTCATTTTCTGTTTGGATGATCTGTCCATTGGTGTAAGTGGGTTGTTAACGTCCCCTACAATTATTGTGCTACTGTTGATTTTCCCTTTTATGGTTGTTAGCATTTGCCTTATGTATTGAGGTGCTCCTATGTTGGGTGCATAAATATTTACAATTTTTATAACTTCTTCTTGCATTGATCCCTTGATCATTATGTAGTGTCCTTCCTTATCTCTTGTAACAGTCTTTATTTTAAAGTCTATTTTTTCTGATATGAGTATTGCTGCTCCAGCATTCTTTTGATTTCCATTTGCATGGAATATCTTTTTCCATCCCTTCACTTCCAGTCTGTACGTGTGCCTAGGCCTGAAGTGGGTCTCTTGTAGACAGCATATATATGGGTCTTGTTTTTGTATCCATTCAGCCAGTCTGTGCCTTTTGGTTGGAGTATTTAATCCATTTACATTCAAGGTAATTATCGATATGTATGTTCCTATTACCATTTTGTTAATTGTTTTGTGTTTGTTTTTGTGGGTGTTTGTTTTCTCTTGTGTTTCCCGCCTAGAGAAGTTCCTTAACCATTTGTTATAAAGCTGGTTTTGTGGTGCTGAATTCTCTTAGCTTTTGCTTGTTTGTAACGCTTTTCATTTCTCTGTCTAATTTGAATGAGTAGTCATGGTTGTAGGTTTTTCTCTTTCATTACTTTAAGTATATCCTGCCACTCCCTTCTGGACTGCAGAGTTTCTGCTGAAAAATCAGCTGATAACCTTATGGGGATTCCTTTATATGTTATTTGTTGTTTTTCCCTTGCTGCTTTTAATATTTTTTTCTTTGACTTTAATTTTTGTTAGTTTGATTAATATGTGTCTTGGTGTGTTTCTCCTAGGGTTTATCCTGTATGGGACTCCTTGTGCTTCCTGGATTGGGTGGCTCTTTCCTTTCCCATGTTAGGGAAGTTTTCCACTATAATCTCTTTGAATATTTTCTTAGACCCCTCTGTTTCTCTTTTTCTTCTGGGACCCCTATATTTTGAATGTTGGTATGTTTAGTGTTGTCCCAGAGGTCTCTGAGATTGTCTTTGATTCTTTTCCTTCTTTTTTCTTTATTCTGCTCCTCAGCAGTTATTTCCACCATTCTGTCTTCCAGCTCACTTACTCTTTCTCCTGCCTCAGTTTTTCTATTCTTGCTTTCTTCTAGTGTATTTTTCATTTCAGTTACTGTGTTGTTCATCTCTGTTTGTTCTTTAGTTCTTCTAGATCTTTGTTAAACATTTCTTGTATTTTCTCAATCCGTGCCTCCATTCTATTTCCGAGATTCTGGTTCATCTTTACTATCATTACTCTGAATTCTTTTTCAGGTAGGTTGTCTATATCTTCTTCATTTACTTGGTCTTGTAGGTTTTTACCTTGCTCCTTCATCTGTGACATGTTTTTTTGTCATCTCATTTTTTTTTGATGGGTGGGATTGTGTTCCTGTCTTACTGGTTGTTTGGCCTGATGCTTCAGCACTGGAGTTTGTAGGCTGTTGGGTAGAGCTGGGTCTTTGTGCCTAGATCAGGACCTCTGGGAGACCTCACTCTGATGAATATTTCCTTGGGTCTGAGGTTCTCTGTTAGTCGGACTTGGAGCTCTCACCACAGGAGCTCAGGCCCAACCCTGGCTCATGAACCAAGATCCCGCAGCTGCATGGGACTGCAAAAAAAAAACAAAAAAGACAAAAAGGAGCTGAATATTGACAAAGAGTAAAACATAAAATAAGGTTAGAAAACTAACAGATATTTTAGAAAAAATAAAAATAATAAAAATATAGATGAAACAACAACCAGAAGGTAAAACAACCACAATACCAAAAAAGAGGAGAAAAACAAAAGCCAGAAAAGACCTTGGCTGGGGGGAGGGTCTTAGGCTCAGCACAGCAGGAGGGGCCCAGGAGTGCCTCTGGCCTTGGAGGTTGGAGGACCCTAGCAGGTGCCCTGGGTATGAGTAGGCAGGGGAAATGCTAGGAGTGTTCACCCTGATCCTCCATCCTATGCCCCTAGGACCCACACAGCCAGAAGGGCCCCCAGAAGGCAGGAGACCAGACCTGGAAGCCCAACAAGCTTCCTGAGGCCCAAATGGGCAAGGGAAATGCCAGTGGCACCTCCCCTGATCCTCCATTCCCCAAGAGCCCCTCCCCATTCACCTCTCCTCTTCTTCCCCGCCCAGAACCAAGACAGCCAGAGGGGGCCCTGGAAGGTGGAGGACCCGGCCCAGGACCCCATCAGGCTTCCCAGGGCCTGAGTGGGTAGGGGAAATGTCCTGTGCCTACCCTGATCCTCCAGTCCCAGAAGGTCAACCCACCACTGTCCACCTTTCCTCCTCTTCCCACCTCCTCCCTCCCTTCCTCCCTCCCATGCCCCTAGGACCCATGCAGTTGGAGGGGGTCCCCAGAGGGCAGAGGACCAGGCACGGGGGCCCAGCAGGCTTCCCAGGGTCTGAGTGGGGAGGGGGGAAACATCCTCCACACCTCCCCTGATCCTCCAGTCCCGGAGGGCCCATCCTTGTCCGCCTCTCTTCTTCTCCCCCCCCCACAGGACCAATGAAGCAGGGGGCGGGCCCAAAGGCAGAAGACCAAGCCAGGACCCCAGCATGCTTCTCAGGGTCTGAGTGGGTGGGGGAAATGCCCCCCGTGCCTCTCCTCATCCTCTGGTCCCAGAGGGTCACCCCCCTCACTGCCCACCTCTCCTCCTCTTCTCCCCTCCTCCCTCCCTCCCATGCGCCTAGGACCCACGTGGCTTGAGGGGGCCCTGGAGGGTGAAGGACCAGGCTCAGGAGTGCAGCAGGCTTCCCAGGGCCCTATTTGGTAAGGAAAATGCTAGGCATGCTCCCCCTGATCCTCTGAGCCCCCAACTGTCCCTCCAGGCATGGAAACACCTCCCCTCTCCCAGCCACCCCTCAGGGACACTGGTCCTATCTGGCCTCCACTTCTCTTCCCTCCTCACTGCCCCCCACATCCTACCCAGTCACTCGGGGTATATTCCCATCTCCTTGGACATTGAGGTCTCCCACCAGCATCCAGCAGGTGCCCTAGTTGTGGGGAGATGTGGACTCCATGCCCTCCCATGCTGCCATCTTGACTCCACCCCCAAGCTCTTTTTAATGACCTATAAAATCCTACCTGATATGGTTTCCCACCCATTACCCTATCTTGCTTTCTTCAAAGCATGTATTACCATTGGAAATTTAAAATATATATATTTCTTACCTGTATACTGGTCTAGAATGTGAGCTCCACAAGGACAAGCTGTATCCCTACAGCCTAAAACAATCTCTGGTAGATAAGTGTTTACTGAATAATTGAATGAAAGAATAAGTGAATGAATGAATGTGTCTTCTTATCACTGCCTGAGAAAATTAAACCCACTTATTAGACTCCAGTCAAATGTCATCTCTTTCATGAAGGATCCCAGATTTTCCTGCTATAAGTTATCTCCCGCTCTCCTAAATGCTCATGTGTCATCAGTTTCATTGAAATGGTTGTACTCCATGGTAACTAGGCTCTTAAGAAGCCCTGACATACTAAAAGTGTAACTTCAGAGGCTTTTGCTGGTGTCACTTCACTTCAACCAGATTAATTTCTTTTGATAATGTGGTAAGGACTCATTTATCTAACATATTGCTTTGTATAAGCCTTGTGCTGTCATTGTATTTTACAGGACAATGTATACCAGAAAATACCAGCCTAAATTCGATATACATCCAGTCTGATACCCTGAATCAATTACAAACTACAGTAACTACTTGATATGGCCATATTCCTGATATTGCCGTATTTCTCAAAGATTAGTCACTTAGGTATTTTCATTTTAAAACTTGCAATGAAGTTCCATGTTAAAGACATACTCTATTGTTAGTCTGCAATTTATAAGTGCAATTCTTGCATAGTTTTATAGTGAGTTAATATTGCCTTTTGTCCTGATTTTTATTTTTCATAGAAGTGCATTTCAAATCATATCTCTTCGGCTTGCATTACCCTTAAAAGACTAGAACCAGAGAATGAAAGCTGAGACTATATCAGGGGAAGGATGTAGAAATATAGCATCTCAGACTTGGAAAGAGTCTTAGATCAAGTAGTACAATCTTGCTCATGATGGAAGAATCACTTCCACTTCAACATGATCCCTGAGAGATAGCTCATCCAGCCTTTGCACACCTCTGGTGATGAACAGCTTACTATCTCCAAAAGCAGCTTATTCCTTCCATGGACAACTCTTCCTTCGATTTAGCTGAACCTAACCACCCTGTGGCTTTCACTTGTAAGTCCAAGCTCTACCTCTTGGAACCATACAGACCCCATTTTCTCCTTCTTCCCTGTGACAGTTCTTCAGAGGCCTGAAGACAGACATCACGTCCCTGGTCCTTCTCTTCTCCAGGCCAAACAACTCCAGCTCCTTTAACCACTCTTTATGAATTCTGGAATCCAGCTCACTACTACTGTACTCATTCCCTTCCAGTTATTCTGTTTCTCCTTTAAACTGTGGCACTAGGGCAGAAGAGAATAGGACTATCATACCTAACCACTTCTTGAGATATTGGCCTAAGGCTCTGAGGCAAAAACTGCCTGGTTGTTCATTTAACATGTTTTGCTTTCTTTCTCATTACACATCTAAACTACACTTACTAACCTCTCTTGCTGCTACGTATAGTCATTTAACTTAATTATAGCAAATGGAATATATGTAGAAGTGATATATACCATTTCTAGTCCTGTAACATAAACTTTTCCACAATTTCCCCTCATCTGACCCCTGGTGAGTTCCAGGAAAATCTTGAAAGCCATATTTTGATCATGGCAGAACCTCTATCAGCCTGAGTCCCTCAGTTACTGTGTGAAAATCAGTACCTCTTTCTATCACCACTTATTAAAATTTCCATTAGTAATAAATTCCATTGTTTTAAGTTACTGAGGTTTTAGGGAATATCATTCATAACCTTGCTGAAATACCTCCTTCCTCTACTCTTCCATACTTGCCAGTATCTCCCATCCTGTGCCTGTGCAATTTTCAAGACGAAATTGAGGACTTCACATAAATCTTTCTTCAATTCCATCTGGCTCTATCCAGCCCATTATTGCAGCTTGTGGACATCTCCTAATTCATTCATTTGCATCTCCCCACCACAGCTTCCTGTCATCTGTTGTGATGTACAATTAGATTCCTCATAAAAACTATTAGTAAAAATGTTGACTGAGTCGGGGATAAGGGCCAACACCTGCAGCACACAATAATGCACTCTACCTAGATTGACCCAATTGACTCTTTACTTGGTTATGAGGCTACAATCATTCACAAGTCTCCTAAATATACTGTCATCTGCATCCTTATTTCTCAGTAATATCTATAGGGATATCCTTAGATACTTTGTCAAACACCAGGCCAAAGTTGAGATACCCTCTGGAAGAAGATTATATTGAACTTTCAATCTAGTAATCCTAGTAATAAGAAATAAAATCAGTTAAATCTAGTGTGACATGCATAGAAAGCCCATGCTGACTTTTAATACTGATCACTTACCTTTCTAAACTTGCAAAACTGTTACATATCTACATATCTAGATTTCAAGATTAGTTTGGTTGAATTACAGCAGTGACCTGCTAGTCAAGAACTTGGGTTCTAGTTTTGCAATATCTATCTAACTGTGTGAGCTTGAACAGATCATTTCACTTCTGCGTCCTCAAGTTGTGGAATGGAGTGGCTAGAATACATAACTTCTAAGGTCTCTTTCTACTTTGGGTCTGCTTTGAATCAATCAGTTTAGTGTACATAGTACCAAATTGGCTTTTTAAAATTTTACCAGTCAGTGATATGTTTCCATATCATAAAATCTTTGCTATAAGAGCTCTTTCATGCAAGGTCTAAGGCAGGTATCCATGAAATTGGATGAAAAAAATACGTTTTATTTTCACGAGCCTCTAACTAAAATTTAGCTTTTCCTCCAATTATGAATGTAAGTAAAAATAGCAGCTGGACATCCCTTCAATACAGAATCAGGGCTACAAAAACGTCTACAGTCCCCCCAAATAATGGGCCATCTCAGAACTTTCTGGAAATTTTTTTCTCAAGCTTTAAAACCAGATGTGATTATTCAGTTTTGTTTTGAGGGAGAAAATGAAGTAGACTGAGGATGTGATGAGTTGATTGATGATGTGGGAACCTAGGAGAAAGCTATTTCCATTCTTAGAATTTAAGAGAAACTTCCCTTCACCCTCCCATCTACCCACACATATATATTTATATCATCACATTGATATTTAATATGTTTTTTAACATAGAAGAAACAGGCAATGACTCAAAGAAACAAAGAATACATTTCAGAATGGGCTAAAAATTATATATATATATATATATATATATATATATATAAAATGTCCATGGAGGGCAAGAGTGGGAGAGGATATCTTTTCAGTTTTAAGTAAGTCTAGCTCCTTCATTAGGTTTCTTCTCTTTTTCTTTATTATTTATCTATAATAAAAACCATGCCAAGAGAAAAAAGTCTACAGTAATTTTCACAGTACCTGGATCTTATAGCAAGTAGAAATTACAAAGTTCTCATATCACATTACCATTGTTGCACACGTCTTGGAATATCATTTATTTTATGTTCATCACTACTTGAAATTATGATAGTTATTAAACCATCCATTAGATCTTGTTATTTAATGCATTAATAAAGAAGTATGTGTATTTCTATACCAAAACTTTGAGTTTTGTATAATTGATAAATGCATTTAAATATAATTGGTTTCCATTGCAATCTTCTGTATTTTATTTTATGCATTTTAAATATTATTCTAAGAAGGGTCAATAGGCTTCACCAGACTTCTGAAAGTGTCCATGGCGTCAAATAACTAAGGAACTTACCTACCAGTTTAACGCTCAGCCCATGGTGAGGAGAACAAAAAAAATGCTCATGGGGAATGATAGAAAATAAGACAGAATAGGCTGATATTAAAATTACTTTTAGTTCATCTTCTAAACTTTCTCTTTTCTCCACCCGTACCTAATTGTCTTCATGATGCCCACAGATGTCTTCACCCAGACACAGTTGTAGATGTTTATGGAAGAAAAGGGGAAAAGAAAAAAAAAATATTGAGCACCTACTATATGCCAAACACTTTCACTGATACTATGTCAATTAATCTTCTCAACGTCTCTGAGGGGAAGTGTGATTTCCCCCATTTTACAGTTGAAGAAACTGAGGCTGAGAAATTTTATGGATTCTGTACAATATCACACAGCTACTAAAATGACTAGGATGAGATTAGAAGCTGCTATCCCCCAAATTCAAAGCCTCTTTCAGTGTATTTCGGCTATACTACAACCCTAAAAATAATGACTTGACCATTTCCAAAGTATGTTAAAATTCAGTCTTTCACTGAATATTCCCGACATCTCTTAAAGGTCAACATTGTTGTCTCCAATTTACACATTCAGAAACTGGGAGATAACTTGCCATGTGTTTAGCAGAGTAAAGAGTTGAATCATGATTTAAGGCAGCTTCTCCAATTCCATCATCACATATGTATTGTAGCCAGCAGAAGATAGTACCACCTAGAAGCTACTTATGTCATTTCTGTTCACATCCATTTGCTAGATATTAATCATATAGCCACACCTACATCCAAGGAAGGCTGGAAAACCTAGAATTTAGCTGAGTGACTATGTACCCACTACAATTTGTACTACTATAAAATCAGAGATGATATTAGGGGACAATTAGCAGTCTCTGACACAGGTGAGTAACATTAGTCTATTTCACAGGTGTGGAAACTGAAGTTCAGAGAATTGAAGCAACATTCCCGAAGTTTCTTGGCTAGTAAGTGGCAAAGTTGGGATTCCAACCCTAGTCTGAATGGCTCTGAAGTTTCTATCTTTCACCACTACTCCATACAAACTGAAGATCAAGATTCGGAGGGAATAACTGAACCACCAGGTAATAGTTGTAGAAAAAGCTTGGGCTGACTAGGCTGAAATGTGGGCCAGGGCCTGGGCTTGGACCAGAATCTGGATGTATGTATGTATATAGAGGGCCCCAGCCTTTGCCACCTTCCCCCATTTGGTTAAGGGTATAATTGTAAGCCTGGAGAATAGAAGACTAAAGTGGGACGAGGTATGTGTCTTCAGATCTCTGAAGGGCTTTCACAGAGCAGAGCAGTAAACAAGGTCTATGTGGCCTTCAGAGATAGAGCTGAGATCAGTGAGAGAAAGCCACACGGAGATAAATTTCAGCCCAACAAAAGAAAGAAGTTCTGAAGAGTCAGTTCTCCTGACAAGGTAGAAGTGGCCTCAAGAAGAAGTGATAAGGGAACAAAAGCTAACTGATTACCTGGGGTTGGTCTAGTAGAAGGGATTCAAGCCTCAGATGGGGGTAGGTTCCTTCCAACCTTAGCACCTTGTGAAAGACAAGCAACTCATTTCTCTCTGCATGTGTATTATCTGGGACTCTCACCTCAATCCCTTGGCCCAAGTTCCATCTAAACTTTTGTAGTCAAACTGAAACAGACTAGACTTGGGGCCAGACCCAGGTTGATGTGAGAGTGGAATGTGTCTGTGAATGTTGAGTGTGGTATGTACATTTAAAGTTTCAGAGAAGGAACTTTTTAAATGTCTTTTTTTTTGTTTTTTTTTTAAATCATTGGTACAATAAGACCATTAGAAGCCTTTTTTTTCTGGGACCTAAAATGATTATATCTTAAGAGTAAAAACTTTTTAGAGAGATGTTCAAAATTCCAAGTATGAAGCAGCACTACATTGTGGTAATATATTCAGCACCTAGCACTTGCAAAGTTAGCAATGACAAATGCAATAGTAGTTGAAAACCTGGCTTCCTAGCCTGGCTCAGCCTCTTATTTGTTTCAAGACCATGAACTGAACCTCAGTTTTCTCAATGGCAAAATTGGAACAACAGCAATGCCTATTTCACAAAGTTGTAATGAGGGTAAAGAAATACTGACTATAGTGTGCTTGGCACATGGTAAAGTGTGGTATATATATAGTTTGTTATGTGGGAAAACTTGCTAAGTGTGTCCTTCTCAAAAGATTTTGTTGCAAAAGATTATGTTTTCTCCCTTGTCATCTTGCTATTTCACACTTTCCCTGTTCAGCATTTGATTCTGTGGATTTTGGGGGGCCAGGTATTGATTCTTATTCATCTCTGTATCTATCTCTAAGAATATTGAATAAATGGCTGCATATGTGAATCTAAGAATCAGAGATGCTATCCACAGGTTGTCTCAATTTATGCAACAATCCGGTATTGGAATTTTAATTTCTCAGACTAAGTTTCCTCATATATGAAATAAGGACATAATCCCAAACTTGCAAGGCTGCCATAAGGACCAGGTGAGATAATGGATGTAAAGTACCTAGCACAGTTCTAGGCACAAAATAGCCACTGAATAAATGCTAGCTCTCATGATAGCTATTCTCCTTTTACCCATCTAGATTCACTCTCTGCTATTCTCTGTACTTCCCTGTGCCTTGTGAAACTGACCCACATGGAATAGGTCAACTGAACTCCCTTGACTTTTGGTTTCATTTAAGAGTCATTAATAGGAGACAATAGTAGAAGAGTGGGAGGAGAGAGAGATCAAGTCTTTATTCCTTCAGCTCTCTCCCTGCTAGGCTGCAGGTTGGCAGTGATTACATTCATCTAAGAAGGACGAAGCTCTGTTGGGATGGTCCCTTTTCATAGCTTCTCTCTCTCTCCCTCCCCCTCTATTTCTGACTCTCTCTCCTTCTTTGTGTGTGTGTGTGTGTGTGTGTACGCACACATCTGTATGTCGTCTTTTTGTTACGGTAACTGTTCTACACCTTCCTCTAGAAGTGGTAAAACCAACCAGCTGTCTCTAGCCCCAGAGTGTTTCACCATTCCTAATTGCTTCTCTTTACCCTGCCCACAACTTTGAAAATAGAACTTCCATTAAACTCTCCTCAATTACCAGGTGTCTTGCACCTCCATATTTTAAATAAGGAAATCTGAGGCTCATAAAGGTGAAGTAGTTGGCCCAAATCCACACAGATTCACCCTTGCGGTACAAAAAAGCTCACCCTAACAAATAAGAAGCCAGTGTTTCTTTCAGGAGGACTGGTGGATTTAGGTCTTGTAACTGCTATGCCTCTTTATTCAGCTCACAACAAAACTGGATGTTGACACAGAGGGAGACCTTTACCTGGGAATTCCAAAAGGCTTATAAATGCACCACTTGCCTTTCTAAAGGCTGTCATCTCTAAAGAGGTTTAATGAAACAAAAAATGGAACTTAGAATTGCCTCAAAATTCAGCCTGGGAAAGATAAAGATGAGAGGGACTCAGTAACAGGCTTCCAACATAATGGGATCATTATGATAAAGACAACAAGTTGTATCTCTCCATTGGCCTTCAGTGAAAAGTGAAGGCTACATGCCTTGATATATAGCAAAGCATATTAAAATTTGCTATAAAGCAGAACATTTTCTTCAGTGCCAGTTGTTAATATTAATGTTATAATTATAATAACTTTCATTTACTGAGTATTTACTAAGTACCTGGTAATGTTCCGAGTGCTTTGTTTACATTCTCTTATTTAATTCAAGATAATCATCATGATCCCCACTTGAAGAGGGAGGATGCTGGGGCTCAAAGAGATTACGTAACTTGCCTGAGCCCACATTGTTGGTAAGTGGTACTGGAATGAGATACCAAAACCCATTCTCACAATCACTCCATTAGTGTCAAGCAACAGAAAGAATAATGAATGAGGGATCCATTATTGGTGTCAGTGAAGCCATAGTGGTGAATTTCCTCCCTCAGCAGGACCTTTTACCCAGCATTCCCCTCACCTACACCCCATGACTGAAGATCTCTAGCAGTCAAGCCAGCCTGTGGAGGTGTTAGCCATAAGATGGACTGAGTAAGTGTATGTGATCAAGTTAGTATGGTCAGTCCCCCTGTTGGAAACACAGAACCCGATGTGCACCATAGTGGTGCACCAAC
This sequence comes from Balaenoptera physalus, assembly GCF_965194825.1. Classification (NCBI taxonomy): domain Eukaryota; kingdom Metazoa; phylum Chordata; class Mammalia; order Artiodactyla; family Balaenopteridae; genus Balaenoptera; species Balaenoptera physalus. The sequence goes on along the minus strand of NC_138903.1, from coordinate 57,479,155 downwards.
AAGAAAACCTTCCCTTGGACCTCCAAGTCAGCCTCTCTTTCCCCCATACCCAGGCTACTCTGTCATCTATTAAAATAATGCAGAGTGAGGGAAGCTGGGCTTGGAGAGGTTACTGAACTCGGTTGGAAGCCCTGGATTGGTATCCTAGCTTGGTCACTTATTTGTATGTCTCTTGCTTCTCTAGCCTTCAATGAGGAGATCAGACTCAAGAACCTTTAATAACCTTTGCTGCTCTGATATTCTTTGTTTCTCTAATATTGCCATCTGGCCACCCTGGTTCCTGGACCCAAAGACTAGAATTATTTGCCATAGGGACAGCAGTAAGGCCCATCTACATCTCTACTTTATACATATATCATTACCTGTACCAATACCTAGTCTATACCTATCAGGATATCTTTTGAATCCTGGCTCTGCAACTTATAAGCTGTGTGACTAGTATGAGTTATTTATTGCTCTGTGCTTCCATTTACTTACCACAATCTGGGAAAGGGGAAGGTGTTATTAAGGCAAAGTAAACTTATATAAAACTCCCAGCACAAGGCTCAATACTTTGTAGTTTCTTTCCCTTAGGACAATTGGAGAAGGATTGAGAAGAGAGGATTTATTTAGGAGAACTAAGAAGTCCATACACAGTAAACCAGTGGCAGCACTTAGCTCCCTACAACCTTGGGCATCTTCCTGGGACCTTGGGAATCTTCATGGGAATGCACATGGCACATCCTTCATGTGTAGTAATGCAAAAGGTAGCAGCATGCCATACTTCATACTTCATACAGCATGCCATACTTCAAAAGTTTCTACTCTTCATGCGAATAACTGACAAAAAAAGAAAATAAAATTAAGTATTCAAACAGGCACCATATTAGTACTATCACCTACACTATCTTATTTAATCCTTACAACAATACTGTAAGATCACTACAGATAAGGAAACATTTTACAGAGAAGGAAACTAAGGCTCAGAGAGATTTGGCAACTTGACAAAGGATCCACAGTTAGTAAAGAGCAGAACTGGGAACTGAGCTCAAGTTCATCTGATTCTAAAAGTCCATCTTTTCTCTATAAAACATTACAAAGTGCTTTTGAATGGTTTAAAGTTTAAAGGAACATAGATGGGGGAAATCCATCTTGAGCTTAGAGAACAAAGATATTTTTACAAAAGTGATGGGATTTGAGTTGGGCATTAGAGGATGATAGGAGGTTTGGTTAGCGCCCCTGGCAAATACCATTTCTTCTACCTCTTTCTATATGAGATGCATAGCTGGCTATTTATTTTCATTTATTCTACAAATATTTACTGAGGACCTAAATCCAATAAGATGCCAAGGATGACTCAGGATGGCCTCAAGTGATAACTGCTGCTGCCAAACCACACACAAAATAATTTCTGGCTCTTTCTGGAACTATATCATTGCTCATAAGCAAATGCTATACTCTACAAAATGTTGAGAAATCATAAGAAGATAAAGTATACTCTCCAAAAACAAACACCTTGGAGTTGGAAGCAAAAATTACATTGTCAACTGGCATGTTTTTCCCATTCCCTAATAATTATCATGCTACTTCCTATAGGATATCAATTATAAATGAGGAAGTTGAACAGGTAGAGAAGTGGGACTAGGGGGAGATTGTAAAATATTTCAACTGGATAGGAGCTTAAAATTACTTATATATCCCTTCTGAAGTATATAGCATATCTTTATCTATAGCATATCTTCTGAACTGGGCTTGAAATACCCAGGGCTTGCTGACACAATTCTGGTGGGAATTATTAGGTCAAAAAAGTATTATAGAGAGAGGCTTCAGTGAAATGAGGGATTAGGAATCTCCAAGTTCTCTTTCTACTGAGATAATAATAATAATAACAGTAGGCATCTGAACGAATTTTTAGAAACTGGAGAACAATCAAAGGTTACAGCAACAAACCTAATTCCCAAACAAGAAAAAACTATCTTCAAAACAGTAGGAATTTTTTTTTCTTTTTTTTTTACCCTCCCCCCATATCCTCCCTTGTGTGATGAAGATGTTGGTCTTGAGCAGCAGTAGCTCAGTTTCTAGTTTCCTCCCTCAAAAGAGAGGCCTAATTTGCAAATTATACTGTACAACTGTTTTAACCTGTCTGGGAGCTAACTGAAGGACTGGGCTTTTGGTTTCTATCTTGCAAAACTCAAACATGGGTGGGAACTGGTGGGCACTGCTTATAAAAGCTACAAGGGGACTATAGATTCACAGACACTTGGGGCAAGGAGGTACAGGTGGAGACATATAATATGATATCTAAGGCCTGGAGGAGAAACTGAGATGAGACTCTTTAGAAATTTAAGACATTCAAAAGCAGCCATATATATGAGGAAATTTAGAAAGCCATGTGCAGGTCCAAAGAAGACACATGCTCGGATAAGACATGAAAAGACCTTAAACTTTCACCTCAGGCTGACCCCTGAGCTCAGAGTAAGTCTAGCTATTTGCTGAAGGACTGACCCAGCACAGAACCAGTCTACAAAGACTGGGAGAGTTCAGTGTTTTCTCTTTTTGTTTGTTTATTTTTTGGTGTTTGTTTGTTTGTGCTTCTAGCATGCAAGGAAAAGTCTGTCAAAACACTAGCTGAACATGAGCTAAAGGAACAGAGATATTGGTGAGAACACATGACAAGGAAGAGTTTTTGTAAAAATAGTTTGTAAAAGTCTCAAAATAAAGGGACTACTGTAGATATAAACAATAAAAATATAAAATGGTGGGAAGGGAATCTAATTTTCAGTTACTTTGTTATAATAATCAAATGCCCAGTTTTCAACAACAACAAAAAATTCACAAGACACACAAAGAAACAAGGAAAACAGGGCACAGTCAAAGGAAAAAATTAAACTGACAGAAATCATCTGCAAGGGAGCCCAGACAGTTGACTTATTAAGCAGAAACTTTAAAACTATTGTCTTAAATATACTCAAAGTACTAAGGGAAAACACAGATAAAGAGTAACCATAAAACAATATTTGAACAAAATAGGAATATCAAGAAATAAAAATTATAATAAGGAATCTAACAGAAATTCCAATGCTAAAAAATAAAAACTGAAATAAAATATTCAGTAGAGGAATTCAACAGCAGATCTGAGGAGGCAGAGAAAAATAATCAGCAAACTTGAAGAAAGAACAGCTGAAATTATCAAGTTAGAAGAGCAGAGAATAAAGGAATTAAGAAAAGAGAAAAAAGCCAAAGAGAATTGTGGGCAGACAAACAGACAAAAGTACACATTATGGCAGTCACAGAAAAAGAAAGAGAAAAGGGCAGACAGATTATTTGCAGAAATAATGGCTGAAAACTTCCCAAATTTGAGGAAATACATAAATCTATAAGTTCAAGATGCCTGATAAGCTCCTAGTAGGATAAATCAAAGGTGAGCTCACAAAGATATAAACAAACTTTTGATAAGCAAAAACAAAAAGAGAATCATGAGAACAACAATAAAGAAATGACTCATCACATAAAAGGGATTCTCAATAAGATTATCAGCCAATTTCTCATCAGAAACCTTGTGGCCAGAAGGTAGATGATATATTTCAGAGCAAAAAAACCAAACATGTCAAATGATAATACTATATCTGACAAAACAGTCTTCCAATTACATATAATTTTAGGATGTTATGTGTAATCTCCAAGGTAACCAGAAGGAAAATATCTATAGAATATACACAAAAGGAAATAAGAAGGGAATAAAAACAAGTCACCACAAAAAAGTCATATGTTACAAGACGGAAGAACCTTGAAGACATTATGATAATTAAATAAGCCAGTCACAAAAGAAAAATTAGTGCATGATTCCACTTACATCAGGTACCTTGGAGTAGTCATATTCAGAGACAGAAAGTAGAATGGTGGTTTGGAGGGGTAGGGGAAGGAAGGGATTTGGAGTGGGGGGAAGGAAGGAATGGGAGTTACTGTTTAATAGGTACAGAATTTTACTTTGAGAAGATGAAAAGTTTCTAGAGATGGATGGTGATGATGGTTGTATAATAATGCAAATGTACTTAATGCCATGGAATTGTACACTTAAAATGTTTAAAATGGTAAATTTTATGCTACTTATATTTTGTCAATTTTTTAAAAAAAGGGAGAAATTAAGACATTCTCACTTAGACAAAAGCTGAGGGATTTTATTACCAAGAGGCTGGCCCTACAAAAAATGCTAAAGGTGTTCCTTCAGGGTGAAATAAAAGGATGGTCAAGAGTAACTTAAGGCCATATGAAGATATAAAATTATCTTGTACAGTATAATTCTACTCTGTGTTTGTAACTTCATTTAAAACATTTTCTACAGGATTTAAAGGACAAATGCTTACAAATAATTATGTCTATATTATTGCCCACAATTTCCATACAGATGTAATTCATGACACCAATAACTTGAGATGGAGCTATATGGGAATAGTTTTGTATGAAAATGAAGTTATGCTGATATCAATGCAAATTAAATGCTTACAACTTTAGCATGTGGTAGGTAATCCCCATGGTAACCACAAAGAAGATATCTATAGAATATACACAAAAGGAAATGAGAAGGGAATCAAATATGTCACTAAAAAAAATCAGCTAAACACAAACAAAAGCAGTAATGGATGAAATGAGAGGCAAAAAACTATTAAGACATATGAGAAAAATAGCAAAATGTCAGAAGAAAGTCCTTCCTTATCAATAATTACTTTAAATATAAATGGATTAAATTTTCTCCATTCAAAAGGCATAGATTGGCAGAAGGGATTTAAAGAAAAACATGATCCAATTATATACTATATACAAGAGTCACATTTTATATGTAAAAACAAAAATGGTTGAATGTGAAAGGATGGGAGAAGATATTCCATGTAAACAGTAACCAGAAGAAAGCCAGGTTGGCTATACTAATATCAGACAAAAAAGACTTTAAGTAAAACAACCTGTTACAAGAGACAAAGAAGGACATTATATATCAATACATCGGTCAATTCACCAATAAGATATAACAATTGTAAATATATATACACCACTTTAAGCACTACAAAATATATGAAGCAAACACTGACAGTATTGAAGCGAGAAATAGTTCTCCAATAGTAGTGGAAAACTTCAATACATCACTTTCAATAATGGATAGAAAATCAGACAGAAGATCATTAAGGGAATAGTGGACTTGGACAACACCATAAACCAATTAAACCTAAGAGACATATATAGAACACTGCACCACCAACAGCAGAATACAAATTTTTCTACAGTACACATGGAACATTCTTCAGGATAGACAACATGTTGGTCCACAAAGCAAGTCTTAATCAATTTAAAAAGTTTGAAATTATGCAAAGTATCTTATCTGATCATAATGGATTGAAGCAAAAAACAACAGAAGGAAAACTAGAAAATTAATGACTGTTTGGAAATTAAACCACAAATTATTAAACAAGTGATAAGCCAAAAGAGAAAATAAAATGGAAATTAGAAAATACCTTGAAACAAATAAAAATGAAACTACAACATGCCAAAAGTTATGGGTTCAGAAAAGTAGTGCTAACCTGAACCAAGATGGTGGAGTAAAAGGACGTGCTCTCACTCCCTCTTGTGAGAACACCAGAATCACAACTACCTGCTGGACAATCATCAACAGGAAGACACTGGAACTCACCAAAAAAATACCCCACACCCAAAGACAAAGGAGAAGCCACAATGAGACAGTAGGAGGGGCACAATCAGAGCAAAATCAAATCCCATAACTGCTGCGTGGGTGACTCACAGACTGGAGAACACTTATACCACAGAAGTCCACCCACTGGAGTGAAGGTACTGAGGCCCACGTCAGGCTTCCCAACCTGGGGGTCCGGCAATGGGAGGAGGAATTCCTAGAGAATCAGACTTTGAAGTATAGCGGGATTTGATTGCAGGACTTTGACAGGACTGGGGGAAACAGAGACTCCACTCTTGGAGGGCACACACAAAGTAGTGTGTGCATCCGGACCCAGGGGAAGGAGCAGTGAACCCAGGGGAGACTGAACCAGACTTACCAGCTAGTGTTGCAGGGTCTCCTGAAGAGTTGGGGTTGGCTGTGGCTCACCATGGGGACAAGGACACTGGCAACAGAAGTTATGGGAAGTAATCCTTGGCATGAGCCCTCCCAGAGTCTGCCATTAGCTGCACCAAAGAGCCCAGGTAGCCTCCAGTGTTGGGTTGCCTCAGGCCAAACAACCAACAGGGAGGGAACCCAGCCCCACCCATCAGCAGTCAAGCGGATTAAAGTTTTACTGAGCTCTGCCAACCAGAGCAACACCCAGCTCTACCCACCACCAGTCCCTCCCATCAGGAAACCTGCACAAGCCTCTTAGATAGCCTCATCCACCAGAGGGCAGAGAGCAGAAGCAAGAAGATCTACAATCCTGCAGCCTGTGGAACAAAAAGAACATTCACAGAAAAATAGACAAGATGAAAGGGCAGAGGGCTATGTATCAGATGAAGTAACAAGATAAAACCCCAGAAAAACAACTAAATGAAGTGGAGATAGGCAACCTTCCAGAAAAAGAATTCAGAATGATAGTGAAGATGATCTAGGACCTCGGAAAGACAATGGAGGCAAAGACTGAGAAGATGCAAGAAACGTTTAACAAAGACCTAGAAGAATTAAAGAACAAACAAACAAAAATGAACAATACAATAACTGAAATAAAAACTACATTAGAAGGAATCAATAGCAGAATAACTGAGGCAGAAGAACCGATAAATGACCTGGAAGACAGCATGGTGGAATTCACTGCTGTAGAACAGAATAAAGAAAAAAAAAGGAAAATAAATGAAGACAGCCTAAGAGACCTCTGGGACAACATGAAATGCAACAAGATTCGCTTTATAGGGGTCCCAGAAGGAGAAGAGAGAGAGAAAGGACCAGAGAAAATATTTGAAGTGATTATAGTTGAAAACTTCCCTAACATGGGAAAGGAAATAGTCACCCAAGTCCAGGAAGCGCAGCGAGTCCCATACAGGATAAACCCAAGGAGAAACACGCCGAGACACATAGTAATCATATTGGCAAAAATTAAAGACAAAGAAAAATTATGGAAAGCAGCAAGGGCAAAATGACAAATAACATACAAGGGAACTCCCATAAGGTTAACAGCTGATTTCTCAGCAGAAACTCTACAAGCCAGATGGGAGTGGCATGATATATTTAGAATGATGAAAGGGAAGAAGTTATAACCACGATTACTCTATGCAGCAAGGATCTCATTCAGATTCGATGGAGAAATGAAAAGCTTTACAGACAAGCAAAAGCTAGAGAATTCAGCAGCACCAAACCAGCTCTACAAAAAATGCTAAAGGAATTTCCCTAAGTGAGAAACACAAGAGAAGAAAAGGACCTACAAAAACAAACCCAAAACAATTAAGAAAATGGTCATAGGAACATACATATCAATAATTACCTTAAACGTGAATGGATTAAATGCTCCAACCAAAAGACACAGGCTTGCTGAATAGATACTAAAACAAGACCCATATATATACTGTCTACAAGAGACCCACTTCATACCTAGGGACACATACAGACTGAAAGTGAGGGGATGGAAAAAGATATTCCATGCAAATGGAAATCTAAAGAAAGCTGGAGTAGCAATATTCATATCAGCTAAAATAGACTTTAAAATAAAGAATGTTATAAGAGAAAAGGAAGGACACTACATAAGGATCAAGGGATCAATCCAAGAAGAAGATATAACAATTATAAATATATATGCACCCAACATTGGAGCACCTCAATATATAAGGAAGCTGCTAATAGCTGTAAAAGAGGAAATAATAGACAGTAACAAAATAATAGTGGGGAACTTTAACACCTCACCTACACCAATGGACAGATCATCCAAAATGAAAATAAATAAGGAAACAGAAGCTTTAAATGACACAATAGGCCATATAGATTTAATTGATATTTACAGGACATTCCATCCCAGAACAGCAGATTACACTTTCTTCTCATGTGCGCATGGAACAATCTCCAGGATAGATCACATCCTGGGTCACAAATCAAGCCTCAGTAAATTTAAGAAAATTGAAATCATATCAAGCATCTTTTCTGACCACACCACTATGAGATTAGAAATGAACTACAGGGGAAAAAACGTAAAAAACACAAACACATGGAGGCTAAACACTACGTTACTAAATAACCAAGAGATCACCGAAGAAATCAGAGAGGAAATCAAAAGATATCTACGGGCAAATGACAATGAAAACACAACAATCCAAAACCTATGGGATGCAGCAAAAGCAGTTGTAAGAGGGATGTTTATAGCTATACAAGCCTACCTCAAGAAACAAGAAAAATCTCAAATAAATAATCTAACCTTACACCTAAAGAAACTAGAGAAAGAAGAGCAAACAAAACCTAAAGTTAGCAGAAGGAAAGAAATCATAAAGATCAGAGCAGAAATAAATGAAATAGAAACAAAGAAAACAATAGCAAAGATCAATAAAACTAAAAGCTGGTTCTTTGAGAAGATAAACAAAATTGAAAAGCCATTAGCCAGACTCATCAAGAAAAAGAGGGAGAGCACTCAAATCAATAAAATTAGAAATGAAAAAGGAGAAGTTACAACAGACACTGCAGAAATACAAAGCATCATTAGAGACTACAACAAGCAACTCTATGCCAATAAGGTGGACGACCTGGAAGAAATGGACAAATTCTTAGAAAGGTATAACCTTCCAAGACAGAAACAGGAAGAAATAGAAAATATGAACAGACCAACCACAAGTAATGAAATTGAAACTGTGATTAAAAATCTTCCAACAGGGCTTCCCTGGTGGCGCTGTGGTTGAGAATTGCCTGCCAATGCAGGTTCGGGCCCTGTTCTGGGAGGATCCCACATGCCATGGAGCAACTAGGCCCGTGAGCCACAATTACTGAGCCTGCGTGTCTGGAGCCTGTGCTCCACAACAAGAGAGGCTGCGATAATGAGAGGCCTGCACACTGTGATGAAGTGTGAACCCCACTCTGATGAAACACATTAAAGATGGTACCAACAGATGGAGAGATATACCATGTTCTTGGATTGGAAGAATCAATATTGTGAAAATGACTATACTACCCAAAGCAATCCACAGATTCAATGCAATCCCTATCAAATTACCAATGGCATTTTTTACAGAACTAGAACAAAAAATCTTAAAATTTGTATGGAGATACAAAAGACCCCGAATAACCAAAGCAGTCTTGAGGGAAAAAAATGGAGCTGGAGGAATCACACTCCCTGACTTCGGACTATACTACAAAGCTACAGTAATGAAGACAATATGGTACTGGCACAAAAACAGAAACATAGATCAATGGAACAAGATACAAAGCCCAGAGGTAAGCCCACACACCTATGGACAACTAATCTATGACAAAGGAGGCATGGATATACAATGGAGAAAAGACACTCTCTTCAGTAAGTGTTGCTGGGAAAACAGGACAGCTACATGTAAAAAAATGAAATTAGAACACTCCCTAACACCATACACAAAAATAAACTCAAGGTCTTCCCTGGTGGTGCAGTGGTTGAGAATCTGCCTGCCAATGCAAGGGACACAGGTTCAAGCCCTGGGCTGGGAAGATCCCACATGCCACGGAGCAACTAGGCCCGTGAGCCACAACTACTGAGCCTGCACATCTGGAGCTTGTGCTCCGCAATGAGAGGCCGCAACAGTGAGAGGTCTGTGCACTGCGATGAAGAGTGGCCCCCACTCACCTCAACTAGAGAAAGCCCACGCACAGAAACGAAGACCCAACACAGCCAAAAATAAATAAATTAATTAAATTAAAAAAAAAAGATAAAAAAAAAACAACTCAAAATGGATTAGAGACCTAAATGTAAGACTGGACACTATAAAACTGTTAGAGGAAAACATAGGAAGAACACTCTTTGACATAAATCACAGCAAGATCTTTTTAGATCCACCTCCTAGATTAATGGAAATAAAAACAAAAGTAAACAAATGGGACCTAATGAAACTTAAAAACTTTTGCACAGCAAAGGAGACCATAAACAAGATGAAAAGACAACCCTCAGAATGGGAGAAAATATTTGCAAACAAATTAACGGACAAAGGATTAATCTCCAAACTATATAAACAGCTCATGCAGCTCAATATTAAAAAAACAAACAACCCAATCCAAAAATGGGCAGAAGCCCTAAATATACATTTCTCCAAAGAAGACATACAGATGGCCAAGAAGCACATGAAAAGCTCCTCAACATCACTAATTATTAGAGAAATGCAAGTCAAAACTACAATGAGGTATCACGTCACACCAGTTAGAATGGGCTTCATCAGAAAATCTACAAACAAGAAATACTGGAGAGAGTGTGGAGAAAAGGGAACCCTCTTGCACTGTTGGTGGGAATGTAAACTGATACAGCCAATTGGGAGAACAGTATGGAGGTTCCTTAAAAAAACTAAAAATAGAATTACCATATGATCCAGCAATCCCAATACTGGGCGTATACCCAGAGAAAACCACAATTCGAAAAGACACATGCACCTCAATGTTCATTGCAGCACTATTTACAATAGCCTGGTCATGGAAGCAACCTAAATGCCCATCGAGAGATGAATTGGTAAAGAAGATGTGGTACATATATACAATGGAATATTACTCAGCCATAAAAAGGAAGGAAGTTGGGTCATTTTGTTGAGACATGGATGGATCTAGAAACTGTCATACAGAGGGAAGTAAGTCAGAAAGAGAAAAACAAATATCGTATATTAACGCATGTATGTGGAACGTAGAAAAATGGTACAGATGAATCAGTTTGCAGGGCAGAAATTGAGACACAGATAAAGAGAACAAACATATGGACACCAAGGGGGGAAAGCTGCAAGAGGGTGGGGTTGGTGGTGTGATAAATTGGGCCATTGGGATTGACATGTATACACTGATGTGTATAAAATTGATGACTAATAAGAACCTGTTCTATAAAAAAAATATAGAAAAAACCTATTTATCAGGTTTATAGACATGTGTGCAATTAAAAAAAAAAACACTAATGTTACCTTGATATCAATGTCCCAATCTGCTTTTTACATATAATTACATGTTTGGTACTAGTACCTGTGGTGATTTAATAAATACTATTCATAGTGGGTTCTGTGTGTGTGTGTGTGTGTGTGTGTGTGTGTGTGTGTTTCATAAGAGATAAAATGGATAAATGAGTCACTGGCAAAAGAACAGCATGACTGTGCCAGAGGAAAAAAAAAAAAACTTCATCCCTAAAAGGAATGAGGAGGCTATTTGAGGCTACTTTGCAATCATCAGAGTCCACAACTATATACCACAGTAAAGAGTGTTTGCCTTCATTGATATGGCTGCAAAAAAAAAAAAAGCGGTAGACAATAATTAGAAATATAGGGTATTTGTACAGGTTCATTTCAGTCTCTTTGTCTGCAAAATATATAATTTCTAGTCTTTCATGAGAAACCCCAAGCTAGAACCACCCAGCTGAGCCACTTCTGAATTCCTGACCCACAGAAATTGTGAGACACAATAAGTTTATTATTGGTTTTTTTTAAGAAAAGAATTATTCACAATAGGCAAAAGGTGGAAACAACCCAAGTGTCTGTCAACAGATAACCAAAATATGGAAAAACAAAGTGTGGAATAGGCATACAATAGAATATTATTCAACCATAAAAAGAAATGAATATTTATACATGATACAACATGATGTATCTTGAAAACATTATGCTTAGTGCAATAAGCGAGACACAGAAGGACCAATACTGTATGATTCCACTTATCTGAGGTACCTAGAGTAGGCAAATTCATAGAGACAGAAAGTAGGAGAGATGTTACCAGGGGCTGGGGGGAGGGAAGAAGGGGGAGTTACTGTTTAATGGGTACAAAGTTTTTGTTGAGAATGAGGAAAAAGTTTTGAATATAGATAGTGGTGATGGTTATACAACATTGTGAATGTATTTAATACCATGGAATTGTATACTTATGAATTGTTAAAATGATAGATATTGTGTTTATTTTACCACAATACAAAAATTAGATTTAGGATTTATTTATTCTTTCCACTATATTTTTGTCTATTTCACTATTTTTGGCTTTTACTTTTCTTAATCCCTTGATTTTTTGTTGTTCATTTTTAATTTCCTAAGAGGAGTTCTTGATTCCTTTAATTTCAATTTCCTTGAATGCTTTTAAGACTAATTTTCCCTGGAATATAGGTTTAATATACCAAAACATAAGTTTCATTACTTTCTGGATAGTTTTTGGTTTCTATTTTGATTTCTGTATTGATCTAGAGGTTATTTTTATTCTAAGTAGTTAATAGTTTGGGGGTCTTCTATTTATTATTCATTTGTATTCTAAAACATTGATCAGAAGAATGTATCCTACAAAAATCTTCACTTTTTTTAATTTGTCAAGTTTTATTTGTGGCCAAGTACATGATAGATATATATATGTATATGTATGATATAGAAATATACATGATATTGAAATGATATATAAATATATAAATGTTTTATTGACATAAGGTAAAAAAAAGCATATTCTGTATTTGTAGGTTTCAAAGTTCTATACGCATCTATTAAATTGAGCTGGTTGATTTTAATACTCAGAAAAAAAAAAAGTTAGAATTATACAGCATGCTGACATAATCTTACGATCTCTTAATAAACCTTTTAGTAAACAAAAATAAAGAGAACAAGTTGCAAAATAAAAAAACAAAAAAACAAAAAACAAAAAAAGAAAAGTAGTGCTAAGGGGGAAATTTGTAGTTGAAAATACATACATTAAAAATGTAAACAGACCTCAAATCAATACCTAATTTTGCACATTAAGGAATGAGGTAAAGAAGAACAACTAAACCCAAAGCTAACAGAAGAAAGGAAATAATACAGATTAGAGTGGGGGAAAGAAAGCTGAGAATAGAACATAAGAGAGAAAATCAATAAAACCAAATGTGGTTTATTTGAAAATATCAACAAAATGGACAAGCATTTAGTTAGATTGACTAAGGAAAAAGAGGGCTCAAATTACTCAAATCAGAAATGAAACTGGGTAAATTAATACTGATATTACAGAAATAAAAGGGAGTATAATAGCATGCTATGGACAATTGTAAACCAACACATTGGATAGCCAAGTGAAAATGGACAAAGTCCTAGAAACATAGAATCTACCAAACTGAATCAAAGAAACAGAAAATCAGAATTGACCTGTAATAGTAAGGAGGTTGGATAAGTAATTTAAAAATTCTCAACAACAACACAATGCCCAGGACCAGATGGTTTCCCTGTTGAATTATATCAAACATTTAATGAATTAAAACCAATCCTCCTTGAACTCTTCCAAAAAATTGAAGAGGACACTTCCAAACTCACTCTGTGAGGCTGGCATTACCCTGATATCAAATCCAGTCAAAGATATTAGAATGTTTCAACATGTGAATGTCAAACAATGTAATACACCACATTAATAGAATAAAGAGAAAAAAAAAACATGATCATTTCTATTGATGCAGAACATGCATTTGGCAAAACTAAACACCTTTTCAAGATAAAAATCCTCAATAAACTAGGAATAGAAGGAAAATTCCTCAACATGATTAAGGTCATATATGAAAAGCCCAGAGCTAACATTATACTCAATGGTAAAAGACTGAAAGTATTTCCTCTAAGATCAGTAACAAAGTAAGGATGCCCTCTTCAGCCACTTCTATTCAACATATTACTGGAAGTTCTATCCAGAGCAATTAGGCAAGAAAAAGAAATAAAAGCAATCCAACTTGTTTGCAGAAGGCATGATTTATATATAGCAATCCTAAATATTCCACACACAAAAAAGCTGTTAGCACTAATAAATGAATTCAGCAAGTTGCAGGATAAAAAAAAAATCAACACAAAATAATTTTAATGGCATATAATCTGTAAAAATACAGAATCATTTTGCTGTATACTTGAAAATAATATAATATTGTGAATCAACTATATTTCAATTAAAAATTAAGTTACATTTCTATTTACTAATAATGAAAAGTCTTAAAAGGAATTTAAGTAGAAAAAAATTCCACTTACAATAGCATCAAAATGGATAAAATACTTTGGAATAAATTTAACCAAAGAGGCAGAAGACTTGTACACTGGAAACTACAAAACGTTTTTAAAGAGATTAAAGAAGACATAAATAAATGGAAAGACATCTTATAGTCATGGACTGGAAGACTTAATATTGTTAAGATGACAAAACTATCCAAAGTGATCTGTAGGTATAACGCAATCCCTATAAAAATCCCAATGACATTTTGGCAGAAGTAGAAAAATTAATCCTAAAATTCATGTATAATCTCGACACCACAAAAAAAAATCTTGAAAAATAAAATCAAAGTTGGAGAACTCAAAATTCCTGATTTCAAACCTTACTATAAAGTTAGCATAATCAAAACGGTGTGGATATGGCATAAGAATAGACATACAGACTAATGGAATAGAATAGACAGCACCAAAATATTTCCTCTCATATCCAGTCAATTGATTTTTGACAAGGGAGCTAAGATCATTCAATGGGGAAAGAAGAGTCTGTTCCACAAATGGTGCTTGGAAAGTGGATATCCACAAGAAAAAAAAATGAAGTTGGACCCTTACCTAATCCCATGTACAAACATTAACTCAAAATGGATGAAGTAGAAATAGCTAAACATAAGAACTAAAACTAGAATTCTGAGTAGAAAATATAAGGTAAAATCTTTATTACATTGGATTTGGCAAAGAATTTCTAGGCTATGACACCAAACACACAAGCAACAAATGAAAAAATGGAAAAACTGGACTTCATTTAAAAACCTTTGTCACATCAAATGAAACCATCTATCAACACAGTGATAAGGCAACCTGCAGACTGAGAGAAAATATTTGCAAATCATATATCTCATAAGGGGTTAATATCCAAAAAATATAAATGACTCCTAAAATTCAAAATAAAAAAACAAACAGCTTAATCCATAAATGGGCAAATGACTGGAATAGACAATTCTCCTAAGAAGAAAACAAGTGTCCAATAAACTCATGAAAAGTTGCTCAATTTCACTAGTTGTTAGGGGGGGTCCAATTCAAAACTACAATCAGATACCATTTCACACGCTGTAGGATGGCTATTATTAGAAAAAAGAAAACCCAGAAAATAGGAATTTTGGTGAGGATTTGAAAAAATTGGAAAACTTGGGCCTTGCTGGTGGGAATGTAAAATGGGGCAACCACTTTGGAAAACAGTATGGCAGTTCCTCAAGAATTCAAACATAAAATTACCATATGATCCTGCAATTCCACTTTAGGTATACACCCAAAAGAATTGAAAGCAAGGACTCAGATACTTGTACAATGGTGTTCTTAGCAGCAATATTCACAGTAGCCAAAAAGTAGAAACAATCCAAATTTCCATCAACAGATGAATTGATAAACAAAATATGGTATATATATAAAATGGAATATTATTCAGCCTTAAAAAGGAAGGAAATTCCAAGCTCAACATGGATGACCCTTGAAAACATTATCCATAGTGAAATAAGCCAGACACAAAAGGACAAATAGTATACAATTCCACTTATGTGAGGTACCTAGAGTATGCAAATTAATAGGGACTAAAAATAGAAAAGAGGTTACCAGGGCTTGGGAAGGGAGGAATGGGGTTTATTATTTCATGGGTACAGAGTTTGTTTGGGATGATGAAAAAGTTCTGGAAATGGATAGTGGTAATGCTTGCACATCACTGTGAATGTACTTAATGTCACTAAATTGTAGATGGTAAAGCTTGTTACATAAATTTTGCCACAATTAAAAAAGAAAAATACACCTTAAGATTCTGCAAGTTGAATGATTCTCAGTCTTCTTTACATTATCGTAGGATTTCAAAGAATTGTACTTACATAAGACAGAGGTCCAGATCACATTTTGTCCCAGGTAGCCTTTGAAGCAGCTGGATCACACACAGAAAGACCTTGAGAGATACTTGGGTTCATTTACAGAGGCAGCTACAGGAACAGCGATTCAACCAGAAGAAAAGTGCATTTGGCTGACAGAGTTTAATCTCAATGTACCTTGTTTCCCTCTTGGAGTCCTTTATCTTCTAATTATATCTTTCTTTTCCTTCCTGTGCAAGGGGAATGTACTATCTATGTGTCCTTTTCCCTTCCATGACATCAGTATTAACTAAAGTCAATAGAACTCAAGTATAATTCCTCTCTCAACAGGCATTGGTCTGAAAAGCACTACTGGAAGCTTCACTAAGGCCAAAGATCCAGTTTACAGGGGAAGATACATGAGTCAACAAGAATCAAAGACTTGGGATTAAAGTCAAGGTTTGCCTATTATTGGTCAAGTGATCTTAGACCAGACAGTTTCTCTGTTTTGAGCATTGGTTGTTTCATCTGTAAATTGGGCATTATAAGAATAATTACTACCCTACAGTTTCTGTGAGGATTAAATGAGATGATTGTAAAGTGCCTGTCATACTGTAAGCACTCAAAAAATGACATCTTCTATTAGTATAAATTATAATGTAAAGTGACTGGAAAATTATGGAACCATACTTGATGTTTAATATATCTTAGTTTCCCTGCCCCTTTTTCCCCAAATCACTACAGATATCCAGGGGTTCACTGGTACTCCCATAGGTTAGACTTTGTTGCTCTACCAAGCCTCTGTTCAGGGTGAATAACCTTAGAGACAATGCTGAAGACAGAGAAAAGCAGGATTTTTTGACTATGCAATAAGTCACATTTGTTTTAAAAACAGTGATAACTGATGAATCAAAGTTGGTACTATGTATAACCATCACGTAGACCATCTTCAGCTGTCCTTTGAGCCCTAAATGTACTTTATTTCTTCCACTCCTCACATATTTCTTCTTTTCTTTTATGGAGAGAATATATCCTTGTAACCTTATTCCAGATAGATCTGGGATGCAAAGCCTCTGCTAACAGTGAGCAGAAAGAGGCAATTCTCAAAAGCAGTGTTCATACAGGAACCAAATATTAAACCATTATCTGCCACTAAATCAGAAAATGAAGATCATTTTAAGCCAAAATCTCATTATCTCACAACCAAGCAGTGGTAATGAGAAAAGTGGCAAAGAGCCTTGACTAGGAGATCAAACAAAGTTCAGGCTGATGGCCTAGTCAAGAATCATTCTTATAGAAGACTGAGGCTACAGTAGCAGGAGTCCCAGATACAGAGCCTGATGACATGTGTTCTAGTTCTCACTGTGAACCACCAGCTAGGTGACTACGGGTAATTCTTTCCCCTCTTTTTACCTGTTACCTCATTTTTAATAGTTACCAAGGAAATTGTAGTTAGTGACTTCAAAGGGCCTTGCCAGGTCTAAAAGTATGATTCTATGTTTTTGATTTACCCTCAATCAACTTGTCAGGGTGGATAATATAGAATGGCAGAACTGAACTGGAAGGATCCTTGGAGACCATCTACTGTAACAACAACACGTCATAGATCTAATATGAAGCTGAAGAGAGGAAGAGATTGGGCTATGGTCACATAGCCAGTTAATGACCACTCCTGGAAAAAATTTGTTTCCTAACCCCGTACCCAGTGGTTGTCCATTAGCCTGTGCTATCCCTTCTACTGGGCTCTTTTCCTGGACAGATATTTTTGAGTCTTCATTTGACTAGCAGGTCCCAGGCTTAGATTTTTTGTTGTCTTCCAGGTTTTAGTGTGTGCCTCTTCCGTACACTCAACTTTGATATGGACTACTCAATTCAGCAATGACTTCCTGCTGGGTTTGAGGCTGCCAACTGTGAAGAGCCCTATAACCTTCTTTCAATGATGATACAACCGTGATCACTGAACAATTTCCATCCTTAAGGCCTTTACTGGATGCCTGACATAAGAGGCCTGCTACTGAAGATTGGCATAGTGCAGTCAACAGGGCAAGACAATAAAAACCCTTTTGGTCAGAATCAAGTTCCCAAGTGTTTATATACACCTACCATGTGTGAAGTGCTCTAACATGTGCTCTCTTCATTGGAGCCCCATTGCCCAAATTCTACAAATTAGCACTACCAGATAGGTAGTAGCAGCAAGATGGTATCATGCAAAATACCAACATATGTTTACTCTCCGAAAGTATTCATAAGTGTCTATTTTGTGCAAAGCACTCTGTTAAGCAGCATGGGCTAATGCAGAGAAAAATGACACAGAGTCCCTGATTTCAAAGGAGCCCAGAGTCTAGTTATCTCTCTCTCTCTCTTTCTCTTTCTTTTTCTATCCCCACTCTACATTCTCTGGTCTTGCAACTTCTTAAATATGTGGGTTTATAACTTTTCTCAAATTGGGGAAATTGTCAGCCATTATATTTTCAGATTTTTTTTTCATCCCACACTATTTATTGTCTTCTTCTGGGACTCCAATATATAAAGGCTATATTATTTGTTATTGCCCCACAGGTTCCTGAGACACTATCCATTTTATTTTATTTTTTTAATCTATAGTCTCTCTATTGTTCAGTTTGGTTTCTATCTATCTTCATGTTCACTGACTCATTTCTCTGCCATTTACATATTTCTATTGAGTCTATTCAGTGAGGTTTTATTTGGTTATTTTATTTTTTGGTTCAAAATTAGCTTTTATATCTTCTATTTCTTTACTGACACTTTCTATTTTTTCATTTGTTTCAATCATTTTATAATTTATTATTGAAGCATTTTTATGATGGCTGCTTTAGAAATACATGTCAGATAATTCCAACATCTGTTTCATTTCAGATGTTGTGCCTGTTGTCTTTTCTCATTCAATTTGAGATTTTCCTATTGTTCTTTTTTATTTTTTGCATGATGAGTGATTTTCAATTGTGTCATAGACATTCTTTGTATTGTGTTATGAGACTCTGGACCTTCTTTAAAATTCTATTTTAGCAGACCTCTACTGTGCCAGGAGAGGAATGGAATGGAAGTTCCACCTCATTACCACTGACTGGTGATGGGAGTTCAGGCTCCCTACTCAGCTTCCACTGACACCATTCCAAAAGAGAGAGTGGTGAATGCCTTGTTACTACCAAGCAGTGGTGGATATCAAGGTCGCCACTGAGGCCCACTGATGTGAGATTGGGGAAAGGTGTGGGGTTTTCCCATGATGTATCTCTGGAGTAGAGCAGGTATTGTCAAAAAAGATTTCTCTTTTTCCAGGCTACTCCTTTCCAGATCCTTTGGCTAGAGAGAGCAGGCTCTTTCTGGGAATATTTTTTCTGTGCCTGTTGTTATTTTCAGGTTGTAGCATCTCTGGCATCCAGACTGGGATATATAGAAGGCTAAGGAAAACCCGGGGAACTTACCACTATTTCATTCTTTGAGTTCCAAGGTATCTAGCCAGTCCAATTTTTCTTTCCACTAGTCAGAGGTTTTTTTTGTTATTGTTGTTAGTATTATATATGATGTCCAGAGTTTTTAGTTGTACTATGCAGAAGAAATCAGAAGAAATATTTCTACTCTATCTTGCCCAGAACTAGAACTCTAATACTGTGATTTTAACCTTATGTTCTATCCATGGGCTTGTGTGACAGTTGTTTATAAGTCCCTTCCAAAGCTGTGGGCTCTATGATAGCAAGAAATATGCATTTCTCATCTTTGAGATAGTAAGTGAACCGTGGCAACTCTGAAGCATTGTAAAAACCATAAGAGGCGTGTGTGTGTGTGTGTGTGTGTATAGGGGGTATGTGTATGTGGTCTTTGTGTAGAAGAAAATGCTCAACATCTGTTTATGTAATTTATTTGAATGGAAAATACTATATTACGAATATTTGGGAGATTAACAAATCTAGTCTCTGCTTATCTCTTAACTATCCTTTATCATAATCTCACCTCCAGTTATATCTGCAATTCCCCAAACCTGACACCCTCTTTGCTTTTCAAAAAACTTTTGATAGTTCTGTTCCATCACCATACCTTCATCTTTTGTCTGCTAAAATGCCAGTCTCTCATTTTTTCCTTTACTAATAAAATCCCAATATTTAACAATATGTTGAAAGCCATTAATGTTAGGAAATACTGAACCCTCTCTCAAGCTCCAAAGGGTAGTTTTGATTAGTCTGAGACAATAATAGTAATCCTTTCACTCTAGGCAATGATTGGATTAGGAATGGGCACACAGTGCAGTCTGACCAAAGAAATGTGAGGGAAAGTCTACTAGTGTGTGCATGGAGATAGAGGGATTCTGGCAAAACTTCTTCACTCTTAAAAAATAGACACAAAGGAGGGATGTTTTGCCTTGTTGACTTTGGTTGCTATTGTGTGAGACGTGACGCTGGGATTTACTGCAGTCATCTTATGGTTATGGAGGGACAACCTGAGGACAAAAACAAAGACATTGAAGACGTCATCTTTTCTGCTTGTCAGCAGAAAAGTAGAAAGTATCTTGGACACGGATGCCAAATTGTTCAATGAAACGCTGTTTATGAAACCAAAAAACTGGAAAATTTTCTGAAAATCCAGAAAGGGAGAAGAGGAATGGCAGAGTAAGGACCCTCAAAATCTTATCCTCTACAAATACAATGAGAATAATGGCAAAAATTGTTAAGGTAAATTTAAATAAGGTAGCTGTGAAAACCAGCATTCTAGTAGCTACTGAATAGGGGAAACTAAGTTTAGAGTTCCTCATAAAGACACATCCAATCAAATTGTTACTAGTTGGCTTGTCTGGAAGCTCCCTAGAGAATTCCTTTTAGCAGGGCTTTTGTTATTTCACCCTAGTCAAATCTTGCTCAGTGGGAAAAGACATACCCAGGAAATTTGTTGAAAATGATCACTGGTAATTTAACACTACAGCTGTCTGAGGTGGTGAGGCCAGTTTGGGCAATAAAGAGGGTGGGCAAAATACTTAGAAGGAAAATATGAGGAATGAGATATACATAAGGTGATAGAAATATTTCAGTACATTCCTTGGCAGAAATATTTCAGTACATTCCTTGGCATCTATCTAGAAGGCCATGCACATGTGCAGAGCTGTGCACATGCCCAAGAGTGACGTGACAGATCCTCAGTCTCCTAACTCTGGCTGAACCCGAAGCTCTGCCCAAGTAGAAAGTGAAGTCTAAGGTAAAATTTTAAGTGGTCATAGCATTGAAAGCATACCATAGTGTACACACACACACACACACACACACACACACACAGCTGTTCAGCAAAGAGTTGAATGCTTAGTGGTTCAAAGCATGTAAGGAAATCTCTGCTCAATCATTAGTTGACAACTGAGCTAGTTGAGCAGAGACTTCAGTAGACATAAATGATTTATATTTTAGTACCTTTATCATAACTTTCCCCCTACTTTTTGAACAAGAGACCCCACATTTTTATTCTATGAAATTATGTAATTATGGAGCCAGTCCTGGGTAGAAGTGGAGCCAGTCCTGGGTAGAAGTGATGCTATGTCACTCCCAAGATTAGGTTATAAAGGATACTATAGCTCACTGGCTTGCTCTCTCAGATCATCTGCTCTGGTAAAAGCCAGCTACCCTGTCATGAAGACACTCAGATAGCTTGTGGAGAAGCCCATGTGGTGAGGAACTGAGGTCTCCTGCTAACAGCCTGCATGGAACTGAAGCCTGCCAACAACTACATAAGTGAGCTTGGAAGTAGATACTCCAGCTCCAGAAGCCTGCATCCCCATTGACATCTTGATTGCAACCTCATGAGATATCCTGAGCAGGAACTTTAAGCGCTACTGGATTCCTGACCTGTAGAAACTGTAGGATAATAAATGTGTGTTGCCTTAAGCTGCTATGTTTGGAGTCTTCTTTTATGCAGCAGTGGGTAACCAATATAATGTGGGATGTGATTGGGTTTGAGGATTGGTTAATATAAATCGTGTTGATCAAGAATTAAATTTCTATCCTGCCATGTGGTAGAAAGAAAGGGCAAATCCTGTGTAGATAACTCACTGTTGAACAGATTACTTTAATGAATCTTTATATATGCAAAGAATATCTAAATGTAGGTTGGGAGTCCATGCAAGAAAAGCTACATTGTTGGACAAAACAAGTACAAAAAATTGTTTTAAACTGAATTTCTGGGCTGGGTGTGGGGGCAAGGAAAAGATGAAAAAGAAGAGAGAAATAAATTGGATGGAGGATACACCTGAGTTAGTTAACATAATCTAAGGACTTTTTAAGAAGAGGGATGACTAATATTCAATTGAAATGGTCTAACTATGATACAAATCTCCATCATCTTCCCAACCCTTCATCAAAATGTATCACATATTAAAAACTTTGTTTTTTTCTTTTTTGGAAATCAAGAAGAAGGCCAAGTGCCCTAGAGGAAGATAAGAGAATGCTGCAACATGTAGAGTGGCAAAATGGAATTCAGCAGAGTCATGAATCCAGGACAGTAGTGACCATGAGAACTTAAACTCCTCACCAAGACACAGAAGTCTTAAGAAGGGCACTGGATTATATATAGAACATGGAACAGTGATTCAAGCCATTCTAGCTAGATCTTAAGGGCAAGAGGTAAAGCCACAAACTTCCTCTAACCTGTAGATGATGCTAACTAACACTTTGCTGTACACTCAGATATTGATTGATGCTTTTGTTCTCTGGCCTCTTGGTATTTTGTTTGTTTGTTCATTCGTTGGTCAGTATGTGTCTCAGAAGTTGGATCATAGCTATATAGTTGGGTTTTTGTTTGTTTTTTTCTTTTTTGCACAAGGCCCAACAGAGTACTATGTGTGATTAGAATATTAATTAATACTGTTTGATGATATTCTTCTGTTACAGATTATGGAAGTATCCATATACCAATCTTTCTAAGCATTTATTCAACCCCTACTACATACCATATATTTAGAGCTGGCATATTTACCATATTTTTGGCTATAATTTATACTATCTTGTTCTGCTGAAATAAGTATGTATTTTTTCAATGATGAATGATTCAATTATACCTCCTAAGTTTTTGTCTTTGATATGAAATTCTAGCACAGTATGAAGAGTTTTACTAAACTTGCCTTTAAATTTTCACTTGACCCCTCCTAGAGAAATTAACCAAAGATAACCCTCAAATGTAATGCAGTAAAATTTTACTAATTTTTGTTCTACTAATTTGAAATGTGTCTTTTACGTGCCTAAAGAAGAAATTACGAGGGACAGTGAATTATGTATGAACATCACAAATCTGGAAGGGCCAGCAGACATATTGAATAACAGAACCATAATGTACCACAAAGATATCAGCAGTTTGGAGTGATGGTTAATTCTAAAAAAATAAATAATTGCTGAACAACCATCAACAAAAGAATGCTGCACCCTACCGAAAAAGATATCCTACTTCCAAAGACAAAGAAGAAGCCACAAGGAGACGGTAGGAGGGGTGAAATCATGGTAAAATCAAATCCCACACATGCTGGTTGGGTGACCCACAAACTGGAAAATAATTATATTGCAGAGGTTCTCCCACAGGAGTGAAAGTTCTGAGCCCCACATCAGGCTCCCCAGCCTGGGGGTCTGGCAAAGGGAGGAGGTGCCCCCAGAGAATATATTAAATACATACATAAAGATCTTACATGGGCCCCCAAAGTCATCCATACAACCTATGAGAGATGTGAATTACAAGCAGCATATATGAAAAAAATAAGGCTTGGTGGGAGGAGAAGGATTTGTTTAATTGTAAGATAATCCAAGTCAAAATTGATGCAGATACAAAAAATAAAAACCTAGTATGCTATTAAATTGCATTAATAGAATATAGTGTTACAGCTCTGAGATCTGTATTTTAAGAGAGGTAGAGAACCAACTGGAGCATTACATGGTGAATTAGCAATTGGGAAAGTGTTGGAGTTCAGATCTTAGGCACAAGTAATGGTTGATAGAAACAGAACCACTTTAAAAGAATACTCAAGGATACATGCTCTGTATTCTTAGATAGCTGAAGGACTGTCACACATTCACAGAGGTATAGAAGCTAGAATTTGATGGGTGTATAATAGGAAACGTGACTAAGCTTAACTTGCCTAAAGTATAGAGTACACAAAAAGGAATATAGTATTTGAAAATGAGTTGCAAAAGGTCTTTTAGTACCAGATTATGGAGGTCTATAAAAGTCAGGTCAAAGTGTTAGGACCTTAATCATATAGATGGTGAGAATCCATTGGAATTTTTAAATTTTCTTTTCTTTTGACAAGGTAACATATATATGGTAAGAAGTGTAAACAGTAAAAAGAAAATCTATGGAAAATTCTTGACTCCCAAAACTGCTGGTTTCCTTTTCATACTAATACAATAATATATATAATGCCAGCTCTTGTCTAAAATAGAAATGTAAATTGTTGCATACTTTATACTCTTTTATGAAAAATTACTGCTACTACTACTACTACTATTAGTATTATTATGCTCACCTCATCTTGAAGATTGTTCCATATCAGTACGTATAAAATTGCTTCCTTCATTTTCATGGCTGTATGGTATTTTTTGTTATGGATACACCATACTTTATTTAACCAGTGGTAGGGTGCCCTTGAAGGGTTTAGACTATGGATGTGACATGATCGGGCCTGTGTTCTAAGAAGCTTACTCTGGCTGGCAGGATTGGCGCACTGAGAGACGAATAGAAAAACCAATTAAGAGGTTCAATGAGAGAATATATGTGAAAGCAGTTTTCAGCTGTAATGCATATATAACTCTGAGTTATTATGGTTATAACTCATTTCAGAATTAATGAGGGGCTTGAATTCAGGATTTCTGACTCTAAATCCTGGCCTTTTTTCCACATTATATTTGGGCAACTCCACCCATCTTCGCCATTTATACTTGTAGTAATGTTCACAATCAAGTCCCTTAGAGTACTTTACCATTTTCTGAGAGCTTGGTGTTCAGAATTTTTGGCTTCTCCCAGCACCCTTGTGAGGCAGGCTTCAGCCCTGATTTATAACTGTTGAAGTGACAGTTGAATCTGAAAAACAAAATCAGCTCACTGAGGGAGGAAAAAGAACCCCAGAAACTTGAGAAACAGGAACCATCATGGGGCCTAGCAGGAGGATGTGGAAAGCAAAAAAAAAAAAACCTAAATGAGCTTAAAAAGTAATGGTCCAAGTGGTAGCAGGAAAAGAAAAGAAATTTTGTGTCAGGGAATCATGTCCATGTAGTTACTCTTCTGTGTATAGCATCTTGTAGTTTACAAAGGGCCTTCCATTTGAACCTCAAATTCACCCTCAAAAATAGATAACTTTTGGGCTTCCCTAGTGGCGCAGTGGTTGAGAATCTGCCTGCCAATGCAGGGGACACGGGTTCGAGCCCAGGGCTGGGAAGATCCCACATGCCGCGGAGCAGCTAGGCCCGTGAGCCACAACTACTGAGCCTGCGCATCTGGAGCTTGTGCTCTGCAACAAGAGAGGCCGCGACAGTGAGAGACCCGCGCACCGCGATGAAGAGTGGCCCCCGCTCGCCGCAACTAGAGAAAGCCCTCGCACAGAAACGAAGACCCAACACAGCCAAAAAAAAAAAAAATAGATAACCTTTGTTACCCTTCTCAAAACATAATAGAAAAAAGGGATTAAGGGAATGAGGAAAAGGGGCTATATAATATGCCTCTATCATGTTATAGCATCTAAATTAGGGGCTTTACAAGCATAAGCTCTTTGAATTACCCATGTGAGGTAAATACCACATCCTTATTTTACAGAGAAGGAGACTGAAACTCAGTGTGGTTAAAGTGACCTGCCTAAGGTCACACAGTTGATAAGTAGCAGACTGGGAATCTGACCCCCTGATTTTCTGATTCCAGAGCCCCATGCTCTTTCCACCGTACCATATTTTCCTTATCTGAGCACTAACAAAGATATCATAGAATGAGAAAACACATCTAGATTGCTTACAGAAGCTCAAACTCATTCGGTCTTAGAAAAATTAAGATGACAAAGCTACAGGAAAAATGAGAGGTTCAGAAGGCTGACATGGATCACAGGTTGGATTTGACTTTGAACTTGCTATTTTGGAGGGTTGCAGTACGTCGCATTGTTTGGTAGGTAGGCAGCATGACTGAAGGGGACAGGCAGGCCCAACAGCATCATTTGAGAGAAGAAATGCAGAGCGGATTCTACTACACCACTTGAGGGTTGGGGCTGAGACTTCTTCAGCTTCATCCTCTTCTAAGTTCATAATGAAGTGCCTGCTGCATAGTAAGTGCCTAATATGAATTGTTTAAATATGTCAAATACTTGGGTTTAGCTAGAGGGTAGAAGAGTAAGAATTTGAGTATTCTTTTTTTCCCACACATAAACTTTTTCACTAATTGTGTAGAAATCAGACTTTCTCAACATTGTCTCCATTCATATAATCTGTGTAATATTCCCACTTTTCTTGCTCTAGTAAAATCAATTAAACATGTGTGTACCAAGTACTTTGCAACTTGTACTCATTGGTTGTAGAAAAACTGTGTAGCCAGCTTTACCACTCTGAATGCAGAGTCCAGAGCCATAGGAAATCCAGCCAGCTAAAGTGAAGTTTTCAAACCACCCCCAAGTGCATTGGAGGTGCTCTAGGCACAAACCTTGTCAAACTCAAACCACATCAATTTCCCCGTTAGAAAGGGAGGCAATTTTATGTAGGAATGAAGTTGACTGCTTGAACCCAGGCCATGTAAATATTCTAAGTAAGGCAAGTCATGAGGTGTCTGTTTCTCATCTGAGAGAACCAGATAAAACATGGATGGAGACCTGAGGAGCTCCTTAAATGGAGGGCAGGGAAGATTCTGCCTGTCTCAGTTAGGCCCTATCAGGCCATGAGACAGGGGCTCAGTGACCTTCAGAAGGCTCTTCTGAGGGTTTTTTTGTTTGTTTGTTTGTTTTTAATAAATCATTATTGAATGAGCTACCAGGAAATGTGCTAGTCACTGTAGTGGGGGGGGGGGGTAAGGATGGAAAAAATACTATACCTCAGGGAGCTCACACCAGGAAATGCATAATTGAGGGTCAAATTCTAGCTGAGTCTGGGAAGAGGTTAGTCAGGGAGGGCTTAAGGACTTCCAGTAGGAAGCGGTTTTTGAGCTGGGTCTTGAAGGATGAGTTAGTTTATATTTGGGGAAAAAAACTACAAGAAATGGTGGGAGCAGAGTTGCTGAGGTGATAGTGGACATAGTTCACTCCAGATGGTAGTGACTAGGCACAAGTGGCCTGGTGAATAAGGAAAATGGTCAGTTTCAGAAGGTTGGCCATGTTGTAACTGCCCCCTTTGATCAGAGAGTGCCCTTGCTCGAAAGGTGAGATCCTAAGAGAGGCCATGAGGAAGAGAACTCTATTCTCCAAACCAAATGAATATAAACTCTACAGTCATACTAAGAAGCCTAGAAAGGCAGAGACTGTCTGGTCTAGCCTCTCCATTTGGCTGAGGTCCAGAGAGGGAACACAACAACTCTGAAGCAGAGCTAACACTAGAACTCATGTCTCCTGAATACACTTTTCAGGCTTAGAGATCCTATGAATGAACAATGTGTGGGAAGAATAATATTGTTAAGGATTACTTACGGAAATCATCTAGCAGAGTGCTTGGCACTACTTGGTAGCTACTAAGTAGACAGTTGGTTCGGCATAGTTGTTAAGAGCACAGGTCCTAAAGCAAAACTTCTTGAATTTGAATCCTAGCTCTGCCACTTTCTATCTGTGTGACCCTGGGTACTTGCTGTACCTCAGTTTGAGGGTTTTCTTGAAGATTACATTATTTAATATCTGTTAGGTGTTTAGAAAAGTACTTGGCATAAAAATACTATGTAAATATTTGATAAATAGGTACATTCTGTAAGTTCCTTTTCCTTTTTTACTATTGCAACCACTCAGGGGATGAGTTTAGAGGGAAATCACAGAGCAGTTCCTTCTCATCTCTGTTTCCAATGGCTAGAGTACTTTGATGACCTCTCTGCTCCTAAACATAGAAGAATAGAACTTCAGGGTAGTGGTCCTGGAGGGGCCCTTAGGAACCCTTCAAGCTCTCTGATCCAGAGAGGTAAGAGGTAGTATTATATAGGCTTAAGACACTTTCCTTTGTGTTAAAAGGTCCAAGGTTCATATCCCAGCTGTTCTATGTGCTACGTGACCTCCTTGTGCCTTGGTTTCCTTATTTATAAAAGAGGGATAAAAGTATTCCTACTCATAATGTGTTATGAAGATTAAATGATAAAATGCACATAATACAGTGCTTAGCTCATGCCTGCCATATCAGAAGAGCTTGGTAAATTGTAGCTGCTATCATATTTTAATTGATGTTACTCTCAAGGTTATAATAATGACTTGGTCACAGAGATGACTCTCAAACACATGACTTTAAATCCTAGTACTAAGATATTTATCCTGAGGAATACCACACAACACATATCCACAATTCCTCCCTGGTGACTCATTCCCCAGCTGATTGAAGGTTGGAAATGTTTTTCATAGTTTTGAGTTAGATGATTATTGTGATTGTTCAGCTCTGAGAGGATCCAGGATGTGGGGTTCCCAATCTACCTATTAAGCCTCAACCCTCAATAATTTATATTTCCAAAGTGTCATACTGTTTACAAAGTCTCTTCATCTCCATTATCTCATCTGGGTTTGAAAAACTGGGCTGTAGGATGGTCAGAGATAGGTACTCCTATTTTACAAATCAGAAACTGAAGCTCATAGAAGTAAAGTGATTTGACAAGGTCACACAACATTTTAGCAGCAAAGATAACCCTTAAACTCAGATCTTCTGATTCAAGTTCAATGTTCTTTCCCCTACAGGACCCTGCCTAAATCCCCCAGTTTTAAATGAAGGATTAATTTTGGTCCTTAGCCTATCAGGTGGGCCAGGTAATGTGTGTGTGTGTGTATAGGGGAGTGGAGTTTTGTAGAGAGAGAAAGTGAAAACCTGCTCTTGGCTTGGTAGCAAGGAAGGTTTGAACTCTGCTATTCAGACCAGACTCAAACCAGAAAAAGGTTACTTCCTTTTATTTCTATTTTTTTGAAGAGGAGAAGGGTTTGAGGTGAAGCGAGCAGTATGGGATGTGGGATATGTCTCTGCAGACAATAAGATCCAGGCTATGAAATAGCCAAAACTTAAAGCAGCTAAAACTGATTACCCACCCTTGGAGGAGCCTATGGATGGGTGTTTGGGGTCTTGGTGAGGTCTAGTGAAAACATCATCCCCTCTCTCAGCCTTTGCTTCCCCAGCTGTATATTCAGCAGCTTCATATTCTATCCAACTCTACATCATTCTCCCAAAGCTTATTGTACTGGTACTTCAGGCTCAGGTGTCCTTGCCTAGAAAAATGAGGGAGGTGAGTTGGTGTCTCTATGCAATTATGTTGCTTTGGCAGATTACGTGCCAGAGGAAGCCCTTACACAACTTTTAGACAGAGACCTCGAAGCAGGAACAAGTCACATCCTTCTCCTACCTTCTAACTGGCACTCTGTCAACTGAAGCCTGTGTCTAATAGGTCAGGCCAAAAAAGAGTGGGGCATGATTCTTATGGTACAATCAGTCTTATACAAACCAGCTTCTGCTTCCTAGGAGGAGGCTTCTTGGTGGGCTATGGAATCCTGACTTTACAGTTCACTTTGCTTCTGGCCATGGGCATGACTCTAAAGCCCCATGATTAAGAAAGAGCTGTGTGCTGGCTTTTGCCATAAGACAAGCCCAGAATTCAGGAAGTTCCTAGTGTCTTGGGATGGTCATGCAGAACAAAGTCAACCCTACAGGACACACTTGGTGACTCCACAAGAATTAGTGTTGTATAATAAATACACAAGAATAGAGCTCAGCTAGTTTTTAACTATAGCATTAAAGTTTTCCTCATACCTTGGCCATCCTTCTGCTCAGTCTAGACTCTCACTTATAAGCCTGCTAAAGATTTAGTCAAACCAAGGAGAACCAGTCTTTCTGACATCCTCCCTGCAATGATGGATCAAGGGCAGGATCGATCATCACACTGAGCTCAATTAGGAAGGCTTCACTTGTTTTAAATTTCCCAGATTTCTTATTTTTTTGCCAGCTAGGTATGACACTTGTGGATAAATCGCATTGGCCAAAATTACTCACCTACATTATTGGCTTCTATTAAATGATGTGAGATGAGTTCTAATTGGTCATGATTCTGACCTTAAGCCTAGAGTGGTATCACCTGGAGAAGTCTTGAACTATCTCACTTCCCTATCCCAGAACAGAAAACACGTAGTCCATTTTGGGGAGAGGAAGTAGGAGAAGCGTTAAATGTCCACATATCCCAATGCTCTCAGCCCCCATCTTCATTAAAAAAAAAAAAAATGGTCCCAAGAGTGACCAGAAACTAACTTTGTGAAGGGTGCTGGGAGGTAAGAGGTCGTTAGGTGGGAAGGAACAGCAGTTCCCGCATCTGGAACAGTGCCTTCTGGGGAGTTGGCTCTTTCATTTTATTTATTCATCCTAAGCTCTTCGCAACTTAAACCTGGGAGATGCTCAGGTTTTTATCTTGTAGAAAAATAGTTATCTTTTTATCAGGGAAAAGTGGGGGGCTGGTGGTAAGGAAACTTTATCAAAAGAGTAGAATGGACAAATCAAGCACTGGGTATATATTCTTTGGGTTTTTAAGACTAATTCATTTAGGATGACGGAGATGGAAGAGGTTCTTCACATGGAGCTTGTGTATTGCTAGTGTACACCTAATGTGTTCTTGTTAGTCCCTTTGGGCTCTAAGCTTTACCAGCCAATTGGTGGCATACAAGAAGTAACTAAACATTTTGTTCTCACCACTTTTCTGTCCTCCTCTTGAAGATTAGAATCTTTGCTAACACCAGCATTTTGGCCATGCCAAGCTTGAGTAGTGTAACCCAGGACAGGAGAACAGGAAGCTCACATGATTATTCTGAATCATTATGTGCATCAGTCAACTCTCTATTTCAAGTACATAGAATAGTCCCTGACATATATTAGGTGCTCAAGAAATGTTTACTGAGTAAATAAATGCTTAAAGAAATATTTCTTAGTACTGTCTCTGCCAAGGACAAAAGATAAATTTTTTCTCAGAGTAACTCCCCACCTCTTACCTCAACCTTTAATGTGCCAAATTCTTCTCATTTACCTCAAAGAAGAGAAGATTCAGGTATAGGGATGGAGGAAGATTTGGGTGCATCATAATGGAGTTCAACTCAGAATATTTCAGATAGTTAATTAGATCATTTGCAGAGTTCAAATTTCCGGCTGGTGAGAAAAAAGTCAATAATTTCCACTTAATTTTCTCTTTCCTAAAACATCAAGCAGGAGGAATATACTGTCAGAAAAAAAAAGTCCTGAACTTTTGCTTAAATATCCCAAATTCCCCAGATTTCCTGCCCAAAGCTTAATGACACAGACTTGACGTTTGCTCCACTATCTAGCCAAGTCTTGCAGGCATCCAAAGCGTTCTGTAAAGAGTTGATTGCATAAAATGATAAAGTATCAAAGTTGAAAAGGACCTTAGAAATAGCACAGCTCAACTTCTTCCTTTTAATATAGGTAGAGACACTGAGACCCAGAAAGTGGAACATATTGGTCTCGGTGTGCTAACCTCAAGGCTAGTGTTCTTAGCATGACACCACACAATTTTCTGACTTTTCAGTGTTGGTCAATTATACCTAGGACTTGTACCACCACCCCTGTAGGGCTTTAGAATGCAGTTCCCTGGACTGGAAATACCATGTGGACCGGGACAAAAGGGCCTCTGCCACTTTCGAGAACTACAAATTGTAGGTTCATTTTGGCCCAGAATGTGCTGCCGGTGTGCTCCAGCAAAGGCCAGAAATGTTATTCCCTGTTTCCTTCCCCCACTAAGTTGTGCCAGGAGTGCTGGAGCATATTTGCACAGCATCCTCTCCCATGCATTTTGTTGGAACAGAGGTTGCAGGACAAATACATGTTAGCAAAGTTATGCAGAGTATCTAGGGCTCATAGATTCTGGACTGAGAAGAAATGAGACCAGGCTGAAAAGAAACCAGGCTGTGGGGAAAAGTAATTGTAATTACAGATGAGGGAAAAAAAAAAAAAAAGCCTTAGAGCATTTAATAAGAGCACATGGCTTCCAGGATCTACATTTCTAATCTTGGTTTTGTCTGTGTTGGCTGTCCCTAGTCAAGTCACTTAACCTCTCTGACCTTGGTTTTCTCATCTGTAAATGATGGTAGTTAGATCAGATTCAACTATTTTAATGGAACTATGAAAGTTGCTTGATAGTAATAGTATTATGCAAAAGGTCTTTGTGATCAGACCGACCTGTGCTTTTTTGATCACTTACATCAAATAATTACAGTAGAAGATATCACTGCTTTTTTTTCCAGATAAATGTAGGAAAGAAAAGTATCGAATGGTTAAAGAGTGATTATAGGCTTCCTTTAAACATAAATAAAGTCTGAAGCAGTGGTATTCAAACACACTGGTCTTCAGATTGACTGACCAGAATCACCAAGTAAGTGTTTTTAAAAAATCCAGGACCTGAGGTTCAGAAGTAAAGAGTGGGGGAAGTATGAGTTAGGAAGGATATATGTAGTTTTTTAGTCTCAATTCAAGTATCGTCTTTTTTTTAGTTCTTTTAAGTATAATTGGCATACAATAATACATTAGTTTCAGGTATACAACATAGTGATTCCATATTTGTGGTCATTGTGAAACGTTCATCACAATAAATCTAATTACCATCAGGTGACTTACAAAGTTAATAAAATATTATTAACTATATTCCCCATGTTATGCATTGCATACTTTGCCTTATTTATTTTTTCTTATTTAAAAAATTTAATTGAAGTATAGTTCATTTACGATGTTGTGTTAATTTATGCTGTAGAGCAAAGTGGTTCAGTTATACATATATATATTCTTTTTCATCTTCATTTCCATTATGGATTATCACAGGATAATGAATATAGTTCCCTGTACTATATGGTAGGACCTTAGTTTGCATCTGCTAGTCACAGAACCCTATTCCTTCCCTCCCCCACCCACCTTCCCCTTTGGCAACCAGAAGTCTGTTCTCTATATATGTGAGTCTGTTTCTCTTTCATAGATATGTTTATTTCTGTCATATTTAGATTCCATGTATAAGTGATATCATATGGTATTTGTCTTTCACTTTTTAAAAAATTTTATTATAGTTGATTTACACTGTTGTGTTAGTTTCAAGTGTACAGCAAAGTGATTCAGTTACATATATATATACCTAGTCTTTTTCAAATTCTTTTCCCAGTTAGGTTATTACAGAATATTGATCAGAGTTCCCTGTGCTATACAGTAGCTCCTTGTTCATTATCTGTTTTAAATACAGTAGTATGTATATGTCAATCCCAATCTCCCAATTTATTCCCCCCCACACCTTTCTCCTTCAGTAGCCATAAGTTTGTTTTCTATGTCTGTGAGTGTGTTTCTGTTTTGTAAATAAGTTCATTGGTACCATTATTTAGATTCCACATCTAAGCAATATCATATGATATTTGTCTTTGTCTGATTTACCTCACTTAGTATGATAATCTCTAGGTCCATCCATGTTGCTGAAAATGACAATATTTCATTCTTTTTGATGGCTGAGTAATATTCCATTGTATATATGTACCACATCTTCTTTATTCATTCCTCTGTGAATGGACATTTAGGTTGCTTCCATGTCTTGGTTATTGTAAACAGCGCTGCAATGAATATTGGGGTGCATGTATCCTTTTGAATTATGGTTTTCTCTGGATATATGCTCAAGAGTGGAATTTCTGGATCATGTGGTAACTCTATTTTTAGTTTTTTAAGGAACCTCCATACTGTTCTCCATAGTGGCTGTACCAATTTACATTCCCACCAACAGTGTAAGAGGGTTCCTTTTTCTCCACAACCTCTCCAGGATTTATTGTTTGTAGACTCCTTGATGATGGCCATTCTGACTGGTGTGAGGTGATATCTCATTGTAGTTTGGATTTGTATTTCTCTAATAATTAGCAATGTTGAGCATCTTTTCATATACCTCTTGGCCATTTGTATGTCTTCTTTGGAGAAATGTCTATTTAGTTCTGCCGACTTTTTGATTGGATTTTTTGTTTTTTTCATATTGAGCTGCATGAGCTGTTTGTAATTTCTGGAGATTAATCCCTTGTTGGTCCCGTCATTTGCAAATATTTTCTCCCGTTCTGTGGGTTGTCTTTTATTTTGTTTATGGTTTCTTTGCTGTGCAAAAGTTTTTGAGTTTAATTAGGTCCCATTTGTTTACTATTGTTTTTATTTCCATTATTCCAGAAGACAGATCAATAAAGATATTGCTGCGATTTATGTCAAAGAGTGTTCTGCCTATGATTTCCTATAGGAGTTCTGTAGTATCCAGGCTTATGTTTAGGTCTTTAATCAATTTTGAGTTTATTTTTGTGTATGGTGTTAGAGAATGTTCTAATTTCATTCTTTTACATAAACATATATGTTTTTAATCTTTTGCTCCTGCCACTCTCTGTCATCACAATCTTATTCTAGGCCAACCCTTATCTGCTTTCTGACAATTTAGGTTAGGCTTCATCTTCTAGAGTTTTGTTATATATGTAGAATCACAGTGTGTATTCTTTTTGTCTGGCTTCTTTCACTCTAAATAATTGTCTTGAGATTCATCAGTGTTGTAGTGTTCAACAATTACTTGGAATCTTTGCACTTCCTGGACTTGGGTGACTGTTTCCTTTCTCATGTTATGAAATTTTTCAGCTATTATATCTTCAAATATTTTCTCAGGCCCTTTCTCTCTCTCTTCTCCTTCTGGGACCCCTATAATATGAATGTTGTTGCATTTAATGTTGTCCCAGAGGTCTCTTAGACTATCCTTATTTCTTTTCATTCTTTTTTCCTTATTTAGTTTTGTGGCAGTGATTTCCACCATTCTGTCTTCTAGCTCACTTATCCATTCTTCTGCCTCATTTATTCTGCTATTGATTCCTTCTAGTGTTTTTTTCATTTCAATTATTGTATAGATCATCTCTGTTTGTTCTTTAGATCTTCCAGCTCTTTGTTAAACATTTCTTGTAACCTCTCGATCTGTGCTTCCATTCTTTTTCCGAGATCTTGGATCATCTTTACTATCATTACTCTGAATTATTTTTCAGGTAGATTGCCTATCTCCACTTTACTTAGTTGGTCTTCTGGAGTTTTATCTTGTTCCTTCAACTTGGACATATTCCTCTGTCTTCTCATTTTGTCTAAATTTCTGTGTTTGTGGTGTCCATTCCACAGCTTGCAGGTTTGTAATTCTTCTTGCTTTGCTGTCTGCCCCCTGGTGGATAAGGCTGTCTAAGAGGCTTGTGATGGCTTCATGGTAGGAGGTACTGGTTCCTGCCCACTGATGGGTGGAGCTGGGTCTTGTCCCTCTGGTGGGCAGGGCCATGTCAAGGGGTTTGTTTAGTGGGCAGCAGTATGCTCAGGAAGACTTTAAGTAGCCTGTCTACTGATGGGTGGGGCTGTGTTCCCACCTTGTTGGTTGTTTGGCCTGAGGCATCCCAGCACTGGAGCCTACAGGCCATTGGGTAGGCCAGGTCTTGGTGAGAAAATGGCACCCTCCAGGAAGGCTCACACCAATAAGTATTCCCCAGAACTACAGCCACCAGTGTCTTTGTCTCTGTGGTGAATCACAGCCAACCCTTGCCTGTGCAGGAGACCCTCCAATAACAGCAGTAGGTCTGGTCCGGGCTTTTATGGGGTCACTGATTTTTTCCCTGGGTCTGGTGCACATGAGAACTTGTGTGCGCCCTCCAAGAGTGGATTTTCTGTTTCCCCAGTCCCATGGAATTCCTGTGATTACACCCCACTGGCCTTCAAAGCCAGATTCTCTGGGGGTACCTCCTCCCTTTGCCAGACCCCCAGGCTGGGGAGCCTGATGTGGGGCTCAGAACTTTCACTCCTGTGGGAGAACCTCTGCAATATAATTATTTTCCAGTTTGTGGGTCACCCAACCAGCAGGTGTGGGATTTGATTTTATCATGATTTCACCCCTCTTACAGTCTCCTTGTGGCTTCTTCTTTGTCTTTGGATGTAGGATATCCTTTTCGGTAGGGTGCAGCATTCTTTTGTTGATGGTTGTTCAGCAATTATTTGTGATTTTGGTGTTTTCATGAGAGGGGGGTGAGCTCACGTTCTTCTACTCTGCCATCATGTCTCTGCTTCCCATACTCATCTTTGTATATTCTGAGAACTAGAAGCAAGTCACTCAGGGTCACATTGGCTTTTGA
Organism: Balaenoptera physalus; assembly: GCF_965194825.1. Taxonomy (NCBI): domain Eukaryota; kingdom Metazoa; phylum Chordata; class Mammalia; order Artiodactyla; family Balaenopteridae; genus Balaenoptera; species Balaenoptera physalus. Next base: position 57,442,954 of record NC_138903.1, on the reverse strand, counting down.
CCCAGGCTTGAGTGGCCATGGCACAATGAGCCATGTGCAGGTCTCTTTCCTCAGCATAATATGTCTTTCCCTTTCTGACTTACTTTGCTTAGAATGATAATCTCTAAGTCCATCCATGTTTCTACAAATGGCATTATTTCATTCTTTTATATGGCAGAGTAATATACCATTGTATATATATATACCACATCTTCTTTATCCACTCATCTGTCAATGGACATTTACATTTTTTTCATGTCTTGGCTGTTGTAAATAGTGATGCTATGAACATAGGTGTGTGTGTATCTTTTCAAATTATAGTTTTGTCTGGATATATGTTCAGGAGTGGGATTGCTGGAACATATGACAACTCTATTTTTAGTTTTTTGAGGAACCTCCATACTGTTTTCCATAGTGGCTGCACCAATTCACATTCCCACCAACAGTGTATGAGGGTTTCCTTTTCTCCACACCCCCTCCAGCAGTGACTTATTTATTTTAAAACTGTAAGTTTGTATTGCTTTATCCCTTTCATCTATTTCATCCCCACCTAATGTCACTCCCCTCTGGCAACCACCAATCTATTCTTTGTATCTGTGAGTCTGGATTTTGGGTTTTTTGTTTGTTTGTTTTGTTTTTTAGATTTCACATATAAGTGAAGGATGCAGTGTTTGCTTTTCTCTGTCTGACTTATTTCACTTAACATAATACCCTCCAAATCCAGCCATGTTCTTGCAGAAGGCAAGATTTCTGTGACTGCATAGTATTCCACTGTATGTATGTGTATGTATACATCATAACTTCTTTATCCATTTTCAGACACTTATCTTGTTTCCATATCTTGACTATTGTGGATTATAAATTGGAATTTTGATAAGGATTGCGTTGAATCTATAGCTTTCTTTGGGTAGTATGGATATTTTAGCAATATTAATTCTTCTAATCCATGGGCACAGAATATCTTTCCATTTATTTGTGTCGTCTTCAATTTTTTTCATCAATGTCTTATAGTTTTCAGCGTACTGGTGTTACATCTCCATGGTAAAATTTATTCCTATGTATTTTTCTTTTTGATGTGATTGTAAATGGTATTGTTTTCTTGATTTCTCTTTCTGATACTTTGGAAGTGGTGTATAGATATGCAACAGATTTTAGTATATTAATTTTGTATCCTAAAATTTTACTGAATTTATTTATTTGTTCTAACAGTTCTTTGGTGGGGTCTTTATGGTATTCTCTATATTGTATCATGTCATCTGCAAATTGTGATAGTTTTAATTCTTCCTTTCCAATTAAGATGCCTATTATTTCTTTTCCTTGCCTAATTGCTGTGGCTAGAACTTCCAATACTATATTGAATAAAAGTGGGCATGGGGGAATCCTTGTTCTTTTCCTGATCTTAGAGGAAAAGTTTTCAGCTTTGCACCATTGAGTATGATATTAGATGTAGCTTTGCCATATGTGGCCTTTATTATGTTGAGGTATGTTCCCTCTATACCCTCTTTCTGAGAGTTTTTATCATAATTGGACGTTATGTCAAATACTTTTTTTCTGCCCCTGTTGAGATGATCATATGATTTTTACCTTTCATTTTGTTAATTTGGTTTATGACATTGATTGATTTGCTGATCTTTGCATGCCTGAGATAAATCCTACTTGATCATAGGTTATGATTCTTTTAATATGTTGTTAAATTTGGTTTCCTAATATTTTTTTTTTTTTTTTTTTTTGGTTTCCTAATATTTTGTGGAGAATTTTTGCATCTATGTTCATGAGGGGTATTGGCCTATAATTTTCTTTTTTTGTGTGGTGTTCTTGTCTGGTTTTGGTATCAGGGTTATGCAGCCTCATAAAGGAAATTTGCAAGTTTTACTTCCTCTTCAATTTTTTTGGAAGAGTTTTAGAAGGATAGGCATTAAATCTTCTTTGAATGTTTGGTAGAATTCACCAGTGAAGCTGTGTGGTCCTGGACTTTTGTTTGTTGGAAGGTTTATTTATTATTGATTCAATCTCATTATTAGCAATTGGTCTATTCAGATTTTCTATTTTTTATGATTCTTGGAAGATTATAAATTTCTGGGAATTTATCCACTGCTATTAGGTTGTCCAATTTGTTGGTGTATAGTTGTTCATAGTAGTCTTTTATGATCTTTGTATTTCTGTGGTATCAGTTGTAACTTCTCTTTCATTTTTTGTTTTATTTATTTGAGCCCTTTCTCTGTTTTTCTTGGTGAGTCTAGCTAAAGGTTTAGAACTTTTGTTCATCTTTTCAAAGAACCAGTTCTTAGTGTCATTGACATTTTCTGTTGTCTTTTTAGTCTCTATTTCATTTATTTCTGTTCTGATCTTTATTATTTCCTTCCTTCTATTAATTTTAGTCTTTATTTATTCTTCTTTTTCTATTTTCATTAGGTGTAAAGATAAATTAGTTATTGAGATTTCTCTTGTTTCTAGAGGTAGGCCTGTATTGCTATGATCTTTCCTGTTAGAACTGTATTTGCTGCATCTCATAGATTTTGGTATGTCATACTTCTGTTTTCATTTGTCTCTAGGTATATTTTGATTTCTTCTATGATCCAGTAACTGTTTTTGCTGTGTCCCATAGATTTTGGATCATTGTGTATTCATTTTCATTTATCTCCAGGTATTTTTTATTTCCTCTGTGACTTATTCAATAATTCATTGGTTGCTTAGTAGTGTATTGTTTAGCCTTCATGTGTTTGTGCTTTTTGCAGTCTTTTTCTTGTATCTGATTTCTAGTCTCATAGCTTTATTGTTGGAAAGGATGCTTGATGTGATTTCAATTTTTTAAATTATACTGAGGGCTTGTTTAGTGGACTACTTTGTGATCTATCCTGGAGAACGTTTCATGTGCTCTTGAAAATAATGTGTACATTGCTGCTTTTGGATTGAATGTTCTATATATATCTACGAAGTTCAGCTGGTCTAATGTTTCATATAAAGCCTGTGTTTCTTTATTGATTTTCTGTCTGGATGATCTATGCTTCTATTTTTGGTGCATATATATTTTAAATTGTTCTATCTTCTTCTTGGATTGATCCCTTTATCACTATTCTTTGCCCTTTGCCTCTTATAACAGTCTTTATTTTGAAGTCTACTTTTTCTGATATAAGTATTGCTACCCCAGCTTTCATCTGATTTCCATTTGCATGGAATACTTTTTCTATCCCTCACTTTCAGTCTGTGTTTGTCTTTAGATCTGAAGTCAGTCTCTTGTAGGCAGCCTGTGTATGGGCCTTGTTTTTGTATTCATTCAGCCACTCTGGCTTTTGATTGGAGCATTTAGTCTATTTATTCTTAAAGTAATTATTGATATGTATGTTCTTATCGTCATTTTGTTAATTGTTTTGGAGTTGTTTTTGTGGGTCTTTCCTCCCCCTTTCTTCCTTTGTTCTCTTCTCCTGTGATTGATGACTATCTTTAGTATTGTATTTGGATTCCTTTTTCATTTTTGTGTGTGTATCTATTATACATTCTTGGATTGAGGTTTATAAATTATATATATACTATATATATATATATACACACTAATATATATACACTAATATATATACACTAATATATATACACACACATACAATTGTTTTATGTGGCTGATGTCTTAATTACAAATGCATTTTAACAACCCTGCATTTGTACTCTCCTACCCTCATGATTACTGCTTTTGATATCATATTTTACATCTAATTGTTTTTTGTATCCCTTAACTGTTTATTGTGGATATAGATGATTTTACTACTTTAATTTTTAACCTTCTTATTAGCTTTGGGCATGGATGATTTCCTACATTTATTATAGTTTGTCATTATTGATGAAATTTTTTCCTTCCATGATTTTCGTATTTCTTGTTACGTCCTTTTCTTTTCTTTTCTTTTCTCTTAGAGAAATTCCTTTAATATTTCTTGTAAAGCTGGTTTGGTGGTGCTGAACACTTTTGCTTGTCTCTTTTGATCTCTCTCTCAAATCTGAATAAGAGCCTTGTTAGGTAGAGTATTCTTGGTTGTACGTTTTTCTCTTTTATCACTTTAAATATCTGGTGTCGCTCCCTTCTGGCCTGTAGAGTTTCTGCTGAGAAGTCGGCTGATAGCCTTATCAGAGTTTCCTTGTACATAATATGTTGCTTTTCCCTCGCTGCTTTTAATATTCTCTCTTTATCTTTAATTTTTGCCATTTTAATTACAATGTATCTCAATATGTTCCTTTTTGAGTTAATCCTGTATGGGACTCTCTGTGCTTCCTGGACTCTGATGTCTGTTTCCTTTCCCAGGTTAGGGAAGTTTACAGCTATTATGTTTTCAATTATTTTCTCAGCCCCTTTCTCTCTCTCTTCTTCTGAAACCCCAATAATGCAAATATTAGTGTGCTTGATGTTATCCCAGAGATTTCTTAAAGTGTTCTCATTTCTTTACAATCTTTTTATTTTTTTGCTCAGCATCAGTGATTTCTGCTAGTCTGTCTTCTCATTCACTGATCCATTCCTCTGTATCATTTATTTTACTGTTGATTCCTTCTAGTGTATTTTTTATTTCAGTTATTGTATTCTTCATCTCTGTTTGGTTGTCCTTTAAGTTTTCTAACTCTTTGTTAAAAACTTCTCACTCTGTGCATCCATTCTTCTCCCTAGTTCTTTGATCATCTTTACAATCACTACTTGAACTCTTTCTTGGGAAGACTGTCTATATCCATTTCACTTAGTTCTTCTTCCGGGGTTTTATCTTGTTCCTTTGTTTGGAACATGTTCCTCTGTCTCCTCATTTTGCCTAACTTGCCATTTTTATTTTTGTGAATCTGGTAGGTTGGTTATATTTTCTGACATTGAAGAAGTGGTCTTTTTAAAAAGATGTCCTATATTTCCCAGCAGCACACTCCCCTCTCATCACCAGAGCTGTATGCTCCAAGAGTGCCCAATATGTGGGTCCTTCTGTTGCGGCAGGCTGACTATATGGGCAGTCTGATAGACTTGGTTGGCCTCCGGTCCATTTGGTTGCCAAGTTGCCTTGTGTGGAGGCTGCCAGCCACTTGTTGGTGTGACTGGGCCATGAGGCATCTCACTGTAGAACCATGGGTAGCCCTTGGGCTAGTGCCAGTTTACTGGTGGGCAGAGTCTGGTTTCAGGAGACCCCAGAGCTGTGACCTTTCCATTCGTGGGTGAAGCCAAGTCCTAAGGCTAGTGTCAACCTACTGGCTGGCAGAGCCACCTCCTGGGGTCCAGTTGCAGTGCCCAGGGATCCCAAAGCTGATTTTGGAATGCTGGAGGGTGGAGCTAGTTCCTGACACCATTGGCTACTGGGCTCAGGGTCTCTTGGAGCTTTTATTGGCTTGCTAGTGGATGGTGCCTGGACCCCACCAGTCCCAGGGCAGAATCAGGCCTGCTAGTGTGTGGGCTGGTCCACGGACCACAGGACTGTGGTTTTCTTGTGGCTGGTATCTGCCTGCTGGTGGGTGGAGATGGGCCCGAGGCTACAGCAGGATTGCTGGTTGGTACTGGTACCCTGGGGATTCTGGGACTAGTGTCTACCCACTGGTGGGTTAAGCTGTGCCCTGAGGGTCTCTGGTTAGAGGGCCCTGGGGGCCTCTTGTCTAGTACCTGTGCACTGGTCTGTGGGGCCAGGTCCTGAGCCCTCTTGTAGGAAGGGCCATGTCCAGAGGCCACTCTTTGGTCAGAGGGTCTTAAGGCAGCCTGTCTGCTGGTGGGTTGGTATGTGTCTGAGCCCAGTTAGTTGCTTGGCCTGAAACATCCTAGCACTGGTGCCTACAGAGGGCTAATCAAGGCAGGGCTGGGTCCTGGGTGTAATAAGCTAGAAGGAAGATTCCAAAATGGTACATGCCAGAATCAGTGTCCATGTGGTAAAAGGAGTTTTCAAAAATGGCTGCTGGCAGTGTCTATGTCCCCAGGATGAGCTGAAGTTGTCTCCTGTCTTCCTGGGAGATTCTCCAGGATCAACAGTACGTCTGACCCAGTCTCCTGTCAAATTACTGCTTCTGCCCTGGGTTCTGGCGTGTATGAGATTTTGTGTGTGCCTTTTAAGAGTGAAGTCTCTATTACCCCTGGCCCTCTGGGACTCCCAATAATAAGCCCTACTGGTCTACAAAGTCAAATGCTCTCGGGGCTTGTCTTCCTATTGCAGGATCCTCAGGCTCAGACTTCTCAGTCCTTTGTGAGAATCTCTGCAGTTATAATTGTTCTCCCATTTATGAATTGCTCACCTGGGGGTATTGGATTTAACTACATCTGTCATGACTCCACCCCTCCTAACTGTCTCATTGTGGTTCCTTCTTTATATCTTTAGTTGTAGATCTTTACTGGTAGGTTCTGATCTTTTTAATCAATGGTTGTTGTGCAAATGGCTGTGATGTTGGTGTGCTTGTGAGAAGAGATGAGCTCTGGGGTCTTTCTACTTGTCCATCTTGTGCAATCCTCAAGATCATTATTGCCTTTTTGTTCATTGTTTTTCTGGCTGCTTCTGTAGTTTTCCTCTGTCTCTTTCTCATTCTCTTTCCCTCTTCCCTTGTAGTTTGATGATTTCCTTACTGTTATGTTTAGATTCCTTTCTTGTTCTTTTTTGTGTATTTTTCCATAAGTTTTTGGTTTGTTGTTCTATGTATATAACTGTCTATTTTAAATTAATAGCAACTTAAATTTGAATACATTTCCCAAATCTACATTTTACTCCCCCACCTCACATTTTATGTTTTGATATCACTTTTTACATCTTTTTATTTTAGGTATCCCTTAACTACTTATTTTAGTTTTAGTTAATTAGACTATTTTTTTCTCTTGATGATCTTAGTAGCTTTTTAAGTGATAAGTCCACTACTTTTACTATATATTTACCTTTTCCAGTGAGATTTTTACTTTCATATGTTTTCTTGTTATTAACTAGTCTCTTTTCTTTTCAGCTTAAAAAATATGTTTAATATTTCTTGTAAGGCTGGGTTAGTAGTGATGAACTCCTTTAACTTTTGATTGTCTGGAAAAATCTTTATCTTTCTCTGAAGTGTGAATGATAACCTTGCTGGGTAGAGTATTCTCAGAAGTTTTTCCCTTTCAGCACTTTGAATATGTCATGCCCTAACCCACAAAGTTTCTGCTGAGAAATCTGCTGATAACCTTATGGGTTTTCTCTTGTACATAACAATTTGTTTTTCTCTGGGTGCTTTTAAATTCTCTCTTTATTGTTAACTTTTGACATTTTAATTATAATATGTCTTGGTGTGGCTCATTTTGGGTTTATCTTATTTGGGACTCTCTGAACTTCCTGGACCTGGATGTCTGTTTCCTTCCCTGGGCTAGGGAAGTTTACAGCTATTATGTTTCAGTTTTTGCTCCTTTCTTTCGCTCTTGTCCTTCTGGAACCCCTATAATGTAAAGGTTATTCCACTTGATATTGTCCCAAAGGTCTTTTAAGTTCCCTTCATTTTTTTAATAATTAATTTTTCTTATCTATTACTAAAAATTTTTTTTAAATAATTAGTTTTTCCTTTTGCTGCTTTGTCTGGGTGAGTTCCATTGCTTTATCTTCTGGTTACTGATCCATTCTTCTATTTCATCCAGTCTGCTATTGAACCTGTCTAGTGTATATTTCAATGCAGTTATTATATTCTTCAGCTCTGTGACTTCTTTTTGGTACTTTCTTATGTTTTCTATCTCTTTGTTGAAGTTCTCAGTGTGTTCATCCACTCTTCTTCTGAGCTCAGTGAGTGTCTTTAAGATCATTACTTTGAATTCCTTCTCAGTTATGTTGTTTATCTCCATATTATTAAAGTCTTTTCCTGAGGACTTGTCTTGTTCTCTTTTAGGAACATATTTCTCTGTTTCCTCATTTTGATTGACTATTTTCATTTCTATGTATTAGGTGAAATGGCTACCTCTTTTAGCTTTGTAAGAATGATCATATTTCAGTGTTGATCCTTCTCATTCTACTTTGCCCTAGCTCTTGGTTGTATCTTGAAACCTTGTGATTGTCTAAACTGCCTGGCTGATTTTTGTTTAGGGTGTGCCAAGACCTGTAATTATTCCAAAGGGAGGAATCTCATTTATCACATAGTTTCAGGTTGATTGGAAGCCAGAGACTAATGTAGCAGCTTTTAAAGTATGCAAATATATACAGTGCTGTGGGGCTGTAATTGTAATCCCTGCTGGCCTCCAGACAAGGAGATCTGAAAGTCTCCTCTGGGTGATAATTGCAAAAACTGGGGCCCCAAGTGAATGTATAAGCTCCTTTCTGGGAAGTCTTGTCGAGCTCTAGTGAGGCCAAGGGAGTGCACAAGGATGGTTTCTCACTGTTTATATACCCCAGGAGTATCTCCTTAGCCTCTAGATATGGGGGAAACCTAAAGCCTTTCCCTCAGGCTGAAACTCCAGGGTAAGTAAATAGGCCTTTTTCATGGAAAGGCTGAGGTTGTGTTTTAGTTTGCTGTCTGTGCAGTGCCTTGGGGGGTGGTGGCCTGCCAATAACTGTCTCTCCATTTGTTACAGTCCTGTGGAGCTCAGGAATGCCAACAGCCTTTACCACCAGAGTCAGGCAATAAGAGATATCTCCTGTGTGGATTGCGTTCTTCCACTGTGTTTAGCAAGGAGGTTGGAGAGTGTATGGGGCAGGGTATTCTCACTGGCTTCAGAAAAGCATCAGGAAAGTGTCTTGACTGTTAATGTGCACCAACTTTAGCCTAAGAGTGGTAGAATGCCCCAACTGCTCACACTCCCCCACCCCAGCCATGAGGTGGGGGAGTATTATAATCACCCATACTCACAGACATTTTTTAGGGAGCCAGAGAATGCCAAAAAGGAGACCCTTTTTGTTTACATGATTTATCCAGGGAGTTGGGGAGTGCCGCAACCACCCACTGCTATGTGGTCAGCAAAGCAGTGGGATAATGCCATGACTGCTTGCCCCTGCCTGTTTTAACAAGACAATGGGAGGGTACCACATCCAAGCTTGCCTGCCTGTATTATCAGGCTAAGTGGAAAGTGCAAATTCCTCTGCCAGTGCCTCTGTCTCCAGGGAGAGTTTCAACTGTCCCCCACCCCTCTAGCTGATACCTTTAGATTAGCAAATGAATCCCCTTCACATATAGTCTAGGCACTTTTCAAACAGCTGGTATTTTGCTGGGTCTTAGGGCCAGTGAGACCACAACTGAGCCGTTTAAGAGGGGAATCTAAATTTTCTATAGCATTTTGGGACACTTGGATATCAGCCCTGCTGGTTTTCTAAGCCAGGCATCTTGGAGGCTTTTGCCTGTGGTGCAGATCCCAGGGCTTGGAGTACCTGATGTGGGGCACCAAATCCTTTGCTCCTCCAGGAGAAATGCCTGTCTGGTGAGATCCCTCCCTATTGTGTGTCACTGCACTAGGGGTAGGTTGTTTTGTAAGACCATTTCTCTGCCTCTCCTATCCATCTTGATGTGATCCTTTTGTCCTTTGCTGTGGAGAGCAGTTCATTTAGTTTACAGATCTTTGTCAAGGGAAGTGATCCATATGTAGCTTTAGCTTTAGTTTGTCCATGGGAGGAAGTGAGTTCACAATCTTCCTATGATTCCATCTTAGACTTCTTCCCAGGAAATCTGATTTCTTTTTGTAATTTTATTTTTTAATTTATTTATTTTTATTGAAGTATAGTTGAAATATAATATTATATTAGTTTCAAGTGTACTTCATAGTGATTTGATTTTTTTATAGATTATAATCCATATAAAGTTTAAAAAATATTGACTATATTCCCTGTGATGTACATTACTTTCTTGTATCTTTTTTTTTAACATCTTTATTGGAGTATAATTGCTTTACAATGGTGTGTTAGTTTCTGCTTTATAACAAAGTGAATCATCTATACATATACATATATCCCCATATCTCCTCCCTCTTGTGTCTCCTTCCCACCCTCCCTATCCCACCCCTCTAGGTGGTCACAAAACACCGAGCTGATCTCCCTGTGCTATGCGGCTGCTTCCCGCTAGCTATCTATTTTACATTTGATAGTATATATAAGTCCATGCCACTAGAACTAAAGAGTAAACAAACAATGATGAACAACACAATAAATAAAATTAAAAATTCTCTAGAAGGAATCAATTGTATCTTATTTTATTCCAAGTAGTTTGTACCTCTTAATCCCCCTCCCCTGTCTTGCCCTTCCCCCCACCCCTCTCCCACTGGTAATCACTAGTTTTTTCTCTGTATCTGAAAGTCTGTTTCTGTTTCATTATATTCATTCATTTGTTTTAATTTTAGATTCTACCTATAAGGGAAAACATACAGTATTTGTCTTTCTCTGTCTGATTTACTGCACTTAGCATAATAAACTTCAGGTCCATCCATGTTGTTGCAAATTGCATATCTTTCACATCTTGGCTATTGTAAATAATGTTGCTATGAACATTAGGGTGCATGTATCTTTTCTAATTAATTTTCATTTTCTTCAGTTGCATACCCAGAAGTGGGATTACTGGATCATGTGGTAGTTCTATTTTTAATTTTTGAGGAAACTCGGTGCTGTTTTCCTTAGTGACTGTACCAAATTACATTCCTACCAGCAGTGCACTAGGATTCCCTTTTCTCCACATCCTCTCTAACACTTGTTATTTCTCATCTTTTTGACAATAACCATTCTGACAGATGTGAGGTGACATCTTGTGGTTTTGATTTGCATTTCCCTGATGATATGTTGAGCAAATTTTCATGTGTCTTTTAGCCATCTGTATGCTTTGGAAAAATATCTATTCAGGTACTCTGCCAACTTTAAAATTAGGTTATTTGTTTTTATTTCAAATTGAGTTGTATGGGTTTTAAATATATTTTGAACATTAACCACTTATCAGACATATCATTTGGAAATATCTTCTCCCATTCAGTAGGTTGCTTTTTTTGTTTTGTTGATGGTTGCTTTTGCACAGCAAGAGCTTTTAAGTTTGTTTAGGTCGAATTTGTTTATTTTTGCTCTTTTTTCCCTTGCCTGAGGAGACACATCCAAAAAAATATTGCTAAGATCTATGTCAAAGATTGTGCTGCCTATGTTTTCTTCTAGGAGTTTTATGGTTTCAGGTCTTACATATGGATCTTTAATCCATTTTGAGTTTATTTTTTACATGGTATGAGAAAATGTTCTACATGGAATTTCATTCCTTTACATGTAGCTATCCAGTTTTCCCAACACCACTTATTGGAGGGATTGGTTTTCCCCATTGCATATTCTTGCTTCCTTTGTCATAGATTAATTGACCATTTGTACGTGGGTTTATTTCTAGGTTTTCTATTCTGTTCCATTGATCTATCTCTTTTTGTGCCAATACCATATTGTTTTCATTACTTTAGCTTTGCAGTATAGTCTGAAGTCAGGGAGCTTTACACCTCCAGCTTTCTTCTTTTTTCTCAAGATTGCTTTGGCTATTTGTGGTCTTTTGTGGTTTCATACAAATTATAGGATTATTTGTTCTGGCTTTGTGAAAAATGTCATGGGTATTTTAATAGAGATTACATTAAATCTGAAGATTGCTTTGGGTAGTAGGAACATTTTAACAATATTAATTATTGCAATCCATGAACACAGGACATCTTTCCATTTATTTTTTATCACTTTTGATTTCCTTCATCAATATCTTATGGTTTTCAGGACATCTGTATTAACAAAACAAAACAAAACAACACCTAGGTCATTCTCACAATCAACCACGTTTGCAAACTAGTGATCTAGTAGACTGATCAAGGCAGTGAGGTGTAGTAGAAAGAGCCCAGACTCTGGCTCCAGGCATAACTATTTCAGATATTTATCTGGAGCAAATCACTTCCCTTCTCAGAACCTTCATTTTCTCAACTATAAAATAGGAATATCTACCTCTTTAGCTTACTGTGGGTTTAAAGGAGATGATGTAGGCAATGCAGCAAGTATAGTTCATCACATGTGTTAGGTATTCAAAAGTGTTCTTTCCTTCTTTGGCCTGGTTTGTTGTAAGCTCCTAGATGGAATGGTCCTATTTCACTCATTCTGTATGGTGCCCAGGGCTATGGGCTGAGAACAGGGAAAATTGTAAAAAAAAAAAAAAAAAAAAAAGAGCAGCTTAATAGGTGCTTTGTGATGGTTTTAGCCAGAAGCAGAGACCTTTAAGTAAAGGAGAGTTTATTGCAAGGCTATAGGAGGCCTGATACAGAAGAAGTGATCCTGGGAAGATAAAGAGACCTCAACAATTGGAGTTTATAAGTGGACCTTCATCAGTGTGATTTGGCTGCCTTCTGCTTTTTTTCAGTTCCTTTACCAACTGACTTCCTCATAATTTCATCTTGAACACTATACTCTATCCTGCTCCAACTCAACCTGGTGACTTTCAGTTCTAGCTCCTACTATTTGTTGGTCATTTATTTTTCATATCTCCTAGTTGAAATATAAGAGTCACAGAGAGAATATGATTGGCAGGGTTTGTGTGTGTGTGTGTGTGTGTGTGTGTGTGTGTGTGTGTGTGAGAGACAAGCCAAACAGGTCATAAGTTCCAGGCAAGCCTAAAGATCGATTGCCCTTAGGTCAAATTCAGTCAGGGTGGAGTCATTTGGTATAAAACATGGCAACCTAGGTTTTAGGAACAGTTTATCTTAAAGGATATGTTGTTTAGGCAGGGACCATAATATATGACTGGAATAACATTGTGCTCTGGGATTGAACAACTGAGCAGATATTGGCAGGTACTTGGTAGTGGATGTATACTGATTTTTAGGTAGTGGCATCATATTTCTGCTTTGGACACTAGTGTAGGTAACTATGATCTGGGAAGTAGAAAGACCACTTACTTCCTAGACATGGTATAACCACTCATTCTCTGGGATTTGTGTCTCCACCAGCAGCAAAAAGACAAGGAGAATGTTTGTATAATGGAATCTTGATTTCCTGACGTCACTGCACAATGACCCACAATGTTTAAGAGCATTCATTTTCATTGTCTTCTTTGAGCTTCAAAATAGCCCTGTGAGAGGAATGAATCCTTCACTTTAAATGTGAATAAACTGAGGTAAGAAAAGAAGCAACTCACAGCTAAGAGGTAGGTGTCAAATCTGGTCTTTCTGCCTCTGTATTCCATACTCTCACCATGGTACTCAAGCTATGATCTTCCTCATTATAAACCCAAGAAGCTGCAATGAAGTTTGCCACTTATCATTTTACAGGTGAAGAAACTTGTGGCATAATAGGCCATCTTGACTAGGACTGTACTAACAAGTTGAGTCAGACAATTGAGTACATTTTCAGGAAAATTCAGATGAAGTTCCCACTTTGATTAGGTTTACCTTAGGGTGCATCAGAATCCCCTGGAGTGCTCATTAAACACAGATTGCTGGGTCATATTCCCAAAGATTCTGATTCAGTAGGTCTGGGGTGGGGGTAGGAAATTTGCATTTTCAAAAAGTTCCCAGGTAATGCTCTTGGTTCAGGGGTCACGCTTTGAGAACCAATGTTACAGACAAAACATTGGTTTACTGAGTGGTTTAATGATTGATCAAGTTTTTAGGCCACTAGGATAAAGCAGCTAAAAAACCTGGATATTCAATGCCCTAGGCAGTCTCTGTGAAAGTTAGCTGATGCTATACATTGCCTTAATCTCCTCCATAGGCCCTCACAAAGACAATGATGAGGGTACAGACCTTAGAGTCGGACTTACTGGGCACATCTTCCTAGCTTTGTAGCCTCAAGAAAGTAATATGATCTCTCTGAACTTCAGTTTCTTCGTTTTTAAAATGGGAGTAATAAAGCAGCTTCGTAACGCTATTGTGAATCTAAGTCAACACACGCAAAAGCGCTTTGAAGGCTAGAAGATTTTGCATCAGTGGAAATTATTTTTAAAAGAGTAGCAAAGTTCTTGTGGATCACCTCTTTTTCTTGGCATTTTAAGATTCCTTGGGTGCCTGGTCTTTTGTTGCAAAATGTGGCATGCAAGTAGATCTTCAAATGGCTTTGGAGGAGCCAAGTGGGATTCTAAAAGGGTTTATTCACCTTTATTAACTCTGGTTAAAAGTCAAGTCCCCCAGCTCTTAGCATCAGATCTTTTTGATCATATGCCTTCAACAGCCAAGCTGGTCTCATTCTCAGAGTCTGAAAAATGCAGATGGCCCTGCAATTCTTACCACCCAGTTATAATCTTCAGAAGACTGGGTCTTTGAAAGAAATTAGCACTTCCTTAAGGGGTATACAGCAGATATGGCCCTTTAAAACTGTGCCAAATTTTTCTCTGCTAGAGGATGAAATGGAGAGGCTACTAAACTGGGAGTCAAGAAATCTGGATCATATACCATGTTCTGCAACTGACTCATTGTGTAACCTAATATAAATCCCTCATGCTTTGTAGGCCTCAATATTTTGTCTGTAAAAACAGGTGCTCAGATTCATTGGTGTTGAAGGAACCTTCAAAATCTGAATTCTAGGGTTATCAAGAAAACAGACCTTGCTTCTAGGCTTGGTTATATGTCTGGATTCATTATGTGACCTTGGGACATCACTACTCATCTCTGAGCCTTGTTTTCCTCATCTATAACCTTGAAAGTAATTATAAACCATTCCCTAACTCGTTTCCAGTGTTTGTGTTCCAGTGTTTGATCAAGGATCAAATATGTAGTATTCAAAATTAATTTGGATATCTAAGTGATTAATATTCAGAATATATATATTTAAATCTTACAACTTAACAACAAACTGATTAAAAATGGGCAAAGGATTCAAATAGACATTTCTTCAAACTATACAAATGGCCAAGAAGCACATGAAAAGATGCTCAACATCATTAAGCATTAGGAAAATGCAAATCAAAACCACAGTGAGATACCACCTCACACACATTAAGATGGTTACTGTGAAAAAAACTTAAAAAATAAGTGTTGCCAAGGATGTGGAGAACTTGGAACACTTGTGCACTTTTGGTGGGATTGTAAAATGGTGCAGTCACTATGGAAAACAGGATGGCAGTTCCTCACAAAATAGAAAACAGAGTTACCATATGATCCAGCAATTCTACTTGTGGATATATACCCCAAAGTATTGAAAGCACAGTCTTAAAGAGATATTTGTACACCCATGTTCATAGCGGCATTATTCACAATAGCCAAAAGTTAGAAGCAATACAGGTGTCCATTGATAGATGAATGAATGAATGGATAAACCAAATGTGGTATATACATACAATAGAATATTGTTCAGTTTTAAAAAGGAAGGGCATTTTGACATAGCTACAACATGGATGAACCTTGAGGACACTATTCTAAGTGAAATAAGACAGTCACAAAAATATACAAATACTGTATGACTCCACTTATATGAAGTACTTAGAGTAATGAAATTTACAGAGGCAGAAAGTAGAATAGAGGTCAGCAGAGACTGGGGGAAGAGGGAATAGGGAGTTTTTATTTATGGCTACAAAGTTTCAGTTTTACAAGATGAAAAGAGTTCTGTATATGAATGTGGTAAAGGTTGCACAACAATATGAATGCATTTAATACCACTGAAATATAAATTTAGAATGGTTAAGATGGTAAATTTTGTGTTATGTATATTTTACCACAAGTACAATAATAAACCAAGTTCTTTGAAAACTGAAAAAATGCTCTATAAATTTAGGAATCTGATTTGAATTTCAAGTATAGCAATTTTCTTTACATTTTGGGAAACATAGCTCCACATTCGTGCATTCATTTTATGACAAAACTAATTGAGGATTTAAGAAAGGCCCAGCGCCTTCTCTTGCCTGGGGCTATTTGTCTACCTCAAGATTATATGTTCTTTCTAATCCTTTCAGAGTGTATAAGGTGACAGAATAGTACATTGAATAGAAAACTGAGAAACTCGACTGTCAGGTTGAAAACTGAGGCTTGAGTTTCCAGATCTGAAAAATGCTATGGTCTTGTTTACAGACAACCTGCATAGAGAATTAACCCTAACAATGTTGTAGCAGACTGGTTGGCTATGACAGGGAATGGAGATGACAAGAAACTATCACTCTGTGTCCTTATACCTCCCTATGCCCAGCTGCCCACCTGCCCTCCCCAGAGTTGCAGCCAATGCCCCTTAGCACAAATGTGCCTGGTCACTTTTGCACATTGAGAATTTTTCCCAGAGGAGCCTGGGACATGGCCTTGCCTGGCTTGGTCATAGAAAAACTGCACCTGCAGCAATTACAATTGTTCTCCATCTTCAGTGGGCATCAGAATCACCTGGAAGGCTGTTATACCATAAATGACTGGGTCCCTAAGCCTAGAGTTTCTGATTGAGTAGGTCTGGGGTGGGGCTAAAAATGTACATTTCTCACAGTTTCCTAGGTGATGCTGATGCTGTGACTTAGGACCACACTTTGAGAACCACTGTGTCAGAGGGCTATAAATTTAGCAGGGATATCTCTTCCCGCCACAACTGCAGTTCCTTGATGCCCAACTGCAGACTCAGTCTTGCTCCAGTAACAAGGACCAATCCTGGTCTAAGCTTGCAGCACTACTTCCTTATCTTGTCAATGTGAGGCCATTACTGCCCTAGACTCTGCCTCAGGTCCCTGTCTCCTTTCTTCAAGCTCTCTCTGCTGTTTTTAGGGATTCCTCGCCTTATTTTACAGTATGCTAGACTACCTCACACTGGCTGTGAGAACAAATTGTACACATCTCTTCCCAAATCTATGTTCAGTTGTGAAGGTATTTACTCCACAGAAATTGGCAAACATGACAAATCAATGTCCCCAGCTCCCTGGAGAGCTTGTTAAACCACATCACATTAGCACAATTGCCAACTCACTTTCTGGATTGTAACTTATCTGTCTGCCAAGCTGAACCTTCTTTGACCAACCTTATAGTGGAATTGTTCCAAGGGAGTGTTGTTCCAGGTTCTAGCCCCTCTCAATCTCTGTGATACATTTTTGAGATATGACTATGGGGAGAGAACAGACAGGTCCCAAGTGCTCTGGGTTCTTGTTGTTATGTGGATTTTTCTGGTTCTTAGTGCAGAGCTAGACACATCATTAAGATAATGTATGAGAAAGAAATTAACTTGTGTTGTAGAAAGTCGTAGGCACTTTCCTATCTATTGGCTCCATTATTTCATTGACTCCTTATTTCATCTCTGTGAGATAAGAGTCACTGGTTCTACTATACAGATAAGAAAACTGAAGGTCAGAGAAGTTAAATAAATTGTCCAAGGCCACACAACTAGTAAGTTTCCAAGTGTGGATTCCTACCTAAATATGTCTGACTCCAAAGTAGGGACTCTTTCTAGTCAACAGATATTTACTAAGCACTTAAGAAAGGACTTCCTGCCTAAAACCATGGGACTGTGGTACAAAGCTCTTGAATTTATAGAAGACTTGAACTGCCTCTAAAGTTAAAACTAGAATCTAGGCTAAGGACAGAGTTCCCACTCATCTGTTCTCATGGCTGACGCATTAAATGAAGTAGAAGTTCCTGGGAAGTGGGATCAGAGGACTGAAACTAAAAAGGTACAATGAAACCATAACAACTACGAAGTCTTACCACTGTGACCCAAAAATCAAATACATAAGGCTAGAGAGGAGGGGCTCAGCCACTTCTTGTTTTTAATTTCCAATTCAAATTGTTCATTCTTGGCATATAAGGTAGTAGTTACCTTGTATATACCTTGTATATTAACATTTTATCTTTATGTTTTGCTGTAGTCATGTATTAATTCCAGGAGTTTTTGGTTGATTCTTTGGGATTTTTCTACATATAAAATCATGTCATCTGCCAACAGACAGGTTTATTTCTTCCTTCCCAATCTGTATACCTTTTATTTCCCTTTTTTTATCTTACTGCATTAGTTAGGTCTTCAAGTATGATGTTGAATAGAGGCGGTGAGAGGAGACAGACGTCCTTGACTTGTTCCTGATCTTAGCAGAAAAGCAACTAGTTTCTTTCCACTTAGTATACTTTCAGCTCTACGTTTTTTATAATCGTTCTTTATCAAGTTAAGAAATTTCCCTCCATTCCTAGTTTGCTCTAAGGTTTTATCATGAATGGGTGTTGGATTTTGTCAAAGGCTTTTTCTGTATCTATTGATATGATCTTATGATTTTCATTCTTTAGACTGTTGATGTGGTAGATTACAGTAATTGATCATCAAATGTTGAAATAGTCTTGCATAACTGTAATAAATCCTGCTTGATCGTAGTGTATAATTCTTTTTGTATGTTGTTCAATTCTATCAATATATGTTAAAATTTTGTTAAGGTCTTTTGCACTTATGCTATGAGAGATACTGGTCTGTTGTTTTACTCTTTTGGAATGTTTTGTTTTGTTTTGTTTAGGTATTAGGGTAATATTGCCCTTATAGAATGAGTTAGGAAGTATTCTTTCTCTGTTTATTTTCTTGAAGAGATTGTAAAGAATTGGTAAAAGTTATTACTTAAATGTTTGGTGGAATTCATGAGAATCCATCTGAACTTGCTGCTTTCTCTTTTGGATGGTTATTAATTGTTGATTCAATTTTTTAAATAGATTTTTGCCTACTAAGGTCATCTATTTCTTCTTGTGTGAGTTTTGGTGGATTGCATCTTTCAAGAAATCAGTCAATTTCATTTAGGTTATCAAATTTGTGGGTATGGAATTGTTCATATTATTTATTTATTATGTTTTAATGTCCATGGGCTCAGTAGTAGTGACCCAATTTTCATTTCTGATATTAGTAATTTATGTCTTTTCTTTTTTTCTTTGTTAACCTGGATAGAGGTTTATCAATATTATTTATTATTTCAAAGAACCAGCTTTTGGTTTCCTTGATTTTCACTATTGATTTCCTGTTTTTAAGTTCTTTGATTTATATTCCAATGTTTATTATTGAACTTCTTTCTTTGGATCTAATTTGCTTTCCTTTTTCTTGTTTCTTGAGGTGGAGGCTTTGATTATTCATATTATATCATTCTCATTTTCTAATACATGCACTGAATGCAACAAATTTCCCTCTAAGCACTGCTTTTCTTCATCCCACAAATTTTTTTTTATTTTATTTATTTATTTATTTATTTATTTATTTATTTATGGTTGTGTTGGGTCTTTGCCTCTGCGCGAGGGCTTTCTCCAGTTGCGGCAAGTGGGGGCCTCTCATCATCGCGGCCTTTCTTGTTGCAGAGCACAGGCTCCAGACGCACAGGCTCAGCAATTGTGGCTCACGGGTCCAGCCGCTCCGTGGCATGTGGGATCCTCCCAGACCAGGGCTCGAACCCGCGTCCCCTGCACTGGCAGGCAGATTCTCAACCACTGCACCACCAGGGAAGCCCCATCCCACAAATTTTGATATGTTGCATTTTCATTTTTTTTTAGTTCAACATATTTTTAAATATCTCTTGAGACTTCTTTCACCTATATTTTATTTAGAAGTGTGGTGTTTAATCTCCAAGTATTGTGGGGTTTTCCAGCTATCTTTCTGTTATTGATTACTAGCTTAATTCCTTTGTTGCCTTTGAGCATACTTTGTGCGATTTTTGTTCTGTTTAATTTGTTAAGGTGATTTTAAGGCTAAGAATGGGGTATAACTTGGTGAATGTTCCATGTGAGCCTGAGAATAATGTGTATTCTGCTGTCTTTGGATGAAGTACTCTATAACTTTCAATTAAATCCAGTTGATTTATAATGCTGTTCAGTTCAACTTTGTCCTTGCTGATTTTCTGTCTGCTGGATCTGTCAATAAATAGAAGGGTGTTGAAGTTCCAGCTATAATAGCAGACTCATTTATTTCTCCTTGCACCTTTATCAGTTTTTGCCTCATCCATTTTGATATTCTGTGGTTAGGCACATACAAACTAAGGATTCTTAAGTCTTCTTGGAGAATTGACCCCTTTATCATCCTGTAATGCTTCTCTTTATTCCTGATAATTTTCCTTGGGCTGAATGTGGTTTTCCTTAAACTAATATAGCTACTCCAGCTTTTTTTGGTTAGTGTTAGCAAGGTATATCATTCTGCATCCCTTTACTTTTAATATATCTGTGCCTTTAAATTTAAAATGGGTTTCTTTTAAAGCTTGTGTTTCCTTTTTTATTTTCATTTTGGATGATCTGTCCATTGGTGAAAGTGGGGAGTTAAAGTCCCCTACTATGATTGTGTTACTGTCAATTTCCCCTTTTATGGCTGTTAGCATTTGCCTTATGTAATGAGGTGCTATTATGCTGGGTGCATAAATAATTACAATTGTTATATCTTCTTCATGGATTGATCCCTTGATCATTATGTAGTGTCCTTCTTTTTCTCTTGGAATCATCTTTATTTTAAAGTCTATTTTGTCTGATATGAGAATTGTTACTGCAGCTTTCTTTTGATTTCCATTTGCATTGAATATCTTTTTCCATCCCCTCACTTTCAGTGTGTAGGTTTGAAGTGGGTCTCTTGTAGACAGCATATATATGGGTCTTGTTTTTGTATACATTCAGAATATTTTCCAGCATAGGTCATATATTGGGACACAAATCAAGCCTTGGTAAATTTAAGAAAATTGAAATCGTATCAACTAGCATTGCAACCACAATGCTATGAGACTATAGGAAAACATATTTTAAAAATACAAACACATGGAGGGTAAACAATACACTACTAAATAACCAAGAGATCACTGAAGACATCAAAGAGGAAATCAAAAAATATCTAGAAACAAATGACAATGAAAACATGATGACCCAAAACCAATGGGATGCAACAAAAGCAGTTCTAAGAGGGAAGTTTATAGCAATACAATCCTACCTCAAGAAACAAGAAACATCTCAAATAAACATCCTAACATTACACCTAAAGCAATTAGAGAAAGAAGAACAAGAAAACCACAAAGTTAGCAGCAGGAAAGAAATCATAAAGCTCATATCAGAAATAAATGAAAAAGAAATGAAGGAAACAGTAGAAAAGATCAATAATACTGAAAGCTGGTCCTTTGAGAAGATAAGCAAAATTGGTAAACCACTATCTAGACTCATCAAAAAAAAAGGGAGAAGACTCAAATCAATAAAATTAGAAATGAAAAAGGAGAAGTAACAACTGACACTGCAGAAATACAGAGGATCATGAGAGAGATTACTACAAGTAATTAAATGCCCCAAAAATGGACAACCTGGAAGAAATGGACAAATTCTTAGAAAAGCACAATCTTCCAAGACTGAACCAGGAAGAAATAGAAAATATAAACAGACCAATTACAAGCACTGAAATTGAGACTGTGATTAAAAATCTTCCAACAAACAAAAACCCAGAATCATATGGCTTCACAGACAAATTCTATCAAACATTTAGAGAAGAGCTAACACCTATCCTTCTCAAACTCTTCCAAAATATAGCAGAGGGAGGAACACTCCCAAACTCATTCTACGAGGCCACCATCACCCTGATACCAAAACCAGACAAAGATGTCACAAAGAAAGAAAACTAGAGGCCAATATCACTGATGAACATAGATGTAAAAATCCTCAACAAAATACTAGCAAACAGACTCCAACAGCACATTAAACAGATCATTAAACAGGATCAAGAAGGGTTTACCCCAGGAATGCAAGGATTCTTCAATACAGGCAAATCAAACAATGTGATACACCATATTAACAAACTGAAGGAGAAAAACCAAATGATCACCTCAATCGATGCAGAGAAAGCTTTCGACGAAATTCAACACCCATTTATGATAAAAGCCCTGTAGGAAGTAGGCATAGAGGGAACTTACGTCAACATAATAAAGGCCATATATGACAAACCCACAGCCAACATCGTTCTCAGTGGTGAATAACAGAAACCATTTCCTCTAAGATCAGGGCCAAGACAACGTTGCCTACTCTCACCACTATTATTCAACATAGTTTTGGAAGTTTTAGCTGCAGCAATCAGAGAAGAAAAAGAAATAAAAGGAATCCAAACGGAAAAGAAGTGAAGCTGTCACTGTTTGAAGATGACATGATACTATACATAGAGAATCCTAAAGATGCTACCTGAAAACTACTAGAGCTAATCAATGAATCTGGCAAAGTAGCAGGATACAAAATTAATGCACAGAAGTCTCTTGTATTCCTATACACTAATGATGAAAAATCTGAAAGTGAAATTAAGGAA
Source organism: Balaenoptera physalus (assembly GCF_965194825.1). Lineage (NCBI taxonomy): Eukaryota > Metazoa > Chordata > Mammalia > Artiodactyla > Balaenopteridae > Balaenoptera > Balaenoptera physalus. Next base: position 57,420,917 of record NC_138903.1, on the reverse strand, counting down.
ACACTCCCATTTACCACTGCAAGAAAAAGAATAAAATACCTAGGAATAAAGCTACCTAGGGAGACAAAATACCTATATGCAGAAAAGTATAAGACACTGATGAAAGAAATTAAACATGATACAAATAGATGGAGAGATATACCATGTTCTTGGATTGGAAGAATCAGCATTGTGAAAACGACTATACTACCCAAAGCAATCTACAGATTCAATGCAATCCTTATCAAACTACCAATGACATTTTTCACAGAACTAGAACAAAAAATTTCACAAATTGTATGGAAACACAAAAGACCCTGAATAGCCAAAGCAATCTTAAGAAAAACAGAGCTGGTGGAATCAAGCTCCCGGACGTCAGACTATACTACAAAGCTACAGTAATCAAGACAGTTTGGTACTGGCACAAAAACAGAAAATAGATCAATGGAACAGGATAGAAAGCCCAGAGATAAACCCATACACCTATGGCCACCTTATTTTTGATAAAGGAGGCAAGAATATACAATGGAGAAAAGACAGTCTATTCAGTAAGTGGTGTTGGGGGAAATGTACAGCTACATGTAAAATAATGAAATTGGAACCCTCCCTAACCCCATACACAAAAATAAACTCAAAATGCTTTAAAGACCAAAATGTAAGGCCAGACACTATACAACTGTTAGAGGAAAACTTGGTGGAACACTCTATGACATAAATCACAGCAAGATCCTTTTTGACCTACCTCCTAGAGAAATGGAAATAAAAACAAAAATAAACAAATGTGACCTAAGGAAACATAAACCTTTTGCAGAGCAAAGGAAAACATAAGCAAAACGAAAAGACAGGATATGGGGGCAAGATGGCGGCAGAGTAAGACGCGGAGATCATCTTCCTTCCCACAGATACAGTAGAAATACATCTACACGTGGAACTGCTCCTACAGAACACCCACTGAACGCTGGCAGAAGACGTCAGACCTCCCAAAAGGCAAAAAAATCCCCACGTACTTGGGTAGGGCAAAAGAAAAAAGAAATAACACAGACAAAAGAATAGGGACGGGACCTGCACCAGTGGGAGGGAGCTGTGAAGGAGGAAATGTTTCCACCACTAGGAAGCACCTTCGTGGGCAGAGACTGCGGGTGGCAGAGGGGGGAAGCTTCGGAGCCATGGAGGACAGCGAAGCCACAGGGGTGCAGAGGGCAAAGCAGAGAGATTCCCGCACAGAGGATCTGTGCCGAGTAGCACTCACCAGCCCGAGAGGCTCCTCTGCTCACCCACTGGGGCAGGCGGGGGCTGGGAGCTGAGGCTAGGGCTTTGGTGCTAGCCGGGAGGGAGTCCGGGAAAAAGTCTGCAGCTGCCGAAGAGGCAAGAGACTTTTTTTTGCCTCTTTGATTCACGGTGTGCAAAGAGAGGGGATTCAGAGTGCCACCTAAACGAACTCCAGAGACGGGCGTGAGCCGCGGCTATCAGCGCGGATCCCACAGCAACAGGGGCACAAAGGGAAAAACGGAGAGATTCCCGCACAGAGGCTCGGCACCGAGCAGCACTCACCATCCTGAGAGGCTTGTCTGCTCACCCACCGGGGAGAGCGGGGGCTGGGAGCTGAGGTTCAGGCTTTGGTCGGATCACAGGGAGAGGACTGGGGCTGGCGCTGTGAACACAGCCTGAAGGGGTTAGCGCACCACAGCTAGCCGGGAGGGAGCCCAAGAAAAACTCTACAGCTGCCGAAGAGGCAAGAGACTTTTTCTTGCCTCTTTGTTTCACGATGCGCAAGGAGAGGGGATTCAGAGTGCCGCCTAAACGAACTCCAGAGACGGGCACGAGCTGCGGCTATCAGAGCAGACCCCAGAGACGGGCGCGAGCCGTGGTTATCAGTGCAGACCCCAGAGACGGTCAGGAGATGCTAAGGCTGCTGCTGCTGCCACCAAGAAGCCTGTGTGCGAGCACAGGTCACTCTCCACACCGCCCCTCCTGGGAGCCGGTGCAGCATGCCACTGACAGGGTCCCCTGATCCAGGGACAATTTCCCCAGGAGAAAGAATGGCGCGCCTCAGGCTGGTGCAACGTCACGACGCCTCTGACGCCACAGGCTCGCCCCACCTCCACCGTACCGTGCCCTCCCCCCCGTCCTGAGTGAGCCAGAGACCCCGAATCAGCTGCTCCTTTAACCCCGTTTTGTCTGGGCGGGGAACAGACGCCCTCAGGCGACCTACACGCAGAGGCGGGTCCAAAACCAAAGCTGAACCCCGGGGGCTGTATGAACAAAGAAGAGAAAGGGAAATCTCTCCCAGCAGCCTCAGAAGCAGCAGATTAAAGCTCCACAAACAACTTGATGTGCCTGCATCTGCTGAATAACTGAATAGACAACGAATCATCCCAAATTCAAGAGGTGGACTTTGGGAGCAGGATATATTAATTTTTCCCCTTTTCCTTTTTTTGTGAGTGTATATGTGTATGCTTCTGGGTGAGATTTTGCCTTTATAGCTTTGCTTTCACCATTAGTCCTAGGGTCAGGTCCGTCCGTTTTTTTTGTTTGTTTGTTTTTTAACTTGAAAATATATTTTTTCCTAATAAATGTGTTCTTGATAACTTTTTCCTTACTTTCTATTCTTAGAAATTACAAAAATTTTTAATAATTTTTTTCATATTTTTTATTTTAAAAAATTAAAAATTTTTTCTTAATAAATTTTTAATAATTTTTTCTTATTTTTTATTAAAAATTAATAAATCTATTTTTAAAAATTAAAAAAAAATTTCTGAATACATTTATTCTTAATAATTTTTTTCTTATTTTTTATTATAATAGCTTTATTTTATTTTATTTTATCCTCTTTCTTTCTTTCTTTCACTTTTTTTCTCCATTTTATTCTGAGCCGTGTGGATGAAAGGCTCTTGATGCTCCAGCCAGGCATCAGGGCTGTGCCTCTGAGGTGGGACAGCCAACTTCAGGACACTGGTCCACAAGAGACCTCCCAGCTCCACGTAATACCAAACGGCGAAAATCTCTCAGAGATCTCCATCTCAACATCAAGACCCAGCTTCACTCAACGACCAGCAAGCTACAGTGCTGGACACCCTATGCCAAACAACTAGCAAGACAGGACCATAGCCCCATCCATTAGCAGAGAGGCTACCTAAAATCATAATAAGGCCACAGACACCCCAAAACACACCACCAGACGTGGATGTGCCCACCAGTAAGACAAGATCCAACCTCATCCAACAGAACACAGGCACTAGTCTCCTAGGAAGCCTACACAACCCACTGAACCAACCTTAGCCACTGGGGACAGACACCAAAAACAAAAGAAACTACGAACCTGCAGCCTGTGAAAAGGAGACCCCAAACACACTAAGATAAGCAAAATGAGAAGACAAAAAAACACACAGAAGGTGTAGGAGCAGGGTCAAAACACACCAGACCTAACAAATGAAGAGGAAATAGGCAGTCTACCTGAAAAAGAATTCAGAATAATGATAGCAAAGATGATCCAAAATCTTGGAAATAGAATAGACAAAATGCAAGAAACATTTAACAAGGATGTAGAAGAACTAAAGAAGAACCAAGCAATGATGAAAAACACAATAAATGAAATTAAAAATATTCTAGATGGGATCAATAGCAGAATAACTGAGGCAGAAGAACGGATAAGTGACCTGGAAGATAAAATAGTGGAAATAACTACTGCAGAGCAGAATAAAGAAAAAAGAATGAAAAGAACTGAAGACAGTCTCAGAGACCCTGGGACAATGTTAAACGCACCAACATTTGAATTATAAGTGTCCCAGAAGAAGAAGAGAAAAAGAAAGGGACTGAGAAAATATTTGAAGAGATTATAGTTGAAAACGTCCCTAATATGGGAAAGGAAATAGTTAATCAAGTCCTGGAAGCACAGAGAGTCCCATACAGGATAAATCCAAGGAGAAATATGCCAAGACACATATTAATCAAACTATCAAAAATTAAACATGAAGAAAACATATTAAAAGCAGCAAGGGAAAAACAACAAATAACACACAAGGGAATCCCCATAAGGTTAACATCTGATCTTTCAGCAGAAACTCTGCAAGCCAGAAGGGAGTGGCAGGATATACTTAAAGTCATGAAGGAGAAAAACCTACAACCAAGATGACTCTACCCAGCAAGGATCTCATTCAGATTTGATGGAAAAATTAAAACCTTTACAGACAAGCTAAAGCTGAGAGAGTTCAGCACCACCAAACCAGCTTTGCAACAAATGCTAAAGGAACTTCTCTAGGCAAAAAAACACAAGAGAAGGAAAACACCTACAATAACAAACACAAAATATTTAAGAAAATTGGAATAGGAACATATATATCGATAATTACCTTAAACGTAAATGGATTAAATGCTCCCACCAAAAGACACAGACTGGCTGAATGGATACAAAAACAAGACCCATATATATGCTGTCTACAAGAGATCCACTTCAGACCTAGAGACACATACAGACTGAAAGTGAAGGGATGGAAAAAGATATTCCATGCAAATGGAAATCAAAAGAAACCTGGAGTAGCAATTCTCACATCAGACAAAATAGACTTTAAAATAAAGACTATTACAAGAGACAAGGAAGGACACTATATAATGATCAAGGGATCGATCCAAGAGGAAAGTATAACAATTGTAAATATTTATGCACCCAACATAGGAGAACCTCAGTACATAAGGCAAATACTAACAGGCATAAAAGGGGAAATCGACACTAACACAATCATAGTAGGGGACTTTAACACCCCACTTTCCCCAATGGACAGATCATCCAAAATGAAAATAAATAAGGAAACACAAGCTTTAAATGATACATTAAACAAGATGGACTTAATTGATATTTATAGGACATTCCACCCAAAAACAACAGAATACACATTTTTCTCAAGTGCTCATGGAACATTCTCCAGGATAGTTCATATCGTGGGTCACAAATCAAGCCTTGGTAAATTTAAGAAAATTGAAATCGTATCAAGTATCTTTTCCGACCACAACACTATGAGACTAGATATCAATTACAGGAAAAGGTCTGTAAAAAATACAAACACATGGAGGCTACACAATACACTAGTTAATAACGAAGTGATCACTGAAGAAATCAAAGGGGAAATAAAAAAATACCTAGAAACAAATGAGAATGGAGACACGACGACCCAAAACCTATGGGATGCAGCAAAAGCAGTTCTAAGAGGGATGTTTATAGCAATACAAACCTACATCAAGAAACAGGAAACATCTCTAATAAACAACCTAACCTTGCACCTAAAGCAATTAGAGAAAAAAGAGCAAAAAAGCCCCAAAGCTAGCAGAAGGAAAGAAATCATAAAGATCAGATCAGAAATAAATGAAAAAGAAATGAAGTAATCAATAGCAAAAATCAATGAAACTAAAAGCTGGTTCTTCGAGAAGATAAACAAAATTGATAAACCATTAGCCAGACTCATCAAGAGAAAAAGGGAGAAGACTCAAATCAATAGAATTAGAAATGAAAAAGGAGAAGTAACCACTGACACTGCAGAAATACAAACGATCATGAGAGATTACTACAAGCAACTCTATGCCAATAAAATGGACAACCTGGAAGAAATGGACAGATTCTTAGAAATGCACAACCTGCCGAGACTGAACCAGGAAGAAATAGAAAATATGAACAGACCAATCACAAGCACTGAAATTGAAACTGTGATTAACAATCTTCCAACAAACAAAAGCCCAGGACCAGATGGCTTCACAGGCGAATTCTATCAAACATTTAGAGAAGAGCTAACACCTATCCTTCTCAAACTCTTCCAAAATATTGCAGAGGGAGGAACACTCCCCAACTCATTCTACGAGGCCACCATCACCCTGATACCAATACCAGACAAAGATGTTACAAAAAAAGAAAACCACAGACCAATATCACTGATGAACATAGATGCAAAAATCCTCAACAAAATACTAGCAAACAGAATCCAACAGGACATTAAAAGGATTATACACCATGATCAAGTTGGTTTTATTCCAGGAATGCAAGGATTCTTCAATATACGCAAATCAATCAACGTGATACACCATATTAACAAATTGAAGGAGAAAAACCATATGATCATCTCAATAGATGCAGAGAAAGCTTTCGAAAAAATTCAATACCCATTTATGATAAAAGCCCTGCAGAAAGTAGGCATAGAGGGAACTTTCCTCAACATAATAAAGGCCATATATGACAAACCCACAGCCAACATTGTCCTCAATGGTGAAAAACTGAAACCATTTCCACTAAGATCAGGAACAAGACAAGGTTGCCCACTCTCACCACTATTATTCAACATAGTTTTGGAAGTGTTAGCCACAGCAATCAGAGAAGAAAAAGAAATAAAATGAATCCAAATCGGAAAAGAAGAAGTAAAGCTTTCACTGTTTGCAGATGACATGATACTATACATAGAGAATGCTAAAACTGCCACCAGAAAACTCCTAGAGCTAATCAATGAATTTGGTAAAGTAGCAGGATACAAAATGAATGAACATAAATCTCTTGCATTCCTATACACTAATGATGAAAAATCTGAAAGTGAAATTAAAAATCACTCCCGTTTACCATTGCAACAAAAAGAATAAAATATCTAGGAATAAACCTACCTAAGGAGACAAAAGAACTGTATGCAGAAAATTATAAGACACTGATGAAAGTAATTAAAGATAATACAAATAGATGGAGAGATATACCTTGTTCTTGGATTGGAAGAATCAACATTGTGAAAATGACACTACTACCCAAAGCAATCTAAAGATTCAATGCAATCCCTATCAAACTACCACTGGCATTTTTCACAGAACTGGAACAAAAATTTTCACGATTTGTATGGAGACACAAAAGACCCCGAATAGCCAAAGCAACCTTGAGAACGAAAAATGGAGCTGGAGGAATAGGGCTCCCTGACTTCAGACTGTATTACAAAGCTACAGTAATCAAGACAGTTCGGTACTGGCAGAAAAACAGAAATATTGTTCAATGGAACAGGATAGAAAGCCCAGAGATAAACCCACACACATATGGTCACCTTATCTTTGCTAAAGGAGGCAAGCATATACAGTGGAGAAAAGACAGCCTCTTCAATAAGTGGTGCTGGAAAAATTGGACAGGTACATGTAAAAGTATGAAATTAGAACACTCCCTGACACCATACACAAAAATAAACTTAAAATGGATTAAAGACCTAAGTGTAAAGCGAGAAACTATCAAACTCTTAGAGGAAAACATAGGCAGAGCACTCTATGACATAAATCACAGCAAGATCCTTTTTCACCCAGCTCGTAGAGAAATGGAAATAAAAACACAAATCAACAAATGGGACCTAATGAAACTTAAAAGCTTTTGCACAGCAAAGGAAACCATAAACAAAATTTACAAGCAGCTCATGCCACTCAATAACAATAAAACTAACAACCCAATCCAAAAATGGGCAGAAGACCTAAATAGACATTTCTCCAAAGAAGATATACAGATGGCCAACAAACCCATGAAAGAATGCTCAACATCATTAATCATTAGCGAAATGCAAATCAAAACTACAATGAGGTATCATCTCACACCTGTCAGAATGGTCATCATCAAAAAATCTAGAAACAATAAATGCTGGAGAGGGTGTGGAGAAAAGGGAACCCTCTTGCCCTGTTGGTGGGAATGTAAATTGATACAGCCACTATGGAGAACAGTATGGAGGTTCCTTAAAAAACTAAAAATAGAACTACCATACGACCCATGCAGTCCCACTACTGGGCATATACCCTGAGAAAACCATAATTCAAAAAGAGTCATGTACCAAAATGTTCATTGCAGCTCTATTTACAATAGCCAGGACATGGAAGCAACCTAAGTGTCCATCATCGGATGAATGGATAAAGAACATGTGGCACATATATACAATGGAATATTACTCAGCCATAAAAAAATGAAATGGAGGTATTTGTAATGAGGTGGATGGAGTTAGAGTCTGTCATAGACAGTGAAGTAAGTCAGAAAGAGAAAAACAAATACAGTATGCTAACACATATATATGGAATCTAAGGAAAAAAAAAAGTCATGAAGAACCTAGTGGCAAGATGGGAATAAAGATGCAGACTTACTAAAGAATGGACCTGAGGATATGGGGAGGGGGAGGGGTGTGATGTGACAGGGTGAGAGAGTGTCATGGACATATATACACTACCAACTGTAAAATAGATATCTAGTGGGAAGCAGCCACATAGCACAGGGAGATCAGCTCGGTGATTTGTGACCACCTAGAGGGGTGGGATAGGGAGGGTGGGAGGGAGGGAGATGCAAGAGGGAAGAGATATGGGAACATACGTATATGTATAACTGATTCAGTTTTTTATAAAGCAGAAACTAACACACCATTGTAAAGCAACTATACTTCAATACAGATGTTTAAAACAAAAACAAACAAACAAAAAAAAACAAAAAAAAAAACCCGAAAAGACATCCCTCAGAATGGGAGAAAACATTTTCAAATGAAGCAACTGACAACGGATTAGTCTCCAAAATATACAAGCAGTTCATGCAGCTCAGTATCAAAAAAACAGACAACCCAACACAAAATGGGCAGAAGACCTAAATAGACATTTCTCCAAAGAAGATATACAGATTGCCAACAAACACATGAAAGGATGCTCAACATCACTAATCATTAGAGAAATGCAAATCAAAACTATAATGAGGTATCACTTCACACTGGTCAGAATGGCCATCATCAAAAAATCTACGAACAATAAATGCTTGAGAGGGTATGGAGAAAAGCGAATCTTCTTGCACTGTTGATGGGAATGTAAATTGATACAGTCACTATGGAGAACAGTATGGAGGTTCCATAAAAAACTAAAAATAGCACTACCATACGACCCAGCAATCCCACTACTGGGCATATACCCTGAGAAAACCATAATTCAGAAAGAGTCATGTACCACAATATTCATTGTAGCTGTATTTACAATAGCGAGGACATGGAAGCAACCTAATTTTCCATTGACAGGTGAGTAGATAAAAAAGATGTGGCACATATATACAATGGAATATTATTCAGCCATAAGAAGAAACGAAATTGAGTTATTTGTAGTGAGGTGGGTGGACCTAGAGTCTGTCATACAGAGTGAAGTAAGTTAGAAAGAGAAAAACAAATACCGTATGCTAACACATATATATATGGAATCCAAAAACAGTTTTGAATAACCTAGGGGCAGGACAGTAATAAAGACACAGTCGTTGAGAATGGACTTGAGGACACAGGGAGGGCGAAGGGTAAGCTGGGATGAAGTGAGAGAGTGGCATGGACATATATACGCTACCAAATGTAAACTCAATAGCTAGTGGGAAGCAGCCACATAGCACAGGGAGATCAGCTCCTTGCTTTGTGATCACCTAGAGGGGTGGGATAGAGAGAGTGGGAGGGAGACACAAGAGGGAGTAGATATGGGGATATATGTATATGTATGGCTGATTCACTTTGTTAAAAAGCAGAAACTGACACACCATTTTAGAGGAATTATACTCCGATAAAAATGTTAAAAATAAAGTAAAATAAAATGGGTTTCTTGTAGCAACATATAGCTGGGTCTTATTTTTGTGTCCACTCTAAAAGTCCCTGTTTTTAAACTGGTGTATTTAGACCATTGACATTTAAAGTGATTATTGATAACTCTGGATTAATATCTACCATATTTGTTGATATTTTTGTATTCATTGCCCTGGTTCTTTTTATCTTTTTTTGTCTTTCGCTCTTTTTGTGCCTTTTTCTGATTTTGATTTAGCATGTTATGATTCCATTTTCTCTCTTATCATATCAAGTATACTTTTTTTGTTGTTTTTTAGTGGTTGCCCTAGAGTTTGCCCTTTACATTTACAGCTAATCAAGTCCTCTTTCAAATAACACCATACTGCCTCATGGATAGGAAGGTAGCTTATATAGCAAAGTATTTCCAATTTCTCCTTCATGTCCCTTATAACACTCCTGTCATTCATTTCACTCATGCATAAGCTATAATCACTGAATACATTAATACCATTATTATTAAGAACAAACTGTAATCTGTTATATCAATTAAGAATAGAAAGATAAAAGATTTTATCCTTGTTTATCCCCTGAAATGCTCTTCCTTTATTTGAGTTTCTGACCTACATCATTTTTCTTTTCTCTCAAGAATTTCTTTTAATTTTTTTTTTTTATTTTATTTATGGCTGTGTTGGGTCTTCGCTTCTGTGCGAGGGCCCTCTCCAGCCGTGGCAAGCGGGGGCCACTCCCCATCGCGGTGCACGGGCCTCCCACCACCGCAGCCCCCCCTGCCACGGAGCACAGGCTCCCGACGTGCAGGCCCAGCAATTGTGGCCCACGGGCCCAGTCGCTCCGCGGCATGTGGGATCCTCCCAGACCAGGGCCCGAACCCGTGTCCCCCGCACTGGCAGGCAGATCCCCAACCACTGCGCCATCAGGGAAGCCCCAAGAATTTCTTTTAATATTTCTTGCAAGTTAGGTCTATTGGCAAAAAAATTCCCTCATTTTTTATTTTTATTTTTTGTCTTAGAAAGCCTTTATTTCTCCTTTACATTTGAAGGATAATTACATTGGATACAAAGTTGTAGAGGTTGGTAGTTTTGTCTTTCAAACTTCAAATATTGCATCCCACTCTCTTCTTGAAAGTATTGTTTCTGAGAAATGTGATGTAGTTCTTATTCTTGCTTATATGTCAGGTGATTTTTCTCTCTGTTTCTGTAAACTTTTGTCTGATTATTTGTAGTTTTAATATGATATGTGTGGGTGTAGATTCTTTTTGTTGTTATTTATCCTGCTTGGTGTTCTCTGAGCTTCCTGGATCTGTAGTTTTGTGCCTGTCATTAATTTTGTAAGACCCTCAGCCATTATTACTCTAAACAATTCCTCTGTTCCTTTCTCTTTTTTCTCCGTCTTGTGTTTCCATTACATGTATGTTACACCTTTTGTAACTGTCACATAATTCTTGGATGTTTTATTCCATCTTTTTCTTTTCTCTTTGCATGTTAGTTTTGGGAGTTTATTGGCATTTCTTCAAATATGCTGATTCTTTCCTCAGCCACATCCAGTCTATTAATGAGCCCATCAAAGATATTCTTCATTTCTATATCAGAATTTTTTTCCATTTCTAGCATTTCTTTTTTTAAAAACATCTTTATTGGAGTATAATTGCTTTACAATGGTGTGTTAATTTCTGCCGTATAACAGAGTGAATCAGCTATACATAAACATATATCCCCATATCTCCTCCTTCTTTCACCTCCCTCCCACTCTCCCTATTTATTCTTTCTTAGAACTTCCATCTCTCTACTTAAATTACTCATATGTTTTTGCATGCTGTTCACTTTTTTGATTAGAGCCCTTAGCATTTTAATCATCATTATTTTAAATTCCAACTTCGATAGTTCCAATATCTCTGCCATATCTGAGTCTAGTTCTGATGTCTCTTCAAATTTTTTTTTGGTCTTTTAATATGTCTTGTGATTTTTTTTGTTGAAAGCTTGACATGATATACTGAGTAAAAACAACCAAGGTAAACAGGCCTTCAGTGTGAGGTTCTATGTTCATCTGGCTAAGAGTTAAGTTGTGTTTACTATTTCCTATAGTTTTAGCTGTCAGAGGCTAAAATTTCCTCTGGTGTCCTTGTTTTTTGTCTCTTCTGTTGCCTTTGAATTTCCCTATAGAGTTCTTAAGTAAGGTATGAGAAAAGCACTTCTTTTACTTTTGAGTTATTATTATACAGGAGCCCTATCAATGTGGAGAGAAGAAAAGCATTCTGTAGTTCTATGATTAGATTTTGGTGTTTTATTGAACACTTGAGCTATAACTTTCAGAAGTGTTTTTAATTTTCTGCCTCTGCCCCCCTTTAGGTGAGGTGGAAAGGCTAGATGGGGCTGGGTTTAGGTATTTCCCTTTACTCACTTGGAAGTCTAGAAGGGGGCTGAAGTCGGATATTTTCCTTCCCTGAAATGGAAGGTTAGAGTGGGCTGGAGTTGGATATTTCCCTTCCTCCAGGTCAGGTAGACTCTGGTAAAATAGGTTCCCTTGAGGGCAGTCCTTTTTAAGAACAGAATGCCCTAGGCTTATTTTTCAAAAGGGCTATTTTTTCCCCTGTCCTGCTGGAAGCACAAGGGGATTTTTCTCTGATCTTTATTGTGAAAACCTGGCATGCTCTTAAAACTTGGGTTCCCTGGAGTTTTTAACTTTCAAGCTTATTTTCCTGGATCTTCCCGTAATCCCATCAATTACAGATTAGGTTTTCCTACCCAGGTATGTTCCTATGGATGTTTCTGCTCCTGGGCTTCTGCTCTGGTAAACTACAATTCCTTGTATCATTCTGCTTGTGGCTCCATTTTTTAGGGCTTTCCCTGTTAACTCAATTCTCTGATGGATCAAAGAAGGATTTTTCAGCTTTTTTCTTCTTGTGTGGTTAGGAGTGATGACATCCAAGCTGCATATCAGTCTTACTGGGAACAAGAAGTCAGCCAAATCCTTGTGAAGGAGACTTAAGGGGTTCTAGTTGATCATGTACAGACAGTTAATTTTGGCTGCCTGCAAAACCAAGGTGCTCTTGAGCTGTATTAAGTAGACATGTAGAACCTAGACAGAAAGAGAAAGTCCTTTCCTTGGTCAAACTCCCTTGGAGGACAGTGCCCAGCTCTAGGGTCCTCCTCCACTTTAAGGATGACAACATAAATAGAAGCATGTCCAGAGGGGAGGGAGTCAACTGGGGAGGAATCTGAAACCCAGGTCCCATGAAAATGATTAAAAAGCTAGAGGTACTTAGATTGGAGCAGAAAAGACTCAGTGGGTGTGAGTGCTGGGTACTTTGGGTGGAACTCACAGACACATAATTATATGGACAAATAAGATTTTCTAACATTCACAGATGAACATGGAAGGAATGGTCTTCCTTGGAATGGAATGAGATCCCATCATTGGAAACACCCAAAGAGAGATGGGATCCTCTTTTTAAGGTGATTCAAATATCAAGTGGGCATGATGGGGCTGGACTTGATTACCCAGTGTCTTCCAGACCTGAATTCCTGTGATACTAGTAAACAGGATATTTGGGTGTGACGGTGGGCAAGAGATCATGACTATAGTCACAGCCTTGCCTTTTCCTGGCTGAAGGACTTTGGTGTAAGCCCTTTTTCCTTGCTGGACCTCAGTACATCCTTCATTAAATGAGGTTATCAGACTAGATGATCTGGCCCTTTCCAGATCTTTAGGCCTGTGAATCCTTGGTTATACTAAGGCAGTTTGGAAGTGGTCTAGCAACCACAGGAGCCAGCATATTGTCAGAGGGGATTTAGAGGCAAGTACCAGTCAAGGCAGCTGCCTTGACTCTAGCCATGTGTAGCTGCTGTCTTGAAAGCCTTGTCAAATGAGAACATCTACCCAGTATCTCTGGGATCCCCTTGATTACCAGTTTGTCACCTCACCTTTCCCCCAAATCCTCAATCTCTCACCTTCCAATCTCAAGCCCAGTACTTCCTGGATACCATGCAGTAAATTCCTAGGGCTTTCTTGCCCCTGATTTTGATCAATGTGTTCTCTTCTGGGGGCCCTAGGCTCTTGATTCCCTCTTAACAGAAGATATTGGAAGTAACCTGGTACCAATGAAACAAGTTGAGCTTTTAAAAAGACAAAAGATGAAGCTTGCTCATTCAATATGTGGACTTTGTGAGACTCCTCCTTTGATGGTCTCATTCTCCCCCTCTGTAATATGAAAACTTGGAATTTGATCAATAGTCTTTAAACTATTTTTAGCAAGTCTATTCTTTATGTTGGAATGAAATCTTACATGGAATCTTAGTATAGGTAGACACAAGTGGTATTTTATTCATTTTAAATACATTTTGTAAGTTAATTGATTCATTTATCCAACAAAAATATATTCAACACCTATTGTGTGCCTGACTTTATTCTAGGTATTGATAATATAGAGATAAATAAGACAGACAAAAATCCCATGTCCTATGGAAATTAGGTTAAAGTAGGGGAAAATAGGCAGTAAATGTATAGTATTTCAAATGGTGATAAATGCTATGGAACAATTTAGGAAGGGAAGGAGAATGGAGAGTTCTCAGAGAGTGGTGCAATTTTTAATAGGATGGTCAGGGAAGGTCTAATTGAGAAGGAGATGTTCATTAGTAAAACCTTGAAAAACGTAAGAATGCAGATATCTGGATGAAGAGGTTTCCAGGAGGAAGTACAGTCACTGAAGAGATCCTGAGACAGGAACATGTCTCTTGCCTTCTAAGAAAATTGAGGGGGTTATTGGTTGGAGGAGGAGAGTGGTAGAAGAGGGTGGTCAGAGAGGTCATGAAAGGGGGCACTCATAGTAAAGACTGCCATTGCTCTGAGTGGGATAGGAAGTCTTTGGAGGCTTTTGAACAGAGAACTGTTATGATCTGACATATCTGAAAAGGATCACATTTCAGTGAATATAATTTACTTATAAAGTCAGTCAAATAAACAATGTAGTCTTTTTAACAAGCACAAACATTTTAAAATAGTCTTAGTGATAAAAAGTTCAGCATCCAACTTTGGTTGCACAATTCATGAAAATCTTTATATGTCCAGATAAGTAGAGGATAAATTGTTTGTTAGAAAATAATAGGAGTAGACATGTGCAGACCTGAATTTAAGAAGAGCCAAGTGTTGAACTCTAGCTTTCTGAATCATTGCTGTAGTTGCAAGGAGTTTCAGATATGTAAAGACGGTTGGTTTATGATGAGATCTGTACAAAAAAGAGGTTACCCAGAAGCTTAGGTTCATGTGTTGACATCTCAAATATATTAAAACTTGGTATAGAGCATATTAGAGTTTGCATTTTTTTCATAAATTATTTGAAATGTAACTTTGAAATTTCAATCAAATTTTGAGGAAGCAGCTCTGGGCAACAGGTGCTCAGTTTAAAATCTGCAGTGCCAAATCATTCTATTCATTACAAGCTATGGAACCATATAAACCTCAGTTTTCTTACTTGTTAAATGGGGACATTAATTTCAGCTCATTTCATGGGCTTCTCGTACAGATTGCAGGCACTAGCACAACACAAGGCATTATTGTTCAGATTGTTTAAAGCAGTTCCAGTTACGAATAGATTTCAAGTGTTTAAAGCACATCACAGTTTTTTTTTTTAATCGAACTGTTACCTATCAACAACACTAGTTCTAGGTGCACAACATAGTGATTTTACATTTCTATACATTACAAAATGATCACAATGAAGTCTGGTTACTATCTGCCACCATAAAATGTTATTACTATATTCCCCATGTTGTACATTTCATCCCTGTGATTCATTTATTTTGTAACTGTAAGTGTGTACCTCTTAATCTCCCTCACCTGTTTCATTCACCCTCAACACTCACCCCCCCCCCATTCTGGCACCCATCTGTTTGTTCTCTGTGTCTATGAGTCCGTTTCTGGTTATTTTAATATTTGTTCCTTTGTTTAGTTTGTTTTCTTTCTTTTTTTTTTAGATTCCACATGTATGTGAAATTATATGGTATTGGCCTTTCTATGTCGGCAAACTTTACTTAGAACAATACTCTCTAGGTCCATCCACGTTATTGCAAATGGCAAGATTTCATTCTTTTTAATGGCTGAGTAGAATTCCATTATATATATAATTCTTCATATTTTTTAATCAATTTATCTATTGATGGACATGTTGATTGATTCCATATCTTGGCTACTGTAAATAATGCTGCAGTGAACATATGGGTGCATATATTTTTCATTAGTCTTTTTCTTTTCCTCATAAAAATACCCAGAAGTGGAATTGCTGGATTGTATGGTAGTTCTACTTTTTTTGTTGTTTTTTTTTAAGTTGGTTTTATTTATTTTTTTTAAACATCTTTATTGAAGTATAATTGCTTCACAATGGTGTGTTAGTTTCTGCTTTATAATAAAGTGAATCAGCTACACATATACACACGTTCCCATATCTCCTCCCTCCTGCATCTCCCTCCCTCCCACCCTCCCCATCCCAACCCCCAGGCGGTCACAAAGCACCGAGCTGATCTCCCTGTGCTATGTGGCTGCTTCCCACTAGCTATCTATTTTACATTTGGTAGTGTATATATGTCCATAACACTCTCTCACCCTGTCACATCTCACCCCTCCCCCTCCCCATATCCTCAAGTCCATTCTTTAGTAGGTCTGTGTCTTTATTCCCATCTTGCCACTAGGTTCTTCATGACCTTTTTTTTTTTCCTTAGATTCCATATATATGTGTTAGCATACTGTATTTGTTTTTCTCTTTCTGACTTACTTCACTACTTTTTAATTTTTGAGGAAACCCCATACTGTTTTCCATAGTGGCTGAACTAATTTACATTCCTACCAACAGTATACAGGTTTCCCTTTTCTCCACACCCTCACCAACATTTGTCATTTCTGTCTTTTTGATGATAGTCATTCTGACAGGTGTGAGCTGCTGTCTCATTGTAGTTTTGATTTGCATTTCCCTGATGATTAGTGGTGTAGAGCATCCTTTTCATGTGCCTGTTGGCCATCTGTATATCTTCTTCAGAAAAGTGTCTATTCAGGTCTGCTGACAATTTGCTAATAGGTTTGTTTGTTTTTTTTAAATTAGAGTCATCTCAGTTCTTTGTATATTTAGGATATTAACCCCTTATCAGGTATATCTTTTGCATATATCTTCTCCCATTCAGTAGGCAGCCTTTTTATTTTGTTGATAGTTTCCTTCACTGTGCAAAGGTTTTTAGTTTGATGTAGTGTCATTTGTTTACTTTTGCTTTTGTTTCCCTTGCCTGAGGAGATATATCCAAAAAAAATATATATTGCTAAGACAAATGTCAGAGTCTACAGCCTACGATTTATCCTAAGGAGCTTTATGATTTAAAATCTTACATTTAAGTCTTTTTAAAAAATTTTTAACTCACATTTTATTGTATTTTATTATTTTATTGGGGTATAGTTGCTTTACAATATTGTGTTAGTTTCTGCTGTACAACGAAGTGAATCAGCTATATGTATACATATATCCCCTCCCCCTTAGACCTCCCTCCCCCCACATCCCACCCATCTAGGTCACCATAGAGAATCGAGCTGAGCTCCCTGCACTATACAGCAGGTTCCCACTAGCTATCTGCTTCACACATGGTAGTGTATATATGCCAATCCATTTTGAGTTATTTTTGTATATGGTGTTAGAGAATGTTGTAATTTCATTTTTAACATGAAAGCACCACTTGTTGAAGAGTCTGTCTTTTCTCCATTGTATATTCTTACTTCATTTGCAGTAGACTAATTCACCGTAGAAGTGTCGGTTTATGTCTGGGTTCCCAATTCTGTTCCCTTGATCTATGTGTCTGTCTCTGTGCCAGTACCATGCTGTTTTGATTATTGATGATTAGTAGTATAGGCTGTAATCAGAGAACATGATACCTTCAGCTTTGTTCTTTTTCTCAAGATTGTTTTGGGGTTTTTGTGTTTCCATGCAAATTTCAGAATTATTTATTCACATTTAGTGAAAAGTGCCTTTGGTATTTTGACAAGAATTGCCTTGAAATTTTAGATTGCCTTCAGCAGTGTGGTCATTTTAGCAATATTTATTTCCCCAATCCACTAGCATAGTATATCTTTCCATTCATTTGTGTCATCTACAGTTTCTTTCATCAATGTCTTACAGTTTTCCAAGTATAGGTCTTTTACCTCCTTGATTAGAGTTCTTCCTAGGTATTTTATTATTTTCAATGCAATTGTAAATGAGATTGTTTTCTAAATTTCTTCTTCTTATAGTTTACTGTTAGTCTATAGAAGTGCAACATATTTCTGTATATTAATTTTGTATCCTACAACTCTACTGAATTTGTTAATTAGTTCTAATGTATTTATAGTTGTTTGGTGGCATATATAGGATTTTCTATATACAGTATTATCTGTAAGTAGTGACAGTTTTAATTCTTCCTTTCCAATTTGGATTATTTTTATATCTTTTCTTATATGAGTGCTGTGGCTAGGACTTCAAATACTATGTTAAATAAATGTAGCAAGAGTAGGCATCCTTGTCTTGCTCCTAATCTTAGGGGAAATGCATTCAGCTTTTCACTTTTGAGAATGATGTTAGCTGTGGGCTTGTTTTATATGACCATTATTATGTTGAAGTATTTTTTCTCTATACCCATTCTGTTGAGAATTTTTATCATAAATAGATGTTAAAATTAAAAAAAAACTTTTTCTTCATATACTGAGGTGATTTATATATGATTTTTGTTCTTCAAGTTGTTAATGTGGTGTATCATATTGAGTGATTTGCAGACACTTAACTTTCCTTGTATCCCTTAGACAAAATCCACTTGACCATGGAGTATGATCTTTTTAATGTATTGTTCGATTCAGTTTGCTAAAATTTTGTTGAGAATTGTTGCATCAAATTTCTTCAGTGATACTGGCCTGTATTTTCAAATATTGTGCTATAAGGGTGATGCCTGCCTCGTACAATGAGTTCAGAGGTGTTCCTTCCTCTGCATTTTTGGGAATAGTTTGAAAAGGATAGTTATTAACTCCTCTTTAAATGTTTACAATTTACCTCTGAAGCCATCATGTCCTGGAGTTTTGTTGGGAGAGATTTTCTTACTGATTCAATTTCATTACTGCTAATGAGTCATTTCATATTTTGTATTTCTTTCTCATTAAGTCTTGGTAAATTTTATATTTCTAGGAATTTATCCAATTCTTCTAGCTTGTCCATTTTATTGGTATATAATTGTCCAATGTATTCTCTTATGATTCTTTGAATTTCTGTGGTGTTGATTGTAACTTCTCTTTGATTTTATTAATTTGAGGCCTCTTTTTCCTTGATGACGAGTATAGATAGAGGTTTACCACTTTTATCTTTTTAAAAAATGAGCTTAGATGTGTTCCTCCCTATGCAATTTTTTTGGAAGAGTTTGAGAAGGATGGGTGTTAGCTCTTCTCTAAATGTTTGATAGAATTTGCCTGTGAAACCATCTGGTCCTGGACTTTTGTTTGTTGGAAGGTTTGAAATCATAGTTTAAATTTCAGTGCTTGTGATTGGTCTGTTCATATTTTCTATTTCTTCCTGATTCAGTCTTGGACGGTAGTACTTTTCTAAGAATTTGTCCATTTTTTCCAGGTTGTCCATTTTATTGGCATACAGTTGCATATAGTAGCCTCTCATGATCCTTTGTATTTCTGTGGTGTCAGTTGTAACTTCTCCTTTTTCATTTCTAATTTTATTGATTTGAGTCCTCTCCCTTTTTTCTTGATGAGTCTGGCTAAAGGTTTATCGATTTTGTTTATCTTTTCAAAGAACCAACTTTTAGTTTAATTGATTTTTTTATTGTTTTTTAAAGTTTCTATTTCATTTATTTCTGCTCTGATCTTTATTACTTATTTCGTTCTGCTAACTTTGGGTTTTGTTCATTCTTCTTTTTCTAGCTCCTTTAGGTATAAGCTTAGGTTGTTTATTTGATATTTCTTTTGTTTCCTGAGGTAGCCTTATATTGCTATAAACTTCTCTCTTTGAAAGTCTTTTGCTATGTCTTGTAAATTTGGAGTCACTCTGTTTCCACTTCATTTGTCTTTAGGTATTTTTTGATTTCCTCTTTGATTTCTTCAGTGACTCATTAGTTGTTTAATAGCATAATGTTTAGCCTCCATGTGTTTGTATATTAGTTTTTTTTTTCCTTGTAGTTGATTTCTAGTCTCATTGCATTGTGGTTGGAAAAGATGCTTGATGATTTCAATCTTCTTAAGTTTACTGAGACTTGTTTAGTGGCCTAGCATGTGATCTGCTCTGGAGAATGTTCCACATGCACTTGAAAAGAATGTGCATTTTGCTGTTTCTGCATGGAATGTTGTATACATATTTATTAAATTCCTCTGATCTAACATGTCATTTAAAGTCAGTGTTTCCTTATTGATTTTCTGTTTGAATGACCTGTCCTTTGATGTAAGTGGAGTGTTGAAGTCCCCTACTATTCTTGTGTTGCAGGCAATTTCTGTCTTTTTTTTGGTTAATATTTCTTTATGCATATGTGCTCTTATGTTGGGTCCATATACACTTACAATTGTTATATTTTCTTGTTGGATCATTCCCTTGATCATTATGTAATGTCCTTCTTTGTCTCTTATTACAGTATTTGTTTTAAAGTCTATTTTGTCTCATGTAAGTATTGCTACTCGAGCTTTCTTTTTATTTCCATTTTGAACATAATAACCTTTTCCATCCCCTCACTTTCTGTCTGTGTGTGTCTTCAGATCTGAAGTGATTATCTTGTAGGCAACATATATATGAGTCATTTTTAAAATCCATTCAGCCACTCTATGACTTTTGATTGGAGCATTTAGTCCATTTACATTTAAAGTAATTATTGAGGGGCTTCCCTGGTGGTGCAGGGGTTGAGAGTCCACCTGCCAATGCAGGGGACATGGGTTCGAGCCCTGGTCTGGGAAGATCCCACATGCCGCGGAGCAACTGGGCCTGTGAGCCACAATTACTGAGCCTGCGTGTCTGGAGCCTGTGCTCCACAACAAGAGAAGCCACGATGAAGAGTGGCCCCTGCTTGCCGCAACTAGAGAAAGCCCTTGTGCAGAAACGAAGACCCAACACAGCCATAAATAAATAAATAAATAAATAAATAAATAAATAAATAAATAAACAAACAAACAAACACATTTGTAAAAAAATAAAGTAATTATTGATAGTTATGTACTTATTTCCATTTTGTTTTTTCCTGCTTTTTTGTAGCTATTTTTTTGCTCTTTTCTTCTTCTTTTGCCCTCTTCCCTTGTGATTTGATGACTATATTTAGTGTTATGTTTGGATTCCTTTCTCTTTTTTTCACGTTTATCTATTTTAGGTTATTGTTTGTGGTTTCTATTAGGTTCATATATAACAACTAATATTTATAAGTGACTAATTTAAGTTGATGATCTCATATTCAATCTCATTCTATCAAACCTACACTTTTACTTACTCCACACATTTTATGATTTTTGTGTCATATTTTGCATCTGTTAATTCTGTGCATTGCTTAACTATTTATTGTGGATATAGATGATTTTACTACTTTTGTCTTTTAACCTTTCTGAAAACTTTACAAAAGGTTGATCTTCACAAAAGGTTGACCTTTACTGTATATTTGTCTTTACAGATGAAACTGTTTCTTTCCTAAGTTTTATATTTCTACTTGTGGTCTTTTCTTTACTGCTTAAAGAAGCCCCTTTATCATTTCTTATAAAGTTGGCTTAGTGGCTCTGAACTCTTTCAGCTTTTGCTTCTCTGTAGAACGATTTATGTCTCCTTCAAATCTGAATGATAGCCTTGCTGGGTAGAGTATTCTTAGTTGCAGGGTTTTTTTTCCCTCTAATTGTTTTAAAAATAGTGTGCCACTCCCTCTGGCCTGCAAAAGTTTCTGCTGAAAAGTCACCTGATGATCTTATGGGAAGTCTCTTGTACATAACTACCTGCTTTTCCCTTACAGCTTTTAATGTTTCTCTTTATCTTTAATTTTTGCCATTTCAATTACAATGTGTATTGGAATATGCTTCTTTGGGTTGATCTTCTTTGAGTCTCTCTATGCTTCCTGGACCTGGATGTCTGTTTTTTTCCCCCAAGTTAGAGAAGTTTACAGCTATTGTTTCTTCAAATAAGATTTCTCCCTTTTCTCTCTCTCTTCTCCTTCTGGGACCTCTATAATACAAATATTAGTATGTCTGATGTCATCTCAGAGGTCTCTGATACTCTCCACATTTTTTAAAATTCATTTTTTTTTTGGTTCAGCTTGGGTGATTTCCACTACTCTTCCAGTTTTCTGATTTGTTCCTCTGTGTCATCTAATCTACTGATGATGCTTTCTACTATATTTTTAATTTCAGTTATTGTATTCCTCAGCTCTGTTTTTTTTAAAATATATTTTCTAGCTCACTGTTAAACTTCTCACTGGGTACATTTATTATTCTCCTGAGATCATTGAGCAACCTTATGATCATTATCTTGAACTCGTTATCGGATAGATTACTTATCTCCACTTTGCTTAATTCTTTTTGGGGGGTTTTATCTTGTTCCTTCATTTGGAATGTATTATTCTGTTGCTTCATTTTGTCTAATTCTCTGTTTTTATTTTTATGTAATAGGTAGGTTTATTATATTTCCCAATTTTTGAGTAGTGACATTATGTAGGGAAAGTCCTATGGTTCCCAGCATCACACTCTCCTATGGTCACCAGAGCTATATGCTCTAGGAGTGAACCCTTTGTGGGCTGCATGGGCCATTCTCTTGTGGCAGGGTTGACTACTATGGGTGTGCTCATAGGTGGGGCTGAACCCTGGCCCATTTGGCTGCTAGGCCCTACCTCATGCAGTGGCTGCTGGCCTGCTGGTGAGTGGGCTGGTGCCTGGGCAGTTTGCATTGGGGTCTGGGGGAATCCCAGGGCTGGTGTAGGCCCCTGGTGTATAGGGCTGAGTCCCCTCAAGCTTGCATGTCCGGTGTTGGTGCTGGCCCACAGGTGGGTAAGGCTGGGTCCCAGGGCAGCTAGCTGTGCAAAGTTGAGGGTCCTGTTGCTGTTGCTGGTTTGCTGGTTGGTTGGACTTTTTCATGGGTAGCCACCTGGGGGGCTTGGGGAACCCAATGGTGGGGATACAGACAATAAATATATAAATCAATAAAATATATAGTACATATGATGATGAAAAGTACTATGGAGAAAAATAAAGAGTAAAGAGGGATCCAGAGTGGGAGATGGGGTGGCAATTTTAAATAAGGTGAAATTGGAGAAAGCCTCATTTAGGAGGTGACACCTAATTTATACCAAATTGTTAACACTGGTTACCTCTTGGGAGTGGAATGGGATATGGAGGATGGCTTCATTTACTATTTATTTAATTTTCAATTTGAGAAATTATGGCTTATTTTTAATTTTTGTGTTTCTTACTATTTTTCAAATTAAGTATATGATCATATGTATTATAATGTTTATCACATAGTAGGGGCTTAAGAAACATTAGTATCTTCTTTCCTTTTTCTATTTATTTATAGCCTAGAAGGGTTAACATTTCTTTCTTTGAATAGTGGGAAGAGAGCAGCATTCATAAGGCATAAACTTCTTATCTTTTGATAAAATTTCCTAGACTTTTCACCTTGATAGCAGAGTCCTAATCCCTAAACCACCCACAGTAAAGACAATTCCACTTTGTCCATAAATGAAATCTTTGCAAATGAAAATTGAGAGTAGTTTATACTCTTTGGCTGGACTAAACTTTCCAATTCTGGCCATCAACCAGGTTGATACAGAGAGAGGAATTTACTTGTGCAAGCCTGCATAGCTAGAGTAGCAGAACTGGGATTGGAACTTATGCCTGTTAAGCCTGTTCACAGCCCATGTTTTTCACACTATGTTGTGTTGCCTCCCTCCATAAGAAACTCTTCTCCCATGTCATTCCAATGACTCAACAGGTTCAGAAGATGGCAGGGGAGAATCTAGTGATAAACTCCTGAATCAGTGTTGGTAATCACCACCTGAGTTCATCACAAAAATCAATGAGGAGCTGAGCTGACAGGGACTTTTGAGATAGTCTCACATTATACACAGGCAATGAGCAGCAAAGAAAAAGAATTTGTTCAACATTATATGCCAGTTACTAGCAGAACTAAAACCTAGGTTTCCTAATTTTTTAGCCCTTTTCCTAGCATGACATTTACTCGTTCATCCATCTTTCAATTCATCCAGCCAACTTTTCATCTATCCATTCAATGAATATTTATTTAGTTTTCTCTCTATGAAAAACGTAGAACAAGACAAATGTGACCCTAGCATTCAAGGGACTCCCAATTTAGTGATTGTTTGAATCCCTATGTTTGATGAAAGAATGAGTAGGCTGGCTACTATCCAATCCCTGTTTCATGTTTTCCTCATTCCATGATGTCTCAGTCTAGGATGAGTGGCAAAAATTAATTTGAGCAATTTCGCTTTATTACATTTTGGATCTGGTGATGCTTCATAGGGGTTTTGACCTATGTGGGACCTGATGGCTCTGTGGCCTAGTTGAACTTTCATGTAATTCCCAGAGTCTCTTGGTAGTTGCAGATTACTTGATTTGTAGTTTCATGATCCTATATTTCTGGCGCCTGAAACATATCCTTGTTGGGATTTTTGTTTATTTCCTGGACACTAAGGGTTGCCTACTCAACACTCAAAGTTCTTGCCCAGGGGTGGCTTGAGGGTTCCTTCTGGTAATTCAATCTCTGGACATTGGGAACCAGAGTTCCAGTCCCTAAGGTGAAGTGGAGCCAAAAATATGATATTCAAGGAGTCACCAACTCTCTTGGGTTTCTTTCAGAGGGCATATCCAATGTCTCAGTCAGAATATTTCATCTGTTGCTCACTGGTCCTGGGAGGAGAGAGGCATGAGACAAATCTCAACTTATGGCCCCATAGAAAGGACTCTTGCTTGGAAATCTCAAGAGTTTTCACATTAGCAATTCTGGTCTTGCTCTTAATAAAGATTTAGTGCTACTCCGCATGATGGAGGTGTGGATAAGGCTAAATTCAGTGCTCATTTCTTGTGTGATCATCTGTTTTCTGCTATTGATAGGCCTCCTGGGGACAAATTGAGGGTCTTTCAGTGCTCTGCAGGCTATACCAGCCACTCCACACCCTCCATGAAAGGGGAAAAGATAAACACCTTATTTACCTACTATATGCTAGGCAATTTACCACCATTACCTTATTGAATTCTTTACCCCCAGAATACAAGGAAGATATGATTTTGCTCATCATTTGACAAATGAGGCTCAAAAACACAAAATAAGCTTCCCAAAGTCACACAGCCAAAGTGTGGCAGAAGAGGGATTTGAACCCAGATCTGTCTGACACCAAGTTTCACCAAGTATTCAGAGACTCTTTCTGATTTTAGATACGATACTGACCAGATATCTAGGGATCCTTGGTTCTGAAGAATTCCATCAAGAGAGGGGGTGACAGGATCTAGATCATTTTCCTTATAAGATAGAGACTAGAGGTAGTCATAATGCATGTGTTCATTGATCTCTCTACTCATCCACATCATTGTCATCTACACAATGCCCTACTGAGCCCCGTCTGTGGCTATTGCTATAACTGCTCAGTAGGATCACAAGAGAGCCAGATAATAAAATTATACTGTCAGAACCGATTGAGTTCAACTTCTTATATTACAGAAGGGGAAAATGAGGCCCAGAGAGAAAGGACTTTTTCAAGGAAAATACAGGTTGGTGGGATAGCTGGGACTTAAAAGCAGGTTTCCTAATTCTAGTGCAATACCTTTTATATTATACTTTATTTTATATCAAGGCTAGTTTAGACATTTCACAGTACAGCTCACATCTCCTGTTTCCATATCAAAGTCATTTCCCCTGCATATCATTAGGCCTATTGTACTTTGGATTTTGTAGTCTATGGACACTCATGAGCAGGATCAACTTTATCTCAAGAGTAAATAGCTGTCCATTAGTGTTTTTAGATAGTTCATTTGTACCTTTGTCCCTGCCCTGCCCTAGCTTAACATAGTTCTTTAATTTCCAACATTAGTGCTTCTTTTCTAAAAAAAAACTTTTAATTGTACAACGACCTCTATGAAAATTCAGGACACATAAGCTAATTATATCTCAGCCATTAAAACCTAGGCAGGTCTATAGAAGCTTTCCTGTATGTGTATGTGAAAGGGTGAAGGGGTGAAAGACGGAGTAGGGGTGATTTACAAACATCTCAGAAAAAGCACAATAGGAGTCTTATTTGCATAAAGACTTTGAGTCTCCTTGGAAAACCAGAGAAATCATTGAGAAAGACATAGACAGAAACTGGAAACTTTGTTATTAAATTTTTGGAAAAACTTCAAATCAAGAGGTTTGAGTCAGAGAGTATTTTATTATTTTTTATATTATTATAAATGAAAATGTCTTCTTAAACTTATTTTCAGATTTTTCATTGTTATAAATAAGAAAACAATTGATTATTGTATATTGATCTTGTATCCTGAAACCTTGCTGAAATCACTTAATCCTTCTATTAGATTTTTGTGTGTGTAGATATTTTAGGAATTTCAACATACAAAATCAAGTCATCTGTAAATAGAGATTGTTTTGTGTATTTCTTTCCAATCTTAATGTCTTAATTTTTTTCTTTGTTTAATTTCTAGAATCTCCAGTATAATGTTGAATTGAAGTGGCATAGAGTGAACCTACTTGTCTTTTTCCTGATAATAAAGGGGAATAGTATAATGTTAGTTGTGGGTTTTTCATTGATACTCTTAATCAGGTTGAAGAGGTTCTTATTCCTACTCTGTTGAGTATTATAAACAACATGGTGTGGAACATGACTATATATACATTTTTTGTACACTTGTCCTATTCTTAGTATGAATTTCTTAAGGTGGAATTATAGGGTGAAAGGGGATACCCATTTTGAAGTCATTTGGTACATACTGCTATACTCTGACCAGGAGGAGGAACCCCATTTATCCTTTCTCTAGTAGTGGAAGCTACAGTGGATCTTGGTAATAGGTCCCACGAATGAGTAGACTCATGTAAAACACTGGGCCTTGACATGGAAATTACTAAGCACATGCCTTTGAAGTAGGTATTTAAACAAGGGATCCTTAGAGATATACTCCCAGCAATACTCACTCTGAAGGACAACATATTTGAATACTTATTCAATGTAAGAAGAGCATTTGGGAAAGCCTTATTTCCTGTTGGGTTTTTTTTTGTTTGGTTTGGTTTAGTATTTTTTCTTTTTGTTTTTTTGAGAGAATGAGTAGGTCCTCATGCAAGACAGACTTTGTTTTGATGCTGGGAATAATTAGTTCAATATGGAACTTCATAAAAAGACAAAATCTGAAAACTTTTTTTCCTGGAGTGAGAAAATGCAGTGTACCATTATCCTTGCTGCTTTACCTTGCCCAAATCACTTCACTTTCCTGAGCCTTAATTTCCTGATCTATCAAAAGGTGGTGATGGTGTTGGTGGTAATGATAAAAGGGTAGTAATCACTGTCTCTCAGGTTATGAAGTTCAAGTTTGTGAATGGATGTGAAAACGCATTGGGAATTATGAGTAAGGATAAACATTGTGGGATAGTAAAAGGACACTCATGCAGGGAGTTGTTTTCTGTTGGACCCTGACATATTTTTCTTTCCTTCACTTCTGTTTCTACCTACAAAATATGTCCCCAATTTATCTATTTGCCTCTACCTCCACCCTTGGCACCCTAAACAAAACCACTGTTAATTCCTGCCTTGGTCTTCTGTTTCCACTTCTTCTTTCCCTCACTGTCAATCCAGAGGGAACTTTAAAATTAAGTAACATCAAGTCATTTCCCTACTTAAAACTCTCTTATGGTATCACTTTACACTTAGGATACAGACCAACTTCCTTACCTTTGCCTATAGGCCCATGGCTCCCATCCTCATCTCACAGTTCTATCTATCTACTTCACTTGTTGCACACACTAAACTTAAGCCAAACTGACTTTTATAAGTTCCTCTAATGTAGCTTGATCCTCAGCACAGGAACAGCATGTGTGTTCTACTTGCTTGAAATGCTCTTCCTTACTCTGTTCACATAGTTAATTATTTACAACTTCAGCTCAGTCATCACTGAGTATCCTTCCCAAGTCTGTCATTAGATAAAACTCACCTATTATAGGGTCTCATCTCATCTATACTTTGTACCACTTGTATCCCAAGAGTTGCTTCTGGCTCTGGGTTTTGTTAATTAAAATTATAGAACTGAAAAATTAATAACCAAAATAAAAAACTCAGTGGTGGGAGTCAACATAAGAATGACAGGCCAGAAGAAAGAATCAGTGAACTTGAAGATAGATAGAAATTAGCTTTGTATGAACAACAGAAATAAAATAGACTGAAAAAGATGAACAGAAATTTAGGGACCTGTGGTCATATACATAAGATCTAACATTTGTGTAATCAGAGTCCCAAAAGTAGAAGAGAAGTAGGATGGGGCAAAGAAGGTATTTGAAGAAATAAAGGCTGAAAATCTCTCAAACTTAGCAAAAGGTATATAAACCTACAATTCAAGGAGCTGAGTGAAACAGGATAAACTCAAAGAACTCCATGACAAGACACATCATTGTCAAAATTCTGATAATGAAATATAAATTTTTAAAATCTTGAAAGTTTGAGAGAGAAATGACATCTTACCTACAGGGGAAAAACAATTTAAATGAGAGAGGACTTTTATCATCCAAAACCATGAGGGCCAGAAGTTTTCTTTTTCTTTTTTTTTCTTTTTTTCAGGTGTTAAAAAAAGCTATCAACCCAGAATTTTGTATATAGTGAAACATCTTTCAAAATGAAAGGGAAAACAAGATATTCTCAGATGAAGGGAAACTAAGAGAATTTGTCACCAGCAAACTTGATCTAAAATACTGGCTAGCGAGAGGGACCTTCAAGAGGGTGGAGGAGTAAGACATGGAGATCACCTTCTTCTCCACAGATACATCAGAAATACATCTACATGTGGAAAAACTCCTACAGAACACCTACTGAACGCTAGCAGAACACCTCAGACTTCCTAAAAGGCAAGAAAATCCCAATGTACCAGGGTACGGCAAAAGAAAAAGGAAAAAAGAGAGACAAAATAATAAGCATGGGACTGGCACTTCTGGGAGGGAGCTATGAAGGAGGAAAAGTTTCCATACACTAGGAAGACCCTTCACTGGCAGAAATGAGGGGTGGGCAGGGGGGAAGCTTCGGAGTCATGGAGGAGAGTGCAGTAACAAGGGTGCAGAGGGCAAACCGGAGAGATTCCCACACAGAGGATTGGTACTGACAGCTCTCACAAGCCTGAGAGGCTTGTCCACTAACCCACCGGGGATGGTGGGGGCTGGGAGCTGAGGCTCAGGCTTCGGAGGTCAGATCCCAGGGAGAGGAGTGGGGTTGGCTGGATGAACACAGCATGAAGGGGGCTAGTGCTCCACAGCTAGCCAGGAGGGAGTCCAGGAAAAAGCCTGGAACTGCCTAAGAGGCAAGAGACCATTGTTTCAGGGTGTGTGAGGAGAGGGGATTCAGAGCACTGCCTAAACGAGTTCCAGAGATGGCAGCAAGCCGTGGCTATCAGCGCAGACACCAGAGACTGGCATGAAACACTAAAGCTGCTGCTGAAGCCACCAAGAAGCCTATGTGAAAGCACAGGTCACTATCCACACCTCCCCTCCTGGAAGCCTGTGCAGCTCACCACTGCCAGAGTCCTGTGATCCAGGGACACCTTCCTTGGGAGAACACACGGTGCGCCTCAGGCTGGTTCAACATCACCCCGCATTCCGTACCCCTCCCTCCACCCAGCCTGAGTGAGCCAGAAACCCTAATCAGCTGCTACTTTAACCCCGTCCTGTGTGAGGGAAGAACAGATGCCCTCAGGCGACCTACATGCAGAGGCAGGGCCAAATACAGAGCTGAACCCCAGGAGCTGTTCGAAAAAAGAAGAGAAAGGGAAATTTCTCCCAGCATCCTCAGGAGCAGTGGATTAAATCTCCACAATCACCTTGATGTACCCTGCATCTGTGGAATACCAGAATAGACAAAGAATCATCCCAAAATTGAGGCGGTGGTCTTTGGGAGCAACTGTAGACTTTGGGTTTGCTTTCTGCATCTAATTTGTTTCTGGTTTTATGTTTATCTTCATTTAGTATTTAGAGCTTATTATCATTGGTAGATTTGTTCCTTGATTCGGTTGCTCTCTTCCATTTATAATATATATATATATATATATATATATATATATATATATATATATATATATATTCTTTTTCTCTTTTTGTGAGTGTGTATCTCTATGCTTCTTTGTGTGATTTTGTCTGTATAGCTTTACTTTTACCATTTCTCTTAGGGTTCTGTCTGTCCGTTGTTGTTTGTTTATTTATTTATTTATTTTTTGGTACAGTTTTTAGCATTTGTTATAATTGGTTTTTAGGCTTGGTGGCTCGATTTTTCCTTCTTTTTATTACTTTTTTATCTTTAATATTTTTTATTTTAATAACTTTATTTTATTTTATTTTATTTCTTCCTTTCTTTCCTTCTTTCTCTCTTTCTTTCTTTCTTTCTTTCTTCTTTCTGTTTTTTTCCTCCCTTTTCTTCTGAGTCATGTGGCTGACAGTGTCTTAGTGTTCTGGCCAGGTGTCAGGCCTGAGCCTCTGAGGTGGGAGGGTCAAGTTCAGGACATTGGTATACCAGAGACCCTTGGTCCCAGGTAATACCAAACAGCGAAAGCTCTCTCAGAGACCTCCATCTCAATGCTAAAACCCAGCTACATTCAAAGGCCAGAAAGCTACAGTGCTGGACACCTTATGCCCAATAACTAGAAAGACAGGAACACAACTCAGCCCATTAGCAGAGAAGGTGCCTAAAATCATAATAAGGTCACAGACACCCCAAAACACACCACAAGACATAGTCCTGCCCATCAGAAAGACAAGAGCCAACCTCACCCACCAGAACACACCCACCAGTCCCCTTCACCAGGAAGCCTACACAACCATTAAACCAATCTTGCCCACTGGGGGCAGACATCAAAAGCAATGGGAACTATGAACCTGCAGCCTGCGAAAAGGAGACCCCACACACAGTAGGTTAAGCAAAATGAGAACACAGAGAAATATACAGCAGATGAAGGACCAAGGTAAAAACCCATGAGACCAAACAAATGAAGAGGAAATAGGCAGTCAACCTGAAAAAAAATTCAGAGTAATGATAGTAAAGATGATGCAAAATCTTAGAAATAGAATGGAATAAAATACAAGAAACGTTTAACAAGGACCTAGAAGAACTAAAGAGCAAGCAAACAATGATAAACAACACATTAAATGAAATTAAATATTCTCTAGAAGGAATCAATAGCAGAATGACTGAGGGAGAACAGATAAGTGGCCTGGAAGATAAAAGAGAGGAAATAACTACTGCAGAGCAGAATAAAGAAAAAAGAATGAAAAGAATTGAGGACACTCTTAGAGACCACTGGGACAACATTAAATGCACCAACATTCAAATTATAGGGGTCCCAGAAGAAGAAGAGAAAAAGAAATTGACAGAGAAAATATTTGAAGAGATTATACTTGAAAACTTCCCTAATATGGGAAAGGAAATAGTCAAAACTCCAGGAAGTGCAGAGAGTACCATACAGGATAAATCCAAGGAGAAACATGCCAAGACACATATTATTCAAACTATCAAAAATTAAATACAGAGAAAAATACTAAAAGCAGGAAGGGAAAATCAACAAATAATATAAAAGGGAATTCCCATAAGGTTAGCAGCTGATCTTGTGCAAGCCAGAGGGAGCGGCAGAACATATTTAAAGTGATGAAAGGGAAACACCTACAAGCAAGGTTACTCTACCCAGCAAGGATCTCATTCAAATTCAGTGGAGAAATTAAAACCTTTACAGACAAACAAATTTAAGAGAATTCAGCAACACAAAACCAGCTCTACAACAATTACTAAAGGAATGTCTCTAGGCAGGAAACACAAGAAAAGGAAAAGACCTAAAACAACAAACCCAAAACAGTTAAGAAAATGGTAATAGGGACATACATATCAATAATTACCTTAAATGAAAATAGATTAAATGCTCCAAGCAAACACATAGATTGGCTGAATGGATAAAAAAGCAAAACGCATATATATGCTGTCTACAAGAGACCCACTTCAGACCTAGGGACAAATACAGACTGAAAGTGAGGGGATGGAGAAAGATATTCCTACAAATGAAAATCAAAAAAACCTAGAGTAAAAATTCTCATATCGGACAAAATAGACTTCAAAATAAAGACTATTATAAGAGACAAAGAAGGACACTACATAATTATCAAGGGATCAATCCAAGAAGAAGATATAACAATTGTAAATATTTATGCACCCACCATAGGAGCACCTCAATACATAAGGCAAATGCTAACAACCATAAAAGGGGAAATTGACAGTAACACAATCATAGTAGGGGACTTTAGCACCCCACTTTCACCAATGGACAGATCATCCAAAATGAAAATAAATAAGGAAAAAATCTTTGAATGACACATTAAACAAGATGGACTTAATTGTTAATTATAGGACATTCCATCCAAAAACGACAGAATACACTTTCTTCTCAAGTGCTCATGGAACATTCTCCAGGATAGATCATGTCTTGGGTCAGAAATCAAGCCTTGGTACATTTAAGAAAATTGAAATCTTATCAAGTGCGTTTTCCGTCCACAACGCTATGAGACTAGATATCAATTACAGGGGAAAAAAAACTTTAAAAAATACAAACACATGGAGGCTAGAGAGTATGCTACTAAATAACTAAGAAGTCACTGAGGAAATCAAAGATAAAATCCAAAAGTATCTAGAAAAATTGACAATGAAAACACGATGACCCAAAACCTATGTGATGCGGCAAAGGCAGTTCTAAGAGGGAAGTTTATAGCAATACAACCCTACCTCAAGAAACAATAAAAATCTCAAATAAACAACCTAAACTTTCACCTAAAGCAGTTAGAGAAAGGAAAAAATAACCAAAAGTTAACAGCAGCATGAAATCATAAAGATCCGGTTAGAAATAAATGAAAAAGAAATGATGGAAACAATAACAAAGATCAATGAAACTAAAAGCTGGTTCTTTGAGAAGAGAACAAAATTGAAAAACCATTAGCCAGACTCATCAACAAAAAAAGGAAAAAGACTCAAACCAATATAATTAGAAATTAAGAGGAAAGGTAACAACTGACATTGCAGAAATACAAAGGATCATGAGAGACTACTACAAGCAACTATATGCCAATAAAATGGACAACCTGAAAGAAACGGACAAATTCTTAGAAAAGCACAACCTTCCAAGACTGAACCAGGAAGAAATAGAAAATTTAAACAAACAAATCACAAGCACTGAAATTGAAACTGTGATTTAAAATCTTCCAACAAACAAAAACCCAGGAACAGATAGCTTCACAGGGGAATTCTATCAAACATTTAGAGAAGAGCTAATACCTATCCTTCTCAAACTCTTCCAGAATATAGCAGAAGGGGGAACACTCCCAAACTCATTCTACGAGGCCACCATCATCCTGAAACAAAAACCAGACAAAGATGTAAAAAAAAAAAAAAAAAAAAAAACAACAACTACAGGCCAATGTCACTGTTGAACATAGATGCCAAAATCCTCAACAAAATACTAGCAAACAGAATCCAGCAGCACATTAAACGGATCATACACCATGATCAAGTGGGGTTTATGCCAACAATGCAAGGATTCTACATTATACACAACTCAGTCAATGTGATACACCATATTAGTATATTAAAGGATAAAACGGTATTATAATCTCAATAGATGCAGAAAAGCTTTTGAGAAAATTCAACACCCATTTATGGTAAAAACCCTCCAGAAAGTAAGCATAGTTTATTACCTCATCATAATAAAGGCTACATATGACAAACCCACAGCCAACATCATTCTCATTGGTGAGAAATTGAAACATTTCCACTAAGATCAGGAAGAACACAAGGTTGCACACTCTCACAGCTATTATTCAACATAGTTTTCGAAGTTTTAGCCACAGCAATAAGAGAAGAAAAAGAAATAAAAGGAATCCAAATCAGAAAAGAAGAAATAAAATTGTCCCTATTTTCAGATGACATGAAACTATACATACAGAATCCTAAAGATGCTACCTGGAGACTACTAGAGCTAATCAATGAATTTGGCAAAGTAGCAGGATACAAAATTGATGCATAGAAATCTCTTGCATTCCTATACACTAATGATGAAAAATCTGAAAGAGAATTCAAGGAATCACTCCCATTTACCATTGCAACAAAAAGAATAAAATACCTAGGAGTAAACCTACCTAAGGAGACAAAAGGCCTGTATGTAGTAACGTATAAGACACTGATGAAAGAAATTAAAGATGATACAAGCAGATGGAGAGATACACCATGTTCTTGGATTGGAAAGATCAACATTGTGAAACTGATTCTACTACCCAAAGCAATCTACAGATTCAATGCAATCTCAATGAAACTATCAATGGCATTTTTCATAGAACTGGAACAAAAAATTTCACAATTTGTATGGAAACACAAAAGACCCCGAATAGCCAAAGCAATCTTGAGACAGAGAAATGGAGCTGGAAGAATCAGGCTCCCAGACTTCAGACTGTACTACAAAGCTACAGTAATCAAGACACTATGGTACTGGCAAAAAAACAGAAATATAGATCAATGGAACAGGATAGAAAGCCCAGAGATAATCCCACACAAATATGGTCACCTTATTTTTAATAAAGGAGAAAAGAATATACAATGGAGAAAAGACAGACTCCTCAATAAGTGGTGCTGGGAAAACTGGACATCTACATGTAAAAGAATGAAATTAGAACACTCCCTAACACCATACACAAAAATAAACTCAAAATGGATTAAAGACCTAAATGTAAGGCCAGACCATACAACTCTTATACGCTCTATGACATAAATCACAGTAAGATCCTTTTTGACCCACCTCCTAGAGAAATGGAAATAAAACCAAAAATAAGCAAATGGGACCTATGAAAACTTAAAGCTTTTGCATAGCAAAGGAAACCATAAGCAAGATAAAAAGACAACCTTCAGAATGGGAGAAAACATTTGAAATGAAGCAACTGACAAAGGATTAGTCTTCAGAATTTACAAGTAGCTCATGCAGCTCAATGTCAAAAAGCAAACAACCCATTCGAAAAATGGTCAGAAGACCTAAATAGACATTTCTCCCAAGAAGATATACAGATTGCCAACAAACACATGAAAGGATGCTCAACATCACTGATCATTAGAGAAATGCAAGTCAAAACTACAATGAGGTATCACCTCACACCAGTCAGAATGGCCATCATCAAAAAATCTGGAAACAGTAAGTGCTGGAGAGGGTGCGGAGAAAAGGGAACCCTCTTGCACTGTTGGTAGGAATGTAAATTGATACAGCCACTATGGAGAACAGTATGGAGGTTCCTTAAAAAACTAAAAATAGAACTACCATACGACCCAGGAATCCCACTACTGGGCATATACCCTGAGAAAACCATAATTCAAAAAGAGTCATGTACCACAATATTAATTGCAGCTCTATTTACAATAGCCAGGACATGGAAACAACCTAAGTTTCCATTGACAGATGAATGGATAAAGAAGATGTGGCACATGTGTACAATGGAATATTACTCAGCCATAAAAAAGAAATGAAATTGAGTTACTTGTAGTGAGGTGGTTGGACCTAGAGACTGTCATACAGAGTGAGGTAAGTCAAAAAGTGGAAAAAAATACCTTATGCTAACACATATATATGGAATCTAAAGAAAAAAAATGGTTCTGAAGAACCTAGGGCCGGGACAGGATTAAAGACGCAGATGTAGAGAACGGACTTGAGGACATGGGGAGGGGAAGGGTAAGCTGGGACGAAGTGAGAGAGTGGCATGGACTTACATATACTACCAAATGTAAAATCGCTTGTGTGAAGCAGCCACATAGCATAGGGAGATCAGCTCAGTGCTTTGTGACCACCTAGAGGGGTGGGATAAGGAGGGTAGGAGGCAGACACAAGAGGAAGGATAT
Organism: Balaenoptera physalus; assembly: GCF_965194825.1. Classification (NCBI taxonomy): domain Eukaryota; kingdom Metazoa; phylum Chordata; class Mammalia; order Artiodactyla; family Balaenopteridae; genus Balaenoptera; species Balaenoptera physalus. Next base: position 57,385,276 of record NC_138903.1, on the reverse strand, counting down.
ATGGAGATATATGTATATGTGTAGCTGATTCACTTTGTTATAAGTCAGAAACTAACACACCATTTTAAAGCAATTATACTCCAATAAAGATGTTAGAAAATAAAAATAAAAATAAAATAATATAAAATACTGGGTAAAGCAAGTTCTCTTAAAAAAAAAAAGGAAGCCATCAAAGAATAGAGCTTGCAGCATTAGGTAGGAAGAATAAATAACAGATAGTTCCAAAATATGGGTAAATATAATAGACTTTCCTTCTAATCTTGATTTGTCTAAATTATGTTTGAGAGTTGATGCAAAAATTTTCATACTGTCCAATGTAGTTCTCAATGTATTTAGAAGAAATATTTAGATAAATTGTATTATAAATGGGAGTAGGATAAAGGGCCATAAAAGAAAGTAAGTTATCTATACTTTAATCTAACTGATAAAATTTTGATACCAGTAGACTGTGATAAGTTATTTATATATAATATAAAACCTAGAAAAGCAAAGCCTTACAGAAGAGCTATGGAAAAAATACACACAGAAACACCAGAGATAAATCAAAATGGTATTCTACAGAATGTTCAAGTATCAAACAGGGAGGCAGAAAAAAGGAAAGAGAAAAACAAACAAAACCCAGAGGAATTAAACAGAAAACCAAAACTAAAATGACAGATGTAAACCATAAAATATTAGAAATTTTTTCAACTGTACCTTGTCAACATACACCAGTTTAAAAACAGAGATCAGCAGAGGGGATGAAGAAAAAAAAAACCCGACTGTATGCTGTCTATAAGAAACTCACTTCAAATATAATACTATATGTGACAATGTAAAATGATGTAAAAAAGATAAACCATGCAAAAAATAATACAAATCAGGAATGGCTACACTAATATCAGACAAAGGAGATTTCATGGCAAAAATAATCATAGGTGACAAAGTTTTACCATTACATTAGAAAAAAATGTAAAACAAAAATTACCGTTACATTAGATAATGGTAAAACTATCAATACACCAAGTATAATCAGCAATTTTAAACATGTATGAGCTATAAAATAGAGTTGAAAAGTACACAAATAAACACCTGATAGAACTGAAATGAGAAATAAGCAAATCCACAATTATAGGTGAAGACTTAAACATCTCCCTCTTAGCAACAAAAAACTACTAAACACTAAACAGAAAATTAGTAAGGGTAGACAAAAACACAACACTATCAACCTACAGCATTTACTCAACATTTATACAACACAACAATAACAACTGCAGAGTATGCATACTTTTCAAGTGCCCATGAAACATTCACCAAGGTAGACCAAATTCTGGGCCATAAAATAACCTCAACAAATGTTATAAAAATTGAAATCACACAGGGTATATTCTCTGACCATAATGGAATCAAACTAGAAACAAAAAAAGAAAGACAGAAAAAGAAAACTACAAATATCCCTCAAAAATACTAACATAAAAATTCTCAGCAAATATTAGTAAATACTATATGTGTGTATATATATATATATATATATATATACACACACAGAGAAAGAGAGAGAGAGAGAGGGAATTCACAAGATGGCCAAATATCATAACCATATAAATTGATACAGAAAAATTGTTTGACAAATTCCAACACCCAATCATGATAAAAAAAAAAAAAACTCTTAGAAACTAGGAATTGAGGTAAACTTCCTCATTTTGAGAAAGACCGGCTACAACACACCCACAGCCAAGCCAACATCCTATTCAATGGTGAAAGATTAAATTCTTTCCAAGTTTGGAAACAATGTAAAAATTCAGCTGTCAACACTGTTATTAAACATAGTACTGAAATTTCTAGACAGGTCACTAACACAAGAATAAAAAAAGGCATATAGATATGGAAAAAGAAAATAAAACTCTATTTGCAGATGATATGATTGCCTGCAAAGAAAATCCGAAGGAATCTATGAAAAACATTCAAAAACGAACAAGTGAGTTCAGCAAGGTTGCAAGATACAAGATCAACCTATGAAAAGCAATTTTATTACTATATACTAGAAATAAATACGTGAAAAACAAAATTAAAATACAATACTATTTATAGTCACTCAAAAAGTGAATTACTTAGGTGCAAATCTAACAAAATAATTACAGGCTTTGTATGTTAAAAAGTACAAAATGCTTATGAAAGAAATCAATGAAGGACTTCCCTGGTGGTCCAGTGGTTAAAACTCTGCACTTCCACTGCAGGGGTCACGGGTTTGATCCCTGGTTGGGATAAGATCCCACATGCTGTGCGGTGTGGCCAAAGAATAAAGAAATCAATGAACAGCTAAATAAATGAAGTGGCATACCATGTTCGTTCATGGATTGGAGGACTCAACATAGTAAAGATGTCAATCTTACACAGTATCTAATTGATATACGTATTTAACACAATATATATAGATATAATAGTTTTTGGCTTATAGGGACAAATATTATATCAAAAGCAAAGGAACTAGAATAGATAAAACAATTTTGAAAATGAAGAATAAAATAGAAGAATCAATCTATAAGATATTAATGATTACTATATAACTACAGTAATAAAACTGTGTGGTAAACGTAGAAGGATAGACACATAGATAAATCCAACAGGTAAAAGAACCCAGAAATAAATCTACACAAATATGAACGACTAAGTTTTGACAAAGATGCAAAAGCAATTCAATGGACGAACATGGCACTTAAGTAATTGAACATCCATAGACAAAAAAGTGAGCCTCAACCTAAACCTTACATCTTATTTAAGAATTAACTCTAAATGGATCATGGACTTAAATGGAAGATGTAAACCTATGAAACTTTTAGAAGAAAACATAGCAGAAAATCTTTGGGATCTAGGGTTAGGCAAAGAGTTTTTAGGTTTGTACTAAAAGCATGAGCCATAAGTGAAAATATGATAAATTGGACTTCATCAAAATTAAAAACTTCTGTTCTGTAAAATAACCTGTTATGAGTAATGAAAGTAAAACTATAGATTGAAAGAAAGTATTTACAAGCCACACATCTCACAAAAGACTCATATCTAGAATGTACAGAGAACTTTCAAAATTCAACAGTAACAAGAAATAAGCTTATTGGAAAATGGGCAAAAGTCATGAAGAGACATTTCACTAAAGAGGACATAAGAATGGCAAATAAGTACACGAAAAAATGTTGACTATTATTAACCATTAGGAAAATGCAAATTAAGACAAAATGGGCTATCATGACATACCTATCAGAATAGTTAAAGAAAAAATAGTGATAATATCAAATGCTGGCAAGGATGCAGACCAACTGGATCACTTATAATACATTGGTACTGTGAATATAAATTGGTGTGTCCACTCTGGAGAACAGTTTAGTAGTTTCATATAGAACTGAACATATAATTACAATATAACCCAACTAATTGCACAATTAAGTATTTATCCAAGAAAAGTAAAAGTTTATGTCCATATAAAAAATATGTACATGTTTTCTTAACAGCTTTATTTGTAATATTCTAAAATTGTAAAATAGCTAAAATATCTTCTAATAGGTGAATGGTTAAACAAATTGCAGTACATCCATACCATGGAATATAAAACAATAAAAAAAGAATGAAGTATTAATATATGCAACAACTTGAATGGATCTTATACATTATTATCCTGAAATGACAAAATTTTTGAGATGAAAAGCAGATTAGTAGTGGTGAAGGGGTTAGGGATGGTTGGGCAGGAGGTGAGTATAAAAGGGTAGCACGTGGGAGATCTTTGTGGTAGTGGAAAAGTTCTGTATCTTGGTTTCAGAGGTGGTTTTAAGAATCTACACATGTGGCAAATTTATAAAGAACTACAGACACATTGTACCAATATCAGTGTCCCAATTTTGATGTCATAATATAGTTATATAAATTTCAACCATTGGGGGGGTGGTTGATAAATGGTACATGGAAATTTTCTGTATATCTTTGCAGCTTCTTGTGAATCTATAATTATTTCAAAATATTTTTTTACAAAGATTGGCAAACCCTGTTCTAATGGAAGGGGAAGGTATGTTTGATTTTCAGAGATAGAGGAGGGAGCATATGTGAGACGGGGGAAGATTCTCCCAATTCAAAGGGAAATGGTGGTTGGGATTTTTCTGAATGGTGAACAATTTTGAGTGGTGGAAGTATAAGGCCCTGAGATTCTCAGAGTCAGCAAAACTTTCTCTGCCCCAGCATAGAGTTGAAACCCCAGAAGCACTGGAGCAGAATGGAACACATGAGCCAGAACAATGAGCACTTCAGTTGTAACTATTGTAGACCAAGGACACGAGGGCTTTCCCTATACATTACCATGGCATAAAAACCCTCAGAATATTTGTACCACCTAGAACCCCAGTCATGTCTGAGCCTCAATTGCCAGACCAAATTGGCACACAAGATTAGATTTCATTTGCTTTAAAGGAAATAAAGTAATTCTAACCTCATTAGAGGTTAGTAGGACTAACCTCATTCATTGACTCAATCAATAACTATATATTATACATCTAATAGGTTCCTGGCACTGAGACAGATATGGTCACTACCTAATACAGTTTAGTATGGCTGAAACACATGATTTCAGAAGCTGACTGCCAATATTGTCTGTGCATCTAGCAATTTTCCATGAGGGGACCTTCTGGTATACCTTTCCTTTTTTTTTTTTATCATACAGTATTAACTTCAACTTCCCTAAAAGCATGTCTGTTCAGGTAGCCAAGGCAACCTGAAAAGTGGACCTGGCCTTCCCAATCCCATCATAGGCTGGAAAAAGGGAAGGAGAAACATAGGCAACTGCCCATGGATTCCAGGCACCCAAGTTTGCATGCTCTTTTGCAACCAATCCATCTGCCCACAGCTGTCCAATTGCTCAACATGAGGTGTAATATAAATTTATTCTCCAAGATCGTTGCTCTTTGCATTTAGTGGCACACACAGACTTCCTCAGGCCAACTGGTCATGGCCCTATTTACACCCATGGTTCACTTATCTACTGGGACTTGGTCCTCCAAGCCATTGAGAAAGCTGTGAATCAAATGGCTTACACAGAGTAGTAGTTTTCCTGACAAGTGGTGGATGGAACATAGTTGAGGCAACCAGAATTAGGTGATATTTGGAAATCTGGGCTGACAGCTGGCACTAGAGAGCAGACTCTCAGCCTTGGACCAGTGATCTATGGGTAAGACTCTAGGATACAAAGCAGAAACTGACAAGAGATGCTAGGGTCCTAGTGTAGTTATAAGGGGGCTCATACACTGGGAATCTGGCAGAACTAGTAAATAGGACAGAGATAAAAGGAAAAGGCCAAACCAAAAGTAAATGGATTAGTGATGGCTAATGGTTTGTCCTAGGGTATAGAAAAGAGGCTGAGTTCTTTTTGATCTAAGTCAGGATTGGTTCTAGATGCCCAGACAAGGCTGAACCTTCAATGGAAATAGGGTTAGAGATTCCAGCTGTGGGGGAAAGATGGAGTCAGAGAACTAACCTCAGTCAGGGCCTGACTCCTGTGTCTACAGGACAAATGTGCTGGCTTTCAAACATGACTAAGGCATGGGGTGGTGTCAAACTTCCTCTGCTTCCTTCCCTGGCCAAACATTCAAGCTAAACCCTGCTGTAAGATGTCTTTCCTAGATGTTTTGTGTTCTTACCTCCTAGAATGAAATTCATTTGAAGTAATTCACAGAAGTATGTGTGAAAGCACACTTGAAAGAGGATGATCAGAGACAGCCTTCCATTATCCCAGCCTCAGTATCGCAGCCATTTACATTTATTACCCAATTTGATGGCCCCTTGTTATGTTTAACATTTCTGAGCTGGAAGATGAAAAGAACATTAACAAGAGAGAATGCATGTTAGAAACTTGTCACTTTTTAAGTAACTTAGCTTTTGAGTGGGCATATTGTTGTCTTAGCAACTGAGAGAGTTTATATTGAAGAATCCAAAAAGAAAAATAAAATCCTCTTAGAAAGCTAGCAAAGCAAGAAGTTCCACCTCATGACTCTGTTCACCAAAGGAACAAATGCTCACTTGGAGCTGGAAAGTGTTGGTAGCAGTGGTGACAAGAAGCTGTGGTGGTGAGGGGGTTGCAGTTGTCAAAGGATATGATCGTTGGCAAGGAGCAATGAGACTGAGGAAGGAAGATGGAACTAAATGATTTAAGCAGCTCCTTCCAGAATTTGTTTACCCAGCAAATATTTCCTGAGAATCTCCTGGGTTAGGGATGTGGACAGAGAAGTTAATCATACACAGTCCCTACTCTCAAGTAGTTCTTAGACCTGTAGGATTGATGAGACTTGGAAACAATCACAATGGAGTGTGAATTGTGCCATCACACACTGATGAAAGGCAGTAGAGTGAAGCTGTTAAGACTACAGACCTGGAAGCAGACTGCTTGGGTTCAAATCCTGGCCTTATACCTAACTGGTTCTGTGACCTTAGGCAGGGTATTTAAACTCAGTACCTCAGTTTCCTATCTGTAAACTAGAGGTAAAGTGTGGGAGTCATCACCTGTAGGACTAGTCTTGGGTAAAGTAGAAAAGTAGGTCATGTCTCAGTTATCCACTCTCCTCATGGGATTATTTGAGTTCTGCTCTTACACATTAAGGAAGATAAAGACCAACTTGAGCACTTGCAGCTAGCTAAGGACCTGGAAACTATGAAGAATGCTTGAAGGCATAAGGCTGCTTATCCTGGAAAAGACACAGAGGAATGTAGTCTCTGACTTCAGACTTCTGATAGATTGTCACAGCATGAAGGGAGGGGGCATAGTTGGGACCATGGGTGGAAGTTCCAAGGAAATGGTACTGTTCAAACCCACTTCTGCTCCTGCCTACAAAATATACTCAAAACTGCTTAGTTCAACAGCTAAGTTGGGTAGAATATGGCCCTGGACTAACTTTCCAGGGGGCATCCTAACTGCCATTCCCTGTTCGGTCCTCACTGCTCCCCTCTCCCAATCACCATGTTCCAGGCTCTCAATAATATTTATTGTTCCCTTAGCATACCTCTGCACTTGCTGTTCCCTTCATCTGAAATGCCCCCTCCCCATACCAATTCCACCTGGTGAACCCCTAACTATTCTTCATGATCCCACCCAAATGTAGCTCCTTCTTATGGCTTTTGCCAAAATTCTTATCCTCGTCTCACATGCATGAAATATTTATTGCTCCTTCTTCTGTGCTGTTAATAGAAAACAATCACTTTTCATTATAATGAATTACTTTTCTGTTTCTTCCTCTAGTCTATATTGACTATATTTACAGTGTCTCCAAAAGAACAGGTACTCACAAATATTTGTGGAATCAAAGGAAAAACTTTTCAATCAGTCCAAAACTGGAAAAAGAAAAAAAAAAGAGCTACCTTACACTGGAAAAGTTCAAATAAAGGCTGGATGATTATTTGCCAAGAAAGTTGCAAGATGATTCCTGCACTGACTGGGATATTAAAGGCAGGGAGGTAAAAGGACCCCACTTACCCTATAATTTGAGAGAATTTTGACATTGTGGCTTGTGCTAATAGGGGCATAAATATTATGTTGGTGAGTTATACAGAATTAGATGTGAATCTGTGCTTTCCCACTCACTTGCTATGTGATGTTGGGCAAAGTGTCTTCCTTCTCTGGGCTTCAATTCCTTTATCTGCAGAAGAATGAACTTGGTCTAGTGGAAACTGGTTTCCAAACTGTTTGCTGGAATGCCTTGGAGCAGAGTCTTCTGCAAAAGAAAGGTGGCTACAAGAGAGATATAAAAGGAAAGTAATGTAGGTAGCTCTGCCCCATCACCCCTCTGAAGTCTGGCTTCAACCACAATAGAGTTCTTTTGATCTTTTCTCCTATTATTTTATTATTTAGTGTTTTCATTTTTGTTTTCAGTTATTAAAGTGGTATATGCTTATAATAAAAATTCAGTCAGTATAGATAACAACAAAAATAATAATAGCACACATGAATATAACGTTTGTGTGTTATACATTGTTCTAGGTACTTTATAAATATTAAATTTAAAGCAGACATATAAGGTAAAAAGTGAAAAAAGCCTCTTAACGTCTCTTACAAACCTTTCTCCACACGAATTCTATTCCTCTCCCCCGAGGTAACCACTATTTCCCATTTGGTTTGTATCCCCCCAGGTTTTTTCATGTTCATTTAAAATTATGTGTTTTACATTTCTAAATATGTATACATATTTATATAAATAGACTCACACACCTTATATTGTTCTGTACTTCTCTTCTTTACTTATCAAGGAAATTGTTCCCTCTTGGTGTATATTGAACTGCTTCACTCTCATGTAGGGCTGCATTATATTCCATTATTTGACTGTATCTAATAAGTTCTCAGGTGATTAGTATTTAAGTTGTGTGAAATATTTTGCAATTATGGTATTGCAGGTAATATCTTAAGAGTTATCTGTGCACATGTGCAAATACTTCCATAGAGTAGATTTTCAGAGGAGAAATATCAAGACATATAGTATGATCATTTGCATTTTGTCATTCTTCCAACTTGACATCCATCCAAAAAGGGCTACCCCAATTTACACTCATATCAGTGGGATTTCCTATATCCTCACAAATGCTGGGCAATATTATTCTTTGAAATCTTTGTCAATATGGTGCATTAAAAATATCTCTAGTGGGTTACTGCTGTCCCTACAAGACCTGCAAGCAGGCACCAATCACTGCCCTTGCCATCTGAGGAGAGCACATGGGCTGCAAAGATCCCAATCACTGCCCCTGCTGTCCCAGGAGTTTGAAGGCTGCTGCTGCCACTAAGAGACATGGGAGCATGTTCCAATCACTACCCCCACTGTCCTGAGGTTGTGTGGGCCACTGCACCTCCTTGCCCCCATATCAAGGGGATACTGGCCAGCACACACTGAGGAAAGAGGCAGCAAGCATCCAAACTAAAAGTAGCCCCTCAGTTCCAGACAAGATGGTGGACTATAAGGATTTGAACTTACTCCCCTCATGACAACAACAAAATCACAACTAGCTGCTTAACAACCATTGACAACAAAGACTGGAACCTACCAAAAAATTTATACATCCAAAGACAAAGAAGAAGCCACAACGAGATGGTAGGAGTGTCTCTTTCACGATGTAATCAAATCCCATACCTGCTGGGTTGGTGACCAACAAACTGGAAAATAAGTATATAGCAGAGGTTCTCCCACAGGAGTGAGAGTTCTGAGCCCCACATCAGGTTCCCCAGCCTGAGTGTTTGGCATCAGGAGAAGCATTCCCCAGAGCATTAGGCTTCAAAGGCCAGTGGGGTTTGAGAGCAGGAGCTCCACAAGACTGGAGGAAATAGAGATTCTATGCGTGGAGGGTGCAAACAAGGTTTCATGTGCACTGGGGCCCAGCACAAAGTAGCGACTTGATAGAAGCCTGGGCTAAACCTACTGGCAGGTCTTGGAGGATCTCCTGGGGAGACAGGGGTTGGCTGTGGCTCACTGTGGGAGCAAGGACATTGGTGGTGGAGGTCCCGGGGAATATTGATTGGTGTGATGTCTCCTGGAGGTCATCATTTTGGCACTGAGACCTGGCCCCACACAACAGCCTTCAGGCTCCAATGCTGGGATGACTCAGGACAAACAACCAGCAGGGTGGGAACACAGCCCCAACCATCAGGAGACAGACTGCCTAAAGTTATACTGAGCTCACAGCCACCTCTAAACATACCCATTGACATGGCCCTGCCCACCAGAGAGACAAGACCCAGATCCACCACCAGTGGGCAGGCACCAGTCCCTCCCACCAGGAAGCCTGCATAAGCCCCTGAACCAAACTCACCCACCAGAAAGCAGACACCAGAAGCAAGAGGAATTGTGACCCTGCACCCTATGGAAAGGAGACCACAAACACAGAAAGTTAGATAAAATGAGATTGCAGAGAAATATGGTTCAGATGAAGGAAAAAGATAAAAACCCAGAAGAAAAACTAAGTGAAAAATAATTCACAGTAATGATAGTAAAGATGATCCAAGACCTCCAGAAAGAGTGGAGGCACAGACCAAGAACATGCAAGAAATGTTTAACAAACAGCTAGAAGATTTAAAGAGCAGAGATGAAAAATAAAGAACTGAAATGAAAAAAATACACTAGAGATAATCAATAACAGAAAAAATGAGGCAGAAGAATGAATAAGTGAGCTGGAAGACAGAATAGTGTAAATCACTGCCATGGATCAGAATAAAGAAAAGAGAATGAAAAGAAAAGAGGACAGCCTAAGAGACCTCTGAGACAACATTATGCAGCAACATTCACATTATAGAAGTCCCAGAAGGAGAAGAGAGAGAGAGAAAGGACCTGAGAAAATATTTGAAGAGGTTATAACTGAAAATGTCGCTAACAGGGGAAAGGAAACACACAGTCAAGTCCAGGAAGCAAAAAGAGTCCCACACAGGGTAAACCTAAGGAGGAACATGCCATGACACATATTAATCAAAGTGACAAAAATTAAAAACAAAGAGAAAATATTAAATGCAACAAGAGAAAAGCAACAAATAATATACAAGGGAATCCCCATAAAGACATAAATTGATTTTTCGGCAGAAAATTTGCAGGCCAGAAGGGAGTGGCACAAAATATTTAAAGTCATAAAAGGGAAAAACCTACAACCAAGAATACTCTACCCAGAAAGGCTCTCATTCGTATTCAATGGATTAAAAAAAAGTTTTACATAGAAGCAAAAACTAAGAGAATTCAGCACCACAAAACCAGCTTTAAAACAAATGCTAGGGGGGACTTTCAAGATGGTGGAGGAGTAAGACATGGAGATCACCTTCCTCCCCACAAATTCATCAAAAATACATCTACATGTGGAACAACTCCTATAGAATACCTACTGAATGCTGGCAGAAGACCTCAGACTTCCCAAAAGGCAAGAAAATCCCCACATACTTGGATAGGGCAAAATAAAAAAGAAAAAACAGAGACAAAAAATAGGGATAGGACCTGCACTTCTGGGAAGGAGGAAAAGTTTCCACACACTAGGAAGACCATTCACTGGTGGAGACTGTGAGGTGGATGGTGCGGAAGCTTCAGAACCATGGAGGAGAGTGCAGCAACAGAGGTGCAGAGGGCAAAGTGGACAGATTTCTGTACAGAGGATCCATGCAGACCAGCACTCACCAGGCTGAGAGGCTTGTCTACTCACCAGCCAGTGCTGGTGGGGGCTGGGAACTGAGGCTGGGGCTTTTTCAGATGACAGGGGGCGGACTGGGGTTGGCTGTGTGAACACAGCCTGAAGGGGGCTAGTGTGTCACAGCTAGCTGGAGGGGGAGTCTGGGAAAATGTCTGGACCTGTCTAAGAGGCAAGAGACCATTGTTTTGGGGTGTGTGAGGAAAGGGGATTCCTTCACTGTTTGCCCACAGAAGGCAGAGAATTGCCTAAACGAGCTCCAGAGACAGACATGAGCTGCAGGTATCAGCTCAGACCAGAGACGGGCATAACACTAATGCTGCTGCTGCAGTCACCGAGAATCCTGTGTGCAAGCACAGGTCACTATCCACACACACCCCTGGGAGCCTGTGCAGCACACTGCTGCCAGGGTCCCGTGATCCAGGGACAAGTTCCCCAGGAGAACACATGGTGAACCTCAAGCTGTTGCAACGTCATGCCAGCCTCTGCTGCTGCAAGCTTGCCCCGCTTTCCAATTATAAATACCATACCCTCCCTCCCCCTGGCATGAGTGAGCCAGAGACACCTAATCAGCCATTGCATTAACCCTGTCCTGTCTGGGCAGGAACAGACACCTGAGGGCGGCCTACACGAAGAGGTGGGACCAAAGTCAAAGCTGATCTCCAGGAGCTGTGTGAACAAAGAAGAGAAAGGAAAATTTCTCCCTGCAGTCTCAGGAGCAGTGGATTAAATCCCCACAAACAACTTGATGTACGCTGCATCTGTGGAATACCTGAATAGACAACGGATCATCCCAAGATTGAGGTGGAGGACTTCGGGAGCAACTGTAGACTTGGGGTTCACTGTCCGCGACTGACTTGTCTCCGATTTTTATGTTTATCTTAGTTTAGTGTTTAGTGCTCGTTATCATTGGTGGATTTGTTTATTGGTTTGGTTGCTCTTTTTTTTATTACCATGTTTTTATTTTAAAAATTTATTTTTTATTGCTTCTTATTATTTCTTTCTTTTTTTCTCCCTTATCTTCTGAGCCTGGGGGTTGACAGGTTCATGGTGCTCCGCCCTGGTGTAAGGGCTGAGCCTCTGAGGTGGGAGAGCCGAGTTCAGGACATTGGATCATGGGAGACCTCCCTGCCTGAAGTAATATCAATCAGCAAAAGCTCTCCCAGAGATCTTGGACTCAATGCAAAAACCCAGTTCCACTTAACGACCAGCAAGCTCCATTGCTGGATGTCCCATGCCAAACAACCAGCAAGAAAGGAACACAACCCCACCCATTAACAGAGAGGCTGCCTAAAATCATACTAAGTTCAGAGACACACCAAAACAAACCACCAGACGTGGACCTGCCCACCAGAAAGACAAGATCCAATCGCATTCACCAGAACACAGGCACCAGTCCCCTCCAGCAGGAAGTCTACAGAAGCCACTGAACCAACCTCACCCACTGGGGGCAGAAACCAAAAGCAACAGGAATTACGAACCTGCAACTTACAAAAAGGAGAACCAAAATACAGTAAGTTAAACAAAAAGAGAAGACAGGAAATATGCAGCAGATGAAGGAGCAAGGTAAAAACCACCAGAACAAACAAATGAAGAGGAAATAGGGAGTCTACCTGAAAAATAATTCAAACAAATGATAGTAAAGATGATCCAAAGTCTCAGAAATAAAATAGAGAAAATAGAAGAAATATTTAACAAGGACCTAGAAGAACTAAAGAGCAAACAAACAATGATGAACAACACAATAAATGAAATTAAAAATTCTCTAGAAGGAATCAATAGTAGAATAACTGAGGCAGAAGAACGGATAAGTGACCTGGAAGAAAAAAAAGTGGAAATAACCACTACAGAGCAGAATAAAGAAAAAAAATGAAAAGAATTGAGGACAGTCTAAGAGAATTCTGGGACAACATTAAATGCACCAACAGTCAAATTATAGGGGTCCCAGAAGGAGAAAAAGAAAGGGTCTTAGAAAATATTTGAAGAGATTATAGTCAAAAACTTCCCTAATATGAGAAAGGAAATAGTCAATTAAGTCCAGGAAGGGCAGAGAGTCCCATAAAGGGTAAATCCAAGGAGAAACAAGCCAAGACACATATTTATCAAACAATCAAAAATTAAATACATAGAAAAATATTAAAAGCAGCAAGGGAAAAGCAACAAATAACACACAAGGGAATCCTCATAAGGTTAACAGCTGAACTTTCAGCAGAAACTCTGCAAGCCAGAAAGGAATGGCAAGACATATTTAAATTGATGAAAGGGAAAATCCTACAACCAAGATAACTCTACCCAGCAAGGATCTCATTCAGATTCCATGGGGAAATTAAACCATTTACAGACAGGCAAAAGTTAAGAGAATTCACCACCACCCAACCAGCTTTACAACAAATGCTAAAGGAACTTCTCTAGGCGGGAAACACAAGAGAAGGAAATGACCTACCAAAAACAAACCCAAACCAAATAGGAAAATGGTAATAGGAACATACATATTGATAACTACTTTAAATGTAAATGGATTAAATGCTCCAAACAAAAGACATAGAATGGCTGAATGGATACCAAAACAAGACCCGTATATATACTGTCTACAAGAGACCCACTTCAGACCTAGGGACACATATAGAGTGAAAGTGAGGTGATAGAAAAAGATATTCATTGCAAATGGAAATCAAAAGAAATCTGGAGTAGCAATTCTCATATCAGATAAAATAGACTTTAAAATAAAGACTATTACAAGAGACAAAGAAGGACACTACATAATGATCAATGAATCAATCAATGAAGAAGATATAACAATTGTAAATATTTATGCACCCAACACAGGAGCACCTCAATACATAAGGCAAATGCTAACAGACATAAAAGGGGAAATCGACAGTAACACAATAATAGTAGGGGACTTTCACACCCCACTTTCACCAATAGACAGATCATTAAGAATGAAAATAAATAAGGAAACACAAGCTTTAAATGATACATTAAACAAGATGGACTTAAATGATATTTCTAGGACATTCCATCCCAAAACAGCAGAATAAAATTTCTTCTCAAGTGGTCATGGAACATTCTCCAGGAAATATCATATCTTGGGTCACAAATCAAGCCTTGGTACATCAAAGAAAATTGAAGTCATATCATTTGTTTTTCTCTTTCTAACTTACTTCACTCTGTATGACAGTCTCTAGGTCCATCCACCTCACTACAAATAACTCAGTTTCATTCTTTTTTATGGCTGAGTAATATACCATTGTATATATGTGTCACATGTTCTTTATCCATTCATCTTTTGATGGACACTTTGGTTGCTTCCATGTCCTGGCTATTGTAAATAGAGCTGCAATGAACAATTTGGTACATGACTCTTTTTGAATTATGGTTTTCTCAGGGTATATGCCCAGTAGTGGGTTTTCTGGGTCACAGGGTAGTTCTATTTTTAGTTTTTTAAGGAACCTCCATACTGTTCTCCATAGTGGCTGTATCAATTTACATTCCCACCAACAGGGCAAGAGGATTCCCTTTTCTCCACACCCTCTCCAGCATTTATTGTTTGTAGATTTTTTGATGATGGCCATTCTGACCGGTGTGAGATGATATATCATTGTAGTTTTGATTTGCATTTCTTTAATGATTAATGGTGTTGAGCATTCTTTTGTGTGTCTGTGGCCAACCTGTGTATCTCAGAATGGGAAAAACAAATACTGTATGCTATCACATATATATGGAATCTAAAAACAAACAAACAAACAAACAAAGAATCATGAAGAACCTAGGGGCAAGATGGGAATAAAGATGCAGACCTACTAGAGAATGGACTTGAGGATATGGGGAAGGGGAAGGGTAAGCTGGGACAAAGTGAGAAAGTGGCATGGACATATATACACTACAAAACATAAAATAGATAGCTAGTGGGAAGCAGCCACATAGCACAGGGAGATCAGCTCAGTGCTTTGTGACCACCTAGAAGGGTGGGATAGGGAGAGTGGGAGGGACGGAGCTGCAAGAGAGAAGAGGTATGGGGACATATGTATATGTATAATTGATTCACTTTGTTATAAAGCAGAAACTAACACACCACTGTAAAGCAATTATACTCCAATAAAGATGTTTAAAAAAAGAAATCATATCAAGCATCTTCTCTGAAGCTATGAGACTAGATATCAATTACAGGAAAAAAACTATAAAAAAACAAGCACATGGAGGCTAAAAATACACTACAAAATAACTAAGAGATCACTGAAGAATTCAAAGAGGAAATAAAAAAAATACCTAGAAACAAATGACACTGCAAACACGATGACCCAAAGCCTGTGGGATGCATCAAAAGCAGTTCTAAGAGGGAAGTATATAGCAATAAAGTCTTACCTCAAAAAACAAGAAAAATCTCAAAGAAACAACCTAACCTTACAAGTAAAGCAATTAGAGAAAGAAGAACAAAAATAACCCAAAGTTAACAGAAAGCAAGAAATCATAAAGGTAAGATCAGAAATAAATGAAAAATAAATTAAGGAAACAGTAACAAAGGTCAATAAAACTAAAAGCTGAAAAAAAAAAACCTAAAAGCTGGTTCTTTGAGAAGAAAAACAAAATTGAAAAACCATTAGCCAGACTTATCAAGAAAGACAGGAAGAAGAACTCAAATCAACAGAATTAGAAATAAAGAAGAAGTAACAACTGACATTGCAGAGATACAAAGGACCATGAGAGCCCACTATAAGCAACTATATGCCAATAAAATGGACAACCTGAAAGATATGTACAAATTCTTAGAAAAGCACAACCTTCCGAGACTGAACCAGGAGGAAATAGAAAATATAAACAGATCAATCGCAAGCACTGAAATTGAAACTGTGATTAAAGTCTACCAAAAAACAAAAGGCCAGGACCAGATGGCTTCACAGGCGAAATCTATCAAACATTTAGAGAAGATCTAACACCCATCCTTCTCATACTCTTCCAAAATATAGCAGAGGGAGGAACACTCCCAAACTCTTTCTATGAGGCCAACATCACCTTGATAGCAAAACCAGACAATGATGTCACAAAGAAAGAAAACTACAGGCCAATATCACTGATGAACACAGATGCAAAAATCCTCAACACAATACTAGCAAACAGAATCCAACAGCACATTAAAAGGATCATACACCATGATCAAGTGGGTTTTACCTCAGGAATGCAAGGATTCTTCAATATATGCAAATCAATCAATGTGGAACATCATATTAACAAATTGAATGATAAAAACCAAATGATCAACTCAATACATGCAAAAAAAGAAGGATTTATCAAAATTCAAAACCCATTGATGATAAAAACTCTCCAGAAAGTAGGCATAGAGGGAACCTATCTCAACGTAATTAAGGCCATATATGGCAACCACACAGCCAACATCATTCTCAATGGTGAAAAACTGAAACCTTTTCCACTAAGATCAGGAACAAGACAAGGTTGCCCACTCTCAACACTATTATTCAAAAGGGCTTTGGAAGTTTTAGCCACAGCAATCAGAGAAGAAAAAGAAATAAAAGGAATCCAAATCAGAAACGAAGAAGTAAAGCTGTCACTGTTTGCAGATGACATGATACTATACATAGAGAATCCTAAAGATGCTACCAGAAAACTACTAGAGCTAATCAATGAATTTGGTAAAGTAGCAGGATACAAAAGTAATGCACAGAAATCTCTTGCATTCCTATACACTAATGATGAGCAATCTGAAAGTGATATTAAGAAAACACTCCCATTTACCACTGCAACAAAAAGAAAAAAATACCTAGGAATAAACCTACCTAAGGAGACAAAAGACCTGTATGCAAAAAATTATAAGACACTGATGAAAGAAATTAAAGACGATAGAAACAGATGGAGAGATATACCATGTTCTTGGATTAGAAGAATCAACATTGAGAAAATGACTACACTACCCAAACCAATCTACAGATTCAATGCAATCCCTATCAAACTACCAGTGCATTTTTCACAGAAGTAGAACAAAAATTTGCACAATTTGTATGGAAACACAAAAGACCCCAAATAACCAAAACAAAATTGAGTAAGAGGGGACCGGGGGCAAGCAGGCGGAAGAGTAAGACACGGAGATCACCTTCCTTCCCACAGATACAGTAGAAATACATCTACACGTGGAACTGCTCCTACAGAACACCCACTGAACGCTGGCAGAAGACGTCAGACCTCCCAAAAGGCAAGAAAATCCCCACGTACTTGGGTAGGGCAAAAGAAAAAAGAAATAACAGAGACAAAAGAATAGGGACGGGACCGGCACCAGTGGAAAGGAGCTGTGAAGGAGGAAAGGTTTCCACCACTAGGAAGTCCCTTCGTGGGCAGAGACTGCGGGTGGCAGAGGGGGGATGCTTCAGAGCCATGGAGGAGAGCGAAGACACAGGGGTGCGGAGGGCAAAGCGGAGAGATTCCCGCACAGAGGATCGGTGCCGAGTAGCACTCACCAGCCCGAGAGGCTTGTCTGCTCACCCGCCGGGGCGGGCGGGGGCTGGGAGCTGAGGCTCAGGCTTTGGTACTAGCTGGGAGGGAGTCTGGGAAAAAGTCTGCAGCTGCCGAAGAGGCAAGAGACTTTTTCTTGCCTCTTTGTATCGCGGCGCGCAAGGAGAGGGGATTCAGAGTGCCGCCTAAATGAACTCCAGAGACGGGCGCGAGCCGCGGCTATCAGCGTGGACCCCACAGCAACAGGGTCGCAGAGGGAAAAATGGAGAGATTCCCGCACAGAGGCTCAGCGCTGAGCAGCGCTCACCAGCCCGAGAGGCTTGTCTGCTCACCCGCCAGGGCGGGCGGGGGCTGGGAGCTGAGGCTCGGGCTTCGGTGTTAGCCGGGAGGGAGTCCGGGGATAAAGTCTGCAGCTGCCGAAGAGGCAAGAGACTTTTTCTTGCCTCTTTGTTTCGTGGCGCGCAAGGAGAGGGGATTCAGAGCGCCGCCTAAACGAACTCCAGAAACGGGCGTGAGCCACGGCTATCAGCTCGGACCCCAGAGAAGGGTGCGAGCCGCGGTTATCAGCGCGGACTGCAGAGACGCACAGGAGATGCAAAGGCTGCTGCTGCCGCCACCAAGAAGCCTGTGTGCGAGCACAGGTCACTCTCCACACCGCTCCTCACGGGAGCCGGTGCAGCTCGCCACTGCCAGGGTCCCGTGATCCAGGGACAACTTTGCCGGGAGAACGCACGGCGTGCCTCAGGCTGCTGCAACATCATGCCGGCCTCTGCCACCGCAGGCTTGTCCCGCATCCTTGCCCCTCCCTCCCCCCGGCCTGAGTGAGCCAGAGCCCCTGAATCAGCTGCTCCTTTAACCCCGTTCTGTCTGGGCAGGGACCAGACACCCTCAGGCGACCTACACGCAGAGGCGGGTCCAAAACCAAAGCTGAACCCCGGGGGCTGTATGAACAAAGAAGAGAAAGGGAAATCTCTCCCAGCGGCCTCAGAAGCAGCGGATTAATTCTCCACAAACAACTTGATGTGCCTGCATCTGTTGAATACCTGAATAGACAACGAATCATCCCAAATTCAACAGGTGGACTTTGGGAGCAGGATATATTAATTTTTCCCATTTCCCTTTTTTTGAAAGTGTATATGTGTATGCTTCTGGGTGAGATTTTGTCTGTATAGCTTTGCTTTCACCATTAGTCCTAGGGTTGGGTCTGTCCATGTTTTTTTTTTTTTTTTTTTTACTTAAAAAAAATCTTTTTTCCTAAAAAAAAATTTTTTTTCCTAATAAATGTTTCCTTAATAATTTTTTCCTTATTTTATATTTTTAGAAATTAAAAAAAAGTTTTAATGTTTCTTCATATTTTTTATTTTAAAAAATTAAAAAAAATTTTCTTAATAAATTTTTTCTTAATAATTTTTTTCTTATTTTTTACTATAAAAAATTAATAAATCTATTTTAAAAATTAAAAAAAAAATTTCTGAATACATTTATTCTTAATAATTTTTTTCTTATTTTTTATTATAATAGTTTTATTTTATTTTATTTTATCCTCATTCTTTCTTTCTTTCTATTTTTTTCTCCCTTTTATTCTGAGCCGTGGGGATGAAAGGCTCTTGGTGCTCCAGCCAGGCATCAGGGCTGTGCCTCTGAGGTGGGAGAGCCAACTTCAGGACACTGGTCCACAAGAGACCTCCCAGCTCCATGTAATACCAAACGGCAAAAATCTCTCAGAGATCTCCATCTCAACATCAAGACCCAGCTTCACTCAACGACCAGCAAGCTACAGTGCTGGACACCCTATGACAAACAACTAGCAAAACAGGAGCACAGCCCCATCCATTAGCAGAGAGGCTGCCTAAAATCATAATAAGGCCACAGACACCCCAAAAAACACACCACCAGACGTGGACGTGCCCACCAGAAAGACAAGATCCAGGCTCATCCACCAGAACAAAGGCACTAGTCCCCTCCACCAGGAAGCCTACACAACCCACTGAACCAACCTTAGCCACTGGGGACAGATACCAAACACAACAGGAACTATGAACCTGCAGCCTGTGAAAAGGAGACCCCAAACACAGTAAGATAAGCAAAATGAGAAGACAAAAAACCACACAGCAGGTGAGGGAGCAGGGTAAAAACAGACCAGACCTAACAAATGAAGAGGAAATAGGCAGTATACCTGAAAAAGAATTCAGAATAATGATAGTAAAGATGATCCAAAATCATGGAAATAAAATAGACAAAATGCAAGAAACATTTAACAAGGATGTAGAAGAACTAAAGAGTAACCAAGCGACAATGAAAAACACAATAAATGAAATTAAAAATACTCTAGACGGGATCAATAGCAGAATGACTGAGGCAGAAGAACGGAGAAGTGACCTGGAAGACAAAATAGTGGAAATAACTACTGCAGAGCAGAATAAAGAAAAAAGAATGAAAATAACTGAGGACAGTCTCAGAGACCTCTGGGACAACATTAAATGCACCAACATTCGAATCATAGGGGTCAGAAGAAGAAGAGAAAAAGAAAGGGACTGATAAAATATTTGAAGACATTATAGTTGAAAACTTCCCTAATATGGGAAAGGAAACAGTTAATCAAGTCCTGGAAGCACAGAGAGTCCCATAAAGGATAAACCCAAGGAGAAACACGCCAAGACACATATTAACAAAACTATCAAAAATTAAATATAAAGAAAACATATCAAAAGCAGCAAGGGAAAAACAACAAATAACACAAGGGAATCCCCATAAGGTTAACAGCTGATCTTTCAGCAGAAACTCTGCAAGCCAGAAGGGAGTGGCAGGATATACTTAAAGTCATGAAAGACAAAAACCTACAACCAAGATGACTCTACCTAGCAAGGATCTCATTCACATTTGATGGAGAAATTAAAACCTTTACAGACAAGCAAAAACTGAGAGAGTTCAGCACCACCAAACCAGCTTTACAACAAATGCTAAAGGAACTTCTCTAGGCAAGAAACACAAGAGAAGGAAAACACCTACAATAACAAACACAAAATATTTAAGAAAATGGGAATAGGAATATACATATTGATAATTACCTTAAATGTAAATGGATTAAATGCTCCCACCAAAAGACACAGACTGGCTGCATGGATACAAAAGCAAGACCCATATATATGATGTCTACAAGAGACCCACTTCAGACCTAGAGACACATACAGACTGAAAGTGAGGGGATGGAAAAAGATACTCCATGCAAATGGAAATCAAAAGAAAGCTGGAGTAGCAATTCTCATATCAGACAAAATAGACTTTAAAATAAAGACTATTACAAGAGACAAGGAAGGACACTATATAATGATCAAGGGATCGATCCAAGAGGAAGGTATAACAATTGTAAATATTTATGCACCCAACATAGGAGCACCTCAATACATAAGGCAAATAGTAACAGCCATAAAAGGGGAAATCGACAGTAACACAATCATAGTAGGGGATGTTAACACACCACTTTCACCAATGGACAGATCATCCAAAATGAAAATAAATAAGGAAACACAAGCTTTAAATGATACATTAAACAAGATGGACTTAATTGATATTTATAGGACATTCCACCCAAAAACAACAGAATACACATTTTTCTCAAGTGCTCATGGAACATTCTCCAGGATAGATCATATCTTGGGTCACAAATCAAGCCTTGGTAAATTTCAGAAAGTTGAAATCGTATCAAGTATGTTTTCTGACCACAACGCTATGAGACTAGATATCAATTACAGGAAAAGATCTGTAAGAAATACAAACACATAGAGGCTACACAATACACTAGTTAATAACGAAGTGATCACTGAAGAAATCAAAGGGGAAATCAAAAAATACCTAGAAACAAATGACAATGGAGACACGATGACCCAAAACTTATGGGATGCAGCAAAAGCAGTTCTAAGAGGGAAGTTTATAGCAATACAAACCTACATCAAGAAACAGGAAACATCTCGAATAAACAACCTAACCTTGCACTTAAAGCAATTAGAGAAAGAAGAACAAAAAAACCCCAAAGCAAGCAGAAGGAAAGAAATCATAAAGATCAGATCAGAAATAAATGAAAAAGAAATGAAGGAAACAATAGCAAAAATCAATGAAACTAAAAGCTGGTTCTTCGAGAAGATAAACAAAATTGATAAACCATTAGCCAGACTCATCAAGAGAAAAAGGGAGAAGACTCAAATCAATAGAATTAGAAATGAAAAAGGAGAAGTAACCACGGACACTGCAGAAATACAAACGATCATGAGAGATTCTACAAGCAACTCTATGCCAATAAAATGGACAACCTGGAAGAAATGGACAGATTCTTAGAAATGCACAACCTGCCGAGACTGAACCAGGAAGAAATAGAAAATATGAACAGACCAATCACAAGCACTGAAATTGAAACTGTGATTAAAAATATTCCAACAAACCAAAGCCCAGGACCAGATGGCTTCACAGGCGAATTCTATCAAACATTTAGAGAAGAGCTAACACCTATCCTTCTCAAACTCTTCCAAAATATTGCAGAGGGAGGAACACTCCCCAACTCATTCTACGAGGCCACCATCACCCTGATACCAATACCAGACAAAGATGTTACAAAGGAAAAAAAACTACAGGCCAATATCACTGATGAACATAGATGTAAAAATCCTCAACAAAATACTAGCAAACAGAATCCAACAGCACATTAAAAGGATCATACACCATGATCAAGTGGGTTTTACCTCAGGAATGCAAGGATTCTTCAATATATGCAAATCAATCAACGTGATACATCATATTAACAAATTGAAGGAGAAAAACGATATGATCATCTCAATAGATGCAGAGAAAGCTTTCGAAAAAATTCAACACCCATTTATGATAAAAGCCCTGTAGAATGTAGACATAGAGGGAACTTTCCTCAACATAATAAAGGCCATATATGACAAACCCACAGCCAACACTGTCCTCAATGGTGAAAAACTGAAACCATTTCCACTAAGATCAGGAACAAGACAAGGTTGCCCACTCTCACCACTATTATTCAACATAGTTTTGGAAGTGTTAGCCACAGCAATCAGAGAAGAAAAAGAAATAAAATGAATGCAAATCAGAAAAGAAGAAGTAAAGCTGTCACTGTTTGCAGATGACATGATAGTATACATAGAGAATGATAAAACTGCCACCAGAAAACTACTAGAGCTAATCAATGAATTTGGTAAAGTAGCAGGATACAAAATTAATGCACAGAAATCTCTTGAATTCCTATATACTAATGATGAAAAATCTGAAAGTGAAATTAAGAAAACACTCCCGTTTACCATTGCAACAAAAAGAATAAAATATCTAGGAATAAACCTACATAAGGAGACAAAAGACCTGTATGCAGAAAATATAAGACACTGATGAAAGAAAAGAAAGATGATACAAATAGATGGAGAGATATACCATGTTCTTGGATTGGAAAAATCAACATTGTGAAAATGACTCTACTACCCAAAGCAATCTACAGATTTAATGCAATCCCTCTCAAACTACCACTGGCATTTTTCACAGAACAAGAACAAAAAATTTCACAATTTGTATGGAAACACAAAAGACCCCGAATAGCCAAAGCCATCTTGAGAACGAAAAATGGACCTGTAGGAATCAGGCTCCCTGATTTCAGACTATATTACAAAGCTACAGTAATCAAGACAGTTTGGTCCTGGCACAAAAACAGAAATATAGATCAATGGAACAGGATAGAAAGCCCAGAGATAAACCCACGCATATATGGTCACCTTATCTTTGATAAAGGAGGCAAACATAAACAGTGGAGAAAAGACAGCCTCTTCAATAAGTGGTGCTGGGAAAATTGGACAGGTACATTTAAAAGTATGAAATTAGAACACTCTCTGACACCATACACAAAAATAAACTCAAAATCGATTAAAGACCTAAGTGTAAAGCCAGACACTATCAAACTCTTAGAGGAAAACATAGGCAGAACACTCTATGACATAAATCGCAGCAAGATCCTTTTTGACCCAGCTCCTAGAGAAATGGAAATAAAAACACAAATAAACAAATGGGAGCTAATGAATCTTAAAAGCTTTTGCACAGCAAAGGAAACCATAAACAAGACCAAAAGACAACCCTCAGAATGGAAGAAAATATTTGCAAATGAAGCAACTGACAAAGGATTAATCTCCAAGATTTACAAGCAGCTCATGAAGCTCAATTACAAAAAAACAAAAAAACCCAATCCCAAAATGGGCAGAAGACCTAAATAGACATTTCTCCAAAGAAGATATACAGATGGCCAATAGACACATGAAAGAATGCTCAACATCATTAACCATTAGAGAAATGCAAATCAAAATTACAATGAGATATCATCTCACACCGGTCAGAATGGCCATCATCAAAAAATCTACAAACAATAAATGCTGGAGACGGTGTGGAGAAAAGGGAACACTCTTGCACTGTTGGTGGGAATGTAAATTGATACAGCCACTATGGAGAACAGTATAGAGGTTCCTTAAAATCTAAAAATAGAACTACCATACGACCCAGCAATCCCACTACTGGGCATATACCCTGAGAAAACCATAATTCAAAAAGAGTCATGTACCAAAATGTTCATTGCAGCTCTATTTACAATAGCCAGGACATGGAAACAACCTAAGTGCCTATCATCGGATGAATGGATAAAGAAGATGTGGCACATATATACAATGGAATATTACTCAGCCATAAAAAGAAATGAAATGGAGGTATTTTTATTGAGGTGGATGGAGTTAGAGTCTGTCATACAGAGTGAAGTAAGTCAGAAAGAGAAAAAAAGTACAGTATGCTAAATATATGGAATCTAAGGGAAAAAAAATGTCATGAAGAACCTAGTGGCAAGATGGGAATAAAGACACAGACCTACTAAAGAATGGACTTGAGGATATGGGGAAGGGGAGGGGGGAAAAATTGAGTAAGAAAAATGGAGGTGGAGGAATCTGGCCCCCTGACTTTAGACAATACTACAAAGCTACAGTAATCAAGACAGTATGCTACTGGCACAAAAATACAAATATAGATCAGTGGAATGGGATAGAAGGCATAGAGATAAACCCACGCATATATTGTCGCCTTATCTTTGATAAAGGAGGCAAGCATATACAGTGGAGAAAAGACAGCCTCTTCAATAAGTGGTGCAGAGAAAACTGGACAGCTACATGTAAAAGAATGAAATTAGAACACTCCTTAACACTGTATACAAAAGTAAACTCAAAATGGATTAAAGACCTAAATATAAGGCCAGACAGTATAAAATTCTTAGAGGAAAATATAGGCAGAACACTCTATGACATAAATCACAGCAAGATCCTTTGGGACCCAGCTCTTAGAGAAATGGAAATAAAAACCAAAATAAACAAATGGGACCTAATGAAACTTCAAAAGCTTTTCACAGCCAAGGAAGTCATAAACAAGACAAAAAGACCACCCTCAGAATGGGAGAAAATATTTGCAAACCAAGCAACTGACAAAAGATTAATCTCCAAAATATACAAGCAGCTCATGCAGCTGAATATCAAAAGAAAAAAAAATCAATCCAAAACTGGTCAGAAAACCTAAATAGACATCTCTCCAAAGAAGATATACAGATTGCCAACAAACCTATGAAAGGATTGTCAACATCACTAATCATTAGAGAAATGCAAATCAGAACTACAATGTGGTATCACCTCACTCTGGCCAAAATGGCCATCAGCAAAAATTCTACAAACAATAAATGCTGGAGTGTGTGTGGAGAAAAGGGAACCCTCTTGCACTGTTGGTTGGAATGTAGATTGATACTGCCACTATGGAGAACAGTATGGAGCTTCCTTTCAAAACTAAAAAAAGAACTCCCATGCAACCCAGCAATCCCACTACTGGGCATATACGCTGAGAAAATCATAATTCAAAAAATGTCATTTACCACAATGTTCATTGCAGCTCTATTTACAGTAGCCAGGACATGGAAGCAATCTAAATTGCTGATTTAGATGTGGGACATATATACATTGGAATATTACTCAGCCATAAAAAGAAACGAAATTGTGTTATTTGTAGTGAGGTAGATGGACCTAGAGTTTGTCATACAGAGTGAAGTAAGTCAGAAAGAGAAAAAGAAATACCATATGCTAACACATATATATGGAATCTAAAAAAAAAAAAGGTTCTGAAGAACCTATGGGCAGGACAGTAATAAAGACGCAGACATAAGGAATGGACTTGAGGACAGAGGAAGGGGAAAGGATAAGCTGGGATGAAGTGAGAGAGTGGCATGGACATATATACACTACCAAATGTAAAATAGATAGCTAGTGGGAAGCAGCTGCATCATGTAGGGAGATCAGCTTGACATTTTGTGACCACCTAGAGGGGTGGGATAGGGAGGGTGGGAGGTGACACAAGAGGGAAGGGATATGGGGATATATGTATACATAAAGCCGATTCAGTTTGTTATACAGCAGGAACAGAACACTGTAAAGCAACAATACTCCAATAAAGATATTAGGAAAAAAATTGCTAAAGTAACTCCTTTAGGTGGAAAAGAAAAGGCCGCAACTAGAAACAAGAAAATTACAAATGGGAAAGCTCTCTGATAAAGGAAAGCATATAGTGTAGGTAAGTAATCATCCACACACAAATACAATATCAAAACCAACAATCATGAGATGAAGAGATTACAAATGGAGAATAATGGAAATGCATTTGAAATTAAATGACCAGCAACTAAAAACGTTGTTTATACATAGACTGCTATATCAAAACCTCATGGTAACTGCAAACCGAAAATCTACAATAATCCCCCCCCCCACACACACAAAAGAAAGACAATCCAAACACAACACTAAAGATAGTCATCAAAGTATGAACAGAATAATCACAAGTACTGACATTGAAGCTATGATTAAAAAATTCCAACAAACAAAAGCCCAGGACCAGATGGCTTCACAGGTGATTTCTCTCAAACATTTAGAGAAGAGTTAACATCTATCCTTCTGAAGCTCTTCCAAAAAATTTCAGAGGAAGGAAAAATCGCAAACTCATTCTATGAAGCCATCATCACACTGATTCCAAAATGAGACAAAGATACAACGACAACAAAAACTACAGGCCAATATCAGTGAGGAACATAAACACTTAAATCCTCAACAAAATACAAGGAACTGAAACCAACATTACATGAAGAGGATCATACACCATGATCAAGTGTGATTTATCCAAGGCATGGAAGGATTCTTCAATATCCACAAATTAAACCTTGTGACACACCACATTAACAAACTGAAGAATAAAAACCATATGATCATCAGAATACATGCAGAAAAAGCTTTTGACAAAATTCTACACCCATTTATGATAAAAACTCTCCAGAATGTTGGGATAGAGAGAAACTACCTTAAGATAATAAAGACAACATATGAAAAATGCATAGCTAACATCATACTTAATGGTGAAAAGCTGAAAGCATTTTCTCTAAGATCAGGAACAAGACAAGGATGTCCACTCTTGCCACTGTTATTCAATGTAGTTTTTGAAGTCCTAGCCAAAGCAATCAGAGAAGAAAAAGAAATAAAAGGAATCCAAGTTGGAAAAGAAGTAAATTGTCACTTTTTGCAGATAACATGATGCTATACATAGAATATCCTAAAGATGCTACCAGAACAATACTAGAGCTTATCAAATGAATTTGGTAAATTGCAGAATACAAAATTAATGTACAGAAATCTGTTGCATTAATGAAATAATTCATTTACCATAACATCAAAAAGAATAAAACACCTAGGAATAAACCTACCTAAGGTGGCAAAAGGCCTGTATGCAGAAAAGTATAAGATGCTGATGAAAGAAATCAAAGATGACACAAACAGATGGAGAGATAGACCATGTTCTTGGATTGAAAGAATCAATATTGTCAAAATGACTATACTACCCAAGGCAATCTACAGATTCAATGCAATCCTTATCAAATTACCAAGGGCATTTTTCACATTAGAACCAAAAATTTTACCATTAGTATGGAAACACAAAAGACCCCTAATAATCAAAGCATTCTTGAGAAAGAGAAATGGAGCTGGAAGAATCAGGGTCCCTTGTTTCAGACTATACTACAAAGCTACAGTCATCAAAACAATATGGTACTGGCACAAAAACGGAATTATAGGTGAATGGAACAGGATGGAATGTCCAGAGATAAACCCACGTAACTATGGTCAAATAATCTATGACAAAGGAGGCAAGAATTTACAATGGAGAAAGACAGTCTCTTCAATAAGCAATGCTGTGAAACCTGGACAGATATATGTAAAAGAATGAAATTAGAACACTCACTAAGACCATACACAAAAATAAACTCAAGATGGATTAAAGACCTAAATGTAAATCCAGATAATATAAAACTCTTAGAGAAAAACATAGGAAGAACACTCTCTGATGTAAATCACAGCAATATATTATTGGATCCACCTCCTAGAGTAATGAAAATAAAAACAAAAATAAACAAATGGGACCTAATTAAACTTTACAGCTTTTGCACAGCAAAGGAAACCATTAACAAAAAGAAAAGACAACCTACAGAATGGGAGAAAATATTTGCAAATGAAGGGATTTGCAAATGACAAGGGATTAATATTTGCAAATGACAAGGGATTAATCTCCAAAGTATAAAGACAGCTCATGCAGCTCAATATTAAAAAAGGAAACAACCTAATCAGTAAATGGGCCGAAGATCTAAAGAGACATTTCTCCAAATAAGACATACAGATGGCCAAAAAGTACATGAAAATTTGCTCAACATAGCTAATTATTAGAGAAATGAAAATCAAAACTACAACTAGGTATCACCTCACATATATCCGAATGGCCGTCATCAAAATGTCTACAAACAATAAATCCTGGAGAGGGTGTGGAGAAAAGGGAGCTCTCCTACACTGTTGTTAGGAATGTAAGTTGGTACAACCAGTATGTAGAACAGTATGGAGGTTCCTTAAATACTAAATATAGAACTACCATACGATCCGGCAATACCACTACTGGACATATACCCAGAGAAAACCATAATTCGAAAAGATACAAGGACCCCAATGTTCATTGCAGCACTATTTACAATAGCCAGGTCATGGAATCAACCTAAATGCCCATCAAAACAAGGATGGATTAAGAAGATGTGGTACATATATACAATGGAATATTATTCAGGATAAAAAAGAATGGGGGGTCTGGGCAAGATGGCGGAAGAGTAAGACACAGAGATCACCTTCCTTCCCACAGATACATTAGAAATACGTCTACAGGTGGAACTGTTCCTACAGAACACCCACGGAATGCTGGGAGAAAATGTCAGACCTCCCAAAAGGCAAGAAACTCCCCCTGTACTTGGGTAGGGCAAAAGAAAAAAGAAATAACAGAGACAAAAGAATAGGGATGGGACCTGCACCAGTGGGAGGGAGCTGTGAAGGAGGAAAGGTTTCCACACACTAAGAAGCCCCTTCACGGGCAGAGACTGTGGGTAGCAGTGGGGGGAAGCTTCAGAGCCACGGAGGAGAGCGCAGCCACAGGGGTGTGGAGGGCAAAGCGGAGAGATTCCCGCATGGAGGATCGGTGCCGAGCAGCACTCACCAGCCTGAGAGGCTTGTCTGCTCACCCGCTGGGGTGGGCGGGGGCTGGGAGCTGAGGCTTGGCCTTCGGTCGGATCCCAGGGAGAGGACTGGGGTTGGCTGCGTGAAAATAGCCTGAAGGGGTTAGCGCACCACAGCTAGCCGGGAGGGAGTCCAGGAAAAAGTCTGCAGCTGCCGAAGAGGCAAGAGACTTTTTCTTGCCTCTTTGTTTTGCGGCGCACAAAGAGAAGGGATTCAGAGCGCCGCCTAATGAACTCCAGAGATGGGCGCGAGCGGCGGCTATCAGCGCGGACCCCAGAGATGGGCATGAGATGGTAAGGATGCTGCTGCCTCCACCAAGAAGCCTGTGTGAGAGCACAGGTCACTCTCCACACTGCCCTTCCCAGGAGCCAGTGCAGCCCGCCACGGCCAGGCTCCCATGATCCGGGGACAACTTCCCTGGGAGAACGCACGGTGTGCCTCGGGCTGGTGCAACGTCATGCCGGTCTCTGCCGCCACAGGCTCACCCCGCGTCCAAACAGTTCCCTTCCCCCTGCCTGAGTGAGCCAGATCTCCCGAAGCAGCTGCTCCTTTAAAGCCGTTCGGTCTGGGCGGGGAACAGACGCCCTCAGGCGACCTACACGCAAAGGTGGGTCCAAATACAAAGCTGAACCCCGGGAGCTGTATGAACAAAGAAGAGAAAGGGAAATCTCTCCCAGCAGCCTCAGAAGCAGTGGATTAAAGCTACACAAACAACTTGATGTACCTGCATGTGTAGAATACATGAATAGACAACGAATCATCCCAAATTCAGGAGGTGGACTTTGGTAGCAGAATATATTAATTTCTCCCCTTTTCCTTCTTTTGTGAGTGTATATGTGTATGCTTCTGGGTGAGATTTTGTCTGTAGAGCTTTGCTTTCGCCATTTGTCCTATGGTTTGGTCCGTCCGTTTTTTTTTTTTTAATTTTTTTTTCTTAATAAATGTTTTCTTAATAATTTTTTCCTTATTTTCTATTTTTAAAAATTAAAAAAATTTTCTTAATATGTTTCTTCATGTTTTTTATTTTTAAAAATTGAAAATTTTTTCCTTAACAAATTTTTTTCGTAATAATTTTTTTCTATTTTTTATTATAAAAAATTAATAAATTTATTTTTTAAAATTAAACAAAATTTTCTTTCTTAATAAATTTTTTCTTAATAATTTTTTTCTTATTTTTTATTATAAAAGTTTTATTTTATTTTACTTTATTTTATCCTCTTTCTTTCTTTCTTTCTATTTTTTCTTCCTTTTATTCTGAGCCATGTGGATGAAAGGCTCTTGGTGCTCCAGCCAGGCATCAGGGCTGTGCCTCTGAGGTGGGAGAGCCAACTTCAGGACACTGGTCCACAAGAGACCTCCCAGCTCCACGTAATACCAAATGGTGAAAATCTCTCAGAGATCTCCATCTCAACATCAAGACCCAGCTTCACTCAACGACCAGCAAGCTACAGTGCTGGACACCCTATGACAAACAACTAGCAAAACAGGAATAGAGCCCCATCCATTAGCAGAGAGGCTGCCTAAAATCATAATAAGGCCACAGACACCCCAAAACACACCACCAGACGTGGACGTGCCCACCAGAAAGACAAGATCCAGGCTCATCCACCAGAACAAAGGCACTAGCCCCCTCCACCAGGAAGCCTACACAACCCACTGAAACGACCTTACCCACTGGGGACAGATACCAAAAACAACAGGAACTACGAACCTGCAGCCTGTGAAAAGGAGACCCCAAACAGAGTAAGATAAGTAAAATGAGAAGACAGATAAACACACAGCAGATGAAGGAGCAGGGTCAAAACACACCAGACCTAACAAATGAAGAGGAAATAGGCAGTCTACCTGAAAAAGAATTCAGAATAATGATAGCAAAGATGATCCAAAATCTTGGAAATAGAATAGACAAAATGCAAGAAACATTTAACAAGGATGTAGAAGAACTAAAGAGGAACCAAGCAATGATGAAAAACACAATAAATGAAATTAAAAATACTCTAGAAAGGATCAATAGCAGAATAACTGAGGCAGAAGGACGGATAAGTGACCTGGAAGATAAAATAGTGGAAATAACTACTGCAGAGCACAATAAAGAAAAAAGAATGAAAAGAACTGAGGACAGTCTCAGAGATCTCTGGGACAACATTAAATGCACCAACATTCGAATTATAGGGGTCCCAGAAGAAGGAGAGAAAAAGAAAGGGACTGAGAAAATATTTGAAGAGATTATAGTTAAAACCTTCCTTAATATGGGAAAGGAAACAGTTAATCAAGTCCAGGAAGCACAGAGAGTCCTATACAGGATAACTCCAAGGAGAAACATGACAAGACACATATTAATCAAACTATCAAAAATTAAATATAAAGAAAACACATTAAGAGCAGCAAAGGGAAAAACAACAAATAACACAGAAGGGAATCCCCATAAGGTTAACAGCTGATCTTTCAGCAGAAACTCTGCAAACCAGAAGGGAGTGGCAGGATATACTTAAAGTGATGGAGGAGAGAAAACTACAACCAAGATTACTCTACCCAGCAAGGATCTCTTTCAGATTTAATGGAGAAATTAAAACCTTTACAGACAAGTAAAAGCTGAGAGAGTTCAGCACCACCAAACCAGCTTTACAACAAATGCTAAAGGAACTTCTCTAGGCAGGAAACACAAGAGAAGGAAAACACCTACAATAACAAACCCAAAACATTTAAGAAAATGGGAATAGGAACATACATATCGATAATTACCTTGAATGTAAATGGATTAAATGCTCTCACCAAAAGACACAGACTGGCTGAATGGAAACAAAAACAAGACCCATATATATGCTGTCTACAAGAGACCCACTTCAAACCTAGAGACACAAAGAGACTGAAAGTGAGGGGATGGAAAATGATATTCCATGCAAATGGAAATCAAAAGAAAGCTGGAGTAGCAATTCTCACATCAGACAAAATAGACTTTAAAATAAAGACTATTACAAGAGACAAAGAAGGACACTATATAATGATCAAGGGATCAATGCAAGAGGAAGGTATAACAATTGTAAATATTTATGCACCCAACATAGGAGCACCTCAATACATAAGGCAAATAGTAACAGCCATAAAAGGGGAAATCGACAGTAACACAATCATAGTAGGGGACTTTAACACCCCACTTTCACCAACGGACAGATCTTCCAAAATGAAAATAAATAAGGAAACACAAGCTTTAAATGAAACATTAAACAAGATGGACAACTGATATTGATAGTACATTCCACCCAAAAACAACAGAATACACATTTTTCTCAAGTGCTCATAGAACATTCTCCAGGATAGATCATATCTTGGGTCACAAATCAAGCCTTGGTAAATTTAAGAAAATTGAAATCGTATCAAGTATCTTTTCTGACCACAAAGCTATGAGATTAAAAATCAATTACAGGAAAAGATCTGTAAAAAATACAAACACATGGATCTGTAAAAAATACGTCACTACTTAATAATGAAGTGATCACTGAAGAAATCAAAGGGGAAATCAAAAAATACCTAGAAACAAATGACAATGGAGACACGACGACCCCAAACCTATGGGATGCAGCAAAAGCAGTTCTACGAGGAAAGTTTATAGCAACACAAGCCTACCTCAAGAAACAGGAAACATCTCAAATAAACAACCTAACCTTGCACCTAAAGCAATTAGAGAAAGAAGAACAAAAAAACCCCAAAGCAAGCAGAAGGAAAGAAATCATAAAGATCAGATCAGAAATAAATGAAAGAAAAATGATGGAAACAAGAGCAAAGATCAATAAAACTAAAAGCTGGTTCTTCGAGAAGATAAAGAAAATTGATAAACCATTAGCCAGACTCACCAAGAAAAAAAGGAAGAAGACTCAAATCAATAGAATTTGAAATGAAAAAGGAGAAGTAACCACGGACACTGCAGAAATACAAACGATCATGAGAGATTACCACAAGCAACTCTATGCCAATAAAATGGACAACCTGGAAGAAATGGACAGATTCTTAGAAATGCACAACCTGCCGAGACTGAACCAGGAAGAAATAGAAAATATGAGTAGACCAATCACAAGCACTGAAATTGAAACTGTGATTAACAATCTTCCAACAAAAAAAAACCCAGGACCAGATGGCTTCACAGGCGAATTCTATCAAACATTTAGAGAAGAGCTAACACCTATCCTTCTCAAAGTCTTCCAAAATATTGCAGAGGGAGGAACACTCCCCAACTCATTCTACGAGGCCACCATCACCCTGATACCAAAACCAGACAAAGATGTCACAAAGAAAGAAAACTACAGGCCAATATTACTGATGAACATAGATGCAAAAATCCTCAACAAAATACTAGCAAACAGAATCCAACAGCACATTAAAAGGGTCATACACCATGATCAAGTGGGATTTATTCCAGGAATGCAAGGCGTTTTCAATATACGCAAATCAATCAACGTGATACATCATATTAACAAATTGAAGGAGAAAAACGATATGATCATCTCAATAGATGCAGAGAAAGCTTTTGACAAAATTCAACACCCATTTATGATAAAAGCCCTGCAGAAAGTAGGCAAAGAGGGAACTTTTCTCAACATAATAAATGCCATATATGACAAACCCACAGCCAACATCGTCCTCAATGGTGAAAAACTGAAACCATTTCCACTAAGATCAGGAACAAGACAAGGTTGCCCACTCTCACCACTATTATTCAACATAGTTTTGGAAGTGTTAGCCACAGCTATCAGAGAAGAAAAAGAAATAAAAGGAGTCCAAATTGGAAAAGAAGAAGTAAAGCTGTCACTGTTTCCAGATGACATGATACTATACGTAGAGAATCCTAAAGATGCTACCAGAAAATTACTAGAGTTAATCAATGAATTGGATAAAGTAGCAGGATACAAAATTAATGCACAGAAATCTCTTGCATTCCTATACACTAATGATGAAAATTCTGAAAGTGAAATTAAGAAAACACTTCAGTTTACCATTGCAACAAAAATAATAAGATATCTAGGAATAAACCTACCTAAGGAGAAAAAAGTCCTGTATGCAGTAAATTATAAGACACTGATGAAAGAAAATAAAGATGATACAAATAGATGGAGAGATATACCATGTTCTTGGATTGGAAGAATCAACATTGTGAAAATGACTCTACTACCCAAAGCAATCTACAGATTCAATGCAATCCCTATCAAACTACCACTGGCATTTTTCACAGAACTAGAACAAAAAATTTCACTATTTGTATGGAAACACAAAAGATCCCGAATAACCAAAGCGATCTTGAGAATGAAAAATGGAGCTGGAGGAATCAGGCTCCCTGACTTCAGACTATATTACAAAGCTACAGTAATCAAGACAGTTTGGTCCTGGCACAAAAACAGAAATATAGATCAATGGAACAGGATAGAAAGCCCAGAGATAAACCCACGCACATATGGTCACCTTATCTTTGATAAAGGAGGCAAGCATATACAGTGGAGAAAAGACAGCCTCTTCAATAAGTGGTGCTGGGAAAACTGGACAGGTACATGTAAAAGTATGAAATTAGAACACTCCTTGACACCATACACAAAAATAAACTCAAAATAGATTAAAGACCTAAGTGTAAGGCCAGACACTATCAAACTCTTAGAGGAAAACATAGGCAGAACCCTCTATGACATAAATCACAGCAAGATCCTTTTTGACCCAGCTCCTAGAGAAATGGAAATAAAAACACAAATCAACAAATGGGACCTAATGAAACTTAAAAGCTTTTGCACAGCAAAGGAAACCATAAACAAGATGAAAAGAAAACCCTCAGAATGGGAGAAAATATTTGCAAATGAAGCAACTGACAAAGGATTGATCTCCAAGATTTACAAGTCGCTCATGCAGCTCAATAACAAAAAAACAAACAACCCAATCTAAAAATGGGCAGAAGACCTAAATAGACATTTCTCCAAAGAAGATATACTGATTGTCAACAGACAACTGAAAGAATGCTCAACATCATTAATCATTAGAGAAATGCAAATCAAAACTACAATGAGATATCATCTCACACCTTTCAGAATGGCCATCATCAAAAAATCTAGAAACAATAAATCCTTGAGAGGGTGTGGAGTAAAGGGAACACTCTTGCACTGTTGGTCAGAATGTAAATTGATACAGCCACTATGGAGAACAGTATGGAGGTTCCTTAAAAAACTAAAAATAGAACTACCATACGACCCAGCAATCCCACTACTGGGCATATACCCTGAGAAAACCATAATTCAAAAAGGGTCATGTACCAAAATGTTCATTGCAGCTCTATTTACAATAGCCAGGACATGGAAGCAATCTAAGTGTCCATCATCAGATGAATGGATAAAGAAGATGTGACACATATATACAATGGAATATTACTCAGCC
Organism: Balaenoptera physalus; assembly: GCF_965194825.1. Classification (NCBI taxonomy): domain Eukaryota; kingdom Metazoa; phylum Chordata; class Mammalia; order Artiodactyla; family Balaenopteridae; genus Balaenoptera; species Balaenoptera physalus. Next base: position 57,349,610 of record NC_138903.1, on the reverse strand, counting down.
ATAAAAAGAAATGAAATGGAGGTATTTGTGGTGAGGTGGATGGTGTTGGAGTCTGTCATACAGAGTGAAGTAAGTCAGAAAGAGAAAAACAAATACAGTATGCTATCACATATATATGGAATCTAAGGAAAAATAAAGGTCATGAAGAACCTAGTGGCAAGATGGGAATAAAGACATAGACCTACTAGAAAATGGGACCTGAGGATATGGGGAGGGAGAGAGGTAAGATGTGACAGGGTGAGAGAGTGGCATGGACATATATACACTACCAAATGTAAAATATATAGCTAGTGGGAAGCAGCTGCATAGCACAGGGAGATCAGCTTGGTGCTTTGTGACCACCTAGAGGGGTGGGATAGGGAGTGTGGCAGGGAGGGAGATGCAAGAGGGAAGAGATATGGGAACATATGTATATGTATAACTGATTCATTTTGTTATAAAGCAGAAACTACAAAAAAAAAAGAATCAAATAATGCTATTTGTGGCAACATGGTTGGTCATAGAGATTATCATACTAAGTGAAGTAAGTCAGAAAGAGAAAGAAATATTGTATGATATCGCTTATATGTGGGACCAAAAAATATCATACAAATGAATTTATTTACAAAACAGAAAGAGACTCACAGACTTTGAAAATAAACTTATGGTTAGCAAAGGGGAAAACATGGGGGGTAGGGATAAAGGTTGGGATTAACTTAAACACACTACTACATATAAAATAGATAATCAACAACGATCTATTGTATAGCACAGGGAACTCTACTCAGTATTCTATAATAACCTATATGGGAAAAGAATCTGAAAAATAATGTATATATGTATATGTATAACTGAATCATTTTGCTGTATACCTGAAACTGACACAACATTATAAATCAACTATACTCCAAGAGAAAATAAAAATTAAATTATAAAATAATAAAAAATGAAAATGATATCTCATTGTTGATTTTATTTACATTTTCTTGATTACTAGTGCACTTGAGCTTCTTCTCTTATGTTAGTTGGCCATTTGTATTTGTTCTTCTGTGAATTTCTTTTTCTCTATTTTTACTTTTTCTTTTCTAATTCCTAAGCTCTCTATGCCTATTTTAGATATCAATCCTTTCTCTCTGAATAACATTGGAACTTGAGTCTCTGGTCTGTTGCTTATTTTCAAAATTCTGGTTTTAATCTTTATGTAGTCAAATGTATAGTTTGAAGAATTTATGTCTCCTTGGTTTGTGTTACTTATGAAGGCTGTCCCACTCCAAGATTATAATATTCTTCTCCTTTATATTCCCCTAGTATATTTTTTACTGTTTTTTTATCTCATTTGTTTTCTCATGTTTAATACAACAGTATTTATTTTGTATTAAAGATGAGATGATTTAGTGATTGTTGTAATATGTAAGTGCCTAACTTTTCCCCCCAGATTAATAGGTAAATGTTCAAGCATCTTTATTGGATAGCCTATCCATCCTTCTTCACACTCATTTGAAATGTTACCTTTATCACTGAATAAATTCCCATATGTTCTTGAATTTGTTTCTGGTCTCTATTCTGCTCTGTTTCTCTTCATATCTTTCATTGAATAGAGTTCTGCATAAGAAGGTAGTTTATTACATCTGAATGATAATCCATTGTGTGTGTAAATATATATATATATATATATATATATATATATATATATACCGAATTTTCTTTATACATTCATCCATCAACAGAAATGTAGGTTGTTTCCATATCTTGGCTACTGTGAAAAATGTCCCAACAAATATGGGGTACAGATATCTCCTTTAAATACTGATTTCATTTCCTTCAAATATACATCCAGAAATGGGACCGTTATATCATATAGTAGTTCTATGTTTAATTTTTTGAGGACCCTCTATCATTTTTCACAGTGACTGTACTAATTTACATTCCCACAAACAGTGCACAAGGGTTCTCTTTTCTCCATATCCTTGCCAAAACCTGTTATCAATTGTCTTTTTTATAACAGCCAACTTAACAGGTATGAGGTGATATCTCATTGTGGTTTGACTTACATTTCCCTGATGATTATTTATGCTGAGCACCTTTACCTGTTGGCCATTTGTACGTCTTTTTTTTTTTTTTTTTTTTTTTTGGCTGCACTGTGCAGCATGCAGGATCTTAGTCCTCTGACCAGGGACTGAACCCATGCCCCTGCATTGGGAGCGTGAAGTCTTAACCAGTGGACCACCAGGGAAGTCCCTGTATGTTTGTTTTGTTTTTGTTTTTGAGAAATATCTACTCAAATCCTCATCTCATTTTTAAAAATTAGGTTATTTATTTATTTATTTTTGCTACTGAGTTGCCATTTGAGACAACATGGATGAACCCAAAGGACATTATGCTAAATGAAATAAGACGGACACAGAAAGACAAAAACTGCAGGATCTCACTTATATGTGGAATGTAAAAAATTCAAACTCATAAAAGCAGAGAGTAGAATTTTAGATTCCAGGGGATGAAGAGCTGGAGAAATGGAGAGATGTTTCTTTATTGGCTGATAATAGGCAACCATTAAATGGGTCCCCACACTTTATCACTCACTTGTCCTTCCAGGAGTCCTTTGGTGATTTTGGGAGAAAGCTCATTTTGCTTCCTGCTGACTGTGTACTACAAGGAAGCTTGTATTTTAAGTGTAATCCCCATGTGACAGAATGACCCGCAACCAGTAGCAGTCCATACCCAGGCCCATACCTCCCAGTCTTCATCATGACCTACTTTGTCAGGTGAGATGCTGGCTCTTACTCTGTCCAACTTTAGATTTTCCAGGAATTGCTGCTGAATGACCTAGCCAATCTTGGGATAACCTTGCAATCTCCTATCCAGAAAGGAAGTGTGGGGATTAGAAGATTCTGGTAGATCTCGTGTCTGGCATTGTAAAGGGGGGGATTAGACTGTAACCATGGCTGTTCAAATAATATAGTTTACATTTAATAATAATCTAATGATATGGCTAAACTTTTCTGAGTACCTACTGTGCTGAAGCACTTTATGCATATTCTTTTCAGTCTTCATAATAACCCTGCGAGGTATAAGTTAATACCCCCAGTTTGGAGATTAGGGAATTGATAATCAGAGAGGTGAAATTACTTGCCTAAGGTCACACACTTAGAAGCCCAAAGAAGGGAAGGAGAGCAATGTGACCTGAGTGCCTTTGGAGCTAGGCAGAGTAGAGTTCAAACTCCACCTCTGCCACTTGCTAGATGAGTAACCTTGGTCATGTCACTTTCCTTTTTGGCTTTTTTATATGTTGAATAGGAATCTCTGCTTTGCCTCCTCATAGAGCTATTGTGAGGATTATGTGTAATTAGCAATAATGAATTTAAAGGACCTGACACAGAGTAAGCATTAAGAAAATGGCAACTCTTATTACCCAAGGTCATCATAGCCTGCATTGTAACCTAGGTGTTTGGATCTAGCTCAGTCTCACACATGTAGAAAAAGAAATTATGGTTATGAGTGGGGAAAGGGGGGGATAAATTGGGAGATTGGCATTGACATATACACACTACTATAAATAAAATAGATAACTAATAAGGACTTAATGTATAGTACAGGGAACTCTACTCAATACTCTGTAATGGCCTATATGGGAAAATAATCTAAAAAAGAGTGGATATATGTATATTTATAACTGATGCACTTCGCTGTACAGCAGAAACTAACAGAACATTGTAAATCAACTTTAATAAAAATTAAAAAAAAAACCTTATAGTGTCTTTTCCACCATTGCTTTTGGAATAAAAACCATGGTCTTTATATTAGCTCACAAAGTCCTGCATGGCCTAGGCCTCTCTGATTTCCTTTCATAATGCCCTCCCCTTTGCTGATAGCTCTCCAGACACACTGGTATTCTTTCTGATCCTTAAATACAAACGAGCTCATTTCAACCTTAGGGTCTGTGCATTAAAATTCTCCCTTTCTGGAACTCTTAACATGACTGGTTTTGTCTTCTATTTTCCGGTCTCAGCTTCAACATTCTCTCCCTGGAGAGACCTTTCCAACCAAACTGTGTAATCTAACCCTGGCCTCTATCCCATTACTTCATGTTCATTACTTCATTGTGTTTTCCATAGTGTTTATTGCTATTTGACATTTTATCATTTGCTTATGTGTTTAGGTATTTATTTTCATTTTCTGTGTATACTTATGACTGCAGGGACTTTTCTGGGTCGTTCACTATTGTATTTCCAGTACTCAAAACAGTGCCTGTCACAGAGCAGATGTTGAATAAATATGTGTCGTATAAATGAACAAATGAATTTTTCCAAAGTCTGATGGATGAAAAAGGGTAACCAAACCTGAGTTTCTGTGAAGAACTTAGCACAGAATGAGGATCAAATACCCAGTAGTTTTCATTCTTCTGTGCTCTTGGATTCTTGGTATGCACACTCAGCATTGCTGAACTGACGTGTTCTGGATGCCACAGCTCTTTGATGTTTTCTGTTAGGCCCAAGCACCTGAATTCTGATGAACATGATCCTGGAGGATCTGCCCAGAGACAGGCCTCCTATCTTTCTCTGCTCTGGGCTCACCATAGGGAGCACTCTAGCATGGGGCTCACTAACTCATCAGTGCCAAACAGTCTGGGCTTGCCTTGATATTCCCAAGCAGGGCCCACTCCTGGACTGATGCCCCTCCTAGTCAGCACAGATAAATATATCTTATCCCTTCATACATGTAGCTATCATTCTTCATTATTCACCATGCCAGAGGAAGCAGAGGTCTTTATCAAATGGAAGTGTTATAAGGAACATAGGACATCATGTGGTAGACACTAATTCCCATTTTCGGATGGGGAAAATGAAGCCCAAGGAGGGTAAAGGATTTCCTCCAGGAACACCAGATTAGAATTGATTCCTTATCCTTGGTCTAGTGTCAGGAGCCCATTTCTATTTTCTACAAACATATACTATGCTCTCAGGAATTCTTTAGAGTAAGGGAGTGAATCTGAATAGACAGGAGGAATGTAGTTTGAAGAAATATATTTGGAATACTTACTAAAAGGAAATTGGGGCAAAATTATATTCAGATGGAGACTACCCAGAAGTTAGAGTGAGGAGTTTATGGGTTTAAAAAGTTGAGATGTATGGTGATTCAACTCTCCTCCACACTTCTAATAGCTACATTTAACAGAATCATTTTTATTTGCATAGTGATGGCTTTTAGAGGATTTTCATATCCAGTTTTCCCATTTGATCAAGCCATTACTGTGTCCCTTGTCACATGCTGCCATTTATTCCTGTAACCCCTTTCTTTTAGACTAATCATCATACTTTGTTACTGTAACTTGTTTGTCTTCACCTTTATTGTTTATCACTGCCTCTCCAGCACCTAGCATAGTGCCTGACATGTAATAGGTGATCAGTATATATTTGTTGAATTAAGGAATAAAATGCTGTCTCACAGATGTGCATATTGAAGACCAAAGACAAGAAATGTGTTGTTCAAGGTCAAATATTACCAAAGTGACAGAGCCAAGACTCCAGCATAGGTCTCCTGATTTCCAGGAAGGTCACTCCTCTTTCTGCCACTGGTTATCTGGTAATAGTAGGAACAATAGTACTAATTGATACTATTTGTTGTTGATGTTCCGGGCACAGTATATTATCTGATCAGACTAAATAACAGTTCTAGAACGTTATAGCTGATCTCTCTGCCTAGAACACCTTTCTATATGTATTGCTTCTCTCCTACTCATTCTTTAAGAGAATCTTGGGTATTTTCCTCCAAGAAGCATTCCATAATCCAGTCTATGTAGGCTTAGATCACCTTTGTCTTTGTTCACACCTCTGACCTAGTACTTATCCCACTATATTGTCATTATCTCTCTCACCCACTTAGACAATGAGCCCCTTGAGAGTGGGGACAACTTCTTTATCTCACAGAAACTAGTTTATGTTATGAGTAAATATTTCATACATTAATAAATTATTGAATTTTCACTTCATCGTCTTAGTCACTGCTTGGGAAAGTTAGCAGTAATTATATTGCTAAAGGAATGGGTGTCATTCCTTAATATTCATTAGAGCACTTGGCATGCTTCTTAAACATACAGATTCTTAGACTCTCTCCCCTCACCACCACACCCAGTGAAATTCAGATTCCGTAGGTCTGGGGTGTGGACAGGAATTTGCATGTTTTATAAGCCTCTCAGGTGATTCTGGTGCAGTTGGTCCTTGGAACATACCTTGAGAACCCCTGAAATAAGTGTGAGTCGTGTTACCCATGGAAATAATTCTGGCAGTTTGCTGGACCTGCATCTATCAGGGAAGGCACAGTAGCAGCTCATATCAGTGATGCAGTTCACAGCTATGAATTTCAGAGGTTGTCTAGAAGACTGGCTTCTGCAGACACTCGTCAAAAAGGCTCCTCTGGTCACTGCACTTGGTATTATTTCCTCCTTGAGACATTATGGTGTGGTGGAGAGCACATTTCTCTGGAAGGGAGGAGGTTTGAGTGATGATTAAGTGATCTGAGACATGTCTCTAACCATCTTTGAGTCTCAGTTGTTCATCTATAAAATGGAGATCAATTGGCCTTTCCATCTAGTACCTACCTCACAGGGCTATGTTGAAAATAAAATAAAATAGATCAAGAAGCTAATCTAGTGCCTGAGACAGCATGGGTGTTCAGTAAATGAGAATGAAATGCATAAAATGATATCATCCCAGCTCTTCTGCTTAATCATTGAGCCTCTTTTCAGTGGGTCTCAGATTCCTTGTTTGTCAATTAATGTGACAAGGCATTAGCAGGATGATTTCCAAGGTATATTGAGTTCTGTGTTGTTGGCTGTCAGACAGAGTTCAATGCCTGATCTAGAGTTTTTTTGAAGTGGGCCCTCAGCGTGTGCAATGCTTCCGATCAGTCCTGGTTTGATACGTTACCATCTATTTTTCCTCTCTCCTTGATCTTTGACCTTGTTCTCCATTCTGTGTGAGGATGACACTTTTTTGAGAGAAGACAGAAAGAGGATGCTTTGCACGGCAGGGGAAAGAGCAATGGAATTGACAAGAGGTGGAATACTAACTTTAGTGTGGTCTTGATTTGATTTTGAGTGATTTCTTGTAAATGATAGACTGGTTGGTGTTTCAAAGCCTACTAAGAGGTTTGCTTTGGTAGTTTCATTGAAAACTAACTTTGATATTAATTCAGGGAAGAGGAGAAGGAGGAAGGTCAGGAAAGATGGGTGGTTTGGTTGTAAATATTTTTATTTGTTTGTTTTATAACTGCAAGTAGGCAGGGGCATAGAAAGCCATTGAAGAGTTGGAGGACTTGAACTTTGTGAAGCAGCATTTATTAAAAGGCCTTTCAAGGAGTCAGAAAAGCAGAAGCTAAGAAAAGGGTCACAATTCTCGTGACACGCTCCTAAAAATGATGGCATTGCTACGTAATACTAATATTAGCGAACAATGAATTTCTATACTGCTTACTCTGTTCCAGGCACAAGTCATAACATTTCCATGTCTTAACTCTTTTAAGCCAAATAGCAGTCTATGGGAGAAATGTCTATTTAGATCTCTCACCCATTTTTTGATTGTTTTTTGTTGTTGTTGTTATTCTTATTTAACTGCATGAGCTGTTTGCATATTTTAGAGATTAATCACTTGTCAGTCGTTTCGGTTGCAAATATTTTCTCCCATTCTGTGAGGTGTCTTTTCATTTTGTTTATGGTTTCCTTTGCTGTGCAAAAGATTTTAAGTTTAATTAGGTCCCATTTGTTTATTTTTATTTTCATTACTCTAGGAGATGTTTCCAAAAATATATTGCTGCATTTTATGTCAGAGAGAATTCTGCCTAGGTTTTCCTCTAAAAGTTTTATAGTATCCAGCCTTACATTTAGGTCTTTAATCCATCTTGAGTTTATTTTTGTGTATGGTGTTAGGGAGTGTTCTATTTTCATTCTTTCACATGTAGTAGTCCAGTTTTCCCAGCACCACTTATTGAAGAGACTGTCTTTTCTCCATTGTATGTTCTTGCCTTCTTTGTCACAGATTAAGTGTGTGGGTTTACCTCAGGGCTTTCTATCCTGTTCCATTGATCTATATTTCTGTTTTTGTGCCAGTACCATAATGTTTTGATGACTGTGGCTTTGTAGTATAGTCTGAAGTCAGGGAGCCTGTTTCCTCCATCTCCGTTTTTCTTTCTCAAGATTGCTTTGGCTATTCAGAGTCTTTTGTGTTTCCATACAAATTGTAAACATTTTTTGTTCTAATTATGTGAAAAGTGCCCTTGGTAATTTGATATGGATTGCATTGAATCTGTAGATTGCTTTGGACAGTATAGTCATTTTCACAATGTTGATTCTTCCAATCCAAGAACATGGTATATCTCTCCATCTGTTGGTGTTATCTTTGATTTCTTTCATCAGCATCTTATAGTTTTCAGAGTACAGGTCTTTTGCTTCCTTAGGTAGGTTTATTCCTAGGTATTTTATTCTTTTTGATGCAATGGTAAATGGGATTGTTTCCTTAATTTCTCTTTCTGATCTTTTGTTGTTACTGTATAAGAATGCAAGTTTTCTGTGCATTAAGTTTGTATCCTGCAACTTTACTGAATTCAATGATGAGCCCTAGAATTTTTTGGTAGCATCTTTAGGAAGGTCTAAATAGACATTTCTCTAAATAAGACATTCAGGTGGCCAAAAAGCACATGAAAAGATGTTCAACATCACTAATTATTAGAGAAATGCAAATCAAATGTACAATGATGTATCACCTCACACCAGTCAGAATGGCCCTCATCATAAATATCTACAAACAATAAATACTGGAGAGAAAGCATAGAAAAGGGAACACTGTTGGTGGGAATGTAATTTGGTACAGCTTCTGTGGAGAACAGTATGGACGTTCCCTAAAAAACTAAAAATAGAGCTACCATATGATCCTGCAATCCCACTCCTGAGCATATATCCAGAGAAAAAACATGGTCCGAAAGGATACATGCACCCCGATGTTCATTGCAACAATGTTTACAATAACCAAGACATGGAAGCAACATAAATGTCCATCATTAGAGGAATGAATAGAGAAGGTGTGGTACATATATACAATGGAATATTACTCAGTCATTAAAAAAATTAAATAATGCCGTTTGCTGCAACATGGATGGACCTAGAGATTGTCATACTGAATGAAGTAAGTCAAACAGAGAAAGAAAACTATCATATCATATCATATATGCAGAATCTTAAAAAAATGATACAAATGAACTTATTTACAGAACAGAAACAGACTCACAGACTTAGAGAATGAATTTATGGTAGAGGGAAGGGTGGGGGTAGGGATAGGGAGTTTGGGATTGACATATACACACTGCTATATTTAAAATGGATAACCAACAAGGACCTACTGTATAGCACAGGGAACTCTGCTCAATATTATGTAACAACCTAAATGGGAAAAGAATTTGAAAAATACATATACATATATATGTATAACTGAATTACTTTGCTGTATACTTGAAAGTAACACAACATTGTTAATCAACTCTACTCCTATATAAAATAAATTTTTTTAAAAAATCTACAAAAAATAAATGATGGAGAGGGGTGGAGAAAAGGGAACCCTCCTACACTGTTTGTGGGAATGAAAATTGGCACAACCATTATGCAGAACAGTATGGAAGTTCCTTAAAAAACTAACTCTAGAACTACCATATGATCCAGCAATCCCTCTCCAGGGCACATATCCAGAGAAAACTGTAATTTGAAAAAAACACATGCACCCCAATATTCATTGCAACACTCTTTATAATAGCCAAGACATAGAAGCAGCCTAAATGTCCATCGACAGAGGAGTGGATAAAGATGTGGTACATACATACAATGGACTCATACTCAGCCATAAAAAAGATGAAATAATGCCATTTGCAGCAACATGATGGACCTAGAGATTGCCATATTGAGTGAAGTAAGTCAAGCAAAGAGAGACAAATATCATATCATATCACTCATATGTGGAATGTAAAAAAAATGGCACAAATGAACTTATTTACAAAATAGAAATAGAGTCACAGATGTAGAAAACACACTTATAGTTACCAAGAGGAAAGGGGGGGGATAAATTGGGAGACTGGGATTGACATATACACACTACTATATATAAAATAGATAACTAATAAGGACCTACTGTATAGCACAGGGAAGTCTACTCAATACTCTGTAATATCCTATATGGGAAAAGAATCTAAAAAATAGTGGATATATGTATATGTATAACTGATTCACTTTGCTGTACACCTGAAACTGATACAACATTGTAAATCAACTATACTCCAATAAAAATTATAAAAACAAACACACAAAAACAACCTATGAGAGAAGTACTATTCTTATCAGTTGCATTTTCAGCTAAAGAAACGAAGTCACAGAGATGTCAAGTGACTTGCCCAAGTTAACATATAAGGTACATGACAGGGCCTAGATTTCAATTTAGGTTGTCTGTTTCCAGAATATATGCTATTACCTCTGTGCTACACTGACTCTCATGTTTGAGGAAAACCCCTCAGGAGGAAGGAGAATGGCATATCTCTGTTTTGGGGTACTTTTAATCCTCGGTAATGTCCAGGTCTCCTCTATCACATTTCCAATGAAATTGATAAAACAAGAACTTCGGATTATCATTGATTTGTTTCTCCTGGCTGTCCCTTCCTCCTCATCTCCCTCAATATAATCTTAGCTAGTCAAGTATATCTGAAGTTTATACCATTTTTCAGGGAAATTCTTTGACCAAGATTCCTTAATTGCAACCATAATTACTTCTAACAAGTGCATAGCACTTCCATATGCATTTTCTCATGTGGTCCTCAATTGTTTTGTGGGGTAAGCTTTGCAAGGATTATTGTCATCATATTACAGATAGGAAAATTGAGGTCCCAGAGAAGGTAAGTGACTTGCTCAAGATTACATGATAAGTTAACAGCAGAACCTAGGTCAGTAAGTCAATCTACATATACTTATTGAGCACCAATTAGGTACCAGGCATAATTCTAGGGCTGTCTGATTCCAACTCTGATGCTCTAGCAAATATACCACTCTCTGTGCTTTATCGGAAGCTATGCATAATGTTTATCTAGTTCTATGAGTAGAGGTGCAAATAAGCATTTATTGAGCCTCTATCATACACCAGGCTAGGAATTTTATTTACATTTGTTGTCTTATTGAATCCTTCTACCAAACCTGGAAGTTTAGGAATTGTGTCTACAAATCAAATGAGAAAGCAGAGGAATAAGGCAGACCCCAGTTTGAGTTGGCTCCCTTTTTCTTCTCTGGATTCCCATGTTGGGCTTAGGCTGCAGCACTAGAATGTCCCTCTGGAAGACTCTGCTGAAAGCACTCACAGAAAGGTTAAACCCAACACGAACACATATTTCATTTATCCTTTGATGCTGCCCTGGCTCTCTCCACAGAACCATGAGAAAGTAATCAGAAAGCAGTCAGGTTAGTGAGGGAGAAAGGAAATGAGTCATAGGCCTTAGGTCATATTTTGGGTCTCCAGTCCTGCAAAGCCCAATACGCCCTCCCTGTCCAGCCCACAGATGGATGGAAAGGGTCTCCTGCAACAGGCCTCTGAAATGTGGCCTAGTTCTGAGGTTCACAACTCTACTGTCTGCTCCAGCTGATGCTTCTCTTTCCTTAGGTTTGGCTGGCATCATCCAGAGAAAGAAGGATTAAGAAATACAAGAGGGTGTGTGAAGGAAAACTCACTCAGAACCAGATCATGGATCTTAAGGGAATAGAGTTCAGTTATGTTGAGACAGCTTCTCCTGTTTCCTTGTGGGGAGGGCCTAAGGAGCAGTCTTCTGCTGACATTTTATTCGGTGCTAACCAGGCCTCAGTGGATGATATATTACAGTATTTAGGAAATGACATGTCTCAGGTCAATCTGCTTACTTGCCTTAACTTACAGGCAAGAGGACTTCTCATTGTAGGTTATCTCATTGTCAGCTATCCCAGTCTTGGGGACTGAGATCCTAATCATTGCAGAGAATTGTGAAATCATGGAGTCCCTTTGACAGAAAAAAAAACCTTCTAGAGTCATTTTGCCTACTTTTCAGAGCATGATTCCCCTTGACTTTTCAGACCTACATGTCTTTCATCTGTACATAAAGACCATTTGGGAAGGAGGTTCCACAACTCTCTCTGATTAATCCAATAGTCTCCACACATTGAATGCCTTCTTGGCATGTGTCTTGATTCCTACTACCCTCATTTAGTGTCATTTCTTTTTAGGGTAATAGAAAGTTATATCTAGAGGGTGTTAGAACTAAACGAGAGGTTTTGTATGAATGTAATGCATAGACATAACTGATTATTATTGCTATCTTGTCCAAGCCTCCACATTTGAAAACTGAGCTAACTAAGGTCTTTTGGGATAAACCAACTTTTCAAAACTTATGCAGCATATAAGTGATAGCTCCAGGTCTTAAACCCAGGTTTCTGGACCAGTTGATTACTGTGTTCTTTTCATGTGTGCTCACTGACTCTTTTCCTGATCCAACCGACAGGCCTGGTGAAGAACATGTCACTTCCTCCTAAATTTTTATACTGATGTGCTGTTATGATGTCACTGCTTGAACTTCTTTTCCTCAGTCTAAATTAAGAGATAAAAATTATATATAATCCCAGTGACTTATTTCCAACTCTTCAGTCCTACCAGTCCTCTGAGGAGCTGTGATCTTCAGTAGCAGAAAGATGCACTTTGGGTTGGCCTTGGAATGACTTGGGATTTTTTTTCCTCTTCCAAAGCAAAATAACAGTGCTGGTGAGAGAAGTGGGAGTTGCCATCTTTCCCCAGGTACCAGGATTCCAGTATGCTAAAACTCCTGTTTGATTTGAGTGGGCAGAATTAACCACTGTCTAGGATAGAATAATAATAGCTACCATATACAGAGTACATAATTGTACAAGGAATTATGCTAGGTGTTGATAAACATCATCTTATTTAATCCTCACAATGACTCTGAGAGGAAGTTATTATTAGCACTATTTTATAAATGAAGAAACCAAAGCTCAGAGAAGTTAGGTAACATCTCCACATTTACATAGTTACTAAGTAGCTGACAAAACATTTGAACTTGAATCTCTGTGACCCAATGCTCAGACTATTTTCACTACAGCTAGCTGCTTCTGTGAAGATAAGCCTTCTCCCTTTGTGATGTGGTCTGAGAGGGGTCAGAAAGTGTCCCCTACCCATCATAAAAGATTTCCCCTATGATGGTGTTACAGTGCATGGGAATTCACAACTAGACACTCATCACTCCTAGTATAAATTACATTGGTATAGGAGTTAGGCATCATGGTTTTTAGCCAGCCCTACCACTGAGTAAATGTGTGAACATTGGCAAATTATTTCCTCATTTGTTGTCTCAGTTTCCCAATCTGTAAAATGTAAAATATAACTGCTGAGGACTCTTCATTCTCTGCAATCTTGCAATTCTCTAAAAATGATGAGCCAATTCTTCCAGGCTATCTTCTCCTGATAAAGGATAATAGACTGGAAGCATGAGACATGTCTTGCCAGGTAGTGTTACTGAAGCAAACATGGGCCTTCTTGCCAGGTGTACAGCAAAGCCAATCTACTGATACTGGGTTGTGGTGAAGGAAAGTACAGTGTTATTGCAAGGTGCCAAGCAAGGAGAACGGGCAGCAAATGCTCAAAAGACCCAAACTCCTTGATGGTTTGGGGAAGACTTGGTGTCTTTTTTTTTTAACAACTTTATTGGAGTATAATTGCTTTACAATGGTGTATTAGCTTCTGTTGTATAACAAAGTGAATCAGCTATACATATACATATATCCCGGTATCTCCTCCTTCTTGCGTCTCCCTCTCACACTCCCTATCCCACCACTCTAGGTGGACACAGAGTGCTGAGCTGATCTCCCTGTGCTATGTAGCTGCTACTCACTAGCTATCTATTTTGCATTTGGTAGTGTATATATGTACATGCCACCCATTCACTTCATCCCAGCTTACCCTTCCACATCCCCGTATCCTCAAGTTCATTATCTACATCTGTTCTTTATTCTTGTCTTGCCCCTAGGTTCTTCAGAAACAATTTTTTTGAATTCCATATATATGTGTTAGCATATGGTATTTGTTTTTCTCTTTCTGACTTACTTCACTCTGTAGGACAGACTCTAGGTCCATCCACCTCACTACAAATAACTCAATTTCGTTTCTTTTTATGGCTGAGTAATATTCCACTGTATATATGTGCCACATCTTCTTTATCCATTCATCTGTCATTGGACACTTAGGTTGCTTCCATGTCCGAGCTATTGTAAATAGAGCTGCAATGAACATTGTGGTACATGACTCTTTTTGAATTATGGTCTCTCAGGGTATATGCCCAGTAGTGGGATTTCTGCATCATATGGTAGTTCTACATTTAGTTTTTTAAGGAAACTCCATACTGTTCTCCATAGTGGCTGTATCAATTTACATTTCCACCAACAGTGCAAGAGGGTTCCCTTTTCTCCACACCCTCTCCAGCATTTATTGTTTCTAGATTTTTTGATGATGGCCATTCTGACTGGTATGAGATGATATCTCATTGCAGTTTTGATTTGCATTTCTCTCAAGATTAATGATGTTGAGCATTCTTTCATGTGTTTGTTGGCAATAAGTATATATTCTCTGGAGAAATGTCTATTTAGGTCTTCTGCTCAGTTTTGGATTGCATTATTTGTTTTCTTGATATTGAGCTGCATGTGCTGCTTCTATATTTTGGAGATAAATCCTTTGTCCTTTGCCTCATTTGCAAATATTTTCTCCCTTTCTGAGGGTTGTCTTTTCGTCTTTTTTATGGTTTCCTTTGCTGTGCAAATCTTTTAAGTTTCATTAGGACCCATTTGTTTATTTGTGTTTTTATTTCCATTTCACTAGGAGGTGGGTCAAAAGGATCTTGCTGTGATTTATGTCATAGAATGTTCTGCCTGTTTTCCCCTAAGAGTTTTATAGTGTCTGACCTTACATTTAGGTCTTTAATCCATTATGATTACATTCGTGCATATGCTGTTAGGGTGTGTTCTAATTTCATTCTTCTACATATAGCCATCCAGTTTTCACAGCACCACATATTGAAGAGGCTGTCATTTCTCCATTGTACATTGTTGCCTCCTTTAACAAAGATATGGTGACCATATGTGCGTGGGTGTATCTCTGGGCTTTCTATCCTTTTCCATTGATCTATATTTCTGTTCTTGGGCCAGGACCATACTTTCCTGATTACTGTAGCTTTGTGGTATAGTCTGAAGTCAAGGAACCTGATTTCTCCTGCTCTGTTTTCCTTTCTTAAGATTGCTTTGGTTACTCGGGGTCTTTTGTGCTACTATACAACTTTTGAAATATTTAGTTCCAGTTCTGTGAAAAATGCCATTGGTAGTTTGATAGGGATTGCATTGAATCTGTAGATTGTTTTGGGTAGTATAGTCATTTTCAAAATGTTGATTCCACCAATCCAAGAACACGGTATATCTCTCCATCTGTTTGTATCATCTTTAATTTCTTTCATCAGTGTCTTATAGTTTACTGCATGCATGTCTTTTGCCTCCTTAGGTAGGTTTATTCTTAGGTATTTTACTCTTTTTTTTCAGTGGTAAATAAACAACTTTGTTTCCTCAATATCTCTTTCAGATTGTTTATCATTAGTGTATAGGAATGCAAGTGATTTCTGTGCCTTAATTTTGTATCCTGATAATCTACCAAATACATTGATTAGCTCTAGTAGTTTTCTGGTGGCATCTTTAGGATTCTCTATGTATAGTATGATGTCATCTGCAAACAGTGACAGTTTTACTTCTTCTTTTCCAATCTGGATTCCTTTTATTTCTTTTTCTTCTATGATTGCTGTGGTGAAAACTTACAAAACTATGTGGAATAATAGTGGTGAGGGTAGGCAACCTTGTCTTGTTCCTGATCTTAGAGGAAATGGTTTCATTTTTAAACACTGAGAATGGTGTTGGCTGTGGGTTTGTCATATATGGCCTTTATTATGTTGAGGTAAGTTCCCTCCATGCCTACATTCTGGAGGGTTTTTATCATAAATGGGTGTTGAATTTTGTTGAAAGCTTTCTCTGCATCGATTGAGATGATTATATGGTTTTTCTCCTTCAATTTGTTAATATGGTTTATCACATTGATTGATTTGTGTATATTGAAAAATCCTTGCATTCCTGGGATAAACATCACTTGATCATGGTGTATGATCCTTTTAACGTGCCGTTCGATTCTGTTTGCTAATATTTTGTAGAGGATTTTTGCATCTATATTCATCAGTGATATTAGCCTGTATTTTTCTTTTTTTGAGAAATCTTTCTCTGCCTTTGGTACCAGGGTGATGCTGGCCTAGTAGAATGTGTTTGGGTGTGTTCCTCCCTCTGGTATATTTTGGAAGAGTTTGAGAAAGGATAGGTGTTAGCTCTTCTCTAAATGTTTGGTAGAATTCAACTGTGAATCCATCTGGTCCTGGCCTTTTTTTTTACTGGAAGACTTTTAATCACAGTCTCAATTTTAGTGTGTGTGATTTGTCTGTTTATATTTCCTGTTTCTTTTGGTTCAGTTTCAGAAGATTGTGCTTTTCTCAGAATTTGTCCATTTCCTCCATGTTGTTCATTTTATTGGCATATAGTTGCTTGTAGTAATCTCTCATGATCCTTTGTATTTCTGCAGTGTCAGTTATTACTTCTCCTTTTTCATTTCTAATTCTATTGATTTGAGTCTTCTCCCTTTTTTTTGTAAGTCTATCTAATGGTTTATTAATTTTGTTTATCTTCTCAAATAACCAGCTTCTAGTTTTATTGATCTTTGTTATCGTTTCCTTCATTTCTTTTTCATTTATTACTGATCTGATCTTTATGATTTCTTTCTTTGGTGAGGTTGTTTATTTGAGATTTTTCTTGTTTCTTGGAGTAGGATTGTATTGCTATAAACTTCCTTCTTAGAATTTCTTTTGCTGAATCCCATAGATTTTGGGTCATCGTGTTTTCATTGTCATTTTTTTCTATGTATTTTGGATTTCCTCTTTGATTTCTTCAGTGATTTCTTGGTTATTAAGTAGTGCATTGTTTAGCCTCCAAATATTTGTATTTTTTACAGTTCTTTTCCCTGTAATTGATATCTAGTTTCATAGTGTTGTGTTCAGAAAAGATGCTTGATATGATTTCAATTTTCTTAAACTTACTGAGGCTTGATTTGTGACCCAATATATGATCTATCCTGGAGAATGTTCCATGAGCACCTGAGAAGAAAGTGTATTCTGTTGTTTTTGGATGGAATGTCCTATAAATATCAATGAAGTCCATCTTGTTTAATGTATCATTTAAATCTTGTGTTCCCTTATTTATTTTTATTTTGGATGATCTGTCCATTGATGAAAGTGGGGTGTTAAAGTTCACTACTATGATTGTGTTACTGTCAATTTCCCCTTTTATGTCTATTAGCACTTGCCTTATGTATTGAGGTGCTCCTATGGTGGGCACATAAATATTTACAATTGTTATATCTTCTTCTTGGATTGATCCCTTGAACATTATGTAGTGTCCTTCTTTGTCTCCTGTAATAGTCTGTATCTTAAAGTCTATTTTGTCTGATATGAGAATTTCTACTACAGCTTTCTTTTGATTTCAATTTGTATGGAATATCTTTTTCTAGCCCCTCACTTTCAGTCTGTATGTGTCCATAGGTCTGAAGTGGGTCTCTTCTGTATATATATGGGTCTTGTTTTTTATCCATTCAACCATTCTTTGTCTTTTGGTTGGAGCATTTAATCCATTTACATTTAAGGGAATTATCGATATGTATGTTCCTATTGCCATTTTCTCAATTGTTTTGGGTTTGTTATTGTAGGTGTTATCCTTCTCTTATGTTTCCTGCATAGAGAAGTTCCTTTAGCATTTGTTGTAAAGCCGGTTTGGTGGTGCTGAATTCTCTTATCTTTTGCTTGTCTGTAAAGGTTTTAATTTCTTCATCAAATCTGAATGAGATCCTTGCTTGGTAGAGTAATCTTGCTTGTAGGTTTCTCCCTTTCATCACTTTATATATGTCCTACCACTCCCTTCTTCAGATTTTCTGCTGAAAGTTCAGCTGTTATCCTTATGGGGATTCCCCTGTATGTTATTTGCTGCTTTTCCCTTGCTACTTTTAATATTTTTTGTTTGTATTTAATTTTTGACAGTTTTATTAATATGTTTCTTTGCATGTTCCTTGGATTTATCCTGTATGGGACTCTCTGTGCTTCCTTGACTTGATTGACTATTTCCTTTCCCATATTAGGGAAGTTTTCTAGTATAATCTCTTCAAATATTTTCTCAGTCCCTTTTTCTTTTCTCGTCTTGTTCTGTGACCCCTATAATTCGAATGTTGATGCGTTTAATGTTGTCCCAGAGGTCTCTGAGACTGTCCTCAATTCTTTTCATTCTTTTTTGTTTATTGTGCTCTGTGGTACTTATTTCCACTATTTTAATTTCCAGGTCACTTATCCATTCTTCTGCCTCAATTATTTTGCTATTGTTTCCTTCTAGAGAATTTTTAATTTCATTTATTGTGTTGTTCATCATGGTTTGTTTGCTCTTTAGTTTTTCTATGTCCTTGTTAAACGTTTCTTGTGTTTTCTCCATTTTATTTCCAAAATTTTGGATCATCTTTACTATCATTACTCTGAATTCTTTTTCAGGTAGACTGCCTATTTCCTCTTCATTGTTTGGTCTTGTGGGTTTTTACCTTGTTCTTTCATTTGCTGTGTATTTGTCTTCTCATTTTGCTTAAATTACTGTTTTGGGGTTCTCCTTTTCACAGGCTGCAGGTTCATAGTTCTTACTGTTTTTGGTGTCTGATCGCAGTGGGTAAGGTTGGTTCAGTGGGTTGTGTAGGCTTCCTGGTGGAGGGGACTAGTGCCTATGTTCTGGTTGATGAAGCTGGATCTTGTCTTTCTGATGGGTAGGACCCAGTCCAGCGGTGTGTTTTGTGGTGTCTGTGAACTTATTCTGATTTTAGGCAGCCTCTCTCTTAATGGGTGGGCTTTGTCCCTGTCTTGCTATTTGTTTGGCATAAGTTGTACAGCACTGTAGCTTGCTGGTCATTCAGTAGAGTTGGGTCTTAGCTTTGAGATGGAGATCTCTGAGAGAGCTTTAGCTCATTGATATTACGTGGGGCCAGAGGTCTCTGGTGGACCAATGTCTTGAACATGGCTCTCCCTCCTCAGAGGCTCAGGCCTGACACCCGGCCAGAACACCAAGACCCTCTCAGCCACACGGCTAAGAAGGAAAGGCAGAAAAAAAAGAAAGAAAGAAAGAAAAGAAAAGAAAGTTATTAAAATAAAAAATAGTATTAAAAAATATAAATGTAATAAAAGAAAAAGAAAGAAAGAAGAGAGCAACCAAACCAAAAACCAAATCCACCAATGATAACAAGCACTAAAAACTATACAAGAAAAAAAGGACAGACAGAACCCTAGGACAAATGGTAAAAGCAAAGCTATACAGACAATATCACACAAAAACACATACACATACACACTGACAAAAAGTGAAAAAGAAAAAAATATATATATATATATTTTTAAAAGAGGAATAGAGCACCAAATCAATATACAGATAAACATAAAAGCAGAAACAAATTATATGCAGAAAGCAAACCCTAAGTCTACAGTTGCTCCCAAAGTCCACCGCCATAATTTTGTGATGATTCGTTGTCTATTCAGGTATTCCACAGATCCAGGGTACATCAAGTTGAATGTGGAGATTTAATCCACTGCTCCTGAGGCTGCTGGGAGAAATTTCCCTTTCTCTTCTTTTTTCGCACAGCTCCTGGGGTTTGGCTTTGGGTTTTGCCCCGCCTCTGCATGTAGGTCACCTGAGGGTGTCTGTTCTTTGCCCAGACAGGACGGGGTTAAAGTTGCAGTTGATTAGGGGTCTCTGGCTCACTCAGCCCAGGAGGAGGCAGGGGTACGGAATGCAGGTTGAGCCTGTGGTGGCAGAGGTCGGCATGATGTTGCAACAGCCTGAGGCATGCCTTGTGTTTTCCTCGGGAAGGTTTCCCTGGATCACAAGACCCTGGCAGTGGCAGGCTGCACAGGCTCCCTGGAGGGGAGGTGTGGATAGTGACCTGTGCTTGCACACAGGGTTCTTGGTGGCTGCAGCAGCAGCCTTAGTGTTTCATGCCCAGTCTCTGGTGTCCATGCTGATTGCCGTGGCTCATGCCCATCTCTGGAGCTTGTTTAGGCGGTGCTCTTAATCCCCTCTCCTTGTGCACCCCGAAACAATGGTCTCTTGCCTCTTAGGAAGTTCCAAGCTTTTCCCCAGACTCCCTCCCAGCTAGCTGTGGTGCACTAGCCACCTTCAGGCTGTGTTCACGCAGCCTACCCCAGTCCTCTCCCTGGGATCTGACCTCTGAAGCCCAAGCCTCAGCTCCCAGTCCCCACCCACTCCAGCGAGTGAACAGTCAAGGCTGGTGAGTGCTGGTTGGCACTGATCCTCTGTGCAGAAATCTCTCTGCTTTGCCCTCTGCACCCCTGTTGCTGTGCTCTCCTCCATGGCTCTGAAGCTTCCCCCCCCCCACCTCATGTCTCCATCAGTGAAGGGGATTCCTAGTGTGTGGAAACTCTTCCTCCTCACAGCTCCCTCCCAAAGGTTCAAGTACCATCCTTATTATTTTGTCTCTGTTTTTCCTTTTTTCTTTTGTCCTACCCATGTATGTGGGGAGTTTCTTGCCTTTTGGGAAGTCTGAGGTCTTCTGCCAGTGTTCAGTAGGTGTTCTGTAGGAGTTGTTCCACATGTAGATGTATTTTTGATGTATTTGTTTGGAGGAAGGTGATCTCCATGTCTTACTCCTCCATCATATTGAAGTTCCCCTGGGGAAGCGTTTTTAAAAGCAAGGTGAAAAAGGGTGTCATTGGGTGCATGATCAGTTCATGTACATCCTTCTGACTGGTTCATGGTGAGGTAACAGGGTTGTATATTGGGAATCTGTATTATCAGTTTTCTGGTTCCAACATGTCTGGTGGTCAGCATGCAGTTAACTTCTTCCATCTGGTGGGGGTTTTAGTATCTGCAAAACAAGTCAAGGATATGGCTCAGTATATTATTTATAGCCCTTGAGGAAGAACTAAAGTCCTTGACTTTGTTTTATAACTAAACTATTGTTATTTTGTCTTGTTTGAATGTTTTCCTTTGTTTCTGCATTTTATCACTTATCTGATTAAATTTGATCTTTGGAACTCAGGGAAGGCCTAGAAGGCTAAAGCATTTTTATTGATACAAACAAGAGGGTAGGGATATGGGGTGGGGTGTCTCTTCCCAGGAAGGCCCCACAGGTTCTGCTCAGTTTCAGTAGTAGTTAATCCAAGTATCAACTTTCATGATAAGCCTATTCCCAAGAGGGTCCTCCTTCACTCTTGCCTTAACTTATCCAAATAGAACAAGGATCAATCTTTTAATTGGTTCTCATTGTCTCATATTATTCTGAATATAATGAGGACTGGCAATAAAAACTGGGGATTCACTTAATGCTAGGAATAACATGCCTCACATTCAAGTCTCCCTGGCTGAGGTCAAAAAGGCCCATGAATCTTCATGTTTAGTAAGTACCTCAGGAGCTAGTATGCCCCATGAAGTTTTAGACTCATTGCCCTAGCAAAATAAAATTTGTTATTTTTCTAAAGGATTAAATATAAAGATGAAATGAAGCTTTGTTTGTTTAATTATTTATTAT
This sequence comes from Balaenoptera physalus, assembly GCF_965194825.1. Taxonomy (NCBI): domain Eukaryota; kingdom Metazoa; phylum Chordata; class Mammalia; order Artiodactyla; family Balaenopteridae; genus Balaenoptera; species Balaenoptera physalus. Next base: position 57,327,885 of record NC_138903.1, on the reverse strand, counting down.
ACTCTGCCATGTAACAAGTATTTCCTGACACATCTGTACTAGACGCTGAGGTAAATATGACATATTCTATATCCGTGAGAAACATAAGTTCCAGTGTGTGAGATAGACAATTAAACTGTTGGTAACAAGACATGGGGATTAGTGCTATAACCAGAGATATGTAAAAAGGCTAGAGGGGCCTTATCCAGTATAGGTGGGGTTAAAGAAGGCTTCATGGAGGAGGTAGTGCTGGAGACAAATCTTATAGGGTCAGTGGGAGCTAGATAAGACAAGGGGGAGGAAGTGTTCCTGGCAGATGGTTCAGCTGTTAGACTCTAGAAAAATGTTATTTAATCTGATCAAATAAAGTATAGTGTTGTTCTTAGTCCACTGATATCTACTGATAGCTGTTGTTACTGTTGTATTATTTTAAGCTTTTATGAGATCTACTAGCCAAGGAGGTCATCCAGGAGACCTTAAGACTTGAGGAGTTCAGCAAGGTTAGCCATAAAGCTTAGTAGAGAACAGAGGGTATTCCCCATCACACACTATTATCAATATCTTCCATTTAAATCAACCCAAAGAGTGACCATATATTCTCGTATCTCAAAAGTCATTTGACCAACTTCTCAGTGGAGTTACCCTTATTCCCAAAGTACATGAAAAGGTTCTATGAACTTCAGTTCCATGCATGGTTTATTCTCATGAACTTCAGTTTCCCAGGTTTGTTGCTTTTTGAGGCTGATGACTACATGTATATCAGAACTGGGTGGCCTTTACAGAACACCTATTCCAACATTCAAATTTTAGAGATAAAAAGAGAGAAGAAAGAATTTTAACCTGGTGACTGCTTTCAAATTTCTGACTATCTCTGATAACCAAAGGACTTTCCTTTGATTTTGTTTGTTTGTTTGTTTGTTTAAGTTGGAATGCTGTTGACTGCATTGCATTTTTTTAAATTAATTTTTATTGGAGTACAGTTGCTTTACAATATTGTGTTATTCTTGGCTGTACAGCAAAGTGAATCAGCTATACATATACATATATCCTGTCTGTTTTGGATTTCCTTCCCATTTAGGTCACCACAGAACATTGAGTAGAATTCTCTGTGGTATACAGTAGATTCTCATTAGTTATCTATTTCATACATAGTAGTGTATATATGTCAATCCCAATCTCCCAGTATATCCCACCTCCTTCCCCCCTTGGTATCCATAAGTTTGCTCTCTATGCCTGTGTCTCTATTCTGCTTTTCAAATAAGTTCATCTATATCATTTTTCTAGATCCCACATATAAGTGATATTATATGATATTTGTTTTTCTCTTTCTGACTTACTTCACTCTGTATCACAGTCTGTAGTTCCATCCACGTATCTGCAAATGGTAAACTTTTGTTCCTTTTTATGGCTGAGTAATATTCCATTGTATATATGTACCACATCTTCTTTATCCATTCATCTGTTTATGGACACTTAGGTTGCTTCCATGTCCTGGCTATTGTAAATAGTGGGCAATGAACATTGGGGTGCATGTATCTTTTTGAATTATGTTTTTCTCCTGGTATATACCCAGGAGTGGGATTGCTGGGTCATATGGTGGTTCTATTTTTAGTTTTTTAAGGAACCTCCATACTGTTCTCCATAGTGGCTGTATCAATTTACATTCCCAACAACAGTGTAAGAGGGTTCCCTTTTCTTCACACCCTCTCCAGCATTTATTGTTTTTAGATTTTTTAATGATGGCCATTCTGATTGGTGTGAGGTGATACCTCACTGTAGGTTTGATTTGTATTTCTTTAATAATTAGTGATGTTGAGCAACTTTGCATGTGTTTGTTTACCATATGTATGGCTTCTTCAGAGAAATGTCTATTTAGTTCTTCTGCCCATTTTTTGATTGTTTTTTTTTTTTTTTCATTGAGCTGCATGAGCTGTTTGTATATTTTGGAGATTAATCCCTTGCTGGTTGCTTCATTTGCAAATATTTTCTCCCATTCTGAGGGTCGTTTTTTTCTCTTGTTTTTGGTTTCCTTTGCTGAAAAAGCTTTTAAGTTTAATTAGGTCTCATTTACTTGTTTTTGTTTTTATTTTCATTACTCTAGGAGGTGGGTCAAAAAAGATCTTGCTGCAAGTTATGTCAAAGAGTGTTCTGCCTATGCTTTCCTCTAAAAGTTTTATAGGGTCTGGCCTTTTCAATAATAGGTTATTAAAGTTAGATTTTCCCAGTGGTTTGAGGCCCCAAAGATCTGGGGTTGATATCAGTGGTTAACTAGTCAGCAGATTAAATCAAAACCAGCTAAGCAGTTATCTGCCTATTCTTCAAGATCTTCAGAAATGGTACTTTGTTACTCCTCTTTGTAGGCTATTCTAATATTTCTTGTTCTTTGTGATTTAGTGCCCAGCAGAGTGCATAGCATATGCAGATGTCCAATATTTATTTGTTGATTACATTTCTGGAGTTGATCCTTACCTCCTTGGTTTTTTTTAATTTGCAAATTCATCATACATTTATTATTACACTAATATTAGAACTGTTTTAAATTAGATAAGTATAGCAAAGAAGAAAATTCACCCACAGTTCCAGTACCCTAATATTAACATTGCTGGGATTTTGACTTTGGCTTTTAAAACACATTTCTATGTGTAGATCAAAAAATCGCATATACCTTTCTGTCCTATTTTCTCATTTACATTATTTCATTGCTTTTTTATATTATTATGTACTCTTCATAACCACTATATTTTATGGAGCATCATACTATTAATTTCCTTATTTGGCAACATTGTCACGACATTCTTATATCCTATGGTTTGTTTCATCTTTATCCTCTGATCTCACAAACAAGCACCAACCAGGCAACAAGGACATTTTGACTGAAACATCCTCTCCATTCCAAACTTTTCTCTGACTGCATTCATGATGTAGAGTATCAGGGGAACCTATACTTTCCTCCTCCTTATCCTTACAGATTCACATATGTGAATAAAGTAAGTTCTTATTGTTGGTCTATAAACACTAGTATACATATCAGATTCTTGTCCCTATAGTTTAAGTGAAACTAACTAGGAGATTCTTGGGCAAATTCCAACATGAATAAAATTCCTGAACAGGGAAGTATTTACATCCTGAACAATTAGAAGAAAAGCATTTTAGGGGTTACAGTGTGTGTGTGTGTGTGTGTGTGTGTGTGTGTGTGTGTGTATGTGTGTGTGTGTGTGTGTGTGTGTTGGGGGTATATAATGAATAGAAGGCTGAGAAGAAAAGCTAGTTGCAATTCATGTCCAGGCAGGGCAAGATAAGGGGAAGTGTTTAGCTCTTTTCTTGGCAGTTTGAGAATACTTCCTGGAAATGTTACCACTGTCCACCATCATATATTATTTTTGGCCTCAGACATGTAAACATGTGGTTCTCTGTGGGATTGGGTAAGAGGGTATGTGTGAGGATGAGCTTTTCTCATATTAGATATGGTTTTGAAATATGATAAGGTAACTGAAGTGGGCCAATGTTATTTCCAGGAGTGTTCTGAGAGACACTGTATCATGGAACTACGTGACTTTGATGAGATGGCACCTAGGATGTCTGAGTCAGCGTGGGGACATCAGAGACTCTGAACAATGAGGACACAGGCACGGAAGTCAAAAAGAGGCTGTAGATATGATTGATGAAGATGGAAGGTTTGACTGGCAGGGAGAGATTAAAGGAGCTATGTTTTTCCAGACATACTTGATGATGAGACAAAGTGAGTAGACCATATGGTCTTCTAAAAATATTGGAAGGGCATTAACACTAATAGGAGGGAAGATAATTTATAGGGTGGGGTAGGATAAGAGAGCTAGGATTCATACACGGAAATAAAGATATTAAACAACTGGGTTTCTTTGAGGATGCTTAAAAGTGATATTAAAAATATTGACAACCTATATAGCAATGACATTGATCAATCAGAATGGACACTGGCCCATGACACTGGAGCAAGGTCCTAGAGGTCCACTACTGTGTCAGGCAATACTCTATGGTAAGGAAAGCCAGGGTAGGTACTGAGGAACTCAGGGCAGTAGGGAGTAGATTTGAGAGACATGAGGTGGCTATTTATCAACTAGTATTAAAGTGTTTCAATATTTTAACAATTGATATAGACATACAACTGTTGTTCTCAACTGAGTGTGACTTTGTCCCCCAAAGGATATTTGGAAATGTCTGGGGACATTTTTCTTGGCAGTGGTGTAGTGCTACTGGTGTCTAGTGGGTAGAGGTCAGGGATGCTGTTAAATAACTTACAATGCATAGGACAAACCCCTCAGCCTTCTCCCTCAACTCACAGCCAATACTCAGTACACACAACAATGAGTTATTTGACTCAAATGTCAGTCTTGCTGAGGTTGAGAAACCCTGACCATACAGGTACAGATCAGTTGAATATCACCCTTGAGGATACCTCCATCATTGATGAGGCTAAGTTGGTGTGAGAGTTTCACAATGGAAATGACTGATGCTCATCTCTCTCTCTTGGACTCCCCTGGCACCCTTGTCTCTCCAGGATGCTCAATCAGAAGCTTTCCATCTTCTTTACTCTGGTCTTCCTATCTATCCCTATTTCCAGTACCTTAATTCAGGCCTTTATCTTCATCTCTTTTCCTACCCAGTATCTCTTTTAGGACTACTTCAATAATCTTTAAATGAGCTTTACAGACACCACTCTTTTTCACTTCCAGTCTATTCTCTATACTGTCTTCTTTGCTTACCATTGTAGCTTTGTGCCTAGCACATACTACAATACCCAGAGTAGCCACTGAGTAAATATTTCTTGAATTAATTAATAAACAAATGAATTCTGTTACATCCTTGCTCCAAAATTTCCAGTAGTTCCTGATTACCTACAGAATAAATGCAAAATCCCATTACATGACATACAAGACAATTCAAAATATTATACAAACTTATCTTTCCAGTTTAATTTCCATGTGTTTTAATCTCACCTTGATTCCACCCCACTACCATGTACCTTATGCTATAACACAATGAACATTTCTCCATTTCCCCCAAAATGCCACATCCCTTCTTCTTTATATGTTTTTCAAACATTATTATGAAATCCTGCTGATCCTTAGTCATCTTTGACATCTTTTCTCAATGGTTGTCAATGTGGGTTGTGGGTGGGGGGCTCATCCAAAGACTTCTCAAAATAAAAATTCCCAAAACCCACTCCACATCTACTGAATCAAATCTAGAAGAGGCAAGCAGGCAGATGTATATTTTACCACAATAATTTTTTGATCAATTAACCTTACTTATGTGGGTCTACTTCTGGACTCTATTCTTTTCTGTTGCTCTATATGTCTGTTTTCACCAGTACCACGCTGTCAAATTTCATTAATCTTTTCAAAGAATTCACTTTTAGTTTCATTAGTTTTCTGTATTAGTTTTACCGACTCTTTCGTCTCTCATCTCTATTCTACAATTTATTCCATCCAGTTTTTTTTTTATTTTGTTGTTCAGTTATAAAATTTCCATGTGTTCTTCTCTACATTTTCTATTTCTTTGCTGAAGCCTTCATATTTTTCCATGCCTTTAAAGAGTGCTCACCTTTACTTTTTAGAGTATTCATTGTTGAATTTAGTTGCCTTTAAGTTTTTGTCTGATAATTCCAACATCTCTGTTATCTCAGAGTTGGCGTTTGTTAATAATATTTTTCCTTGTGAGTTGAGATTTTCCATTGTGTGTGTGTGTGTGTATGACAAGTAATTTTGGATTGTATCCTGGACATTTTGAATATTATATTATGAAGCTGTGTTTTTTTAAACTCCAGGGAGAATCTTGATTTATTTTTCATGATTTTTTTAAAGTAGACAATCTATTGTGTTATGTTCAGACTACAAATTCCAACTTACATTTTGCATGCTATGGTTCCAATGTCAATTTGCAAATTTTTTGAAGCTGAATTTGAATCAGTCCAGCATGGGACCTGGGTGGTGGTCTACCCTGTAACTCAGGTCTTTAAGCCTGAGACGTGTTTTTATGGTCAGATACATGCATGCACAGTTGAGTGGTGAGTCCAGAAGTTCACACATAATTATATAGAATTGCTTTCTTTATCTCCCTCCTCTCAGTGATGTCTCTTAATCTTTCCAGTTCACTGCTCCAATACCTTTTTACATTCTTAGTGTTACTGTTTTCTTTCAGGTCCCATTGGTGGAAAGACAGAGAGAGAGAGAAAGAAAAAGGCAGTGAGGCTTTGCCCAGTAGTCTTAGGATCATAGCTCCTCTGGTCAGAAAGAATGGTTCTTTTCCCTCAGAGTTCTAGGCACCTGCCCAGCCACCACCATTAATGTCTTCATGTCTTCAGATATCTGCCCCCATGCATTCTCTTAAAGATTTATAATTGCACTCAGTGGGAGAGATCATATTCCCTGGGCCACAGTCCCATTTGACTTTTTGTGATGTCTATCTCTCTGCTGAATTAGCCATCAGTTCATGCTTGTAGTCTCCCTTTTCCACTAGATTCTTTAACCTATTAATCAGTTATTTTCAAATTCCTTTCTGAGTGTTCCAGCATCTTGGTCAGCTCTGTGTCTGGTTTTCTTGATTGCCTTTTATCTTGATAATGTTTTTTTCCTGTTTATCTTTTGTGTGTGTGTGTGTGTGTGTGTGTGTGTGTGTGTTTGTGTGTGTGTATGTGTGTATCTCAAAATTTTTGATTGAATGCCAAACATAATGGATAGAAGAACAGAAGACACTGAGAAGAGTAATATTTATGCCTGAAAATGGGCATGTGTCTTCTCCTGTCAGATTGTTAGTACGAAATTTTGAGTCAGTTCACTCCAGAGATAAGCTGGGTTTGAGTTTTGCTGCTGCTGCCAAAATTGTCAGTGTATTATACGTTTCAAATTCTTCTAGAATTAGCATGTTTCTATTATTGTGTGCTTAAAGTGGGGCCCCAGTGCTGAAGGGTCTCTCTCAGTTCCTGCTTCTCCCATATCTTTCAGCCATCCTTGTATGCTTGTACCACCGAGGGTTTTCTCTCCCTGATCTTTTTCCTTAACCAGTGGTAGACTGCTGTTGCTTGTTACTGGGTGTTAGGCTTATGGTGGAGATGGAGAAGCTCTCTGTTTTCTTGGTGCAGTCTTAGTCTTAGGCAGGCCTTGTATGCCTTGGTGTATGAAATGGGTCTTTCTCAACATCCCTGCCCATCCTCCCTGTGACAAACACTGCTTTATATCTGTGATGGTCTTGGTGGGAGATTCATGTCCCTCCCCCAGTAGTAGCAGTCATCTGCTAGATATTAGTATAGGATCTTGGACCAAAGACAGTTTTTTTTTTCCTCATCCTTTAGGAGTATAAAGTTTTTCCCTCTACCTTTCCTTCAACAGAAATGGACTGTTTTTTTTTACTATGTCTTTTGGGGAAGTACATTTCCTACTCCTCTCAAGAGACCCAAGTGTTTTGCTTGTCATCCTCTTGAAGTAGCAGTGGATCTTTTCAACTCTCCTGAGAACAACAGCTTTTGTTGCTTCCCCTTTCATAGCTTATGGATTTTGGCTTGCAGGAGAGAAGGATCTGGGAAAGCAAGTGAAGTTTTGTACATGTTCTCTGTAAGCAGCTGATCACCCTCTGCATACCTGTATCACTGAAGGAGGTTCTCTCCTGGTATGCCCCCAGTCTTTCTTATGAGCACTTTTGAGGCCTATGGAAAAAAATTCCCCTTATGTTTTGTCATTTTAGACTGCTGTGATAACACACATTTGGCTGTTAAGTGTTCATTAGGATTTTCGCTGATTTTTTTTGTTCTTTTCTGCTTGAAAGTGGCCACCTCTTTCTCCTGTGCTATGGCATCAATGTTACACTGGTTTGATTTGGTTGTAGATTTTTAAAACAACTGGTTCCATGTCTTTAATAATTAAAAGTTTAATCTGGTTTTATATTTCTTCTTCTAAAATGAAATATATTATTTCTTGTCATTTTTATAAGCTATATTTCCCTGTTAAATCGGAATTTGAATGAAATTTTCAACATTGTTGGTGTAAAGTTGTTCATGATGTTCCCTTATTTTGAAAAAAAATCTTTAAGAAGGGCTGGCAACAACGCCTGTTAGCTGTGCAGCCCAGCAGTGCTTGAGCTTGGAGAAGAGCTACAGAGCTGAGAGCCTGCAAAGCCAAGCCAGTGGTCTTGTTTGATCAGGAAATGTGGGTTGTAGGTCAACTTGAATTAAGACAACAAACAAAGAGCTTTAACAGCTCTAGAGCAGCTTCTCCAGCTATGCCTGGGCAGAGAATCTAATTCATAGCCCTGCTCATCGCTGAATACAGCCTTCAGTCAGTCCAACCAGGGAACTTAACCAGAGCACACAGGAAGCTGTGTAGCCCATTAAACAGACCTATGTACAGTGGCACTTTAACAGAGAGCACAGGTCATGGCTTCTCCTCTCTGTAGAGAAAACACTGGTGGCCTCACCTGACCAGGGAATTCAGTGTGCATTCTTGCCTAATTAAGGTCCCCAAACAATGAGCTGTACAGGCTCTGGGCCCCATCCTTTTGCCCTTCTAAGTCAGGGGAGCTAATTCATAGCCCTGTCTACTATTGAATATAGTACCCACCCTGATCACTTAGTAAGCCTGATCAGAGAATCCAGGCAATCATAGAGCCCATCTTACAGTCTCACTTGGGTAGGAAACCAAGCCAGAAGTCTTATCCAACTGTCCTCAGCCAGATGCACACCACCTCATCCTTGTGTTCAGAGCTCAAACAGTTACCTCATCCCCAAATAGACTATAATAGCAGGTCTCACCTGCCCAAGGACACTACCAGATGACACACAGAAATGTAAACTGAGTTGATTGGTGAAGAAGCAAACCTGTAAAGTCTGGAAAAGGAGTTCAGTTACTTTTAAAATGCAGATGCATTTTTAAAGGACTCAAAGTCTACAAAAAAAAATCAGGTAAATTTGACACTGCTAAAGGAAACTAATGAAGCTTCAACAACTGACCCTAAAGAAATGGAGATCTATGAACTGTCAAAGAATTCAGAATAATCTTCTTAAGGAAGCTTAGTGAACTACAAGAAAACACAGACATATACTAAACGAAATTAGAAAAACAATGTATGAACAAAACCAGAAGTTCAATACATTAATAGTAAACATAAACACACACACACACACACACACACACACACACTAAAAATCCTAGAGTTAAAACATAAATTAAGAAAACTTAATTGAAGAATTCAATAGAGAATTTCAAAAGTAGACTCAACCTTGCAGAGGAAAGAATCAGTGACCTGGAGGATAGGACATTAGAAATTACCCAGTAAGAGAAGTAAAAAAAAAAAAAATGGAAGAGAGTAAAGAAAACCTACGGGAATTATGGAACACAGTGAAAAGAAACAAATATTTATATTATGGCATTTCCAGAAGGGGAAGAGAAAGAGAAAGAGAAAGAGAAAGAGGCAGAAAAAACATATAAAGCAAAAATGGCTGAAAACTTCCCAAACATAGGGAGAGAGATGGACATTCAGATCATGAGGCACAAAGGATCTCAAATAGGTTGAGCCCAAATAAGAATACAATGAGATATATTGTAATTAAGTTGTCAAAAATCAAAAAGACAAAGAAATAATTTTAAGAGCAGCAAGAGAAAAGAGAGTAATTACATACAGAGAATCACCATAAGACTATCAGCAGATTTCTCAAAGAAAACTTTTCAGGCCAGGAGCGAATGGGATGACATCCAAAATATTGAAAGAAAAAAACTGTCAACCAAGAATTATATACCCAGTGAAGGTGTCCTTCAGAAATGAAAGAGGGGGATAAAGAATTGTCCATAAAAACAAAAGCTGAAGGAGTTCATTATCACCAGACATGCCTTGTAAGAAATGCCAGAGGGAGTTTTTTTGAGTGGAAGTAAAAGAACAATAATTAACATCATAAAAATATAAATCTCACTGTCAATGGTAAATATATAACCATAGTTATTTTCTACAATATGGTAATAGTGGTGCATAATTTACACACAACTCTAGTTTAAAAGTTAAAAAAAATAGCAAAAATAAAAATAACTACAATATTCTGTTATTAGTTACACAATACGAAAAAACATCTAAATAGTAACAGCCATTAACTTAAAATGTGAAGGGGAGGAGAAGTAAAAAGTGTAAAAATTTATGAATTATTTTTAAGTTAAGTTGTGTTCAGTATAAAATGGGTGCTATAAGTTTAAGATATTTTGTATAAGCCTCATGGTAACCCACAAAGTAAAAGTCTGTAATAATTACACAGAAGAACTGGATAAGGAAGTCATAGCATATTGATACCAAAAGACATTAGATCACAAACACACACACACACACACACACACACACACACACACACAAACACACACAAAAGACAGCAGGATAAGAAACAAGGAACAGGTCCTTGTTGAAGATGGCAGAGTAGAAGAACGTGCTTTCACTCCCTCTTGCGAGAGCACCAGAATCACAACTAACTGCTGAAAAATCATTGACAGGAAGACACTGGAACTCACAAAAAAAAGATATCCCACTTCCAAAGACAAAGCAGAAGCCACAATGAGACGGTAGGTAGGGCACAATCACAAAAACAAACAAATCCCATAACTGCTGGGTGGGTGACTCACAAACTGGACAACACTTATACCACAGAAGTCCACACACTGGAGTGAAGGTTCTGAGCCCCACGTCAGGCTTCCCAACCTGGAGGTCCAGCAATGGGAGGAGGAATTCCTAGAGAATCAGACTATGAAGGTTAG